>NW_027207231.1:600000-1200000 GCF_963455315.2 Globicephala melas | reverse complement strand
TAACCCTTCCCAGAAGCCTGACCCTCACCCGTCCCCTAATCCTAACCCGTACGCTGACACTAAGCCGCGCCCTCACACGTACGCTCCCCCTAAAGCGTTGTCGTACAATCACCTGGACCCTAAACCGTCCCCGTCCCCTAACCCTAACCCTAGCCCGAACCCTAACCCTAACCCTTCCCCGAAGCCTGACCCTCACCCGTCCCCTAACCCTAACCCTAGCCCGAACCCTAACCCTAACCCTTCCCCGAAGCCTGACCCTCACCCGTCCCCTAATCCTAACCCGTACGCTGACACTAACCCACGCCCTCACACGTACGCTCCCCCTAAAGCGTTGTCATACCCTCACCTGGACCCTAAACCGTCCCCGTCCCCTAACCCTAACCCTAGCCCGAACCCTAACCCTAACCCTTCCCAGAAGCCTGACACTCACCCGTCCCCTAATCCTAACCCGTACGCTGACACTAACACGCGCCCTCACACGTACGCTCCCCCTAAAGCGTTGTCGTACCCTCACCTGGACCCTAAACCGTCCCCGTCCCCTAACCCTAACCCTAGCCCGAACCCTAACCCTAACCCTTCCCCGAAGCCTGACCCTCACCCGTCCCCTAATCCTAACCCGTACGCTGACACTAACCCACGCCCTCACACGTACGCTCCCCCTAAAGCGTTGTCATACCCTCACCTGGACCCTAAACCGTCCCCGTCCCCTAACCCTAACCCTAGCCCGAACCCTAACCCTAACCCTTCCCAGAAGCCTGACACTCACCCGTCCCCTAATCCTAACCCGTACGCTGACACTAAGCCGCGCCCTCACACGTACGCTCCCGCTAAAGCGTTGTCGTACTCTCACCTGGACCCTAAACCGTCCCCGTCCCCTAACCCTAACCCTAGCCCGAACCCTAACCCTAACCCTTCCCCGAAGCCTGACCCGCAACCGTCCCCTAATCCTAACCCATACGCTGACACTAACCCGCGCCCTCACACGTACGCTCCCCCTAAAGCGTTGTCGTACCCTCACCTGGACCCTAAACCGTCCCCGTCCCCTAACTCTAACCCTTCCCCGAAGCCTGACCCTCACCCGTCCCCTAATCCTAACCCGTACGCTGACACTAACACGCGCCCTCACACGTACGCTCCCCCTAAAGCGTTGTCGTACCCTCACCTGGACCCTAAACCGTCCCCGTCCCCTAACCCTAACCCTAGCCCGAACCCTAACCCTAACCCTTCCCCGAAGCCTGACCCTCACCCGTCCCCTAATCCTAACCCGTACGCTGACACTAAGCCGCGCCCTCACACGTACGCTCCCCCTAAAGCGTTGTCGTACCCTCACCTGGACCCTAAACCGTCCCCGTCCCCTAACCCTAGCCCTAGCCCGAACCCTAACCCTAACCCTTCCCCGAAGCCTGACCCTCACCCGTCCCCTAATCCTAACCCGTACGCTGACACTAACCCTCGCCCTCACACGTACGCTCCCCCTAAAGCGTTGTCGTACCCTCACCTGGACCCTAAACCGTCCCCGTCCCCTAACCCTAACCCTAGCCCGAACCCTAACCCTAACCCTTCCCCGAAGCCTGACCCTCACCCGTCCCCTAATCCTAACCCGTACACTGACACTAACCCGCGCCCTCACACGTACGCTCCCCCTAAAGCGTTGTCGTACCCTCACCTGGACCCTAAACCGTCCCCGTCCCCTAACCCTAACCCTAGCCCGAACCCTAACCCTAACCCTTCCCAGAAGCCTGACCCTCACCCGTCCCCTAATCCTAACCCGTACGCTGACACTAAGCCGCGCCCTCACACGTACGCTCCCCCTAAAGCGTTGTCGTACCCTCACCTGGACCCTAAACCGTCCCCGTCCCCTAACCCTAACCCTAGCCCGAACCCTAACCCTAACCCTTCCCCGAAGCCTGACCCTCACCCGTCCCCTAATCCTAACCCGTACGCTGACACTAAGCCGCGCCCTCACACGTACGCTCCCCCTAAAGCGTTGTCGTACCCTCACCTGGACCCTAAACCGTCCCCGTCCCCTAACCCTAACCCTAGCCCGAACCCTAACCCTAACCCTTCCCCGAAGCCTGACCCTCACCCGTCCCCTAATCCTAACCCGTACGCTGACACTAACCCTCGCCCTCACACGTACGCTCCCCCTAAAGCGTTGTCGTACCCTCACCTGGACCCTAAACCGTCCCCGTCCCCTAACCCTAACCCTAGCCCGAACCCTAACCCTAACCCTTCCCCGAAGCCTGACCCTCACCCGTCCCCTAATCCTAACCCGTACACTGACACTAACCCGCGCCCTCACACGTACGCTCCCCCTAAAGCGTTGTCGTACCCTCACCTGGACCCTAAACCGTCCCCGTCCCCTAACCCTAACCCTAGCCCGAACCCTAACCCTAACCCTTCCCAGAAGCCTGACCCTCACCCGTCCCCTAATCCTAACCCGTACGCTGACACTAAGCCGCGCCCTCACACGTACGCTCCCCCTAAAGCGTTGTCGTACCATCACCTGGACCCTAAACCGTCCCCGTCCCCTAACCCTAACCCTAGCCCGAACCCTAACCCTAACCCTTCCCCGAAGCCTGACCCTCACCCGTCCCCTAATCCTAACCCGTACGCTGACACTAAGCCGCGCCCTCACACGTACGCTCCCACAAAAGCGTTGTCGTACCCTCACCTGGACCCTAAACCGTCCCCGTCCCCTAACCCTAACCCTAGCCCGAACCCTAACCCTAACCCTTCCCCGAAGCCTGACCCTCACCCGTCCCCTAATCCTAACCCGTACGCTGACACTAACCCGCGCCCTCACACGTACGGTCCCCCTAAAGCGTTGTCGTACCCTCACCTGGACCCTAAACCGTCCCCGTCCCCTAACCCTAACCCTAGCCCGAACCCTAACCCTAACCCTTCCCCGAAGCCTGACCCTCACCCGTCCCCTAATCCTAACCCGTACGCTGACACTAACCCGCGCCCTCACACGTACGCTCCCCCTAAAGCGTTGTCGTACCCTCACCTGGACCCTAAACCGTCCCTGTCCCCTAACCCTAACCCTAGCCCGAACCCTAACCCTAACCCTTCCCCGAAGCCTGACCCTCACCCGTCCCCTAATCCTAACCCGTACGCTGACACTAAGCCGCGCCCTCACACGTACGCTCCCCCTAAAGTGTTGTCGTACCCTCACCTGGACCCTAAACCGTCCCCGTCCCCTAACCCTAACCCTAGCCCGAACCCTAACCCTAACCCTTCCCCGAAGCCTGACCCTCACCCGTCCCCTAATCCTAACCCGTACGCTGACACTAACCCACGCCCTCACACGTACGCTCCCCCTAAAGCGTTGTCGTACCCTCACCTGGACCCTAAACCGTCCCCGTCCCCTAACCCTAACCCTAGCCCGAACCCTAACCCTAACCCTTCCCAGAAGCCTGACACTCACCCGTCCCCTAATCCTAACCCGTACGCTGACACTAAGCCGCGCCCTCACACGTACGCTCCCGCTAAAGCGTTGTCGTACTCTCACCTGGACCCTAAACCGTCCCCGTCCCCTAACCCTAACCCTAGCCCGAACCCTAACCCTAACCCTTCCCCGAAGCCTGACCCGCAACCGTCCCCTAATCCTAACCCATACGCTGACACTAACCCGCGCCCTAACACGTACGCTCCCCCTAAAGCGTTGTCGTACCCTCACCTGGACCCTAAACCGTCCCCGTCCCCTAACTCTAACCCTTCCCCGAAGCCTGACCCTCACCCGTCCCCTAATCCTAACCCGTACGCTGACACTAACACGCGCCCTCACACGGACGCTCCCCCTAAAGCGTTGTCGTACCCTCACCTGGACCCTAAACCGTCCCCGTCCCCTAACCCTAACCCTAGCCCGAACCCTAACCCTAACCCTTCCCCGAAGCCTGACCCTCACCCGTCCCCTAATCCTAACCCGTACGCTGACACTAACCCTCGCCCTCACACGTACGCTCCCCCTAAAGCGTTGTCGTACCCTCACCTGGACCCTAAACCGTCCCCGTCCCCTAACCCTAACCCTAGCCCGAACCCTAACCCTAACCCTTCCCCGAAGCCTGACCCTCACCCGTCCCCTAATCCTAACCCGTACGCTGACACTAAGCCGCGCCCTCACACGTACGCTCCCCCTAAAGCGTTGTCGTACCCTCACCTGGACCCTAAACCGTCCCCGTCCCCTAACCCTAACCCTAGCCCGAACCCTAACCCTAACCCTTCCCCGAAGCCTGACCCTCACCCGTCCCCTAATCCTAACCCGTACGCTGACACTAACCCGCGCCCTCACACGTACGCTCCCCCTAAAGCGTTGTCGTACCCTCACCTGGACCCTAAACCGTCCCCGTCCCCTAACCCTAACCCTAGCCCGAACCCTGACCCTCACCCATCCCCGAAGCCTGACCCTCACCCGTCCCCTAATCCTAACCCGTACGCTGACACTAAGCCGCGCCCTCACACATACGCTCCCCCTAAAGCGTTGTCGTACCCTCACATGGACCCTAAACCGTCCTCGTCCCCTAACCCTAACCCTAGCCCGAACCCTAACCCTAACCCTTCCCCGAAGCCTGACCCTCACCCGTCCCCTAATCCTAACCCGTACGCTGACACTAAGCCGCGCCCTCACACGTACGCTCCCGCTAAAGCGTTGTCGTACTCTCACCTGGACCCTAAACCGTCCCCGTCCCCTAACCCTAACCCTAGCCCGAACCCTAACCCTAACCCTTCCCCGAAGCCTGACCCTCAACCATCCCCTAATCCTAACCCATACGCTGACACTAACCCGCGCCCTCACACGTACGCTCCCCCTAAAGCGTTGTCGTACCCTCACCTGGACCCTAAACCGTCCCCGTCCCCTAACTCTAACCCTTCCCCGAAGCCTGACCCTCACCCGTCCCCTAATCCTAACCCGTACGCTGACACTAACACGCGCCCTCACACGTACGCTCCCCCTAAAGCGTTGTCGTACCCTCACTTGGACCCTAAACCGTCCCCATCCCCTAACCCTAACCCTAGCCCGAACCCTAACCCTAACCCTTCCCCGAAGCCTGACCCTCACCCGTCCCCTAATCCTAACCCGTACGCTGACGCTAAGCCGCGCCCTCACACGTACGCTCCCCCTAAAGCGTTGTCGTACCCTCACCTGGACCCTAAACCGTCCCCGTCCCCTAACCCTAACCCTAGCCCGAACCCTAACCCTAACCCTTCCCCGAAGCCTGACCCTCACCCGTCCCCTAATCCTAACCCGTACGCTGACACTAACATGCGCCCTCACACGGACGCTCCCCCTAAAGCGTTGTCGTACCCTCACCTGGACCCTAAACCGTCCCCGTCCCCTAACCCTAACCCTAGCCCGAACCCTAACCCTAACCCTTCCCCGAAGCCTGACCCTCACCCGTCCCCTAATCCTAACCCGTACGCTGACACTAACCCTCGCCCTCACACGTACGCTCCCCCTAAAGCGTTGTCGTACCCTCACCTGGACCCTAAACCGTCCCCGTCCCCTAACCCTAACCCTAGCCCGAACCCTAACCCTAACCCTTCCCCGAAGCCTGACCCTCACCCGTCCCCTAATCCTAACCCGTACGCTGACACTAAGCCGCGCCCTCACACGTACGCTCCCCCTAAAGCGTTGTCGTACCCTCACCTGGACCCTAAACCGTCCCCGTCCCCTAACCCTAACCCTAGCCCGAACCCTAACCCTAACCCTTCCCCGAAGCCTGACCCTCACCCGTCCCCTAATCCTAACCCGTACGCTGACACTAACCCGCGCCCTCACACGTACGCTCCCCCTAAAGCGTTGTCGTACCCTCACCTGGACCCTAAACCGTACCCGTCCCCTAACCCTAACCCTAGCCCGAACCCTGACCCTCACCCATCCCCGAAGCCTGACCCTCACCCGTCCCCTAATCCTAACCCGTACGCTGACACTAAGCCGCGCCCTCACACATACGCTCCCCCTAAAGCGTTGTCGTACCCTCACATGGACCCTAAACCGTCCCCGTCCCCTAACCCTAACCCTAGCCCGAACCCTAACCCTAACCCTTCCCCGAAGCCTGACCCTTACCCGTCCCCTAATCCTAACCCGTACGCTGACACTAAGCCGCGCCCTCACACGTACGCTCCCGCTAAAGCGTTGTCGTACTCTCACCTGGACCCTAAACCGTCCCCGTCCCCTAACTCTAACCCTTCCCCGAAGCCTGACCCTCACCCGTCCCCTAATCCTAACCCGTACGCTGACACTAACACGTGCCCTCACACGTACGCTCCCCCTAAAGCGTTGTCGTACCCTCACTTGGACCCTAAACCGTCCCCATCCCCTAACCCTAACCCTAGCCCGAACCCTAACCCTAACCCTTCCCCGAAGCCTGACCCTCACCCGTCCCCTAATCCTAACCCGTACGCTGACGCTAAGCCGCGCCCTCACACGTACGCTACCCCTAAAGCGTTGTCGTACCCTCACCTGGACCCTAAACCGTCCCCGTCCCCTAACCCTAACCCTAGCCCGAACCCTAACCGTAACCCTTCCCCGAAGCCTGACCCTCACCCGTCCCCTAATCCTAACCCGTACGCTGACACTAACACGTGCCCTCACACGGACGCTCCCCCTAAAGCGTTGTCGTACCCTCACCTGGACCCTAAACCGTCCCCGTCCCCTAACCCTAACCCTAGCCCGAACCCTAACCCTAACCCTTCCCCGAAGCCTGACCCTCACCCGTCCCCTAATCCTAACCCGTACGTTGACACTAACCCTCGCCCTCACACGTACGCTCCCCCTAAAGCGTTGTCGTACCCTCACCTGGACCCTAAACCGTCCCCGTCCCCTAACCCTAACCCTAGCCCGAACCCTAACCCTAACCCTTCCCCGAAGCCTGACCCTCACCCGTCCCCTAATCCTAACCCGTACGCTGACACTAAGCCGCGCCCTCACACGTACGCTCCCCCTAAAGCGTTGTCGTACCCTCACCTGGACCCTAAACCGTCCCCGTCCCCTAACCCTAACCCTAGCCCGAACCCTAACCCTAACCCTTCCCCGAAGCCTGACCCTCACCCGTCCCCTAATCCTAACCCGTACGCTGACACTAAGCCGCGCCCTCACACGTACGCTCCCACAAAAGCGTTGTCGTACCCTCACCTGGACCGTAAACCGTCCCCGTCCCCTAACCCTAACCCTAGCCCGAACCCTAACCCTAACCCTTCCCCGAAGCCTGACCCTCACCCGTCCCCTAATCCTAACCCGTACGCTGACAATAACCCGCGCCCTCACACGTACGGTCCCCCTAAAGCGTTGTCGTACCCTCACCTGGACCCTAAACCGTCCCCGTCCCCTAACCCTAACCCTAGCCCGAACCCTAACCCTAACCCTTCCCCGAAGCCTGACCCTCACCCGTCCCCTAATCCTAACCCGTACGCTGACACTAACCCTCGCCCTCACACGTACGCTCCCCCTAAAGCGTTGTCGTACCCTCACCTGGACCCTAAACCGTCCCCGTCCCCTAACCCTAACCCTAGCCCGAACCCTAACCCTAACCCTTCCCCGAAGCCTGACCCTCACCCGTCCCCTAATCCTAACCCGTACGCTGACACTAACCCGCGCCCTCACACGTACGCTCCCCCTAAAGCGTTGTCGTACCCTCACCTGGACCCTAAACCGTCCCCGTCCCCTAACCCTAACCCTAGCCCGAACCCTAACCCTAAACCTTCCCCGAAGCCTGACCCTCACCCGTCCCCTAATCCTAACCCGTACGCTGACACTAAGCCGCGCCCTCACACGTACGCTCCCCCTAAAGCGTTGTCGTACCCTCACCTGGACCCTAAACCGTCCCCGTCCCCTAACCCTGACCCTAGCCCGAACCCTAACCCTAACACTTCCCCGAAGGCTGACCCTCACCCGTCCCCTAATCCTAACCCGTACGCTGAAACTAAGCCGCGCCCTCACACGTACGCTCCCCCTAAAGCGTTGTCGTACCCTCACCTAGTCCCTAAACCGTCCCCGTACCCTAACCCTAACCCTAGCCCGAACCCTAACCCTAACCCTTCCCCGAAGCCTGACCCTCACCCGTCCCCTAATCCTAACCCGTACGCTGACACTAACACGCGCCCTCACACGTACGCTCCCCCTAAAGCGTTGTCGTACCCTCACCTGGACCCTAAACCGTCCCCGTCCCCTAACCCTAACCCTAGCCCGAACCCTAACCCTAACCCTTCCCCGAAGCCTGACCCTCACCCGTCCCCTAATCCTAACCCGTACGCTGACACTAACCCACGCCCTCACACGTACGCTCCCCCTAAAGCGTTGTCATACCCTCACCTGGACCCTAAACCGTCCCCGTCCCCTAACCCTAACCCTAGCCCGAACCCTAACCCTAACCCTTCCCAGAAGCCTGACACTCACCCGTCCCCTAATCCTAACCCGTACGCTGACACTAACACGCGCCCTCACACGTACGCTCCCCCTAAAGCGTTGTCGTACCCTCACCTGGACCCTAAACCGTCCCCGTCCCCTAACCCTAACCCTAGCCCGAACCCTAACCCTAACCCTTCCCCGAAGCCTGACCCTCACCCGTCCCCTAATCCTAACCCGTACGCTGACACTAACCCACGCCCTCACACGTACGCTCCCCCTAAAGCGTTGTCATACCCTCACCTGGACCCTAAACCGTCCCCGTCCCCTAACCCTAACCCTAGCCCGAACCCTAACCCTAACCCTTCCCAGAAGCCTGACACTCACCCGTCCCCTAATCCTAACCCGTACGCTGACACTAAGCCGCGCCCTCACACGTACGCTCCCGCTAAAGCGTTGTCGTACTCTCACCTGGACCCTAAACCGTCCCCGTCCCCTAACCCTAACCCTAGCCCGAACCCTAACCCTAACCCTTCCCCGAAGCCTGACCCGCAACCGTCCCCTAATCCTAACCCATACGCTGACACTAACCCGCGCCCTCACACGTACGCTCCCCCTAAAGCGTTGTCGTACCCTCACCTGGACCCTAAACCGTCCCCGTCCCCTAACTCTAACCCTTCCCCGAAGCCTGACCCTCACCCGTCCCCTAATCCTAACCCGTACGCTGACACTAACACGCGCCCTCACACGTACGCTCCCCCTAAAGCGTTGTCGTACCCTCACCTGGACCCTAAACCGTCCCCGTCCCCTAACCCTAACCCTAGCCCGAACCCTAACCCTAACCCTTCCCCGAAGCCTGACCCTCACCCGTCCCCTAATCCTAACCCGTACGCTGACACTAAGCCGCGCCCTCACACGTACGCTCCCCCTAAAGCGTTGTCGTACCCTCACCTGGACCCTAAACCGTCCCCGTCCCCTAACCCTAACCCTAGCCCGAACCCTAACCCTAACCCTTCCCCGAAGCCTGACCCTCACCCGTCCCCTAATCCTAACCCGTACGCTGACACTAACCCTCGCCCTCACACGTACGCTCCCCCTAAAGCGTTGTCGTACCCTCACCTGGACCCTAAACCGTCCCCGTCCCCTAACCCTAACCCTAGCCCGAACCCTAACCCTAACCCTTCCCCGAAGCCTGACCCTCACCCGTCCCCTAATCCTAACCCGTACGCTGACACTAACCCGCGCCCTCACACGTACGCTCCCCCTAAAACGTTGTCGTACCCTCACCTGGACCCTAAACCGTCCCCGTCCCCTAACCCTAACCCTAGCCCGAACCCTAACCCTAAACCTTCCCCGAAGCCTGACCCTCACCCGTCCCCTAATCCTAACCCGTACGCTGACACTAAGCCGCGCCCTCACACGTACGCTCCCCCTAAAGCGTTGTCGTACCCTCACCTGGACCCTAAACCGTCCCCGTCCCCTAACCCTGACCCTAGCCCGAACCCTAACCCTAACACTTCCCCGAAGCCTGACCCTCACCCGTCCCCTAATCCTAACCCGTACGCTGAAACTAAGCCGCGCCCTCACACGTACGCTCCCCCTAAAGCGTTGTCGTACCCTCACCTAGTCCCTAAAGCGTCCCCGTACCCTAACCCTAACCCTAGCCCGAACCCTAACCCTAACCCTTCCCCGAAGCCTGACCCTCACCCGTCCCCTAATCCTAACCCGTACGCTGACACTAACACGCGCCCTCACACGTACGCTCCCCCTAAAGCGTTGTCGTACCCTCACCTGGACCCTAAACCGTCCCCGTCCCCTAACCCTAACCCTAGCCCGAACCCTAACCCTAACCCTTCCCCGAAGCCTGACCCTCACCCGTCCCCTAATCCTAACCCGTACGCTGACACTAACCCACGCCCTCACACGTACGCTCCCCCTAAAGCGTTGTCATACCCTCACCTGGACCCTAAACCGTCCCCGTCCCCTAACCCTAACCCTAGCCCGAACCCTAACCCTAACCCTTCCCAGAAGCCTGACACTCACCCGTCCCCTAATCCTAACCCGTACGCTGACACTAACACGCGCCCTCACACGTACGCTCCCCCTAAAGCGTTGTCGTACCCTCACCTGGACCCTAAACCGTCCCCGTCCCCTAACCCTAACCCTAGCCCGAACCCTAACCCTAACCCTTCCCCGAAGCCTGACCCTCACCCGTCCCCTAATCCTAACCCGTACGCTGACACTAACCCACGCCCTCACACGTACGCTCCCCCTAAAGCGTTGTCATACCCTCACCTGGACCCTAAACCGTCCCCGTCCCCTAACCCTAACCCTAGCCCGAACCCTAACCCTAACCCTTCCCAGAAGCCTGACACTCACCCGTCCCCTAATCCTAACCCGTACGCTGACACTAAGCCGCGCCCTCACACGTACGCTCCCGCTAAAGCGTTGTCGTACTCTCACCTGCACCCTAAACCGTCCCCGTCCCCTAACCCTAACCCTAGCCCGAACCCTAACCCTAACCCTTCCCCGAAGCCTGACCCGCAACCGTCCCCTAATCCTAACCCATACGCTGACACTAACCCGCGCCCTCACACGTACGCTCCCCCTAAAGCGTTGTCGTACCCTCACCTGGACCCTAAACCGTCCCCGTCCCCTAACTCTAACCCTTCCCCGAAGCCTGACCCTCACCCGTCCCCTAATCCTAACCCGTACGCTGACACTAACACGCGCCCTCACACGTACGCTCCCCCTAAAGCGTTGTCGTACCCTCACCTGGACCCTAAACCGTCCCCGTCCCCTAACCCTAACCCTAGCCCGAACCCTAACCCTAACCCTTCCCCGAAGCCTGACCCTCACCCGTCCCCTAATCCTAACCCGTACGCTGACACTAAGCCGCGCCCTCACACGTACGCTCCCCCTAAAGCGTTGTCGTACCCTCACCTGGACCCTAAACCGTCCCCGTCCCCTAACCCTAACCCTAGCCCGAACCCTAACCCTAACCCTTCCCCGAAGCCTGACCCTCACCCGTCCCCTAATCCTAACCCGTACGCTGACACTAACCCTCGCCCTCACACGTACGCTCCCCCTAAAGCGTTGTCGTACCCTCACCTGGACCCTAAACCGTCCCCGTCCCCTAACCCTAACCCTAGCCCGAACCCTAACCCTAACCCTTCCCCGAAGCCTGACCCTCACCCGTCCCCTAATCCTAACCCGTACACTGACACTAAGCCGCTCCCTCACACGTACGCTCCCCCTAAAGCGTTGTCGTACCCTCACCTGGACCCTAAACCGTCCCCGTCCCCTAACCCTAACCCTAGCCCGAACCCTAACCCTAACCCTTCCCCGAAGCCTGACCCTCACCCGTCCCCTAATCCTAACCCGTACGCTGACACTAACCCACGCCCTCACACGTACGCTCCCCCTAAAGCGTTGTCATACCCTCACCTGGACCCTAAACCGTCCCCGTCCCCTAACCCTAACCCTAGCCCGAACCCTAACCCTAACCCTTCCCAGAAGCCTGACACTCACCCGTCCCCTAATCCTAACCCGTACGCTGACACTAAGCCGCGCCCTCACACGTACGCTCCCGCTAAAGCGTTGTCGTACTCTCA
This sequence comes from Globicephala melas, assembly GCF_963455315.2. Lineage (NCBI taxonomy): Eukaryota > Metazoa > Chordata > Mammalia > Artiodactyla > Delphinidae > Globicephala > Globicephala melas. Next base: position 1,188,039 of record NW_027207231.1, on the reverse strand, counting down.
CCTGGACCCTAAACCGTCCCCGTCCCCTAACCCTAACCCTAGCCCGAACCCTAACCCTAACCCTTCCCCGAAGCCTGACCCGCAACCGTCCCCTAATCCTAACCCATACGCTGACACTAACCCGCGCCCTCACACGTACGCTCCCCCTAAAGCGTTGTCGTACCCTCACCTGGACCCTAAACCGTCCCCGTCCCCTAACTCTAACCCTTCCCCGAAGCCTGACCCTCACCCGTCCCCTAATCCTAACCCGTACGCTGACACTAACACGCGCCCTCACACGTACGCTCCCCCTAAAGCGTTGTCGTACCCTCACCTGGACCCTAAACCGTCCCCGTCCCCTAACCCTAACCCTAGCCCGAACCCTAACCCTAACCCTTCCCCGAAGCCTGACCCTCACCCGTCCCCTAATCCTAACCCGTACGCTGACACTAAACCGCGCCCTCACACGTACGCTCCCCCTAAAGCGTTGTCGTACCCTCACCTGGACCCTAAACCGTCCCCGTCCCCTAACCCTAACCCTAGCCCGAACCCTAACCCTAACCCTTCCCCGAAGCCTGACCCTCACCCGTCCCCTAATCCTAACCCGTACGCTGACACTAACCCTCGCCCTCACACGTACGCTCCCCCTAAAGCGTTGTCGTACCCTCACCTGGACCCTAAACCGTCCCCGTCCCCTAACCCTAACCCTAGCCCGAACCCTAACCCTAACCCTTCCCCGAAGCCTGACCCTCACCCGTCCCCTAATCCTAACCCGTACGCTGACACTAAGCCGCGCCCTCACACGTACGCTCCCCCTAAAGCGTTGTCGTACCATCACCTGGACCCTAAACCGTCCCCGTCCCCTAACCCTAACCCTAGCCCGAACCCTAACCCTAACCCTTCCCCGAAGCCTGACCCTCACCCGTCCCCTAATCCTAACCCGTACGCTGACACTAAGCCGCGCCCTCACACGTACGCTCCCACAAAAGCGTTGTCGTACCCTCACCTGGACCCTAAACCGTCCCCGTCCCCTAACCCTAACCCTAGCCCGAACCCTAAACCTAACCCTTCCCCGAAGCCTGACCCTCACCCGTCCCCTAATCCTAACCCGTACGCTGACACTAACCCGCGCCCTCACACGTACGCTCCCCCTAAAACGTTGTCGTACCCTCACCTGGAACCTAAACCGTCCCCGTCCCCTAACCCTAACCCTAGCCCGAACCCAAACCCTAAACCTTCCCCGAAGCCTGACCCTCACCCGTCCCCTAATCCTAACCCGTACGCTGACACTAAGCCGCGCCCTCACACGTACGCTCCCCCTAAAGCGTTGTCGTACCCTCACCTGGACCCTAAACCGTCCCCGTCCCCTAACCCTGACCCTAGCCCGAACCCTAACCCTAACACTTCCCCTAAGCCTGACCCTCACCCGTCCCCTAATCCTAACCCGTACGCTGACACTAAGCCGCGCCCTCACACGTACGCTCCCCCTAAAGCGTTGTCGTACCCTCACCTGGACCCTAAACCGTCCCCGTCCCCTAACCCTAACCCTAGCCCGAACCCTAACCCTAACCCTTCCCCGAAGCCTGACCCTCACCCGTACCCTAATCCTAACCCGTAAGCTGACACTAAGCCGCGCCCTCACACGTACGCTCCCCCTAAAGCGTTGTCGTACCCTCACCTGGACCCTAAACCGTCCCCGTCCCCTAACCCTAACCCTAGCCCGAACCCTAACCCTAACCCTTCCCCGAAGCCTGACCCTCACCCGTCCCCTAATCCTAACCCGTACGCTGACACTAACCCGCGCCCTCACACATACGGTCCCCCTAAAGCGTTGTCGTACCCTCACCTGGACCCTAAACCGTCCCTGTCCCCTAACCCTAACCCTAGCCCGAACCCTAACCCTAACCCTTCCCAGAAGCCTGACCCTCACCCGTCCCCTAATCCTAACCCGTACGCTGACACTAAGCCGCGCCCTCACACGTATGCTCCCCCTAAAGCGTTGTCGTACCCTCACCTGGACCCTAAACCGTCCCCGTCCCCTAACTCTAACCCTTCCCCGAAGCCTGACCCTCACCCGTCCCCTAATCCTAACCCGTACGCTGACACTAACATGCGCCCTCACACGTACGCTCCCCCTAAAGCGTTGTCGTACCCTCACCTGGACCCTAAACCGTCCCCGTCCCCTAACCCTAACCCTAGCCCGAACCCTAACCCTAACCCTTCCCCGAAGCCTGACCCTCACCCGTCCCCTAATCCTAACCCGTACGCTGACACTAAGCCGCGCCCTCACACGTACGCTCCCCCTAAAGCGTTGTCGTACCCTCACCTGGACCCTAAACCGTCCCCGTCCCCTAACCCTAACCCTAGCCCGAACCCTAACCCTAACCCTTCCCAGAAGCCTGACACTCACCCGTCCCCTAATCCTAACCCGTACGCTGACACTAAGCCGCGCCCTCACACGTACGCTCCCGCTAAAGCGTTGTCGTACTCTCACCTGGACCCTAAACAGTCCCCGTCCCCTAACCCTAACCCTAGCCCGAACCCTAACCCTAACCCTTCCCCGAAGCCTGACCCGCAACCGTCCCCTAATCCTAACCCATACGCTGACACTAACCCGCGCCCTCACACGTACGCTCCCCCTAAAGCGTTGTCGTACCCTCACCTGGACCCTAAACCGTCCCCATCCCCTAACTCTAACCCTTACCCGAAGCCTGACCCTCACCCGTCCCCTAATCCTAACCCGTACGCTGACACTAACACGCGCCCTCACACGTACGCTCCCCCTAAAGCGTTGTCGTACCCTCACCTGGACCCTAAACCGTCCCCGTCCCCTAACCCTAACCCTAGCCCGAACCCTAACCCTAACCCTTCCCCGAAGCCTGACCCTCACCCGTCCCCTAATCCTAACCCGTACGCTGACACTAACCCGCGCCCTCACACGTACGCTCCCGCTAAAGCGTTGTCGTACCCTCACCTGGACCCTAAACCGTCCCCATCCCCTAACCCTAACCCTAGCCCGAACCCTAACCCTTACCCTTCCCCGAAGCCTGACCCTCACCCGTCCCCTAATCCTAACCCGTACGCTGACACTAAGCTGCGCCCTCACACGTACGCTCCCCCTAAAGCGTTGTCGTACCCTCACCTGGACCCTAAACCGTCCCCGTCCCCTAACCCTAACCCTAGCCCGAACCCTAACCCTAACCCTTCCCCGAAGCCTGACCCTCACCCGTCCCCTAATCCTAACCCGTACGCTGACACTAAGCCGCGCCCTCACACGTACGCTCCCCCTAAAGCGTTGTCGTACCCTCACCTGGACCCTAAACCGTCCCCGTCCCCTAACCCTAACCCTAGCCCGAACCCTAACCCTAACCCTTCCCCGAAGCCTGACCCTCACCCGTCCCCTAATCCTAACCCGTACGCTGACACTAAGCCGCGCCCTCACACGTACGCTCCCCCTAAAGCGTTGTCGTACCCTCACCTGGACCCTAAACCGTCCCCGTCCCCTAACCCTAAACCTAGCCCGAACCCTCACCCTAACCCTTCCCCGAAGCCTGACCCTCTCCCGTCCCCTAATCCTAACCCGTACGCTGACACTAAGCCGCGCCCTCACACGTACGCTCCCCCTACAGCGTTGTCGTACCCTCACCTGGACCCTAAACCGTCCCCGTCCCCTAACCCTAACCCTAGCCCGAACCCTAAACCTAACCCTTCCCCGAAGCCTGTCCCTCACCCGTCCCCTAATCCTAACCTGTACGCTGACACTAACCCGCGCCCTCACACGTACGCTCCCCCTAAAGCCTTGTCGTACCCTCACCTGGACCCTAAACCGTCCCCGTCCCCTAACCCTAACCCTAGCCCGAACCCTAACCCTAACCCTTCCCCGAAGCCTGACCCTCACCCGTCCCCTAATCCTAACCCGTACGCTGACACTAACCCGCGCCCTCACACGTACGCTCCCCGTAATGCGTTGTCGTACCCTCACCTGGACCCTAAACCGTCCTCGTCCCCTAACCCTAACCCTAGCCCGAACCCTAACCCTAACACTTCCCCGAAGCCTGACCCTCAACCTTCCCCTAATCCTAACCCGTACGCTGACACTAACCCGCGCCCTCACACGTACGCTCCCCCTAAAGCGTTGTCGTACCCTCACCTGGACCCTAAACCGTCCCCGTCCCCTAACCCTAACCGTTCCCCGAAGCCTGACCCTCACCCGTCCCCTAATCCTAACCCGTACGCTGACACTAACCCGCGCCCTCACACGTACGCTCCCCCTAAAGCGTTGTCGTACCCTCACCTGGACCCTAAACCGTCCCCGTCCCCTAACCCTAACCCTAGCCCGAACCCTAACCCTAACCCTTCCCCGAAGCCTGACCCTCACCCGTCCCCTAATCCTAACCCGTACGCTGACACTAAGCCGCGCCCTCACACGTACGCTCCCCCTAAAGCGTTGTCGTACCCTCACCTGGACCCTAAACCGTCCCCGTCCCCTAACCCTAAACCTAGCCCGAACCCTCACCCTAACCCTTCCCCGAAGCCTGACCCTCTCCCGTCCCCTAATCCTAACCCGTACGCTGACACTAAGCCGCGCCCTCACACGTACGCTCCCCCTACAGCGTTGTCGTACACTCACCTGGACCCTAAACCGTCCCCGTCCCCTAACCCTAACCCTAGCCCGAACCCTAAACCTAACCCTTCCCCGAAGCCTGTCCCTCACCCGTCCCCTAATCCTAACCTGTACGCTGACACTAACCCGCGCCCTCACACGTACGCTCCCCCTAAAGCCTTATCGTACCCTCACCTGGACCCTAAACCGTCCCCGTCCCCTAACCCTTACCCTAGCCCGAACCCTAACCCTAACCCTTCCCCGAAGCCTGACCCTCACCCGTCCCCTAATCCTAACCCGTACGCTGACACTAACCCGCGCCCTCACACGTACGCTCCCCGTAATGCGTTGTCGTACCCTCACCTGGACCCTAAACCGTCCCCGTCCCCTAACCCTAACCCTAGCCCGAACCCTAACCCTAACACTTCCCCGAAGCCTGACCCTCAACCTTCCCCTAATCCTAACCCGTACGCTGACACTAACCCGCGCCCTCACACGTACGCTCCCCCTAAAGCGTTGTCGTACCCTCACCTGGACCCTAAACCGTCCCCGTCCCCTAACTCTAACCGTTCCCCGAAGCCTGACCCTCACCCGTCCCCTAATCCTAACCCGTACGCTGACACTAACCCGCGCCCTCACACGTACGCTCCCCCTAAAGCGTTGTCGTACCCTCACCTGGACCCTAAACCGTCCCCGTCCCCTAACCCTAACCCTAACCCGAACCCTAACCCTAACCCTTCCCCGAAGCCTGACCCTCACCCGTCCCCTAATCCTAACCCGTACGCTGACACTAACCCGCGCCCTCACACGTACGCTCCCCGTAATGCGTTGTCGTACCCTCACCTGGACCCTAAACCGTCCCCGTCCCCTAACCCTAACCCTAGCCCGAACCCTAACCCTAACCCTTCCCCGAAGCCTGACCCTCACCCGTCCCCTAATCCTAACCCGTACGCTGACACTGACCCGCGCCCTCACACGTACGCTCCCCCTAAAGCGTTGTCGTACCCTCACCTGGACCCTAAACCGTCCCCGTCCCCTAACCCTAACCCTAGCCCGAACCCTAACCCTAACACTTCCCCGAAGCCTGACCCTCACCCATCCCCTAATCCTAACCGGTACGCTGACACTAAGCCGCGCCCTCACACGTACGCTCCCGCTAAAGCGTTGTCGTACCCTCACCTGGACCCTAAACCGTCCCCGTCCCCTAACCCTAACCCTAGCCCGAACCCTAACCCTAACCCTTCCCCGAAGCCTGACCCTCACCCGTCCCCTAATCCTAACCCGTACGCTGACACTAAGCCGCGCCCTCACACGTACGCTCCCCCTAAAGCGTTGTCGTACCCTCACCTGGACCCTAAACCGTCCCCGTCCCCTAACCCTAACCCTAGCCCGAACCCTAACCCTAACCCTTCCCCGAAGCCTGACCCTCACCCGTCCCCTAATCCTAACCCGTACGCTGACACTAAGCCGCGCCCTCACACGTACGCTCCCCCTAAAGCGTTGTCTTACCCTCACCTGGACCCTAAACCGTCCCCGTCCCCTAACCCTAAACCTAGCCCGAACCCTCACCCTAACCCTTCCCCGAAGCCTGACCCTCTCCCGTCCCCTAATCCTAACCCGTACGCTGACACTAAGCCGCGCCCTCACACGTACGCTCCCCCTACAGCGTTGTCGTACCCTCACCTGGACCCTAAACCGTCCCCGTCCCCTAACCCTAACCCTAGCCCGAACCCTAAACCTAACCCTTCCCCGAAGCCTGTCCCTCACCCGTCCCCTAATCCTAACCTGTACGCTGACACTAACCCGCGCCCTCACACGTACGCTCCCCCTAAAGCCTTATCGTACCCTCACCTGGACCCTAAACCGTCCCCGTCCCCTAACCCTAACCCTAGCCCGAACCCTAACCCTAACCCTTCCCCGAAGCCTGACCCTCACCCGTCCCCTAATCCTAACCCGTACGCTGACACTAACCCGCGCCCTCACACGTACGCTCCCCGTAATGCGTTGTCGTACCCTCACCTGGACCCTAAACCGTCCCCGTCCCCTAACCCTAACCCTAGCCCGAACCCTAACCCTAACCCTTCCCCGAAGCCTGACCCTCAACCTTCCCCTAATCCTAACCCGTACGCTGACACTAACCCGCGCCCTCACACGTACGCTCCCCCTAAAGCGTTGTCGTACCCTCACCTGGACCCTAAACCGTCCCCGTCCCCTAACCCTAACCCTTCCCCGAAGCCTGACCCTAACCCGTCCCCTAATCCTAACCCGTACGCTGACACTAACCCGCGCCCTCACACGTACGCTCCCCCTAAAGCGTTGTCGTACCCTCACCTGGACCCTAAACCGTCCCCGTCCCCTAACCCTAACCCTAGCCCGAACCCTAACCCTAACCCTTCCCCGAAGCCTGACCCTCACCCGTCCCCTAATCCTAACCCGTACGCTGACACTAACCCGCGCCCTCACACGTACGCTCCCCGTAATGCGTTGTCGTACCCTCACCTGGACCCTAAACCGTCCCCGTCCCCTAACCCTAACCCTAGCCCGAACCCTAACCCTAACCCTTCCCCGAAGCCTGACCCTCACCCGTCCCCTAATCCTAACCCGTACGCTGACACTGACCCGTGCCCTCACACGTACACTCCCCCTAAAGCGTTGTCGTACCCTCACCTGGACCCTAAACCGTCCCCGTCCCCTAACCCTAACCCTAGCCCGAACCCTAACCCTAACACTTCCCCGAAGCCTGACCCTCACCCATCCCCTAATCCTAACCGGTACGCTGACACTAAGCCGCGCCCTCACACGTACGCTCCCGCTAAAGCGTTGTTGTACCCTCACCTGGACCCTAAACCGTCCCCGTCCCCTAACCCTAACCCTAGCCCGAACCCTAACCCTAACCCTTCCCCGAAGCCTGACCCTAAACCATCCCCTAATCCTAACCCGTACGCTGACACTAACCCGCGCCCTCACACGTACGCTCCCCCTAAAGCGTTGTCGTACCCTCACCTGGACCCTAAACCGTCCCCGTCCCCTAACCCTAACCCTAGCCCGAACCCTAACCCTAACCCTTCCCCGAAGCCTGACCCTCACCCGTCCCCTAATCCTAACCCGTACGCTGACACTAACCCGCGCCCTCACACGTACGCTCCCCCTAAAGCGTTGTCGTACCCTCACCTGGACCCTAAACCGTCCCCATCCCCTAACCCTAACCCTAGCCCGAACCCTAACCCTAACACTTCCCCGAAGCCTGACCCTCACCCGTCCCCTAATCCTAAACCGTACGCTGACACTAACCCGCGCCCTCACACGTACGCTCCCCCTAAAGCGTTGTCGTACCCTCACCTGGACCCTAAACCGTCCCCGTCCCCTAACCCTAACCCTAGCCCGAACCCTAACCCTAACCCTTCCCCGAAGCCTGACCCTCACCCGTCCCCTAATCCTAACCCGTACGCTGACACTAAGCCACGCCCTCACAGGTACGCTCCCGCTAAAGCGTTGTCGTACCCTCACCTGGACCCTAAACCGTCCCCGTCCCCTAACCCTAACCCTAGCCCGAACCCTAACCCTAACCCTTCCCCGAAGCCTGACCCTCAACCGTCCCCTAATCCTAACCCGTACGCTGACACTAAACCACGCCCTCACACGTACGCTCCCCCTAAAGCGTTGTCGTACCCTCACCTGGACCCTAAACCGTCCCCGTCCCCTAACCCTAACCCTAGCCCGAACCCTAACCCTAACCCTTCCCCGAAGCCTGACCCTCACCCGTCCCCTAATCCTAACCCGTACGCTGACACTAAGCCACGCCCTCACACGTACGCTCCCCCTAAAGCGTTGTCGTACTCTCACCTGGACCCTAAACCGTCCCCGTCCCCTAACCCTAACCCTAGCCCGAACCCTAACCCTAACCCTTCCCCGAAGCCTGACCCTCACCCGTTCCCTAATCCTAACCCGTACGCTGACACTAACCCTCGCCCTCACACGTACGCTCCCCCTAAAGCGTTGTCGTACCCTCACCTGGACCCTAAACCATCCCCGTCCCCTAACCCTAACCCTAGCCCGAACCCTAACCCTAACCCTTCCCCGAAGCCTGACCCTCACCCGTCCCCTAATCCTAACCCGTACGCTGACACTAACCCGCGCCCTCACACGTACGCTCCCCCTAAAGCGTTGTCGTACCCTCACCTGGACCCTAAACCGTCCCCGTCCCCTAACCCTAACCCTAGCCCGAACCCTAACCCTAACCCTTCCCAGAAGCCTGACCCTCACCCGTCCCCTAATCCTAACCCGTACGCTGACACTAAGCCGCGCCCTCACACGTACGCTCCCCCTAAAGCGTTGTCGTACCCTCACCTGGACCCTAAACCGTCCCCGTCCCCTAACCCTAACCCTAGCCCGAACCCTAACCCTAACCCTTCCCCGAAGCCTGACCCTCACCCGTCCCCTAATCCTAACCCGTACGCTGACACTAACCCGCGCCCTCACACGTACGCTCCCCCTAAAGCGTTGTCGTACCCTCACCTGGACCCTAAACCGTCCCCGTCCCCTAACCCTAACCCTAGCCCGAACCCTAACCCTAACCCTTCCCAGAAGCCTGACACTCACCCGTCCCCTAATCCTAACCCGTACGCTGACACTAAGCCGCGCCCTCACACGTACGCTCCCGCTAAAGCGTTGTCGTACTCTCACCTGGACCCTAAACCGTCCCCGTCCCCTAACCCTAACCCTAGCCCGAACCCTAACCCTAACCCTTCCCCAAAGCCTGACCCGCAACCGTCCCCTAATCCTAACCCATACGCTGACACTAACGCGCGCCCTCACACGTACGCTCCCCCTAAAGCGTTGTCGTACCCTCACCTGGACCCTAAACCGTCCCCGTCCCCTAACTCTAACCCTTCCCCGAAGCCTGACCCTCACCCGTCCCCTAATCCTAACCCGTACGCTGACACTAACACGCGCCCTCACACGTACGCTCCCCCTAAAGCGTTGTCGTACCCTCACCTGGACCCTAAACCGTCCCCGTCCCCTAACCCTAACCCTAGCCCGAACCCTAAACCTAACCCTTCCCCGAAGCCTGTCCCTCACCCGTCCCCTAATCCTAACCTGTACGCTGACACTAACCCGCGCCCTCACACGTACGCTCCCCCTAAAGCCTTATCGTACCCTCACCTGGACCCTAAACCGTCCCCGTCCCCTAACCCTAACCCTAGCCCGAACCCTAACCCTAACCCTTCCCCGAAGCCTGACCCTCACCCGTCCCCTAATCCTAACCCGTACGCTGACACTAACCCGCGCCCTCACACGTACGCTCCCCGTAATGCGTTGTCGTACCCTCACCTGGACCCTAAACCGTCCCCGTCCCCTAACCCTAACCCTAGCCCGAACCCTAACCCTAACCCTTCCCCGAAGCCTGACCCTCAACCTTCCCCTAATCCTAACCCGTACGCTGACACTAACCCGCGCCCTCACACGTACGCTCCCCCTAAAGCGTTGTCGTACCCTCACCTGGACCCTAAACCGTCCCCGTCCCCTAACCCTAACCCTTCCCCGAAGCCTGACCCTCACCCGTCCCCTAATCCTAACCCGTACGCTGACACTAACCCGCGCCCTCACACGTACGCTCCCCCTAAAGCGTTGTCGTACCCTCACCTGGACCCTAAACCGTCCCCGTCCCCTAACCCTAACCCTAGCCCGAACCCTAACCCTAACCCTTCCCCGAAGCCTGACCCTCACCCGTCCCCTAATCCTAACCCGTACGCTGACACTAACCCGCGCCCTCACACGTACGCTCCCCGTAATGCGTTGTCGTACCCTCACCTGGACCCTAAACCGTCCCCGTCCCCTAACCCTAACCCTAGCCCGAACCCTAACCCTAACCCTTCCCCGAAGCCTGACCCTCACCCGTCCCCTAATCCTAACCCGTACGCTGACACTGACCCGCGCCCTCACACGTACACTCCCCCTAAAGCGTTGTCGTACCCTCACCTGGACCCTAAACCGTCCCCGTCCCCTAACCCTAACCCTAGCCCGAACCCTAACCCTAACACTTCCCCGAAGCCTGACCCTCACCCATCCCCTAATCCTAACCGGTACGCTGACACTAAGCCGCGCCCTCACACGTACGCTCCCGCTAAAGCGTTGTTGTACCCTCACCTGGACCCTAAACCGTCCCCGTCCCCTAACCCTAACCCTAGCCCGAACCCTAACCCTAACCCTTCCCCGAAGCCTGACCCTCACCCGTCCCCTAATCCTAACCCGTACGCTGACACTAACCCGCGCCCTCACACGTACGCTCCCCCTAAAGCGTTGTCGTACCCTCACCTGGACCCTAAACCGTCCCCGTCCCCTAACCCTAACCCTAGCCCGAACCCTAACCCTAACCCTTCCCCGAAGCCTGACCCTCACCCGTCCCCTAATCCTAACCCGTACGCTGAAACTAAGCCGCGCCCTCACACGTACGCTCCCCCTAAAGCGTTGTCGTACCCTCACCTGGACCCTAAACCGTCCCCGTCCCCTAACCCTAAACCTAGCCCGAACCCTCACCCTAACCCTTCCCCGAAGCCTGACCCTCTCCCGTCCCCTAATCCTAACCCGTACGCTGACACTAAGCCGCGCCCTCACACGTACGCTCCCCCTACAGCGTTGTCGTACCCTCACCTGGACCTTAAACCGTCCCCGTCCCCTAACCCTAACCCTAGCCCGAACCCTAAACCTAACCCTTCCCCGAAGCCTGTCCCTCACCCGTCCCCTAATCCTAACCTGTACGCTGACACTAACCCGCGCCCTCACACGTACGCTCCCCCTAAAGCCTTATCGTACCCTCACCTGGACCCTAAACCGTCCCCGTCCCCTAACCCTAACCCTAGCCCGAACCCTAACCCTAACCCTTCCCCGAAGCCTGACCCTCACCCGTCCCCTAATCCTAACCCGTACGCTGACACTAACCCGCGCCCTCACACGTACGCTCCCCGTAATGCGTTGTCGTACCCTCACCTGGACCCTAAACCGTCCTCGTCCCCTAACCCTAACCCTAGCCCGAACCCTAACCCTAACACTTCCCCGAAGCCTGACCCTCAACCTTCCCCTAATCCTAACCCGTACGCTGACACTAACCCGCGCCCTCACACGTACGCTCCCCCTAAAGCGTTGTCGTACCCTCACCTGGACCCTAAACCGTCCCCGTCCCCTAACCCTAACCGTTCCCCGAAGCCTGACCCTCACCCGTCCCCTAATCCTAACCTGTACGCTGACACTAACCCGCGCCCTCACACGTACGCTCCCCCTAAAGCGTTGTCGTACCCTCACCTGGACCCTAAACCGTCCCCGTCCCCTAACCCTAACCCTAGCCCGAACCCTAACCCTAACCCTTCCCCGAAGCCTGACCCTCACCCGTCCCCTAATCCTAACCCGTACGCTGACACTAAGCCGCGCCCTCACACGTACGCTCCCCCTAAAGCGTTGTCGTACCCTCACCTGGACCCTAAACCGTCCCCGTCCCCTAACCCTAAACCTAGCCCGAACCCTCACCCTAACCCTTCCCCGAAGCCTGACCCTCTCCCGTCCCCTAATCCTAACCCGTACGCTGACACTAAGCCGCGCCCTCACACGTACGCTCCCCCTACAGCGTTGTCGTACCCTCACCTGGACCCTAAACCGTCCCCGTCCCCTAACCCTAACCCTAGCCCGAACCCTAAACCTAACCCTTCCCCGAAGCCTGTCCCTCACCCGTCCCCTAATCCTAACCTGTACGCTGACACTAACCCGCGCCCTCACACGTACGCTCCCCCTAAAGCCTTATCGTACCCTCACCTGGACCCTAAACCGTCCCCGTCCCCTAACCCTAACCCTAGCCCGAACCCTAACCCTAACCCTTCCCCGAAGCCTGACCCTCACCCGTCCCCTAATCCTAACCCGTACGCTGACACTAACCCGCGCCCTCACACGTACGCTCCCCGTAATGCGTTGTCGTACCCTCACCTGGACCCTAAACCGTCCCCGTCCCCTAACCCTAACCCTAGCCCGAACCCTAACCCTAACACTTCCCCGAAGCCTGACCCTCAACCTTCCCCTAATCCTAACCCGTACGCTGACACTAACCCGCGCCCTCACACGTACGCTCCCCCTAAAGCGTTGTCGTACCCTCACCTGGACCCTAAACCGTCCCCGTCCCCTAACTCTAACCGTTCCCCGAAGCCTGACCCTCACCCGTCCCCTAATCCTAACCCGTACGCTGACACTAACCCGCGCCCTCACACGTACGCTCCCCCTAAAGCGTTGTCGTACCCTCACCTGGACCCTAAACCGTCCCCGTCCCCTAACCCTAACCCTAGCCCGAACCCTAACCCTAACCCTTCCCGGAAGCCTGACCCTCACCCGTCCCCTAATCCTAACCGGTACGCTGACACTAAGCCGCGCCCTCACACGTACGCTTCCGCTAAAGCGTTGTCGTACCCTCACCTGGACCCTAAACCGTCCCCGTCCCCTAACCCTAACCCTAGCCCGAACCCTAACCCTAACCCTTCCCCGAAGCCTGACCCTAAACCGTCCCCTAATCCTAACCCGTACGCTGACACTAAGCCGCGCCCTCACACGTACGCTCCCCCTAAAGCGTTGTCGTACCCTCACCTGGACCCTAAACCGTCCCCGTCCCCTAACCCTAACCCTAGCCCGAACCCTAACCCTAACCCTTCCCCGAAGCCTGACCCTCACCCGTCCCCTAATCCTAACCCGTACGCTGACACTAAGCCGCGCCCTCACACGTACGCTCCCCCTAAAGCGTTGTCGTACCCTCACCTGGACCCTAAACCGTCCCCGTCCCCTAACCCTAAACCTAGCCCGAACCCTCACCCTAACCCTTCCCCGAAGCCTGACCCTCTCCCGTCCCCTAATCCTAACCCGTACGCTGACACTAAGCCACGCCCTCACACGTACGCTCCCCCTACAGCGTTGTCGTACCCTCACCTGGACCCTAAACCGTCCCCGTCCCCTAACCCTAACCCTAGCCCGAACCCTAAACCTAACCCTTCCCCGAAGCCTGTCCCTCACCCGTCCCCTAATCCTAACCTGTACGCTGACACTAACCCGCGCCCTCACACGTACGCTCCCCCTAAAGCCTTATCGTACCCTCACCTGGACCCTAAACCGTCCCCGTCCCCTAACCCTAACCCTAGCCCGAACCCTAACCCTAACCCTTCCCCGAAGCCTGACCCTCACCCGTCCCCTAATCCTAACCCGTACGCTGACACTAACCCGCGCCCTCACACGTACGCTCCCCGTAATGCGTTGTCGTACCCTCACCTGGACCCTAAACCGTCCCCGTCCCCTAACCCTAACCCTAGCCCGAACCCTAACCCTAACCCTTCCCCGAAGCCTGACCCTCAACCTTCCCCTAATCCTAACCCGTACGCTGACACTAACCCGCGCCCTCACACGTACGCTCCCCCTAAAGCGTTGTCGTACCCTCACCTGGACCCTAAACCGTCCCCGTCCCCTAACCCTAACCCTTCCCCGAAGCCTGACCCTCACCCGTCCCCTAATCCTAACCCGTACGCTGACACTAACCCGCGCCCTCACACGTACGCTCCCCCTAAAGCGTTGTCGTACCCTCACCTGGACCCTAAACCGTCCCCGTCCCCTAACCCTAACCCTAGCCCGAACCCTAACCCTAACCCTTCCCCGAAGCCTGACCCTCACCCGTCCCCTAATCCTAACCCGTACGCTGACACTAACCCGCGCCCTCACACGTACGCTCCCCGTAATGCGTTGTCGTACCCTCACCTGGACCCTAAACCGTCCCCGTCCCCTAACCCTAACCCTAGCCCAAACCCTAACCCTAACCCTTCCCCGAAGCCTGACCCTCACCCGTCCCCTAATCCTAACCCGTACGCTGACACTGACCCGCGCCCTCACACGTACACTCCCCCTAAAGCGTTGTCGTACCCTCACCTGGACCCTAAACCGTCCCCGTCCCCTAACCCTAACCCTAGCCCGAACCCTAACCCTAACACTTCCCCGAAGCCTGACCCTCACCCATCCCCTAATCCTAACCGGTACGCTGACACTAAGCCGCGCCCTCACACGTACGCTCCCGCTAAAGCGTTGTTGTACCCTCACCTGGACCCTAAACCGTCCCCGTCCCCTAACCCTAACCCTAGCCCGAACCCTAACCCTAACCCTTCCCCGAAGCCTGACCCTAAACCGTCCCCTAATCCTAACCCGTACGCTGACACTAACCCGCGCCCTCACACGTACGCTCCCCCTAAAGCGTTGTCGTACCCTCACCTGGACCCTAAACCGTCCCCGTCCCCTAACCCTAACCCTAGCCCGAACCCTAACCCTAACCCTTCCCCGAAGCCTGACCCTCACCCGTCCCCTAATCCTAACCCGTACGCTGACACTAACCCGCGCCCTCACACGTACGCTCCCCCTAAAGCGTTGTCGTACCCTCACCTGGACCCTAAACCGTCCCCGTCCCCTAACCCTAACCCTAGCCCGAACCCTAACCCTAACACTTCCCCGAAGCCTGACCCTCACCCGTCCCCTAATCCTAACCCGTACGCTGACACTAACCCGCGCCCTCACACGTACGCTCCCCCTAAAGCGTTGTCGTACCCTCACCTGGACCCTAAACCGTCCCCGTCCCCTAACCCTAACCCTAGCCCGAACCCTAACCCTAACCCTTCCCCGAAGCCTGACCCTCACCCGTCCCCTAATCCTAACCCGTACGCTGAAACTAAGCCGCGCCCTCACACGTACGCTCCCCCTAAAGCGTTGTCGTACCCTCACCTGGACCCTAAACCGTCCCCGTCCCCTAACCCTAAACCTAGCCCGAACCCTCACCCTAACCCTTCCCCGAAGCCTGACCCTCTCCCGTCCCCTAATCCTAACCCGTACGCTGACACTAAGCCGCGCCCTCACACGTACGCTCCCCCTACAGCGTTGTCGTACCCTCACCTGGACCCTAAACCGTCCCCGTCCCCTAACCCTAACCCTAGCCCGAACCCTAAACCTAACCCTTCCCCGAAGCCTGTCCCTCACCCGTCCCCTAATCCTAACCTGTACGCTGACACTAACCCGCGCCCTCACACGTACGCTCCCCGTAATGCGTTGTCGTACCCTCACCTGGACCCTAAACCGTCCTCGTCCCCTAACCCTAACCCTAGCCCGAACCCTAACCCTAACACTTCCCCGAAGCCTGACCCTCAACCTTCCCCTAATCCTAACCCGTACGCTGACACTAACCCGTGCCCTCACACGTACGCTCCCCCTAAAGCGTTGTCGTACCCTCACCTGGACCCTAAACCGTCCCCGTCCCCTAACCCTAACCGTTCCCCGAAGCCTGACCCTCACCCGTCCCCTAATCCTAACCCGTACGCTGACACTAACCCGCGCCCTCACACGTACGCTCCCCCTAAAGCGTTGTCGTACCCTCACCTGGACCCTAAACCGTCCCCGTCCCCTAACCCTAACCCTAGCCCGAACCCTAACCCTAACCCTTCCCCGAAGCCTGACCCTCACCCGTCCCCTAATCCTAACCCGTACGCTGACACTAACCCGCGCCCTCACACGTACGCTCCCCCTAAAGCGTTGTCGTACCCTCACCTGGACCCTAAACCGTCCCCGTCCCCTAACCCTAAACCTAGCCCGAACCCTCACCCTAACCCTTCCCCGAAGCCTGACCCTCTCCCGTCCCCTAATCCTAACCCGTACGCTGACACTAAGCCGCGCCCTCACACGTACGCTCCCCCTACAGCGTTGTCGTACCCTCACCTGGACCCTAAACCGTCCCCGTCCCCTAACCCTAACCCTAGCCCGAACCCTAAACCTAACCCTTCCCCGAAGCCTGTCCCTCACCCGTCCCCTAATCCTAACCTGTACGCTGACACTAACCCGCGCCCTCACACGTACGCTCCCCCTAAAGCCTTATCGTACCCTCACCTGGACCCTAAACCGTCCCCGTCCCCTAACCCTAACCCTAGCCCGAACCCTAACCCTAACCCTTCCCCGAAGCCTGACCCTCACCCGTCCCCTAATCCTAACCCGTACGCTGACACTAACCCGCGCCCTCACACGTACGCTCCCCGTAATGCGTTGTCTTACCCTCACCTGGACCCTAAACCGTCCCCGTCCCCTAACCCTAACCCTAGCCCGAACCCTAACCCTAACACTTCCCCGAAGCCTGACCCTCAACCTTCCCCTAATCCTAACCCGTACGCTGACACTAACCCGCGCCCTCACACGTACGCTCCCCCTAAAGCGTTGTCGTACCCTCACCTGGACCCTAAACCGTCCCCGTCCCCTAACTCTAACCGTTCCCCGAAGCCTGACCCTCACCCGTCCCCTAATCCTAACCCGTACGCTGACACTAACCCGCGCCCTCACACGTACGCTCCCCCTAAAGCGTTGTCGTACCCTCACCTGGACCCTAAACCGTCCCCGTCCCCTAACCCTAACCCTAGCCCGAACCCTAACCCTAACCCTTCCCGGAAGCCTGACCCTCACCCGTCCCCTAATCCTAACCGGTACGCTGACACTAAGCCGCGCCCTCACACGTACGCTTCCGCTAAAGCGTTGTCGTACCCTCACCTGGACCCTAAACCGTCCCCGTCCCCTAACCCTAACCCTAGCCCGAACCCTAACCCTAACCCTTCCCCGAAGCCTGACCCTAAACCGTCCCCTAATCCTAACCCGTACGCTGACACTAAGCCGCGCCCTCACACGTACGCTCCCCCTAAAGCGTTGTCGTACCCTCACCTGGACCCTAAACCGTCCCCGTCCCCTAACCCTAACCCTAGCCCGAACCCTAACCCTAACCCTTCCCCGAAGCCTGACCCTCACCCGTCCCCTAATCCTAACCCGTACGCTGACACTAAGCCGCGCCCTCACACGT
The DNA here is from genome assembly GCF_963455315.2 of Globicephala melas. Classification (NCBI taxonomy): domain Eukaryota; kingdom Metazoa; phylum Chordata; class Mammalia; order Artiodactyla; family Delphinidae; genus Globicephala; species Globicephala melas. Next base: position 1,170,574 of record NW_027207231.1, on the reverse strand, counting down.
ACGCTCCCCCTAAAGCGTTGTCGTACCCTCACCTGGACCCTAAACCGTCCCCGTCCCCTAACCCTAAACCTAGCCCGAACCCTCACCCTAACCCTTCCCCGAAGCCTGACCCTCTCCCGTCCCCTAATCCTAACCCGTACGCTGACACTAAGCCGCGCCCTCACACGTACGCTCCCCCTACAGCGTTGTCGTACCCTCACCTGGACCCTAAACCGTCCCCGTCCCCTAACCCTAACCCTAGCCCGAACCCTAAACCTAACCCTTCCCCGAAGCCTGTCCCTCACCCGTCCCCTAATCCTAACCTGTACGCTGACACTAACCCGCGCCCTCACACGTACGCTCCCCCTAAAGCCTTATCGTACCCTCACCTGGACCCTAAACCGTCCCCGTCCCCTAACCCTAACCCTAGCCCGAACCCTAACCCTAACCCTTCCCCGAAGCCTGACCCTCACCCGTCCCCTAATCCTAACCCGTACGCTGACACTAACCCGCGCCCTCACACGTACGCTCCCCGTAATGCGTTGTCGTACCCTCACCTGGACCCTAAACCGTCCCCGTCCCCTAACCCTAACCCTAGCCCGAACCCTAACCCTAACCCTTCCCCGAAGCCTGACCCTCAACCTTCCCCTAATCCTAACCCGTACGCTGACACTAACCCGCGCCCTCACACGTACGCTCCCCCTAAAGCGTTGTCGTACCCTCACCTGGACCCTAAACCGTCCCCGTCCCCTAACCCTAACCCTTCCCCGAAGCCTGACCCTCACCCGTCCCCTAATCCTAACCCGTACGCTGACACTAACCCGCGCCCTCACACGTACGCTCCCCCTAAAGCGTTGTCGTACCCTCACCTGGACCCTAAACCGTCCCCGTCCCCTAACCCTAACCCTAGCCCGAACCCTAACCCTAACCCTTCCCCGAAGCCTGACCCTCACCCGTCCCCTAATCCTAACCCGTACGCTGACACTAACCCGCGCCCTCACACGTACGCTCCCCGTAATGCGTTGTCGTACCCTCACCTGGACCCTAAACCGTCCCCGTCCCCTAACCCTAACCCTAGCCCAAACCCTAACCCTAACCCTTCCCCGAAGCCTGACCCTCACCCGTCCCCTAATCCTAACCCGTACGCTGACACTGACCCGCGCCCTCACACGTACACTCCCCCTAAAGCGTTGTCGTACCCTCACCTGGACCCTAAACCGTCCCCGTCCCCTAACCCTAACCCTAGCCCGAACCCTAACCCTAACACTTCCCCGAAGCCTGACCCTCACCCATCCCCTAATCCTAACCGGTACGCTGACACTAAGCCGCGCCCTCACACGTACGCTCCCGCTAAAGCGTTGTTGTACCCTCACCTGGACCCTAAACCGTCCCCGTCCCCTAACCCTAACCCTAGCCCGAACCCTAACCCTAACCCTTCCCCGAAGCCTGACCCTAAACCGTCCCCTAATCCTAACCCGTACGCTGACACTAACCCGCGCCCTCACACGTACGCTCCCCCTAAAGCGTTGTCGTACCCTCACCTGGACCCTAAACCGTCCCCGTCCCCTAACCCTAACCCTAGCCCGAACCCTAACCCTAACCCTTCCCCGAAGCCTGACCCTCACCCGTCCCCTAATCCTATCCCGTACGCTGACACTAACCCGCGCCCTCACACGTACGCTCCCCCTAAAGCGTTGTCGTACCCTCACCTGGACCCTAAACCGTCCCCGTCCCCTAACCCTAACCCTAGCCCGAACCCTAACCCTAACACTTCCCCGAAGCCTGACCCTCACCCGTCCCCTAATCCTAACCCGTACGCTGACACTAACCCGCGCCCTCACACGTACGCTCCCCCTAAAGCGTTGTCGTACCCTCACCTGGACCCTAAACCGTCCCCGTCCCCTAACCCTAACCCTAGCCCGAACCCTAACCCTAACCCTTCCCCGAAGCCTGACCCTCACCCGTCCCCTAATCCTAACCCGTACGCTGACACTAAGCCACGCCCTCACAGGTACGCTCCCGCTAAAGCGTTGTCGTACCCTCACCTGGACCCTAAACCGTCCCCGTCCCCTAACCCTAACCCTAGCCCGAACCCTAACCCTAACCCTTCCCCGAAGCCTGACCCTCAACCGTCCCCTAATCCTAACCCGTACGCTGACACTAACCCACGCCCTCACACGTACGCTCCCCCTAAAGCGTTGTCGTACCCTCACCTGGACCCTAAACCGTCCCCGTCCCCTAACCCTAACCCTAGCCCGAACCCTAAACCTAACACTTCCCCGAAGCCTGACCCTCACCCGTCCCCTAATCCTAACCCGTACGCTGACACTAACCCGCGCCCTCACACGTACGCTCCCCGTAATGCGTTGTCGTACCCTCACCTGGACCCTAAACCGTCCCCGTCCCCTAACCCTAACCCTAGCCCGAACCCTAACCCTAACCCTTCCCCGAAGCCTGACCCTCAACCTTCCCCTAATCCTAACCCGTACGCTGACACTAACCCGCGCCCTCACACGTACGCTCCCCCTAAAGCGTTGTCGTACCCTCACCTGGACCCTAAACCGTCCCCGTCCCCTAACCCTAACCCTTCCCCGAAGCCTGACCCTCACCCGTCCCCTAATCCTAACCCGTACGCTGACACTAACCCGCGCCCTCACACGTACGCTCCCCCTAAAGCGTTGTCGTACCCTCACCTGGACCCTAAACCGTCCCCGTCCCCTAACCCTAACCCTAGCCCGAACCCTAACCCTAACCCTTCCCCGAAGCCTGACCCTCACCCGTCCCCTAATCCTAACCCGTACGCTGACACTAACCCGCGCCCTCACACGTACGCTCCCCGTAATGCGTTGTCGTACCCTCACCTGGACCCTAAACCGTCCCCGTCCCCTAACCCTAACCCTAGCCCAAACCCTAACCCTAACCCTTCCCCGAAGCCTGACCCTCACCCATCCCCTAATCCTAACCCGTACGCTGACACTGACCCGCGCCCTCACACGTACACTCCCCCTAAAGCGTTGTCGTACCCTCACCTGGACCCTAAACCGTCCCCGTCCCCTAACCCTAACCCTAGCCCGAACCCTAACCCTAACACTTCCCCGAAGCCTGACCCTCACCCATCCCCTAATCCTAACCGGTACGCTGACACTAAGCCGCGCCCTCACACGTACGCTCCCGCTAAAGCGTTGTTGTACCCTCACCTGGACCCTAAACCGTCCCCGTCCCCTAACCCTAACCCTAGCCCGAACCCTAACCCTAACCCTTCCCCGAAGCCTGACCCTAAACCGTCCCCTAATCCTAACCCGTACGCTGACACTAACCCGCGCCCTCACACGTACGCTCCCCCTAAAGCGTTGTCGTACCCTCACCTGGACCCTAAACCGTCCCCGTCCCCTAACCCTAACCCTAGCCCGAACCCTAACCCTAACCCTTCCCCGAAGCCTGACCCTCACCCGTCCCCTAATCCTAACCCGTACGCTGACACTAACCCGCGCCCTCACACGTACGCTCCCCCTAAAGCGTTGTCGTACCCTCACCTGGACCCTAAACCGTCCCCGTCCCCTAACCCTAACCCTAGCCCGAACCCTAACCCTAACACTTCCCCGAAGCCTGACCCTCACCCGTCCCCTAATCCTAACCCGTACGCTGACACTAACCCGCGCCCTCACACGTACGCTCCCCCTAAAGCGTTGTCGTACCCTCACCTGGACCCTAAACTGTCCCCGTCCCCTAACCCTAACCCTAGCCCGAACCCTAACCCTAACCCTTCCCCGAAGCCTGACCCTCACCCGTCCCCTAATCCTAACCCGTACGCTGACACTAAGCCACGCCCTCACAGGTACGCTCCCGCTAAAGCGTTGTCGTACCCTCACCTGGACCCTAAACCGTCCCCGTCCCCTAACCCTAACCCTAGCCCGAACCCTAACCCTAACCCTTCCCCGAAGCCTGACCCTCAACCGTCCCCTAATCCTAACCCGTACGCTGACACTAACCCACGCCCTCACACGTACGCTCCCCCTAAAGCGTTGTCGTACCCTCACCTGGACCCTAAACCGTCCCCGTCCCCTAACCCTAACCCTAGCCCGAACCCTAAACCTAACACTTCCCCGAAGCCTGACCCTCACCCGTCCCCTAATCCTAACCCGTACGCTGACACTAAGCCACGCCCTCACACGTACGCTCCCCCTAAAGCGTTGTCGTACTCTCACCTGGACCCTAAACCGTCCCCGTCCCCTAACCCTAACCCTAGCCCGAACCCTAACCCTAACCCTTCCCCGAAGCCTGACCCTCACCCGTTCCCTAATCCTAACCCGTACGCTGACACTAACCCTCGCCCTCACACGTACGCTCCCCCTAAAGCGTTGTCGTACCCTCACCTGGACCCTAAACCATCCCCGTCCCCTAACCCTAACCCTAGCCCGAACCCTAACCCTAACCCTTCCCCGAAGCCTGACCCTCACCCGTCCCCTAATCCTAACCCGTACGCTGACACTAACCCGCGCCCTCACACGTACGCTCCCCCTAAAGCGTTGTCGTACCCTCACCTGGACCCTAAACCGTCCCCGTCCCCTAACCCTAACCCTAGCCCGAACCCTAACCCTAACCCTTCCCAGAAGCCTGACCCTCACCCGTCCCCTAATCCTAACCCGTACGCTGACACTAAGCCGCGCCCTCACACGTACGCTCCCCCTAAAGCGTTGTCGTACCCTCACCTGGACCCTAAACCGTCCCCGTCCCCTAACCCTAACCCTAGCCCGAACCCTCACCCTAACCCTTCCCCGAAGCCTGACCCTCACCCGTCCCCTAATCCTAACCCGTACGCTGACACTAACCCGCGCCCTCACACGTACGCTCCCCCTAAAGCGTTGTCGTACCCTCACCTGGACCCTAAACCGTCCCCGTCCCCTAACCCTAACCCTAGCCCGAACCCTAACCCTAACCCTTCCCAGAAGCCTGACACTCACCCGTCCCCTAATCCTAACCCGTACGCTGACACTAAGCCGCGCCCTCACACGTACGCTCCCGCTAAAGCGTTGTCGTACTCTCACCTGGACCCTAAACCGTCCCCGTCCCCTAACCCTAACCCTAGCCCGAACCCTAACCCTAACCCTTCCCCGAAGCCTGACCCGCAACCGTCCCCTAATCCTAACCCATACGCTGACACTAATGCGCGCCCTCACACGTACGCTCCCCCTAAAGCGTTGTCGTACCCTCACCTGGACCCTAAACCGTCCCCGTCCCCTAACTCTAACCCTTCCCCGAAGCCTGACCCTCACCCGTCCCCTAATCCTAACCCGTACGCTGACACTAACACGCGCCCTCACACGTACGCTCCCCCTAAAGCGTTGTCGTACCCTCACCTGGACCCTAAACCGTCCCCGTCCCCTAACCCTAACCCTAGCCCGAACCCTAACCCTAACCCTTCCCCGAAGCCTGACCCTCACCCGTCCCCTAATCCTAACCCGTACGCTGACACTAACCCGCGCCCTCACACGTACGCTCCCCCTAAAGCGTTGTTGTACCCTCACCTGGACCCTAAACCGTCCCCGTCCCCTAACCCTAACCCTAGCCCGAACCCTAACCCTAACCCTTCCCCGAAGCCTGACCCTCACCCGTCCCCTAATCCTAACCCGTACGCTGACACTAACCCGCGCCCTCACACGTACGCTCCCCCTAAAGAGTTGTCGTACCCTCACCTGGACCCTAAACCGTCCCCGTCCCCTAACCCTAACCCTAGCCCGAACCCTAACCCTAACCCTTCCCCGAAGCCTGACCCTCACCCGTCCCCTAATCCTAACCCGTACGCTGACACTAACCCTCGCCCTCACACGTACGCTCCCCCTAAAGCGTTGTCGTACCCTCACCTGGACCCTAAACCGTCCCCGTCCCCTAACCCTAACCCTAGCCCGAACCCTAACCCTAACCCTTCCCCGAAGCCTGACCCTCACCCGTCCCCTAATCCTAACCCGTACGCTGACACTAAGCCGCGCCCTCACACGTACGCTCCCCCTAAAGCGTTGTCGTACCCTCACCTGGACCCTAAACCGTCCCCGTCCCCTAACCCTAACCCTAGCCCGAACCCTAACCCTAACCCTTCCCCGAAGCCTGACCCTCACCCGTCCCCTAATCCTAACCCGTACGCTGACACTAACCCGCGCCCTCACACGTACGCTCCCCGTAATGCGTTGTCGTACCCTCACCTGGACCCTAAACCGTCCCCGTTCCCTAACCCTAACCCTAGCCCGAACCCTAACCCTAACCCTTCCCCGAAGCCTGACCCTCACCCGTCCCCTAATCCTAACCCGTACGCTGACACTGACCCGCGCCCTCACACGTACGCTCCCCCTAAAGCGTTGTCGTACCCTCACCTGGACCCTAAACCGTCCCCGTCCCCTAACCCTAACCCTAGCCCGAACCCTAACCCTAACCCTTCCCCGAAGCCTGACCCTCACCCGTCCCCTAATCCTAACCCGTACGCTGACACTAAGCCGCGCCCTCACACGTACGCTCCCCCTAAAGCGTTGTCGTACCCTCACCTGGACCCTAAACCATCCCCGTCCCCTAACCCTAAACCTAGCCCGAACCCTCACCCTAACCCTTCCCCGAAGCCTGACCCTCTCCCGTCCCCTAATCCTAACCCGTACGCTGACACTAAGCCGCGCCCTCACACGTACGCTCCCCCTACAGCGTTGTCGTACCCTCACCTGGACCCTAAACCGTCCCCGTCCCCTAACCCTAACCCTAGCCCGAACCCTAAACCTAACCCTTCCCCGAAGCCTGTCCCTCACCCGTCCCCTAATCCTAACCTGTACGCTGACACTAACCCGCGCCCTCACACGTACGCTCCCCCTAAAGCCTTATCGTACCCTCACCTGGACCCTAAACCGTCCCCGTCCCCTAACCCTAACCCTAGCCCGAACCCTAACCCTAACCCTTCCCCGAAGCCTGACCCTCACCCGTCCCCTAATCCTAACCCGTACGCTGACACTAACCCGCGCCCTCACACGTACGCTCCCCGTAATGCGTTGTCGTACCCTCACCTGGACCCTAAACCGTCCCCGTCCCCTAACCCTAACCCTAGCCCGAACCCTAACCCTAACCCTTCCCCGAAGCCTGACCCTCAACCTTCCCCTAATCCTAACCCGTACGCTGACACTAACCCGCGCCCTCACACGTACGCTCCCCCTAAAGCGTTGTCGTACCCTCACCTGGACCCTAAACCGTCCCCGTCCCCTAACCCTAACCCTTCCCCGAAGCCTGACCCTCACCCGTCCCCTAATCCTAACCCGTACGCTGACACTAACCCGCGCCCTCACACGTACGCTCCCCCTAAAGCGTTGTCGTACCCTCACCTGGACCCTAAACCGTCCCCGTCCCCTAACCCTAACCCTAGCCCGAACCCTAACCCTAACCCTTCCCCGAAGCCTGACCCTCACCCGTCCCCTAATCCTAACCCGTACGCTGACACTAACCCGCGCCCTCACACGTACGCTCCCCGTAATGCGTTGTCGTACCCTCACCTGGACCCTAAACCGTCCCCGTCCCCTAACCCTAACCCTAGCCCGAACCCTAACCCTAACCCTTCCCCGAAGCCTGACCCTCACCCGTCCCCTAATCCTAACCCGTACGCTGACACTGACCCGCGCCCTCACACGTACGCTCCCCCTAAAGCGTTGTCGTACCCTCACCTGGACCCTAAACCGTCCCCGTCCCCTAACCCTAACCCTAGCCCGAACCCTAACCCTAACACTTCCCCGAAGCCTGACCCTCACCCGTCCCCTAATCCTAACCCGTACGCTGACACTAACCCGCGCCCTCACACGTACGCTCCCCCTAAAGCGTTGTCGTACCCTCACCTGGACCCTAAACCGTCCCCGTCCCCTAACCCTAACCCTAGCCCGAACCCTCACCCTAACCCTTCCCCGAAGCCTGACCCTCACCCGTCCCCTAATCCTAACCCGTACGCTGACACTAAGCCACGCCCTCACAGGTACGCTCCCGCTAAAGCGTTGTCGTACCCTCACCTGGACCCTAAACCGTCCCCGTCCCCTAACCCTAACCCTAGCCCGAACCCTAACCCTAACCCTTCCCCGAAGCCTGACCCTCAACCGTCCCCTAATCCTAACCCGTAGGCTGACACTAACCCACGCCCTCACACGTACGCTCCCCCTAAAGCGTTGTCGTACCCTCAACTGGACCCTAAACCGTCCCCGTCCCCTAACCCTAACCCTAGCCCGAACCCTAAACCTAACACTTCCCCGAAGCCTGACCCTCACCCGTCCCCTAATCCTAACCCGTACGCTGACACTAAGCCACGCCCTCACACGTACGCTCCCCCTAAAGCGTTGTCGTACTCTCACCTGGACCCTAAACCGTCCCCGTCCCCTAACCCTAACCCTAGCCCGAACCCTAACCCTAACCCTTCCCCGAAGCCTGACCCTCACCCGTTCCCTAATCCTAACCCGTACGCTGACAGTAACCCTCGCCCTCACACGTACGCTCCCCCTAAAGCGTTGTCGTACCCTCACCTGGACCCTAAACCGTCCCCGTCCCCTAACCCTAACCCTAGCCCGAACCCTAACCCTAACCCTTCCCCGAAGCCTGACCCTCACCCGTCCCCTAATCCTAACCCGTACGCTGACACTAACCCGCGCCCTCACACGTACGCTCCCCCTAAAGCGTTGTCGTACCCTCACCTGGACCCTAAACCGTCCCCGTCCCCTAACCCTAACCCTAGCCCGAACCCTAACCCTAACCCTTCCCAGAAGCCTGACCCTCACCCGTCCCCTAATCCTAACCCGTACGCTGACACTAAGCCGCGCCCTCACACGTACGCTCCCCCTAAAGCGTTGTCGTACCCTCACCTGGACCCTAAACCGTCCCCGTCCCCTAACCCTAACCCTAGCCCGAACCCTAACCCTAACCCTTCCCCGAAGCCTGACCCTCACCCGTCCCCTAATCCTAACCCGTACGCTGACACTAACCCGCGCCCTCACACGTACGCTCCCCCTAAAGCGTTGTCGTACCCTCACCTGGACCCTAAACCGTCCCCGTCCCCTAACCCTAACCCTAGCCCGAACCCTAACCCTAACCCTTCCCAGAAGCCTGACACTCACCCGTCCCCTAATCCTAACCCGTACGCTGACACTAAGCCGCGCCCTCACACGTACGCTCCCGCTAAAGCGTTGTCGTACTCTCACCTGGACCCTAAACCGTCCCCGTCCCCTAACCCTAACCCTAGCCCGAACCCTAACCCTAACCCTTCCCCGAAGCCTGACCCGCAACCGTCCCCTAATCCTAACCCGTACGCTGACACTAACACGCGCCCTCACACGTACGCTCCCCCTAAAGCGTTGTCGTACCCTCACCTGGACCCTAAACCGTCCCCGTCCCCTAACCCTAACCCTAGCCCGAACCCTAACCCTAACCCTTCCCCGAAGCCTGACCCTCACCCGTCCCCTAATCCTAACCCGTACGCTGACACTAACCCGCGCCCTCACACGTACGCTCCCCCTAAAGCGTTGTTGTACCCTCACCTGGACCCTAAACCGTCCCCGTCCCCTAACCCTAACCCTAGCCCGAACCCTAACCCTAACCCTTCCCCGAAGCCTGACCCTCACCCGTCCCCTAATCCTAACCCGTACGCTGACACTAACCCGCGCCCTCACACGTACGCTCCCCCTAAAGCGTTGTCGTACCCTCACCTGGACCCTAAACCGTCCCCGTCCCCTAACCCTAACCCTAGCCCGAACCCTAACCCTAACCCTTCCCCGAAGCCTGACCCTCACCCGTCCCCTAATCCTAACCCGTACGCTGACACTAACCCTCGCCCTCACACGTACGCTCCCCCTAAAGCGTTGTCGTACCCTCACCTGGACCCTAAACCGTCCCCGTCCCCTAACCCTAACCCTAGCCCGAACCCTAACCCTAACCCTTCCCCGAAGCCTGACCCTCACCCGTCCCCTAATCCTAACCCGTACGCTGACACTAAGCCGCGCCCTCACACGTACGCTCCCCCTAAAGCGTTGTCGTACCCTCACCTGGACCCTAAATCGTCCCCGTCCCCTAACCCTAACCCTAGCCCGAACCCTAACCCTAAACCTTCCCCGAAGCCTGACCCCCACCCGTCCCCTAATCCTAACCCGTACGCTGACACCAACACGCGCCCTCACACGTACGCTCCCCCTAAAGAGTTGTCGTACCCTCACCTGGACCCTAAACCGTCCCCGTCCCCTAACCCTAACCCTAGCCCGAACCCTAACCCTAACCCTTCCCCGAAGCCTGACCCTCACCCGTCCCCTAATCCTAACCCGTACGCTGACACTAAGCCGCGCCCTCACACGTACGCTCCCCCTAAAGCGTTGTCGTACCCTCACCTGGACCCTAAACCGTCCCCGTCCCCTAACCCTAACCCTAGCCCGAACCCTAACCCTAACCCTTCCCCGAAGCCTGACCCTCACCCGTCCCCTAATCCTAACCCGTACGCTGACACTAAGCCACGCCCTCACACGTACGCTCCCCCTAAAGCGTTGTCGTACCCTCACCTGGACCCTAAACCGTCCCCGTCCCCTAACCCTAACCCTAGCCCGAACCCTAACCCTAACCCTTCCCCGAAGCCTGACCCTCACCCGTGCCCTAATCCTAACCCGTACGCTGACACTAACCCGCGCCCTCACACGTACGCTCCCCGTAATGCGTTGTCGTACCCTCACCTGGACCCTAAACCGTCCCCGTTCCCTAACCCTAACCCTAGCCCGAACCCTAACCCTAACCCTTCCCCGAAGCCTGACCCTCACCCGTCCCCTAATCCTAACCCGTACGCTGACACTGACCCGCGCCCTCACACGTACGCTCCCCCTAAAGCGTTGTCGTACCCTCACCTGGACCCTAAACCGTCCCCGTCCCCTAACCCTAACCCTAGCCCGAACCCTAACCCTAACACTTCCCCGAAGCCTGACCCTCACCCATCCCCTAATCCTAACCGGTACGCTGACACTAAGCCGCGCCCTCACACGTACGCTCCCGCTAAAGCGTTCTCGTACCCTCACCTGGACCCTAAACCGTCCCCGTCCCCTAACCCTAACCCTAGCCCGAACCCTAACCCTAACCCTTCCCCGAAGCCTGACCCTAAACCGTCCCCTAATCCTAACCCGTACGCTGACACTAAGCCGCGCCCTCACACGTACGCTCCCCCTAAAGCGTTGTCGTACCCTCACCTGGACCCTAAACCGTCCCCGTCCCCTAACCCTAACCCTAGCCCGAACCCTAACCCTAACCCTTCCCCGAAGCCTGACCCTCACCCGTCCCCTAATCCTAACCCGTACGCTGACACTAAGCCGCGCCCTCACACGTACGCTCCCCCTAAAGCGTTGTCGTACCCTCACCTGGACCCTAAACCGTCCCCGTCCCCTAACCCTAAACCTAGCCCGAACCCTCACCCTAACCCTTCCCCGAAGCCTGACCCTCTCCCGTCCCCTAATCCTAACCCGTACGCTGACACTAAGCCGCGCCCTCACACGTACACTCCCCCTACAGCGTTGTCGTACCCTCACCTGGACCCTAAACCGTCCCCGTCCCCTAACCCTAACCCTAGCCCGAACCCTAAACCTAACCCTTCCCCGAAGCCTGTCCCTCACCCGTCCCCTAATCCTAACCTGTACGCTGACACTAACCCGCGCCCTCACACGTACGCTCCCCCTAAAGCCTTATCGTACCCTCACCTGGACCCTAAACCGTCCCCGTCCCCTAACCCTAACCCTAGCCCGAACCCTAACCCTAACCCTTCCCCGAAGCCTGACCCTCACCCGTCCCCTAATCCTAACCCGTACGCTGACACTAACCCGCGCCCTCACACGTACGCTCCCCGTAATGCGTTGTCGTACCCTCACCTGGACCCTAAACCGTCCCCGTCCCCTAACCCTAACCCTAGCCCGAACCCTAACCCTAACCCTTCCCCGAAGCCTGACCCTCAACCTTCCCCTAATCCTAACCCGTACGCTGACACTAACCCGCGCCCTCACACGTACGCTCCCCCTAAAGCGTTGTCGTACCCTCACCTGGACCCTAAACCGTCCCCGTCCCCTAACCCTAACCCTTCCCCGAAGCCTGACCCTCACCCGTCCCCTAATCCTAACCCGTACGCTGACACTAACCCGCGCCCTCACACGTACGCTCCCCCTAAAGCGTTGTCGTACCCTCACCTGGACCCTAAACCGTCCCCGTCCCCTAACCCTAACCCTAGCCCGAACCCTAACCCTAACCCTTCCCCGAAGCCTGACCCTCACCCGTCCCCTAATCCTAACCCGTACGCTGACACTAACCCGCGCCCTCACACGTACGCTCCCCGTAATGCGTTGTCGTACCCTCACCTGGACCCTAAACCGTCCCCGTCCCCTAACCCTAACCCTAGCCCGAACCCTAACCCTAACCCTTCCCCGAAGCCTGACCCTCACCCGTCCCCTAATCCTAACCCGTACGCTGACACTGACCCGCGCCCTCACACGTACGCTCCCCCTAAAGCGTTGTCGTACCCTCACCTGGACCCTAAACCGTCCCCGTCCCCTAACCCTAACCCTAGCCCGAACCCTAACCCTAACACTTCCCCGAAGCCTGACCCTCACCCGTCCCCTAATCCTAACCCGTACGCTGACACTAACCCGCGCCCTCACACGTACGCTCCCCCTAAAGCGTTGTCGTACCCTCACCTGGACCCTAAACCGTCCCCGTCCCCTAACCCTAACCCTAGCCCGAACCCTCACCCTAACCCTTCCCCGAAGCCTGACCCTCACCCGTCCCCTAATCCTAACCCGTACGCTGACACTAAGCCACGCCCTCACAGGTACGCTCCCGCTAAAGCGTTGTCGTACCCTCACCTGGACCCTAAACCGTCCCCGTCCCCTAACCCTAACCCTAGCCCGAACCCTAACCCTAACCCTTCCCCGAAGCCTGACCCTCAACCGTCCCCTAATCCTAACCCGTACGCTGACACTAACCCACGCCCTCACACGTACGCTCCCCCTAAAGCGTTGTCGTACCCTCACCTGGACCCTAAACCGTCCCCGTCCCCTAACTCTAACGCTTCCCCGAAGCCTGACCCTCACCCGTCCCCTAATCCTAACCCGTACGCTGACACTAACACGCGCCCTCACACGTACGCTCCCCCTAAAGCGTTGTCGTACCCTCACCTGGACCCTAAACCGTCCCCGTCCCCTAACCCTAACCCTAGCCCGAACCCTAACCCTAACCCTTCCCCGAAGCCTGACCCTCACCCGTCCCCTAATCCTAACCCGTACGCTGACACTAACCCGCGCCCTCACACGTACGCTCCCCCTAAAGCGTTGTTGTACCCTCACCTGGACCCTAAACCGTCCCCGTCCCCTAACCCTAACCCTAGCCCGAACCCTAACCCTAACCCTTCCCCGAAGCCTGACCCTCACCCGTCCCCTAATCCTAACCCGTACGCTGACACTAACCCGCGCCCTCACACGTACGCTCCCCCTAAAGCGTTGTCGTACCCTCACCTGGACCCTAAACCGTCCCCGTCCCCTAACCCTAACCCTAGCCCGAACCCTAACCCTAACCCTTCCCCGAAGCCTGACCCTCACCCGTCCCCTAATCCTAACCCGTACGCTGACACTAAGCCGCGCCCTCACACGTACGCTCCCCCTAAAGCGTTGTCGTACCCTCACCTGGACCCTAAATCGTCCCCGTCCCCTAACCCTAACCCTAGCCCGAACCCTAACCCTAAACCTTCCCCGAAGCCTGACCCCCACCCGTCCCCTAATCCTAACCCGTACGCTGACACCAACACGCGCCCTCACACGTACGCTCCCCCTAAAGCGTTGTCGTACCCTCACCTGGACCCTAAACCGTCCCCGTCCCCTAACCCTAACCCTAGCCCGAACCCTAACCCTAACCCTTCCCCGAAGCCTGACCCTCACCCGTCCCCTAATCCTAACCCGTACGCTGACACTAAGCCGCGCCCTCACACGTACGCTCCCCCTAAAGCGTTGTCGTACCCTCACCTGGACCCTAAACCGTCCCCGTCCCCTAACCCTAACCCTAGCCCGAACCCTAACCCTAACCCTTCCCCGAAGCCTGACCCTCACCCGTCCCCTAATCCTAACCCGTACGCTGACACTAAGCCGCGCCCTCACACGTACGCTCCCCCTAAAGCGTTGTCGTACCCTCACCTGGACCCTAAACCGTCCCCGTCCCCTAACCCTAACCCTAGCCCGAACCCTAACCCTAACCCTTCCCCGAAGCCTGACCCTCACCCGTCCCCTAATCCTAACCCGTACGCTGACACTAAGCCGCGCCCTCACACGTACGCTCCCCCTAAAGCGTTGTCGTACCCTCACCTGGACCCTAAACCGTCCCCGTCCCCTAACCCTAACCCTAGCCCGAACCCTCACCCTAACCCTTCCCCGAAGCCTGACCCTCTCCCGTCCCCTAATCCTAACCCGTACGCTGACACTAAGCCGCGCCCTCACACCTACGTTCTCCCTACAGCGTTGTCGTACCCTGACCTGGACCCTAAACCGTCCCCATCCCCTAACCCTAACCCTAGCCCGAACCCTAACCCTAACCCTTCCCCGAAGCCTGACCCTCACCCGTCCCCTAATCCTAACCTGTACGCTGACACTAACCCGCGCCCTCACACGTACGCTCCCCCTAAAGCGTTATCGTACCCTCACTTGGACCCTAAACCGTCCCCGTCCCCTAACCCTAACCCTAGCCCGAACCCTAACCCTAACCCTTCCCCGAAGCCTGACCCTCGCCCGTCCCCTAATCCTAACCCGTACGCTGACACTAAGCCGCGCCCTCACACGTACGCTCCCGCTAAAGCGTTGTCGTACCCTCACCTGGACCCTAAACCGTCCCCGTCCCCTAACCATAACCCTAGCCCGAACCCTAACCCTAACACTTCCCCGAAGCCTGACCCTCAACCGTCCCCTAATCCTAACCCGTACGCTGACACTAACCCGCGCCCTCACACGTACGCTCCCCCTAAAGCGTTGTCGTACCCTCACCTGGACCCTAAACCGTCCCCGTCCCCTAACCCTAAGCCTTCCCCGAAGCCTGACCCTCACCCGTCCCCAATCCTAACCCGTACGCTGACAGTAACCCGCGCCCTCACACGTACGCTCCCCATAAAGCGTTGTCGTACCCTCACCTGGACCCTAAACTGTCCCCGTCCCCTAACCCTAACCCTAGCCCGAACCCTAACCCTAACCCTTCCCCGAAGCCTGACCCTCACCCGTCCCCTAATCCTAACCCGTACGCTGACACTAAGCCGCGCCCTCACACGTACGCTCCCCCTAAAGCGTTGTTGTACCCTCACCTGGACCCTAAACCGTCCCCGTCCCCTAACCCTAACCCTAGCCCGAACCCTATCCCTAACCCTTCCCCGAAGCCTGACCCTCACCCGTCCCCTAATCCTAACCCGTACGCTGACACTAAGCCGCGCCCTCACATGTACGCTCCCCCTAAAGCGTTGTCGTACCCTCACCTGGACCCTAAACCGTCCCCGTCCCCTAACCCTAACCCTAGCCCGAACCCTAACCCTAACACTTCCCCGAAGCCTGACCCTCACCCGTCCCCTAATCCTAACCCGTACGATGACACTAAGCCGCGCCCTCACACGTACGCTCCCGCTAAAGCGTTGTCGTACCCTCACCTGGACCCTAAACCGTCCCCGTCCCCTAACCCTAACCCTAGCCCGAACCCTAAACCTAACCCTTCCCCGAAGCCTGACCCTCACCCGTCCCCTAATCCTAACCCGTACGCTGACACTAAGCCGCGCCCTCACACGTACGCTCCCCCTAAAGCGTTGTCGTACTCTCACCTGGACCGTAAACCGTCCCCGTCCCCTAACCCTAACCCTAGCCCGAACCCTAACCCTAACCCTTCCCCGAAGCCTGACCCTCACCCGTTCCCTAATCCTAACCCGTACGCTGACACTAACCCTCGCCCTCACACGTACGCTCCCCCTAAAGCGTTGTCGTACCCTCACCTGGACCCTAAACCGTCCCCGTCCCCTAACCCTAACCCTAGCCCGAACCCTAACCCTAACCCTTCCCCGAAGCCTGACCCTCACCCGTCCCCTAATCCTAACCCGTACGCTGACACTAACCCGCGCCCTCACACGTACGCTCCCGCTAAAGCGTTGTCGTACTCTCACCTGGACCCTAAACCGTCCCCGTCCCCTAACCCTAACCCTAGCCCGAACCCTAACCCTAACCCTTCCCCGAAGCCTGACCCGCAACCGTCCCCTAATCCTAACCCATACGCTGACACTAACCCGCGCCCTCACACGTACGCTCCCCCTAAAGCGTTGTCGTACCCTCACCTGGACCCTAAACCGTCCCCGTCCCCTAACTCTAACCCTTCCCCGAAGCCTGACCCTCACCCGTCCCCTAATCCTAACCCGTACGCTGACACTAACACACGCCCTCACACGTACGCTCCCCCTAAAGCGTTGTCGTACCCTCACCTGGACCCTAAACCGTCCCCGTCCCCTAACCCTAACCCTAGCCCGAACCCTAACCCTAACCCTTCCCCGAAGCCTGACCCTCACCCGTCCCCTAATCCTAACCCGTACGCTGACACTAACCCTCGCCCTCACACGTACGCTCCCCCTAAAGCGTTGTCGTACCCTCACCTGGACCCTAAACCGTCCCCGTCCCCTAACCCTAACCCTAGCCCGAACCCTAACCCTAACCCTTCCCCGAAGCCTGACCCTCACCCGTCCCCTAATCCTAACCCGTACGCTGACACTAAGCCGCGCCCTCACACGTACGCTCCCCCTAAAGCGTTGTCGTACCCTCACCTGGACCCTAAACCGTCCCCGTCCCCTAACCCTAACCCTAGCCCGAACCCTAACCCTAACCCTTCCCCGAAGCCTGACCCTCACCCGTCCCCTAATCCTAACCCGTACGCTGACACTAAGCCGCGCCCTCACACGTACGCTCCCCCTAAAGCGTTGTCGTACCCTCACCTGGACCCTAAACCGTCCCCGTCCCCTAACCCTAACCCTAGCCCGAACCCTAACCCTAACCCTTCCCCGAAGCCTGACCCTCACCCGTCCCCTAATCCTAACCCGTACGCTGACACTAAGCCGCGCCCTCACACGTACGCTCCCCCTAAAGCGTTGTCGTACCCTCACCTGGACCCTAAACCGTCCCCGTCCCCTAACCCTAACCCTAGCCCGAACCCTAACCCTAACCCTTCCCCGAAGCCTGACCCTCACCCGTCCCCTAATCCTAACCCGTACGCTGACACTAAGCCGCGCCCTCACACGTACGCTCCCCCTAAAGCGTTGTCGTACCCTCACCTGGACCCTAAACCGTCCCCGTCCCCTAACCCTAACCCTAGCCCGAACCCTCACCCTAACCCTTCCCCGAAGCCTGACCCTCTCCCGTCCCCTAATCCTAACCCGTACGCTGACACTAAGCCGCGCCCTCACACGTACGTTCCCCCTACAGCGTTGTTGTACCCTCACCTGGACCCTAAACCGTCCCCGTCCCCTAACCCTAACCCTAGCCCGAACCCTAACCCTAACCCTTCCCCGAAGCCTGACCCTCACCCGTCCCCTAATCCTAACCTGTACGCTGACACTAACCCGCGCCCTCACACGTACGCTCCCCCTAAAGCATTATCGTACCCTCACTTGGACCCTAAACCGTCCCCGTCCCCTAACCCTAACCTAGCCCGAACCCTAACCCTAACCCTTCCCCGAAGCCTGACCCTCGCCCGTCCCCTAATCCTAACCCGTACGCTGACACTAAGCCGCGCCCTCACACGTACGCTCCCGCTAAAGCGTTGTCGTACCCTCACCTGGACCCTAAACCGTCCCCGTCCCCTAACCCTAACCCTAGCCCGAACCCTAACCCTAACCCTTCCCCGAAGCCTGACCCTCAACCTTCCCCTAATCCTAACCCGTACGCTGACACTAACCCGCGCCCTCACACGTACGCTCCCCGTAATGCGTTGTCGTACCCTCACCTGGACCCTAAACCGTCCTCGTCCCCTAACCCTAACCCTAGCCCGAACCCTAACCCTAACACTTCCCCGAAGCCTGACCCTCAACCTTCCCCTAATCCTAACCCGTACGCTGACACTAACCCGCGCCCTCACACGTACGCTCCCCGTAAAGCGTTGTCGTACCCTCACCTGGACCCTAAACCGTCCCCGTCCCCTAACCCTAACCGTTCCCCGAAGCCTGACCCTCACCCGTCCCCTAATCCTAACCCGTACGCTGACACTAACCCGCGCCCTCACACGTACGCTCCCCCTAAAGCGTTGTCGTACCCTCACCTGGACCCTAAACCGTCCCCGTCCCCTAACCCTAACCCTAGCCCGAACCCTAACCCTAACCCTTCCCCGAAGCCTGACCCTCACCCGTCCCCTAATCCTAACCCGTACGCTGACACTAAGCCGCGCCCTCACACGTACGCTCCCCCTAAAGCGTTGTCGTACCCTCACCTGGACCCTAAACCGTCCCCGTCCCCTAACCCTAAACCTAGCCCGAACCCTCACCCTAACCCTTCCCCGAAGCCTGACCCTCTCCCGTCCCCTAATCCTAACCCGTACGCTGACACTAAGCCGCGCCCTCACACGTACGCTCCCCCTACAGCGTTGTCGTACCCTCACCTGGACCCTAAACCGTCCCCGTCCCCTAACCCTAACCCTAGCCCGAACCCTAAACCTAACCCTTCCCCGAAGCCTGTCCCTCACCCGTCCCCTAATCCTAACCTGTACGCTGACACTAACCCGCGCCCTCACACGTACGCTCCCCCTAAAGCCTTATCGTACCCTCACCTGGACCCTAAACCGTCCCCGTCCCCTAACCCTAACCCTAGCCCGAACCCTAACCCTAACCCTTCCCCGAAGCCTGACCCTCACCCGTCCCCTAATCCTAACCCGTACGCTGACACTAACCCGCGCCCTCACACGTACGCTCCCCGTAATGCGTTGTCGTACCCTCACCTGGACCCTAAACCGTCCCCGTCCCCTAACCCTAACCCTAGCCCGAACCCTAACCCTAACACTTCCCCGAAGCCTGACCCTCAACCTTCCCCTAATCCTAACCCGTACGCTGACACTAACCCGCGCCCTCACACGTACGCTCCCCCTAAATCGTTGTCGTACCCTCACCTGGACCCTAAACCGTCCCCGTCCCCTAACTCTAACCGTTCCCCGAAGCCTGACCCTCACCCGTCCCCTAATCCTAACCCGTACGCTGACACTAACCCGCGCCCTCACACGTACGCTCCCCGTAATGCGTTGTCGTACCCTCACCTGGACCCTAAACCGTCCCCGTCCCCTAACCCTAACCCTAGCCCGAACCCTAACCCTAACCCTTCCCCGAAGCCTGACCCTCACCCGTCCCCTAATCCTAACCCGTACGCTGACACTGACCCGCGCCCTCACACGTACGCTCCCCCTAAAGCGTTGTCGTACCCTCACCTGGACCCTAAACCGTCCCCGTCCCCTAACCCTAACCCTAGCCCGAACCCTAACCCTAACACTTCCCCGAAGCCTGACCCTCACCCATCCCCTAATCCTAACCGGTACGCTGACACTAAGCCGCGCCCTCACACGTACGCTCCCGCTAAAGCGTTGTCGTACCCTCACCTGGACCCTAAACCGTCCCCGTCCCCTAACCCTAACCCTAGCCCGAACCCTAACCCTAACCCTTCCCCGAAGCCTGACCCTAAACCGTCCCCTAATCCTAACCCGTACGCTGACACTAAGCCGCGCCCTCACACGTACGCTCCCCCTAAAGCGTTGTCGTACCCTCACCTGGACCCTAAACCGTCCCCGTCCCCTAACCCTAACCCTAGCCCGAACCCTAACCCTAACCCTTCCCCGAAGCCTGACCCTCACCCGTCCCCTAATCCTAACCCGTACGCTGACACTAAGCCGCGCCCTCACACGTACGCTCCCCCTAAAGCGTTGTCGTACCCTCACCTGGACCCTAAACCGTCCCCGTCCCCTAACCCTAAACCTAGCCCGAACCCTCACCCTAACCCTTCCCCGAAGCCTGACCCTCTCCCGTCCCCTAATCCTAACCCGTACGCTGACACTAAGCCGCGCCCTCACACGTACGCTCCCCCTACAGCGTTGTCGTACCCTCACCTGGACCCTAAACCGTCCCCGTCCCCTAACCCTAACCCTAGCCCGAACCCTAAACCTAACCCTTCCCCGAAGCCTGTCCCTCACCCGTCCCCTAATCCTAACCTGTACACTGACACTAACCCGCGCCCTCACACGTACGCTCCCCCTAAAGCCTTATCGTACCCTCACCTGGACCCTAAACCGTCCCCGTCCCCTAACCCTAACCCTAGCCCGAACCCTAACCCTAACCCTTCCCCGAAGCCTGACCCTCACCCGTCCCCTAATCCTAACCCGTACGCTGACACTAACCCGCGCCCTCACACGTACGCTCCCCGTAATGCGTTGTCGTACCATCACCTGGACCCTAAACCGTCCCCGTCCCCTAACCCTAACCCTAGCCCGAACCCTAACCCTAACCCTTCCCCGAAGCCTGACCATCAACCTTCCCCTAATCCTAACCCGTACGCTGACACTAACCCGCGCCCTCACACGTACGCTCCCCCTAAATCGTTGTCGTACCCTCACCTGGACCCTAAACCGTCCCCGTCCCCTAACCCTAACCCTTCCCCGAAGCCTGACCCTCACCCGTCCCCTAATCCTAACCCGTACGCTGACACTAACCCGCGCCCTCACACGTACGCTCCCCCTAAAGCGTTGTCGTACCCTCACCTGGACCCTAAACCGTCCCCGTCCCCTAACCCTAACCCTAGCCCGAACCCTAACCCTAACCCTTCCCCGAAGCCTGACCCTCACCCGTCCCCTAATCCTAACCCGTACGCTGACACTAACCCGCGCCCTCACACGTACGCTCCCCGTAATGCGTTGTCGTACCCTCACCTGGACCCTAAACCGTCCCCGTCCCCTAACCCTAACCCTAGCCCGAACCCTAACCCTAACCCTTCCCCGAAGCCTGACCCTCACCCGTCCCCTAATCCTAACCCGTACGCTGACACTGACCCGCGCCCTCACACGTACACTCCCCCTAAAGCGTTGTCGTACCCTCACCTGGACCCTAAACCGTCCCCGTCCCCTAACCCTAACCCTAGCCCGAACCCTAACCCTAACACTTCCCCGAAGCCTGACCCTCACCCATCCCCTAATCCTAACCGGTACGCTGACACTAAGCCGCGCCCTCACACGTACGCTCCCGCTAAAGCGTTGTTGTACCCTCACCTGGACCCTAAACCGTCCCCGTCCCCTAACCCTAACCCTAGCCCGAACCCTAACCCTAACCCTTCCCCGAAGCCTGACCCTAAACCGTCCCCTAATCCTAACCCGTACGCTGACACTAACCCGCGCCCTCACACGTACGCTCCCCCTAAAGCGTTGTCGTACCCTCACCTGGACCCTAAACCGTCCCCGTCCCCTAACCCTAACCCTAGCCCGAACCCTAACCCTAACCCTTCCCCGAAGCCTGACCCTCACCCGTCCCCTAATCCTAACCCGTACGCTGACACTAACCCGCGCCCTCACACGTACGCTCCCCCTAAAGCGTTGTCGTACCCTCACCTGGACCCTAAACCGTCCCCGTCCCCTAACCCTAACCCTAGCCCGAACCCTAACCCTAACACTTCCCCGAAGCCTGACCCTCACCCGTCCCCTAATCCTAACCCGTACGCTGACACTAACCCGCGCCCTCACACGTACGCTCCCCCTAAAGCGTTGTCGTACCCTCACCTGGACCCTAAACCGTCCCCGTCCCCTAACCCTAACCCTAGCCCGAACCCTAACCCTAACCCTTCCCCGAAGCCTGACCCTCACCCGTCCCCTAATCCTAACCCGTACGCTGACACTAAGCCACGCCCTCACAGGTACGCTCCCGCTAAAGCGTTGTCGTACCCTCACCTGGACCCTAAACCGTCCCCGTCCCCTAACCCTAACCCTAGCCCGAACCCTAACCCTAACCCTTCCCCGAAGCCTGACCCTCAACCGTCCCCTAATCCTAACCCGTACGCTGACACTAACCCACGCCCTCACACGTACGCTCCCCCTAAAGCGTTGTCGTACCCTCACCTGGACCCTAAACCGTCCCCGTCCCCTAACCCTAACCCTAGCCCGAACCCTAAACCTAACACTTCCCCGAAGCCTGACCCTCACCCGTCCCCTAATCCTAACCCGTACGCTGACACTAAGCCACGCCCTCACACGTACGCTCCCCCTAAAGCGTTGTCGTACTCTCACCTGGACCCTAAACCGTCCCCGTCCCCTAACCCTAACCCTAGCCCGAACCCTAACCCTAACCCTTCCCCGAAGCCTGACCCTCACCCGTTCCCTAATCCTAACCCGTACGCTGACACTAACCCTCGCCCTCACACGTACGCTCCCCCTAAAGCGTTGTCGTACCCTCACCTGGACCCTAAACCGTCCCCGTCCCCTAACCCTAACCCTAGCCCGAACCCTAACCCTAACCCTTCCCCGAAGCCTGACCCTCACCCGTCCCCTAATCCTAACCCGTACGCTGACACTAACCCGCGCCCTCACACGTACGCTCCCCCTAAAGCGTTGTCGTACCCTCACCTGGACCCTAAACCGTCCCCGTCCCCTAACCCTAACCCTAGCCCGAACCCTAACCCTAACCCTTCCCCGAAGCCTGACCCTCACCCGTCCCCTAATCCTAACCCGTACGCTGACACTAACCCGCGCCCTCACACGTACGCTCCCCCTAAAGCGTTGTCGTACCCTCACCTGGACCCTAAACCGTCCCCGTCCCCTAACCCTAACCCTAGCCCGAACCCTAACCCTAACCCTTCCCAGAAGCCTGACACTCACCCGTCCCCTAATCCTAACCCGTACGCTGACACTAAGCCGCGCCCTCACACGTACGCTCCCGCTAAAGCGTTGTCGTACTCTCACCTGGACCCTAAACCGTCCCCGTCCCCTAACCCTAACCCTAGCCCGAACCCTAACCCTAACCCTTCCCCGAAGCCTGACCCGCAACCGTCCCCTAATCCTAACCCATACGCTGACACTAACGCGCGCCCTCACACGTACGCTCCCCCTAAAGCGTTGTCGTACCCTCACCTGGACCCTAAACCGTCCCCGTCCCCTAACTCTAACCCTTCCCCGAAGCCTGACCCTCACCCGTCCCCTAATCCTAACCCGTACGCTGACACTAACACGCGCCCTCACACGTACGCTCCCCCTAAAGCGTTGTCGTACCCTCACCTGGACCCTAAACCGTCCCCGTCCCCTAACCCTAACCCTAGCCCGAACCCTAACCCTAACCCTTCCCCGAAGCCTGACCCTCACCCGTCCCCTAATCCTAACCCGTACGCTGACACTAACCCGCGCCCTCACACGTACGCTCCCCCTAAAGCTTTGTTGTACCCTCACCTGGACCCTAAACCGTCCCCGTCCCCTAACCCTAACCCTAGCCCGAACCCTAACCCTAAACCTTCCCCGAAGCCTGACCCCCACCCGTCCCCTAATCCTAACCCGTACGCTGACACCAACACGCGCCCTCACACGTACGCTCCCCCTAAAGAGTTGTCGTACCCTCACCTGGACCCTAAACCGTCCCCGTCCCCTAACCCTAACCCTAGCCCGAACCCTAACCCTAACCCTTCCCCGAAGCCTGACCCTCACCCGTCCCCTAATCCTAACCCGTACGCTGACACTAAGCCGCGCCCTCACACGTACGCTCCCCCTAAAGCGTTGTCGTACCCTCACCTGGACCCTAAACCGTCCCCGTCCCCTAACCCTAACCCTAGCCCGAACCCTAACCCTAACCCTTCCCCGAAGCCTGAGCCTCACCCGTCCCCTAATCCTAACCCGTACGCTGACACTAAGCCACGCCCTCACACGTACGCTCCCCCTAAAGCGTTGTCGTACCCTCACCTGGACCCTAAACCGTCCCCGTCCCCTAACCCTAACCCTAGCCCGAACCCTAACCCTAACCCTTCCCCGAAGCCTGACCCTCACCCGTCCCCTAATCCTAACCCGTACGCTGACACTAACCCGCGCCCTCACACGTACGCTCCCCGTAATGCGTTGTCGTACCCTCACCTGGACCCTAAACCGTCCCCGTTCCCTAACCCTAACCCTAGCCCGAACCCTAACCCTAACCCTTCCCCGAAGCCTGACCCTCACCCGTCCCCTAATCCTAACCCGTACGCTGACACTGACCCGCGCCCTCACACGTACGCTCCCCCTAAAGCGTTGTCGTACCCTCACCTGGACCCTAAACCGTCCCCGTCCCCTAACCCTAACCCTAGCCCGAACCCTAACCCTAACACTTCCCCGAAGCCTGACCCTCACCCATCCCCTAATCCTAACCGGTACGCTGACACTAAGCCGCGCCCTCACACGTACGCTCCCGCTAAAGCGTTCTCGTACCCTCACCTGGACCCTAAACCGTCCCCGTCCCCTAACCCTAACCCTAGCCCGAACCCTAACCCTAACCCTTCCCCGAAGCCTGACCCTAAACCGTCCCCTAATCCTAACCCGTACGCTGACACTAAGCCGCGCCCTCACACGTACGCTCCCCCTAAAGCGTTGTCGTACCCTCACCTGGACCCTAAACCGTCCCCGTCCCCTAACCCTAACCCTAGCCCGAACCCTAACCCTAACCCTTCCCCGAAGCCTGACCCTCACCCGTCCCCTAATCCTAACCCGTACGCTGACACTAACCCGCGCCCTCACACGTACGCTCCCCGTAATGCGTTGTCGTACCCTCACCTGGACCCTAAACCGTCCCCGTCCCCTAACCCTAACCCTAGCCCGAACCCTAACCCTAACCCTTCCCCGAAGCCTGACCCTCAACCTTCCCCTAATCCTAACCCGTACGCTGACACTAACCCGCGCCCTCACACGTACGCTCCCCCTAAAGCGTTGTCGTACCCTCACCTGGACCCTAAACCGTCCCCGTCCCCTAACCCTAACCCTTCCCCGAAGCCTGACCCTCACCCGTCCCCTAATCCTAACCCGTACGCTGACACTAACCCGCGCCCTCACACGTACGCTCCCCCTAAAGCGTTGTCGTACCCTCACCTGGACCCTAAACCGTCCCCGTCCCCTAACCCTAACCCTAGCCCGAACCCTAACCCTAACCCTTCCCCGAAGCCTGACCCTCACCCGTCCCCTAATCCTAACCCGTACGCTGACACTAACCCGCGCCCTCACACGTACGCTCCCCGTAATGCGTTGTCGTACCCTCACCTGGACCCTAAACCGTCCCCGTCCCCTAACCCTAACCCTAGCCCGAACCCTAACCCTAACCCTTCCCCGAAGCCTGACCCTCACCCGTCCCCTAATCCTAACCCGTACGCTGACACTAACCCGCGCCCTCACACGTACGCTCCCCGTAATGCGTTGTCGTACCCTCACCTGGACCCTAAACCGTCCCCGTCCCCTAACCCTAACCCTAGCCCGAACCCTAACCCTAACACTTCCCCGAAGCCTGACCCTCAACCTTCCCCTAATCCTAACCCGTACGCTGACACTAACCCGCGCCCTCACACGTACGCTCCCCCTAAATCGTTGTCGTACCCTCACCTGGACCCTAAACCGTCCCCGTCCCCTAACTCTAACCGTTCCCCGAAGCCTGACCCTCACCCGTCCCCTAATCCTAACCCGTACGCTGACACTAACCCGCGCCCTCACACGTACGCTCCCCGTAATGCGTTGTCGTACCCTCACCTGGACCCTAAACCGTCCCCGTCCCCTAACCCTAACCCTAGCCCGAACCCTAACCCTAACCCTTCCCCGAAGCCTGACCCTCACCCGTCCCCTAATCCTAACCCGTACGCTGACACTGACCCGCGCCCTCACACGTACGCTCCCCCTAAAGCGTTGTCGTACCCTCACCTGGACCCTAAACTGTCCCCGTCCCCTAACCCTAACCCTAGCCCGAACCCTAACCCTAACACTTCCCCGAAGCCTGACCCTCACCCATCCCCTAATCCTAACCGGTACGCTGACACTAAGCCGCGCCCTCACACGTACGCTCCCGCTAAAGCGTTGTCGTACCCTCACCTGGACCCTAAACCGTCCCCGTCCCCTAACCCTAACCCTAGCCCGAACCCTAACCCTAACCCTTCCCCGAAGCCTGACCCTAAACCGTCCCCTAATCCTAACCCGTACGCTGACACTAAGCCGCGCCCTCACACGTACGCTCCCCCTAAAGCGTTGTCGTACCCTCACCTGGACCCTAAACCGTCCCCGTCCCCTAACCCTAACCCTAGCCCGAACCCTAACCCTAACCCTTCCCCGAAGCCTGACCCTCACCCGTCCCCTAATCCTAACCCGTACGCTGACACTAAGCCGCGCCCTCACACGTACGCTCCCCCTAAAGCGTTGTCGTACCCTCACCTGGACCCTAAACCGTCCCCGTCCCCTAACCCTAAACCTAGCCCGAACCCTCACCCTAACCCTTCCCCGAAGCCTGACCCTCTCCCGTCCCCTAATCCTAACCCGTACGCTGACACTAAGCCGCGCCCTCACACGTACGCTCCCCCTACAGCGTTGTCGTACCCTCACCTGGACCCTAAACCGTCCCCGTCCCCTAACCCTAACCCTAGCCCGAACCCTAAACCTAACCCTTCCCCGAAGCCTGTCCCTCACCCGTCCCCTAATCCTAACCTGTACACTGACACTAACCCGCGCCCTCACACGTACGCTCCCCCTAAAGCCTTATCGTACCCTCACCTGGACCCTAAACCGTCCCCGTCCCCTAACCCTAACCCTAGCCCGAACCCTAACCCTAACCCTTCCCCGAAGCCTGACCCTCACCCGTCCCCTAATCCTAACCCGTACGCTGACACTAACCCGCGCCCTCACACGTACGCTCCCCGTAATGCGTTGTCGTACCATCACCTGGACCCTAAACCGTCCCCGTCCCCTAACCCTAACCCTAGCCCGAACCCTAACCCTAACCCTTCCCCGAAGCCTGACCATCAACCTTCCCCTAATCCTAACCCGTACGCTGACACTAACCCGCGCCCTCACACGTACGCTCCCCCTAAAGCGTTGTCGTACCCTCACCTGGACCCTAAACCGTCCCCGTCCCCTAACCCTAACCCTTCCCCGAAGCCTGACCCTCACCCGTCCCCTAATCCTAACCCGTACGCTGACACTAACCCGCGCCCTCACACGTACGCTCCCCCTAAAGCGTTGTCGTACCCTCACCTGGACCCTAAACCGTCCCCGTCCCCTAACCCTAACCCTAGCCCGAACCCTAACCCTAACCCTTCCCCGAAGCCTGACCCTCACCCGTCCCCTAATCCTAACCCGTACGCTGACACTAACCCGCGCCCTCACACGTACGCTCCCCGTAATGCGTTGTCGTACCCTCACCTGGACCCTAAACCGTCCCCGTCCCCTAACCCTAACCCTAGCCCGAACCCTAACCCTAACCCTTCCCCGAAGCCTGACCCTCACCCGTCCCCTAATCCTAACCCGTACGCTGACACTGACCCGCGCCCTCACACGTACACTCCCCCTAAAGCGTTGTCGTACCCTCACCTGGACCCTAAACCGTCCCCGTCCCCTAACCCTAACCCTAGCCCGAACCCTAACCCTAACACTTCCCCGAAGCCTGACCCTCACCCATCCCCTAATCCTAACCGGTACGCTGACACTAAGCCGCGCCCTCACACGTACGCTCCCGCTAAAGCGTTGTTGTACCCTCACCTGGACCCTAAACCGTCCCCGTCCCCTAACCCTAACCCTAGCCCGAACCCTAACCCTAACCCTTCCCCGAAGCCTGACCCTAAACCGTCCCCTAATCCTAACCCGTACGCTGACACTAACCCGCGCCCTCACACGTACGCTCCCCCTAAAGCGTTGTCGTACCCTCACCTGGACCCTAAACCGTCCCCGTCCCCTAACCCTAACCCTAGCCCGAACCCTAACCCTAACCCTTCCCCGAAGCCTGACCCTCACCCGTCCCCTAATCCTAACCCGTACGCTGACACTAACCCGCGCCCTCACACGTACGCTCCCCCTAAAGCGTTGTCGTACCCTCACCTGGACCCTAAACCGTCCCCGTCCCCTAACCCTAACCCTAGCCCGAACCCTAACCCTAACACTTCCCCGAAGCCTGACCCTCACCCGTCCCCTAATCCTAACCCGTACGCTGACACTAACCCGCGCCCTCACACGTACGCTCCCCCTAAAGCGTTGTCGTACCCTCACCTGGACCCTAAACCGTCCCCGTCCCCTAACCCTAACCCTAGCCCGAACCCTAACCCTAACCCTTCCCCGAAGCCTGACCCTCACCCGTCCCCTAATCCTAACCCGTACGCTGACACTAAGCCACGCCCTCACAGGTACGCTCCCGCTAAAGCGTTGTCGTACCCTCACCTGGACCCTAAACCGTCCCCGTCCCCTAACCCTAACCCTAGCCCGAACCCTAACCCTAACCCTTCCCCGAAGCCTGACCCTCAACCGTCCCCTAATCCTAACCCGTACGCTGACACTAACCCACGCCCTCACACGTACGCTCCCCCTAAAGCGTTGTCGTACCCTCACCTGGACCCTAAACCGTCCCCGTCCCCTAACCCTAACCCTAGCCCGAACCCTAAACCTAACACTTCCCCGAAGCCTGACCCTCACCCGTCCCCTAATCCTAACCCGTACGCTGACACTAAGCCACGCCCTCACACGTACGCTCCCCCTAAAGCGTTGTCGTACTCTCACCTGGACCCTAAACCGTCCCCGTCCCCTAACCCTAACCCTAGCCCGAACCCTAACCCTAACCCTTCCCCGAAGCCTGACCCTCACCCGTTCCCTAATCCTAACCCGTACGCTGACACTAACCCTCGCCCTCACACGTACGCTCCCCCTAAAGCGTTGTCGTACCCTCACCTGGACCCTAAACCGTCCCCGTCCCCTAACCCTAACCCTAGCCCGAACCCTAACCCTAACCCTTCCCCGAAGCCTGACCCTCACCCGTCCCCTAATCCTAACCCGTACGCTGACACTAACCCGCGCCCTCACACGTACGCTCCCCCTAAAGCGTTGTCGTACCCTCACCTGGACCCTAAACCGTCCCCGTCCCCTAACCCTAACCCTAGCCCGAACCCTAACCCTAACCCTTCCCAGAAGCCTGACCCTCACCCGTCCCCTAATCCTAACCCGTACGCTGACACTAAGCCGCGCCCTCACACGTACGCTCCCCCTAAAGCGTTGTCGTACCCTCACCTGGACCCTAAACCGTCCCCGTCCCCTAACCCTAACCCTAGCCCGAACCCTAACCCTAACCCTTCCCCGAAGCCTGACCCTCACCCGTCCCCTAATCCTAACCCGTACGCTGACACTAACCCGCGCCCTCACACGTACGCTCCCCCTAAAGCGTTGTCGTACCCTCACCTGGACCCTAAACCGTCCCCGTCCCCTAACCCTAACCCTAGCCCGAACCCTAACCCTAACCCTTCCCAGAAGCCTGACACTCACCCGTCCCCTAATCCTAACCCGTACGCTGACACTAAGCCGCGCCCTCACACGTACGCTCCCGCTAAAGCGTTGTCGTACTCTCACCTGGACCCTAAACCGTCCCCGTCCCCTAACCCTAACCCTAGCCCGAACCCTAACCCTAACCCTTCCCCGAAGCCTGACCCGCAACCGTCCCCTAATCCTAACCCATACGCTGACACTAACGCGCGCCCTCACACGTACGCTCCCCCTAAAGCGTTGTCGTACCCTCACCTGGACCCTAAACCGTCCCCGTCCCCTAACTCTAACCCTTCCCCGAAGCCTGACCCTCACCCGTCCCCTAATCCTAACCCGTACGCTGACACTAACACGCGCCCTCACACGTACGCTCCCCCTAAAGCGTTGTCGTACCCTCACCTGGACCCTAAACCGTCCCCGTCCCCTAACCCTAACCCTAGCCCGAACCCTAACCCTAACCCTTCCCCGAAGCCTGACCCTCACCCGTCCCCTAATCCTAACCCGTACGCTGACACTAACCCGCGCCCTCACACGTACGCTCCCCCTAAAGCGTTGTTGTACCCTCACCTGGACCCTAAACCGTCCCCGTCCCCTAACCCTAACCCTAGCCCGAACCCTAACCCTAAACCTTCCCCGAAGCCTGACCCCCACCCGTCCCCTAATCCTAACCCGTACGCTGACACCAACACGCGCCCTCACACGTACGCTCCCCCTAAAGAGTTGTCGTACCCTCACCTGGACCCTAAACCGTCCCCGTCCCCTAACCCTAACCCTAGCCCGAACCCTAACCCTAACCCTTCCCCGAAGCCTGACCCTCACCCGTCCCCTAATCCTAACCCGTACGCTGACACTAAGCCGCGCCCTCACACGTACGCTCCCCCTAAAGCGTTGTCGTACCCTCACCTGGACCCTAAACCGTCCCCGTCCCCTAACCCTAACCCTAGCCCGAACCCTAACCCTAACCCTTCCCCGAAGCCTGAGCCTCACCCGTCCCCTAATCCTAACCCGTACGCTGACACTAAGCCACGCCCTCACACGTACGCTCCCCCTAAAGCGTTGTCGTACCCTCACCTGGACCCTAAACCGTCCCCGTCCCCTAACCCTAACCCTAGCCCGAACCCTAACCCTAACCCTTCCCCGAAGCCTGACCCTCACCCGTCCCCTAATCCTAACCCGTACGCTGACACTAACCCGCGCCCTCACACGTACGCTCCCCGTAATGCGTTGTCGTACCCTCACCTGGACCCTAAACCGTCCCCGTTCCCTAACCCTAACCCTAGCCCGAACCCTAACCCTAACCCTTCCCCGAAGCCTGACCCTCACCCGTCCCCTAATCCTAACCCGTACGCTGACACTGACCCGCGCCCTCACACGTACGCTCCCCCTAAAGCGTTGTCGTACCCTCACCTGGACCCTAAACCGTCCCCGTCCCCTAACCCTAACCCTAGCCCGAACCCTAACCCTAACACTTCCCCGAAGCCTGACCCTCACCCATCCCCTAATCCTAACCGGTACGCTGACACTAAGCCGCGCCCTCACACGTACGCTCCCGCTAAAGCGTTCTCGTACCCTCACCTGGACCCTAAACCGTCCCCGTCCCCTAACCCTAACCCTAGCCCGAACCCTAACCCTAACCCTTCCCCGAAGCCTGACCCTAAACCGTCCCCTAATCCTAACCCGTACGCTGACACTAAGCCGCGCCCTCACACGTACGCTCCCCCTAAAGCGTTGTCGTACCCTCACCTGGACCCTAAACCGTCCCCGTCCCCTAACCCTAACCCTAGCCCGAACCCTAACCCTAACCCTTCCCCGAAGCCTGACCCTCACCCGTCCCCTAATCCTAACCCGTACGCTGACACTAACCCGCGCCCTCACACGTACGCTCCCCGTAATGCGTTGTCGTACCCTCACCTGGACCCTAAACCGTCCCCGTCCCCTAACCCTAACCCTAGCCCGAACCCTAACCCTAACCCTTCCCCGAAGCCTGACCCTCAACCTTCCCCTAATCCTAACCCGTACGCTGACACTAACCCGCGCCCTCACACGTACGCTCCCCCTAAAGCGTTGTCGTACCCTCACCTGGACCCTAAACCGTCCCCGTCCCCTAACCCTAACCCTTCCCCGAAGCCTGACCCTCACCCGTCCCCTAATCCTAACCCGTACGCTGACACTAACCCGCGCCCTCACACGTACGCTCCCCCTAAAGCGTTGTCGTACCCTCACCTGGACCCTAAACCGTCCCCGTCCCCTAACCCTAACCCTAGCCCGAACCCTAACCCTAACCCTTCCCCGAAGCCTGACCCTCACCCGTCCCCTAATCCTAACCCGTACGCTGACACTAACCCGCGCCCTCACACGTACGCTCCCCGTAATGCGTTGTCGTACCCTCACCTGGACCCTAAACCGTCCCCGTCCCCTAACCCTAACCCTAGCCCGAACCCTAACCCTAACCCTTCCCCGAAGCCTGACCCTCACCCGTCCCCTAATCCTAACCCGTACGCTGACACTGACCCGCGCCCTCACACGTACGCTCCCCCTAAAGCGTTGTCGTACCCTCACCTGGACCCTAAACCGTCCCCGTCCCCTAACCCTAACCCTAGCCCGAACCCTAACCCTAACACTTCCCCGAAGCCTGACCCTCACCCGTCCCCTAATCCTAACCCGTACGCTGACACTAACCCGCGCCCTCACACGTACGCTCCCCCTAAAGCGTTGTCGTACCCTCACCTGGACCCTAAACCGTCCCCGTCCCCTAACCCTAACCCTAGCCCGAACCCTCACCCTAACCCTTCCCCGAAGCCTGACCCTCACCCGTCCCCTAATCCTAACCCGTACGCTGACACTAAGCCATGCCCTCACAGGTACGCTCCCGCTAAAGCGTTGTCGTACCCTCACCTGGACCCTAAACCGTCCCCGTCCCCTAACCCTAACCCTAGCCCGAACCCTAACCCTAACCCTTCCCCGAAGCCTGACCCTCAACCGTCCCCTAATCCTAACCCGTACGCTGACACTAACCCACGCCCTCACACGTACGCTCCCCCTAAAGCGTTGTCGTACCCTCACCTGTACCCTAAACCGTCCCCGTCCCCTAACTCTAACGCTTCCCCGAAGCCTGACCCTCACCCGTCCCCTAATCCTAACCCGTACGCTGACACTAACACGCGCCCTCACACGTACGCTCCCCCTAAAGCGTTGTCGTACCCTCACCTGGACCCTAAACCGTCCCCGTCCCCTAACCCTAACCCTAGCCCGAACCCTAACCCTAACCCTTCCCCGAAGCCTGACCCTCACCCGTCCCCTAATCCTAACCCGTACGCTGACACTAACCCGCGCCCTCACACGTACGCTCCCCCTAAAGCGTTGTTGTACCCTCACCTGGACCCTAAACCGTCCCCGTCCCCTAACCCTAACCCTAGCCCGAACCCTAACCCTAACCCTTCCCCGAAGCCTGACCCTCACCCGTCCCCTAATCCTAACCCGTACGCTGACACTAACCCGCGCCCTCACACGTACGCTCCCCCTAAAGCGTTGTCGTACCCTCACCTGGACCCTAAACCGTCCCCGTCCCCTAACCCTAACCCTAGCCCGAACCCTAACCCTAACCCTTCCCCGAAGCCTGACCCTCACCCGTCCCCTAATCCTAACCCGTACGCTGACACTAAGCCGCGCCCTCACACGTACGCTCCCCCTAAAGCGTTGTCGTACCCTCACCTGGACCCTAAATCGTCCCCGTCCCCTAACCCTAACCCTAGCCCGAACCCTAACCCTAAACCTTCCCCGAAGCCTGACCCCCACCCGTCCCCTAATCCTAACCCGTACGCTGACACCAACACGCGCCCTCACACGTACGCTCCCCCTAAAGCGTTGTCGTACCCTCACCTGGACCCTAAACCGTCCCCGTCCCCTAACCCTAACCCTAGCCCGAACCCTAACCCTAACCCTTCCCCGAAGCCTGACCCTCACCCGTCCCCTAATCCTAACCCGTACGCTGACACTAAGCCGCGCCCTCACACGTACGCTCCCCCTAAAGCGTTGTCGTACCCTCACCTGGACCCTAAACCGTCCCCGTCCCCTAACCCTAACCCTAGCCCGAACCCTAACCCTAACCCTTCCCCGAAGCCTGACCCTCACCCGTCCCCTAATCCTAACCCGTACGCTGACACTAAGCCGCGCCCTCACACGTACGCTCCCCCTAAAGCGTTGTCGTACCCTCACCTGGACCCTAAACCGTCCCCGTCCCCTAACCCTAACCCTAGCCCGAACCCTAACCCTAACCCTTCCCCGAAGCCTGACCCTCACCCGTCCCCTAATCCTAACCCGTAC
Source organism: Globicephala melas (assembly GCF_963455315.2). NCBI lineage: Eukaryota > Metazoa > Chordata > Mammalia > Artiodactyla > Delphinidae > Globicephala > Globicephala melas. Next base: position 1,136,764 of record NW_027207231.1, on the reverse strand, counting down.
GCTGACACTAAGCCGCGCCCTCACACGTACGCTCCCCCTAAAGCGTTGTCGTACCCTCACCTGGACCCTAAACCGTCCCCGTCCCCTAACCCTAACCCTAGCCCGAACCCTAACCCTAACCCTTCCCCGAAGCCTGACCCTCACCCGTCCCCTAATCCTAACCCGTACGCTGACACTAAGCCGCGCCCTCACACGTACGCTCCCCCTAAAGCGTTGTCGTACCCTCACCTGGACCCTAAACCGTCCCCGTCCCCTAACCCTAACCCTAGCCCGAACCCTCACCCTAACCCTTCCCCGAAGCCTGACCCTCTCCCGTCCCCTAATCCTAACCCGTACGCTGACACTAAGCCGCGCCCTCACACGTACGTTCTCCCTACAGCGTTGTCGTACCCTGACCTGGACCCTAAACCGTCCCCATCCCCTAACCCTAACCCTAGCCCGAACCCTAACCCTAACCCTTCCCCGAAGCCTGACCCTCACCCGTCCCCTAATCCTAACCTGTACGCTGACACTAACCCGCGCCCTCACACGTACGCTCCCCCTAAAGCGTTATCGTACCCTCACTTGGACCCTAAACCGTCCCCGTCCCCGTCCCCTAACCCTAGCCCGAACCCTAACCCTAACCCTTCCCCGAAGCCTGACCCTCGCCCGTCCCCTAATCCTAACCCGTACGCTGACACTAAGCCGCGCCCTCACACGTACGCTCCCGCTAAAGCGTTGTCGTACCCTCACCTGGACCCTAAACCGTCCCCGTCCCCTAACCATAACCCTAGCCCGAACCCTAACCCTAACACTTCCCCGAAGCCTGACCCTCAACCGTCCCCTAATCCTAACCCGTACGCTGACACTAACCCGCGCCCTCACACGTACGCTCCCCCTAAAGCGTTGTCGTACCCTCACCTGGACCCTAAACCGTCCCCGTCCCCTAACCCTAAGCCTTCCCCGAAGCCTGACCCTCACCCGTCCCCAATCCTAACCCGTACGCTGACAGTAACCCGCGCCCTCACACGTACGCTCCCCCTAAAGCGTTGTCGTACCCTCACCTGGACCCTAAACTGTCCCCGTCCCCTAACCCTAACCCTAGCCCGAACCCTAACCCTAACCCTTCCCCGAAGCCTGACCCTCACCCGTCCCCTAATCCTAACCCGTACGCTGACACTAAGCCGCGCCCTCACACGTACGCTCCCCCTAAAGCGTTGTTGTACCCTCACCTGGACCCTAAACCGTCCCCGTCCCCTAACCCTAACCCTAGCCCGAACCCTATCCCTAACCCTTCCCCGAAGCCTGACCCTCACCCGTCCCCTAATCCTAACCCGTACGCTGACACTAAGCCGCGCCCTCACATGTACGCTCCCCCTAAAGCGTTGTCGTACCCTCACCTGGACCCTAAACCGTCCCCGTCCCCTAACCCTAACCCTAGCCCGAACCCTAACCCTAACACTTCCCCGAAGCCTGACCCTCAACCGTCCCCTAATCCTAACCCGTACGATGACACTAAGCCGCGCCCTCACACGTACGCTCCCGCTAAAGCGTTGTCGTACCCTCACCTGGACCCTAAACCGTCCCCGTCCCCTAACCCTAACCCTAGCCCGAACCCTAAACCTAACCCTTCCCCGAAGCCTGACCCTCACCCGTCCCCTAATCCTAACCCGTACGCTGACACTAAGCCGCGCCCTCACACGTACGCTCCCCCTAAAGCGTTGTCGTACTCTCACCTGGACCCTAAACCGTCCCCGTCCCCTAACCCTAACCCTAGCCCAAACCCTAACCCTAACCCTTCCCCGAAGCCTGACCCTCACCCGTTCCCTAATCCTAACCCGTACGCTGACACTAACCCTCGCCCTCACACGTACGCTCCCCCTAAAGCGTTGTCGTACCCTCACCTGGACCCTAAACCGTCCCCGTCCCCTAACCCTAACCCTAGCCCGAACCCTAACCCTAACCCTTCCCCGAAGCCTGACCCTCACCCGTCCCCTAATCCTAACCCGTACGCTGACACTAACCCGCGCCCTCACACGTACGCTCCCCCTAAAGCGTTGTCGTACCCTCACCTGGACCCTAAACCGTCCCCGTCCCCTAACCCTAACCCTAGCCCGAACCCTAACCCTAACCCTTCCCAGAAGCCTGACCCTCACCCGTCCCCTAATCCTAACCCGTACGCTGACACTAAGCCGCGCCCTCACACGTACGCTCCCCCTAAAGCGTTGTCGTACCCTCACCTGGACCCTAAACCGTCCCCGTCCCCTAACCCTAACCCGAACCCTAACCCTAAACCTTCCCCGAAGCCTGACCCTCACCCGTCCCCTAATCCTAACCCGTACGCTGACACTAACCCGCGCCCTCACACGTACGCTCCCCCTAAAGCGTTGTCGTACCCTCACCTGGACCCTAAACCGTCCCCGTCCCCTAACCCTAACCCTAGCCCGAACCCTAACCGTAACCCTTCCCAGAAGCCTGACACTCACCCGTCCCCTAATCCTAACCCGTACACTGACACTAACCCGCGCCCTCACACGTACGCTCCCGCTAAAGCGTTGTCGTACTCTCACCTGGACCCTAAACCGTCCCCGTCCCCTAACCCTAACCCTAGCCCGAACCCTAACCCTAACCCTTCCCCGAAGCCTGACCCGCAACCGTCCCCTAATCCTAACCCATACGCTGACACTAACCCGCGCCCTCACACGTACGCTCCCCCTAAAGCGTTGTCGTACCCTCACCTGGACCCTAAACCGTCCCCGTCCCCTAACTCTAACCCTTCCCCGAAGCCTGACCCTCACCCGTCCCCTAATCCTAACCCGTACGCTGACACTAACACACGCCCTCACACGTACGCTCCCCCTAAAGCGTTGTCGTACCCTCACCTGGACCCTAAACCGTCCCCGTCCCCTAACCCTAACCCTAGCCCGAACCCTAACCCTAACCCTTCCCCGAAGCCTGACCCTCACCCGTCCCCTAATCCTAACCCGTACGCTGACACTAACCCTCGCCCTCACACGTACGCTCCCCCTAAAGCGTTGTCGTACCCTCACCTGGACCCTAAACCGTCCCCGTCCCCTAACCCTAACCCTAGCCCGAACCCTAACCCTAACCCTTCCCCGAAGCCTGACCCTCACCCGTCCCCTAATCCTAACCCGTACGCTGACACTAAGCCGCGCCCTCACACGTACGCTCCCCCTAAAGCGTTGTCGTACCCTCACCTGGACCCTAAACCGTCCCCGTCCCCTAACCCTAACCCTAGCCCGAACCCTAACCCTAACCCTTCCCCGAAGCCTGACCCTCACCCGTCCCCTAATCCTAACCCGTACGCTGACACTAAGCCGCGCCCTCACACGTACGCTCCCCCTAAAGCGTTGTCGTACCCTCACCTGGACCCTAAACCGTCCCCGTCCCCTAACCCTAACCCTAGCCCGAACCCTAACCCTAACCCTTCCCCGAAGCCTGACCCTCACCCGTCCCCTAATCCTAACCCGTACGCTGACACTAAGCCGCGCCCTCACACGTACGCTCCCCCTAAAGCGTTGTCGTACCCTCACCTGGACCCTAAACCGTCCCCGTCCCCTAACCCTAACCCTAGCCCGAACCCTAACCCTAACCCTTCCCCGAAGCCTGACCCTCACCCGTCCCCTAATCCTAACCCGTACGCTGACACTAAGCCGCGCCCTCACACGTACGCTCCCCCTAAAGCGTTGTCGTACCCTCACCTGGACCCTAAACCGTCCCCGTCCCCTAACCCTAACCCTAGCCCGAACCCTCACCCTAACCCTTCCCCGAAGCCTGACCCTCTCCCGTCCCCTAATCCTAACCCGTACGCTGACACTAAGCCGCGCCCTCACACGTACGTTCCCCCTACAGCGTTGTTGTACCCTCACCTGGACCCTAAACCGTCCCCGTCCCCTAACCCTAACCCTAGCCCGAACCCTAACCCTAACCCTTCCCCGAAGCCTGACCCTCACCCGTCCCCTAATCCTAACCTGTACGCTGACACTAACCCGCGCCCTCACACGTACGCTCCCCCTAAAGCATTATCGTACCCTCACTTGGACCCTAAACCGTCCCCGTCCCCTAACCCTAACCTAGCCCGAACCCTAACCCTAACCCTTCCCCGAAGCCTGACCCTCGCCCGTCCCCTAATCCTAACCCGTACGCTGACACTAAGCCGCGCCCTCACACGTACGCTCCCGCTAAAGCGTTGTCGTACCCTCACCTGGACCCTAAACCGTCCCCGTCCCCTAACCCTAACCCTAGCCCGAACCCTAACCCTAACCCTTCCCCGAAGCCTGACCCTCAACCTTCCCCTAATCCTAACCCGTACGCTGACACTAACCCGCGCCCTCACACGTACGCTCCCCCTAAAGCGTTGTCGTACCCTCACCTGGACCCTAAACCGTCCCCGTCCCCTAACCCTAACCCTTCCCCGAAGCCTGACCCTAACCCGTCCCGTAATCCTAACCCGTACGCTGACAGTAACCCGCGCCCTCACACGTACGCTCCCCCTAAAGCGTTGTCGTACCCTCACCTGGACCCTAAACCGTCCCCGTCCCCTAACCCTAACCCTAGCCCGAACCCTAACCCTAACCCTTCCCCGAAGCCTGACCCTCACCCGTCCCCTAATCCTAACCCGTACGCTGACACTAAGCCGCGCCCTCACACGTACGCTCCCCCTAAAGCGTTGTCGTACCCTCACCTGGACCCTAAACCGTCCCCGTCCCCTAACCCTAAACCTAGCCCGAACCCTCACCCTAACCCTTCCCCGAAGCCTGACCCTCTCCCGTCCCCTAATCCTAACCCGTACGCTGACACTAAGCCGCGCCCTCACACGTACGCTCCCCCTACAGCGTTGTCGTACCCTCACCTGGACCCTAAACCGTCCCCGTCCCCTAACCCTAACCCTAGCCCGAACCCTAAACCTAACCCTTCCCCGAAGCCTGTCCCTCACCCGTCCCCTAATCCTAACCTGTACGCTGACACTAACCCGCGCCCTCACACGTACGCTCCCCCTAAAGCCTTATCGTACCCTCACCTGGACCCTAAACCGTCCCCGTCCCCTAACCCTAACCCTAGCCCGAACCCTAACCCTAACCCTTCCCCGAAGCCTGACCCTCACCCGTCCCCTAATCCTAACCCGTACGCTGACACTAACCCGCGCCCTCACACGTACGCTCCCCGTAATGCGTTGTCGTACCCTCACCTGGACCCTAAACCGTCCTCGTCCCCTAACCCTAACCCTAGCCCGAACCCTAACCCTAACACTTCCCCGAAGCCTGACCCTCAACCTTCCCCTAATCCTAACCCGTACGCTGACACTAACCCGCGCCCTCACACGTACGCTCCCCCTAAAGCGTTGTCGTACCCTCACCTGGACCCTAAACCGTCCCCGTCCCCTAACCCTAACCGTTCCCCGAAGCCTGACCCTCACCCGTCCCCTAATCCTAACCCGTACGCTGACACTAACCCGCGCCCTCACACGTACGCTCCCCCTAAAGCGTTGTCGTACCCTCACCTGGACCCTAAACCGTCCCCGTCCCCTAACCCTAACCCTAGCCCGAACCCTAACCCTAACCCTTCCCCGAAGCCTGACCCTCACCCGTCCCCTAATCCTAACCCGTACGCTGACACTAAGCCGCGCCCTCACACGTACGCTCCCCCTAAAGCGTTGTCGTACCCTCACCTGGACCCTAAACCGTCCCCGTCCCCTAACCCTAAACCTAGCCCGAACCCTCACCCTAACCCTTCCCCGAAGCCTGACCCTCTCCCGTCCCCTAATCCTAACCCGTACGCTGACACTAAGCCGCGCCCTCACACGTACGCTCCCCCTACAGCGTTGTCGTACCCTCACCTGGACCCTAAACCGTCCCCGTCCCCTAACCCTAACCCTAGCCCGAACCCTAAACCTAACCCTTCCCCGAAGCCTGTCCCTCACCCGTCCCCTAATCCTAACCTGTACGCTGACACTAACCCGCGCCCTCACACGTACGCTCCCCCTAAAGCCTTATCGTACCCTCACCTGGACCCTAAACCGTCCCCGTCCCCTAACCCTAACCCTAGCCCGAACCCTAACCCTAACCCTTCCCCGAAGCCTGACCCTCACCCGTCCCCTAATCCTAACCCGTACGCTGACACTAACCCGCGCCCTCACACGTACGCTCCCCGTAATGCGTTGTCGTACCCTCACCTGGACCCTAAACCGTCCCCGTCCCCTAACCCTAACCCTAGCCCGAACCCTAACCCTAACACTTCCCCGAAGCCTGACCCTCAACCTTCCCCTAATCCTAACCCGTACGCTGACACTAACCCGCGCCCTCACACGTACGCTCCCCCTAAATCGTTGTCGTACCCTCACCTGGACCCTAAACCGTCCCCGTCCCCTAACTCTAACCGTTCCCCGAAGCCTGACCCTCACCCGTCCCCTAATCCTAACCCGTACGCTGACACTAACCCGCGCCCTCACACGTACGCTCCCCGTAATGCGTTGTCGTACCCTCACCTGGACCCTAAACCGTCCCCGTCCCCTAACCCTAACCCTAGCCCGAACCCTAACCCTAACCCTTCCCCGAAGCCTGACCCTCACCCGTCCCCTAATCCTAACCCGTACGCTGACACTGACCCGCGCCCTCACACGTACGCTCCCCCTAAAGCGTTGTCGTACCCTCACCTGGACCCTAAACCGTCCCCGTCCCCTAACCCTAACCCTAGCCCGAACCCTAACCCTAACACTTCCCCGAAGCCTGACCCTCACCCATCCCCTAATCCTAACCGGTACGCTGACACTAAGCCGAGCCCTCACACGTACGCTCCCGCTAAAGCGTTGTCGTACCCTCACCTGGACCCTAAACCGTCCCCGTCCCCTAACCCTAACCCTAGCCCGAACCCTAACCCTAACCCTTCCCCGAAGCCTGACCCTAAACCGTCCCCTAATCCTAACCCGTACGCTGACACTAAGCCGCGCCCTCACACGTACGCTCCCCCTAAAGCGTTGTCGTACCCTCACCTGGACCCTAAACCGTCCCCGTCCCCTAACCCTAACCCTAGCCCGAACCCTAACCCTAACCCTTCCCCGAAGCCTGACCCTCACCCGTCCCCTAATCCTAACCCGTACGCTGACACTAAGCCGCGCCCTCACACGTACGCTCCCCCTAAAGCGTTGTCGTACCCTCACCTGGACCCTAAACCGTCCCCGTCCCCTAACCCTAAACCTAGCCCGAACCCTCACCCTAACCCTTCCCCGAAGCCTGACCCTCTCCCGTCCCCTAATCCTAACCCGTACGCTGACACTAAGCCGCGCCCTCACACGTACGCTCCCCCTACAGCGTTGTCGTACCCTCACCTGGACCCTAAACCGTCCCCGTCCCCTAACCCTAACCCTAGCCCGAACCCTAAACCTAACCCTTCCCCGAAGCCTGTCCCTCACCCGTCCCCTAATCCTAACCTGTACACTGACACTAACCCGCGCCCTCACACGTACGCTCCCCCTAAAGCCTTATCGTACCCTCACCTGGACCCTAAACCGTCCCCGTCCCCTAACCCTAACCCTAGCCCGAACCCTAACCCTAACCCTTCCCCGAAGCCTGACCCTCACCCGTCCCCTAATCCTAACCCGTACGCTGACACTAACCCGCGCCCTCACACGTACGCTCCCCGTAATGCGTTGTCGTACCATCACCTGGACCCTAAACCGTCCCCGTCCCCTAACCCTAACCCTAGCCCGAACCCTAACCCTAACCCTTCCCCGAAGCCTGACCCTCAACCTTCCCCTAATCCTAACCCGTACGCTGACACTAACCCGCGCCCTCACACGTACGCTCCCCCTAAAGCGTTGTCGTACCCTCACCTGGACCCTAAACCGTCCCCGTCCCCTAACCCTAACCCTTCCCCGAAGCCTGACCCTCACCCGTCCCCTAATCCTAACCCGTACGCTGACACTAACCCGCGCCCTCACACGTACGCTCCCCCTAAAGCGTTGTCGTACCCTCACCTGGACCCTAAACCGTCCCCGTCCCCTAACCCTAACCCTAGCCCGAACCCTAACCCTAACCCTTCCCCGAAGCCTGACCCTCACCCGTCCCCTAATCCTAACCCGTACGCTGACACTAACCCGCGCCCTCACACGTACGCTCCCCGTAATGCGTTGTCGTACCCTCACCTGGACCCTAAACCGTCCCCGTCCCCTAACCCTAACCCTAGCCCGAACCCTAACCCTAACCCTTCCCCGAAGCCTGACCCTCACCCGTCCCCTAATCCTAACCCGTACGCTGACACTGACCCGCGCCCTCACCCGTACACTCCCCCTAAAGCGTTGTCGTACCCTCACCTGGACCCTAAACCGTCCCCGTCCCCTAACCCTAACCCTAGCCCGAACCCTAACCCTAACACTTCCCCGAAGCCTGACCCTCACCCATCCCCTAATCCTAACCGGTACGCTGACACTAAGCCGCGCCCTCACACGTACGCTCCCGCTAAAGCGTTGTTGTACCCTCACCTGGACCCTAAACCGTCCCCGTCCCCTAACCCTAACCCTAGCCCGAACCCTAACCCTAACCCTTCCCCGAAGCCTGACCCTAAACCGTCCCCTAATCCTAACCCGTACGCTGACACTAACCCGCGCCCTCACACGTACGCTCCCCCTAAAGCGTTGTCGTACCCTCACCTGGACCCTAAACCGTCCCCGTCCCCTAACCCTAACCCTAGCCCGAACCCTAACCCTAACCCTTCCCCGAAGCCTGACCCTCACCCGTCCCCTAATCCTAACCCGTACGCTGACACTAACCCGCGCCCTCACACGTACGCTCCCCCTAAAGCGTTGTCGTACCCTCACCTGGACCCTAAACCGTCCCCGTCCCCTAACCCTAACCCTAGCCCGAACCCTAACCCTAACACTTCCCCGAAGCCTGACCCTCACCCGTCCCCTAATCCTAACCCGTACGCTGACACTAACCCGCGCCCTCACACGTACGCTCCCCCTAAAGCGTTGTCGTACCCTCACCTGGACCCTAAACCGTCCCCGTCCCCTAACCCTAACCCTAGCCCGAACCCTAACCCTAACCCTTCCCCGAAGCCTGACCCTCACCCGTCCCCTAATCCTAACCCGTACGCTGACACTAAGCCACGCCCTCACAGGTACGCTCCCGCTAAAGCGTTGTCGTACCCTCACCTGGACCCTAAACCGTCCCCGTCCCCTAACCCTAACCCTAGCCCGAACCCTAACCCTAACCCTTCCCCGAAGCCTGACCCTCAACCGTCCCCTAATCCTAACCCGTACGCTGACACTAACCCACGCCCTCACACGTACGCTCCCCCTAAAGCGTTGTCGTACCCTCACCTGGACCCTAAACCGTCCCCGTCCCCTAACCCTAACCCTAGCCCGAACCCTAAACCTAACACTTCCCCGAAGCCTGACCCTCACCCGTCCCCTAATCCTAACCCGTACGCTGACACTAAGCCACGCCCTCACACGTACGCTCCCCCTAAAGCGTTGTCGTACTCTCACCTGGACCCTAAACCGTCCCCGTCCCCTAACCCTAACCCTAGCCCGAACCCTAACCCTAACCCTTCCCCGAAGCCTGACCCTCACCCGTTCCCTAATCCTAACCCGTACGCTGACACTAACCCTCGCCCTCACACGTACGCTCCCCCTAAAGCGTTGTCGTACCCTCACCTGGACCCTAAACCGTCCCCGTCCCCTAACCCTAACCCTAGCCCGAACCCTAACCCTAACCCTTCCCCGAAGCCTGACCCTCACCCGTCCCCTAATCCTAACCCGTACGCTGACACTAACCCGCGCCCTCACACGTACGCTCCCCCTAAAGCGTTGTCGTACCCTCACCTGGACCCTAAACCGTCCCCGTCCCCTAACCCTAACCCTAGCCCGAACCCTAACCCTAACCCTTCCCAGAAGCCTGACCCTCACCCGTCCCCTAATCCTAACCCGTACGCTGACACTAAGCCGCGCCCTCACACGTACGCTCCCCCTAAAGCGTTGTCGTACCCTCACCTGGACCCTAAACCGTCCCCGTCCCCTAACCCTAACCCTAGCCCGAACCCTAACCCTAACCCTTCCCCGAAGCCTGACCCTCACCCGTCCCCTAATCCTAACCCGTACGCTGACACTAACCCGCGCCCTCACACGTACGCTCCCCCTAAAGCGTTGTCGTACCCTCACCTGGACCCTAAACCGTCCCCGTCCCCTAACCCTAACCCTAGCCCGAACCCTAACCCTAACCCTTCCCAGAAGCCTGACACTCACCCGTCCCCTAATCCTAACCCGTACGCTGACACTAAGCCGCGCCCTCACACGTACGCTCCCGCTAAAGCGTTGTCGTACTCTCACCTGGACCCTAAACCGTCCCCGTCCCCTAACCCTAACCCTAGCCCGAACCCTAACCCTAACCCTTCCCCGAAGCCTGACCCGCAACCGTCCCCTAATCCTAACCCATACACTGACACTAACGCGCGCCCTCACACGTACGCTCCCCCTAAAGCGTTGTCGTACCCTCACCTGGACCCTAAACCGTCCCCGTCCCCTAACTCTAACCCTTCCCCGAAGCCTGACCCTCACCCGTCCCCTAATCCTAACCCGTACGCTGACACTAACACGCGCCCTCACACGTACGCTCCCCCTAAAGCGTTGTCGTACCCTCACCTGGACCCTAAACCGTCCCCGTCCCCTAACCCTAACCCTAGCCCGAACCCTAACCCTAACCCTTCCCCGAAGCCTGACCCTCACCCGTCCCCTAATCCTAACCCGTACGCTGACACTAACCCGCGCCCTCACACGTACGCTCCCCCTAAAGCGTTGTTGTACCCTCACCTGGACCCTAAACCGTCCCCGTCCCCTAACCCTAACCCTAGCCCGAACCCTAACCCTAACCCTTCCCCGAAGCCTGACCCTCACCCGTCCCCTAATCCTAACCCGTACGCTGACACTAACCCGCGCCCTCACACGTACGCTCCCCCTAAAGCGTTGTCGTACCCTCACCTGGACCCTAAACCGTCCCCGTCCCCTAACCCTAACCCTAGCCCGAACCCTAACCCTAACCCTTCCCCGAAGCCTGACCCTCACCCGTCCCCTAATCCTAACCCGTACGCTGACACTAACCCGCGCCCTCACACGTACGCTCCCCCTAAAGCGTTGTCGTACCCTCACCTGGACCCTAAACCGTCCCCGTCCCCTAACCCTAACCCTAGCCCGAACCCTAACCCTAACCCTTCCCCGAAGCCTGACCCTCACCCGTCCCCTAATCCTAACCCGTACGCTGACACTAAGCCGCGCCCTCACACGTACGCTCCCCCTAAAGCGTTGTCGTACCCTCACCTGGACCCTAAATCGTCCCCGTCCCCTAACCCTAACCCTAGCCCGAACCCTAACCCTAAACCTTCCCCGAAGCCTGACCCCCACCCGTCCCCTAATCCTAACCCGTACGCTGACACCAACACGCGCCCTCACACGTACGCTCCCCCTAAAGCGTTGTCGTACCCTCACCTGGACCCTAAACCGTCCCCGTCCCCTAACCCTAACCCTAGCCCGAACCCTAACCCTAACCCTTCCCCGAAGCCTGACCCTCACCCGTCCCCTAATCCTAACCCGTACGCTGACACTAAGCCGCGCCCTCACACGTACGCTCCCCCTAAAGCGTTGTCGTACCCTCACCTGGACCCTAAACCGTCCCCGTCCCCTAACCCTAACCCTAGCCCGAACCCTAACCCTAACCCTTCCCCGAAGCCTGACCCTCACCCGTCCCCTAATCCTAACCCGTACGCTGACACTAAGCCGCGCCCTCACACGTACGCTCCCCCTAAAGCGTTGTCGTACCCTCACCTGGACCCTAAACCGTCCCCGTCCCCTAACCCTAACCCTAGCCCGAACCCTAACCCTAACCCTTCCCCGAAACCTGACCCTCACCCGTCCCCTAATCCTAACCCGTACGCTGACACTAACCCGCGCCCTCACACGTACGCTCCCCGTAATGCGTTGTCGTACCCTCACCTGGACCCTAAACCGTCCCCGTCCCCTAACCCTAACCCTAGCCCGAACCCTAACCCTAACCCTTCCCCGAAGCCTGACCCTCACCCGTCCCCTAATCCTAACCCGTACGCTGATACTGACCCGCGCCCTCACACGTACGCTCCCCCTAAAGCGTTGTCGTACCCTCACCTGGACCCTAAACCGTCCCCGTCCCCTAACCCTAACCCTAGCCCGAACCCTAACCCTAACACTTCCCCGAAGCCTGACCCTCACCCATCCCCTAATCCTAACCGGTACGCTGACACTAAGCCGCGCCCTCACACGTACGCTCCCGCTAAAGCGTTGTCGTACCCTCACCTGGACCCTAAACCGTCCCCGTCCCCTAACCCTAACCCTAGCCCGAACCCTAACCCTAACCCTTCCCCGAAGCCTGACCCTAAACCGTCCCCTAATCCTAACCCGTACGCTGACACTAAGCCGCGCCCTCACACGTACGCTCCCCCTAAAGCGTTGTCGTACCCTCACCTGGACCCTAAACCGTCCCCGTCCCCTAACCCTAACCCTAGCCCGAACCCTAACCCTAACCCTTCCCCGAAGCCTGACCCTCACCCGTCCCCTAATCCTAACCCGTACGCTGACACTAAGCCGCGCCCTCACACGTACGCTCCCCCTAAAGCGTTGTCGTACCCTCACCTGGACCCTAAACCGTCCCCGTCCCCTAACCCTAAACCTAGCCCGAACCCTCACCCTAACCCTTCCCCGAAGCCTGACCCTCTCCCGTCCCCTAATCCTAACCCGTACGCTGACACTAAGCCGCGCCCTCACACGTACGCTCCCCCTACAGCGTTGTCGTACCCTCACCTGGACCCTAAACCGTCCCCGTCCCCTAACCCTAACCCTAGCCCGAACCCTAAACCTAACCCTTCCCCGAAGCCTGTCCCTCACCCGTCCCCTAATCCTAACCTGTACGCTGACACTAACCCGCGCCCTCACACGTACGCTCCCCCTAAAGCCTTATCGTACCCTCACCTGGACCCTAAACCGTCCCCGTCCCCTAACCCTAACCCTAGCCCGAACCCTAACCCTAACCCTTCCCCGAAGCCTGACCCTCACCCGTCCCCTAATCCTAACCCGTACGCTGACACTAACCCGCGCCCTCACACGTACGCTCCCCGTAATGCGTTGTCGTACCCTCACCTGGACCCTAAACCGTCCCCGTCCCCTAACCCTAACCCTAGCCCGAACCCTAACCCTAACCCTTCCCCGAAGCCTGACCCTCAACCTTCCCCTAATCCTAACCCGTACGCTGACACTAACCCGCGCCCTCACACGTACGCTCCCCCTAAAGCGTTGTCGTACCCTCACCTGGACCCTAAACCGTCCCCGTCCCCTAACCCTAACCCTTCCCCGAAGCCTGACCCTCACCCGTCCCCTAATCCTAACCCGTACGCTGACACTAACCCGCGCCCTCACACGTACGCTCCCCCTAAAGCGTTGTCGTACCCTCACCTGGACCCTAAACCGTCCCCGTCCCCTAACCCTAACCCTAGCCCGAACCCTAACCCTAACCCTTCCCCGAAGCCTGACCCTCACCCGTCCCCTAATCCTAACCCGTACGCTGACACTAACCCGCGCCCTCACACGTACGCTCCCCGTAATGCGTTGTCGTACCCTCACCTGGACCCTAAACCGTCCCCGTCCCCTAACCCTAACCCTAGCCCGAACCCTAACCCTAACCCTTCCCCGAAGCCTGACCCTCACCCGTCCCCTAATCCTAACCCGTACGCTGACACTGACCCGCGCCCTCACACGTACGCTCCCCCTAAAGCGTTGTCGTACCCTCACCTGGACCCTAAACCGTCCCCGTCCCCTAACCCTAGCCCGAACCCTAACCCTAACACTTCCCCGAAGCCTGACCCTCACCCGTCCCCTAATCCTAACCCGTACGCTGACACTAACCCGCGCCCTCACACGTACGCTCCCCCTAAAGCGTTGTCGTACCCTCACCTGGACCCTAAACCGTCCCCGTCCCCTAACCCTAACCCTAGCCCGAACCCTAACCCTAACCCTTCCCCGAAGCCTGACCCTCACCCGTCCCCTAATCCTAACCCGTACGCTGACACTAAGCCACGCCCTCACAGGTACGCTCCCGCTAAAGCGTTGTCGTACCCTCACCTGGACCCTAAACCGTCCCCGTCCCCTAACCCTAACCCTAGCCCGAACCCTAACCCTAACCCTTCCCCGAAGCCTGACCCTCAACCGTCCCCTAATCCTAACCCGTACGCTGACACTAACCCACGCCCTCACACGTACGCTCCCCCTAAAGCGTTGTCGTACCCTCACCTGGACCCTAAACCGTCCCCGTCCCCTAACCCTAACCCTAGCCCGAACCCTAAACCTAACACTTCCCCGAAGCCTGACCCTCACCCGTCCCCTAATCCTAACCCGTACGCTGACACTAAGCCACGCCCTCACACGTACGCTCCCCCTAAAGCGTTGTCGTACTCTCACCTGGACCCTAAACCGTCCCCGTCCCCTAACCCTAACCCTAGCCCGAACCCTAACCCTAACCCTTCCCCGAAGCCTGACCCTCACCCGTTCCCTAATCCTAACCCGTACGCTGACACTAACCCTCGCCCTCACACGTACGCTCCCCCTAAAGCGTTGTCGTACCCTCACCTGGACCCTAAACCGTCCCCGTCCCCTAACCCTAACCCTAGCCCGAACCCTAACCCTAACCCTTCCCCGAAGCCTGACCCTCACCCGTCCCCTAATCCTAACCCGTACGCTGACACTAACCCGCGCCCTCACACGTACGCTCCCCCTAAAGCGTTGTCGTACCCTCACCTGGACCCTAAACCGTCCCCGTCCCCTAACCCTAACCCTAGCCCGAACCCTAACCCTAACCCTTCCCAGAAGCCTGACACTCACCCGTCCCCTAATCCTAACCCGTACGCTGACACTAAGCCGCGCCCTCACACGTACGCTCCCGCTAAAGCGTTGTCGTACTCTCACCTGGACCCTAAACCGTCCCCGTCCCCTAACCCTAACCCTAGCCCGAACCCTAACCCTAACCCTTCCCCGAAGCCTGACCCGCAACCGTCCCCTAATCCTAACCCATACGCTGACACTAACCCGCGCCCTCACACGTACGCTCCCCCTAAAGCGTTGTCGTACCCTCACCTGGACCCTAAACCGTCCCCGTCCCCTAACTCTAACGCTTCCCCGAAGCCTGACCCTCACCCGTCCCCTAATCCTAACCCGTACGCTGACACTAACACGCGCCCTCACACGTACGCTCCCCCTAAAGCGTTGTCGTACCCTCACCTGGACCCTAAACCGTCCCCGTCCCCTAACCCTAACCCTAGCCCGAACCCTAACCCTAACCCTTCCCCGAAGCCTGACCCTCACCCGTCCCCTAATCCTAACTCGTACGCTGACACTAACCCGCGCCCTCACACGTACGCTCCCCCTAAAGCGTTGTTGTACCCTCACCTGGACCCTAAACCGTCCCCGTCCCCTAACCCTAACCCTAGCCCGAACCCTAACCCTAACCCTTCCCCGAAGCCTGACCCTCACCCGTCCCCTAATCCTAACCCGTACGCTGACACTAACCCGCGCCCTCACACGTACGCTCCCCCTAAAGCGTTGTCGTACCCTCACCTGGACCCTAAACCGTCCCCGTCCCCTAACCCTAACCCTAGCCCGAACCCTAACCCTAACCCTTCCCCGAAGCCTGACCCTCACCCGTCCCCTAATCCTAACCCGTACGCTGACACTAAGCCGCGCCCTCACACGTACGCTCCCCCTAAAGCGTTGTCGTACCCTCACCTGGACCCTAAATCGTCCCCGTCCCCTAACCCTAACCCTAGCCCGAACCCTAACCCTAAACCTTCCCCGAAGCCTGACCCCCACCCGTCCCCTAATCCTAACCCGTACGCTGACACCAACACGCGCCCTCACACGTACGCTCCCCCTAAAGCGTTGTCGTACCCTCACCTGGACCCTAAACCGTCCCCGTCCCCTAACCCTAACCCTAGCCCGAACCCTAACCCTAACCCTTCCCCGAAGCCTGACCCTCACCCGTCCCCTAATCCTAACCCGTACGCTGACACTAAGCCGCGCCCTCACACGTACGCTCCCCCTAAAGCGTTGTCGTACCCTCACCTGGACCCTAAACCGTCCCCGTCCCCTAACCCTAACCCTAGCCCGAACCCTAACCCTAACCCTTCCCCGAAGCCTGACCCTCACCCGTCCCCTAATCCTAACCCGTACGCTGACACTAAGCCGCGCCCTCACACGTACGCTCCCCCTAAAGCGTTGTCGTACCCTCACCTGGACCCTAAACAGTCCCCGTCCCCTAACCCTAACCCTAGCCCGAACCCTAACCCTAACCCTTCCCCGAAGCCTGACCCTCACCCGTCCCCTAATCCTAACCCGTACGCTGACACTAAGCCGCGCCCTCACACGTACGCTCCCCCTAAAGCGTTGTCGTACCCTCACCTGGACCCTAAACCGTCCCCGTCCCCTAACCCTAACCCTAGCCCGAACCCTCACCCTAACCCTTCCCCGAAGCCTGACCCTCTCCCGTCCCCTAATCCTAACCCGTACGCTGACACTAAGCCGCGCCCTCACACGTACGTTCTCCCTACAGCGTTGTCGTACCCTCACCTGGACCCTAAACCGTCCCCGTCCCCTAACCCTAACCCTAGCCCGAACCCTAACCCTAACCCTTCCCCGAAGCCTGACCCTCACCCGTCCCCTAATCCTAACCTGTACGCTGACACTAACCCGCGCCCTCACACGTACGCTCCCCCTAAAGCGTTATCGTACCCTCACTTGGACCCTAAACCGTCCCCGTCCCCTAACCCTAACCCTAGCCCGAACCCTAACCCTAACCCTTCCCCGAAGCCTGACCCTCGCCCGTCCCCTAATCCTAACCCGTACGCTGACACTAAGCCGCGCCCTCACACGTACGCTCCCGCTAAAGCGTTGTCGTACCCTCACCTGGACCCTAAACCGTCCCCGTCCCCTAACCCTAACCCTAGCCCGAACCCTAACCCTAACCCTTCCCCGAAGCCTGACCCTCAACCTTCCCCTAATCCTAACCCGTACGCTGACACTAACCCGCGCCCTCACACGTACGCTCTCCCTATAGCGTTGTCGTACCCTCACCTGGACCCTAAACCGTCCCCGTCCCCTAACCCTAACCCTTCCCCGAAGCCTGACCCTCACCCGTCCCCTAATCCTAACCCGTACGCTGACAGTAACCCGCGCCCTCACACGTACGCTCCCCCTAAAGCGTTGTCGTACCCTCACCTGGACCCTAAACCGTCCCCGTCCCCTAACCCTAACCCTAGCCCGAACCCTAACCCTAACCCTTCCTCGAAGCCTGACCCTCACCCGTCCCCTAATCCTAACCTGTACGCTGACACTAACCCGCGCCCTCACACGTACGCTCCCCCTAAAGCGTTGTCGTACCCTCACCTGGACCCTAAACCGTCCCCGTCCCCTAACCCTAACCCTAGCCCGAACCCTAACCCTAACACTTCCCCGAAGCCTGACCCTCACCCGTCCCCTAATCCTAACCCGTACACTGACACTAACCCGCGCCCTCACACGTACGCTCCCCCTAAAGCGTTGTCGTACCCTCACCTGGACCCTAAACCGTCCCCGTCCCCTAACCCTAACCCTAGCCCGAACCCTAACCCTAACCCTTCCCCGAAGCCTGACCCTCACCCGTCCCCTAATCCTAACCCGTACGCTGACACTAAGCCGCGCCCTCACACGTACGCTCCCGCTAAAGCGTTGTCGTACCCTCACCTGGACCCTAAACCGTCCCCGTCCCCTAACCATAACCCTAGCCCGAACCCTAACCCTAACACTTCCCCGAAGCCTGACCCTCAACCGTCCCCTAATCCTAACCCGTACGCTGACACTAACCCGCGCCCTCACACGTACGCTCCCCCTAAAGCGTTGTCGTACCCTCACCTGGACCGTAAACCGTCCCCGTCCCCTAACCCTAAGCCTTCCCCGAAGCCTGACCCTCACCCGTCCCCAATCCTAACCCGTACGCTGACAGTAACCCGCGCCCTCACACGTACGCTCCCCCTAAAGCGTTGTCGTACCCTCACCTGGACCCTAAACTGTCCCCGTCCCCTAACCCTAACCCTAGCCCGAACCCTAACCCTAACCCTTCCCCGAAGCCTGACCCTCACCCGTCCCCTAATCCTAACCCGTACGCTGACACTAAGCCGCGCCCTCACACGTACGCTCCCCCTAAAGCGTTGTCGTACCCTCACCTGGACCCTAAACCGTCCCCGTCCCCTAACCCTAACCCTAGCCCGAACCCTAACCCTAACCCTTCCCCGAAGCCTGACCCTCACCCGTCCCCTAATCCTAACCCGTACGCTGACACTAAGCCGCGCCCTCACACGTACGCTCCCCCTAAAGCGTTGTCGTACTCTCACCTGGACCCTAAACCGTCCCCGTCCCCTAACCCTAACCCTAGCCCGAACCCTAACCCTAACCCTTCCCCGAAGCCTGACCCTCACCCGTTCCCTAATCCTAACCCGTACGCTGACACTAACCCTCGCCCTCACACGTACGCTCCCCCTAAAGCGTTGTCGTACCCTCACCTGGACCCTAAACCGTCCCCGTCCCCTAACCCTAACCCTAGCCCGAACCCTAACCCTAACCCTTCCCCGAAGCCTGACCCTCACCCGTCCCCTAATCCTAACCCGTACGCTGACACTAACCCGCGCCCTCACACGTACGCTCCCCCTAAAGCGTTGTCGTACCCTCACCTGGACCCTAAACCGTCCCCGTCCCCTAACCCTAACCCTAGCCCGAACCCTAACCCTAACCCTTCCCAGAAGCCTGACCCTCACCCGTCCCCTAATCCTAACCCGTACGCTGACACTAAGCCGCGCCCTCACACGTACGCTCCCCCTAAAGCGTTGTCGTACCCTCACCTGGACCCTAAACCGTCCCCGTCCCCTAACCCTAACCCGAACCCTAACCCTAAACCTTCCCCGAAGCCTGACACTCACCCGTCCCCTAATCCTAACCCGTACGCTGACACTAACCCGCGCCCTCACACGTACGCTCCCCCTAAAGCGTTGTCGTACCCTCACCTGGACCCTAAACCGTCCCTGTCCCCTAACCCTAACCCTAGCCCGAACCCTAACCGTAACCCTTCCCAGAAGCCTGACACTCACCCGTCCCCTAATCCTAACCCGTACGCTGACACTAAGCCGCGCCCTCACACGTACGCTCCCGCTAAAGCGTTGTCGTACTCTCACCTGGACCCTAAACCGTCCCCGTCCCCTAACCCTAACCCTAGCCCGAACCCTAACCCTAACCCTTCCCCGAAGCCTGACCCGCAACCGTCCCCTAATCCTAACCCATACGCTGACACTAACCCGCGCCCTCACACGTACGCTCCCCCTAAAGCGTTGTCGTACCCTCACCTGGACCCTAAACCGTCCCCGTCCCCTAACTCTAACCCTTCCCCGAAGCCTGACCCTCACCCGTCCCCTAATCCTAACCCGTACACTGACACTAACACACGCCCTCACACGTACGCTCCCCCTAAAGCGTTGTCGTACCCTCACCTGGACCCTAAACCGTCCCCGTCCCCTAACCCTAACCCTAGCCCGAACCCTAACCCTAACCCTTCCCCGAAGCCTGACCCTCACCCGTCCCCTAATCCTAACCCGTACGCTGACACTAACCCTCGCCCTCACACGTACGCTCCCCCTAAAGCGTTGTCGTACCCTCACCTGGACCCTAAACCGTCCCCGTCCCCTAACCCTAACCCTAGCCCGAACCCTAACCCTAACCCTTCCCCGAAGCCTGACCCTCACCCGTCCCCTAATCCTAACCCGTACGCTGACACTAAGCCGCGCACTCACACGTACGCTCCCCCTAAAGCGTTGTCGTACCCTCACCTGGACCCTAAACCGTCCCCGTCCCCTAACCCTAACCCTAGCCCGAACCCTAACCCTAACCCTTCCCCGAAGCCTGACCCTCACCCGTCCCCTAATCCTAACCCGTACGCTGACACTAAGCCGCGCCCTCACACGTACGCTCCCCCTAAAGCGTTGTCGTACCCTCACCTGGACCCTAAACCGTCCCCGTCCCCTAACCCTAACCCTAGCCCGAACCCTAACCCTAACCCTTCCCCGAAGCCTGACCCTCACCCGTCCCCTAATCCTAACCCGTACGCTGACACTAAGCCGCGCCCTCACACGTACGCTCCCCCTAAAGCGTTGTCGTACCCTCACCTGGACCCTAAACCGTCCCCGTCCCCTAACCCTATCCCTAGCCCGAACCCTAACCCTAACCCTTCCCCGAAGCCTGACCCTCACCCGTCCCCTAATCCTAACCCGTACGCTGACACTAAGCCGCGCCCTCACACGTACGCTCCCCCTAAAGCGTTGTCGTACCCTCACCTGGACCCTAAACCGTCCCCGTCCCCTAACCCTAACCCTAGCCCGAACCCTCACCCTAACCCTTCCCCGAAGCCTGACCCTCTCCCGTCCCCTAATCCTAACCCGTACGCTGACACTAAGCCGCGCCCTCACACGTACGTTCCCCCTACAGCGTTGTCGTACCCTCACCTGGACCCTAAACCGTCCCCGTCCCCTAACCCTAACCCTAGCCCGAACCCTAACCCTAACCCTTCCCCGAAGCCTGACCCTCACCCGTCCCCTAATCCTAACCTGTACGCTGACACTAACCCGCGCCCTCACACGTACGCTCCCCCTAAAGCATTATCGTACCCTCACTTGGACCCTAAACCGTCCCCGTCCCCTAACCCTAACCCTAGCCCGAACCCTAACCCTAACCCTTCCCCGAAGCCTGACCCTCGCCCGTCCCCTAATCCTAACCCGTACGCTGACACTAAGCCGCGCCCTCACACGTACGCTCCCGCTAAAGCGTTGTCGTACCCTCACCTGGACCCTAAACCGTCCCCGTCCCCTAACCCTAACCCTAGCCCGAACCCTAACACTAACCCTTCCCCGAAGCCTGACCCTCAACCTTCCCCTAATCCTAACCCGTACGCTGACACTAACCCGCGCCCTCACACGTACGCTCCCCCTAAAGCGTTGTCGTACCCTCACCTGGACCCTAAACCGTCCCCGTCCCCTAACCCTAACCCTTCCCCGAAGCCTGACCCTCACCCGTCCCGTAATCCTAACCCGTACGCTGACAGTAACCCGCGCCCTCACACGTACGCTCCCCCTAAAGCGTTGTCGTACCCTCACCTGGACCCTAAACCGTCCCCGTCCCCTAACCCTAACCCTAGCCCGAACCCTAACCCTAACCCTTCCCCGAAGCCTGACCCTCACCCGTCCCCTAATCCTAACCTGTACGCTGACACTAACCCGCGCCCTCACACGTACGCTCCCCCTAAAGCGTTGTCGTACCCTCACCTGGACCCTAAACCGTCCCCGTCCCCTAACCCTAACCCTAGCCCGAACCCTAACCCTAACACTTCCCCGAAGCCTGACCCTCACCCGTCCCCTAATCCTAACCCGTACGCTGACACTAACCCGCGCCCTCACACGTACGCTCCCCCTAAAGCGTTGTCGTACCCTCACCTGGACCCTAAACCGTCCCCGTCCCCTAACCCTAACCCTAGCCCGAACCCTAACCCTAACCCTTCCCCGAAGCCTGACCCTCACCCGTCCCCTAATCCTAACCCGTACGCTGACACTAAGCCGCGCCCTCACACGTACGCTCCCGCTAAAGCGTTGTCGTACCCTCACCTGGACCCTAAACCGTCCCCGTCCCCTAACCATAACCCTAGCCCGAACCCTAACCCTAACACTTCCCCGAAGCCTGACCCTCAACCGTCCCCTAATCCTAACCCGTACGCTGACACTAACCCGCGCCCTCACACGTACGCTCCCCCTAAAGCGTTGTCGTACCCTCACCTGGACCCTAAACCGTCCCCGTCCCCTAACCCTAACCCTTCCCCGAAGCCTGACCCTCACCCGTCCCCAATCCTAACCCGTACGCTGACAGTAACCCGCGCCCTCACACGTACGCTCCCCCTAAAGCGTTGTCGTACCCTCACCTGGACCCTAAACCGTCCCCGTCCCCTAACCCTAACCCTAGCCCGAACCCTAACCCTAACCCTTCCCCTAAGCCTGACCCTCACACGTCCCCTAATCCTAACCCGTACGCTGACACTAAGCCGCGCCCTCACACGTACGCTCCCGCTAAAGCGTTGTCGTACTCTCACCTGGACCCTAAACCGTCCCCGTCCCCTAACCCTAACCCTAGCCCAAACCCTAACCCTAAACCTTCCCCGAAGCCTGACCCTCAACCGTCCCCTAATCCTAACCCATACGCTGACACTAACCCACGCCCTCACACGTACGCTCCCCCTAAAGCGTTGTCGTACCCTCACCTGGACCCTAAACCGTCCCCGTCCCCTAACTCTAACCCTTCCCCGAAGCCTGACCCTCACCCGTCCCCTAATCCTAACCCGTACGCTGACACTAACCAGTGCCCTCACACGTACGCTCCCCCTAAAGCGTTGTCGTACCCTCACCTGGACCCTAAACCGTCCCCGTCCCCTAACCCTAACCCTAGCCCGAACCCTAACCCTAACCCTTCCCCGAAGCCTGACCCTCACCCGTCCCCTAATCCTAACCCGTACGCTGACACTAAGCCGCGCCCTCACACGTACGCTCCCCCTAAAGCGTTGTCGTACCCTCACCTGGACCCTAAACCGTCCCCGTCCCCTAACCCTAACCCTAGCCCGAACCCTAACCCTAACCCTTCCCCGAAGCCTGACCCTCACCCGTCCCCTAATCCTAACCCGTACGCTGACACTAACCCTCGCCCTCACACGTACGCTCCCCCTAAAGCGTTGTCGTACCCTCACCTGGACCCTAAACCGTCCCCGTCCCCTAACCCTAACCCTAGCCCGAAACCTAACCCTAACCCTTCCCCGAAGCCTGACCCTCACCCGTCCCCTAATCCTAACCCGTACGCTGACGCTAACCCTCGCCCTCACACGTACGCTCCCCCTAAAGCGTTGTCGTACCCTCACCTGGACCCTAAACCGTCCCCGTCCCCTAACCCTAACCCTAGCCCGAACCCTAACCCTAACCCTTCCCCGAAGCCTGACCCTCACCCGTCCCCTAATCCTAACCCGTACGCTGACACTAAGCCGCGCCCTCACACGTACCCTCCCCCTAAAGCGTTGTCGTACCCTCACCTGGACCCTAAACCGTCCCCGTCCCCTAACCCTAACCCTAGCCCGAACCCTAACCCTAACCCTTCCCCGAAGCCTGACCCTCACCCGTCCCCTAATCCTAACCCGTACCCTGACACTAACCCTCGCCCTCACACGTACGCTCCCCCTAAAGCGTTGTCGTACCCTCACCTGGACCCTAAACCGTCCCCGTCCCCTAACCCTAACCCTAGCCCGAACCCTAACCCTAACCCTTCCCCGAAGCCTGACCCTCACCCGTCCCCTAATCCTAACCCGTACGCTGACACTAACCCGCGCCCTCACACGTACGCTCCCCCTAAAGCGTTGTCGTACCCTCACCTGGACCCTAAACCGTCCCCGTCCCCTAACCCTAACCCTAGCCCGAACCCTAACCCTAACCCTTCCCAGAAGCCTGACCCTCACCCGTCCCCTAATCCTAACCCGTACGCTGACACTAAGCCGCGCCCTCACACGTACGCTCCCCCTAAAGCGTTGTCGTACCCTCACCTGGACCCTAAACCGTCCCCGTCCCCTAACCCTAACCCGAACCCTAACCCTAAACCTTCCCCGAAGCCTGACCCTCACCCGTCCCCTAATCCTAACCCGTACGCTGACACTAACCCGCGCCCTCACACGTACGCTCCCCCTAAAGCGTTGTCGTACCCTCACCTGGACCCTAAACCGTCCCCGTCCCCTAACCCTAACCCTAGCCCGAACCCTAACCGTAACCCTTCCCAGAAGCCTGACACTCACCCGTCCCCTAATCCTAACCCGTACGCTGACACTAAGCCGCGCCCTCACACGTACGCTCCCGCTAAAGCGTTGTCGTACTCTCACCTGGACCCTAAACCGTCCCCGTCCCCTAACCCTAACCCTAGCCCGAACCCTAACCCTAACCCTTCCCCGAAGCCTGACCCGCAACCGTCCCCTAATCCTAACCCATACGCTGACACTAACCCGCGCCCTCACACGTACGCTCCCCCTAAAGCATTGTCGTACCCTCACCTGGACCCTAAACCGTCCCCGTCCCCTAACTCTAACCCTTCCCCGAAGCCTGACCCTCACCCGTCCCCTAATCCTAACCCGTACACTGACACTAACACACGCCCTCACACGTACGCTCCCCCTAAAGCGTTGTCGTACCCTCACCTGGACCCTAAACCGTCCCCGTCCCCTAACCCTAACCCTAGCCCGAACCCTAACCCTAACCCTTCCCCGAAGCCTGACCCTCACCCGTCCCCTAATCCTAACCCGTACGCTGACACTAACCCTCGCCCTCACACGTACGCTCCCCCTAAAGCGTTGTCGTACCCTCACCTGGACCCTAAACCGTCCCCGTCCCCTAACCCTAACCCTAGCCCGAACCCTAACCCTAACCCTTCCCCGAAGCCTGACCCTCACCCGTCCCCTAATCCTAACCCGTACGCTGACACTAAGCCGCGCACTCACACGTACGCTCCCCCTAAAGCGTTGTCGTACCCTCACCTGGACCCTAAACCGTCCCCGTCCCCTAACCCTAACCCTAGCCCGAACCCTAACCCTAACCCTTCCCCGAAGCCTGACCCTCACCCGTCCCCTAATCCTAACCCGTACGCTGACACTAAGCCGCGCCCTCACACGTACGCTCCCCCTAAAGCGTTGTCGTACCCTCACCTGGACCCTAAACCGTCCCCGTCCCCTAACCCTAACCCTAGCCCGAACCCTAACCCTAACCCTTCCCCGAAGCCTGACCCTCACCCGTCCCCTAATCCTAACCCGTACGCTGACACTAAGCCGCGCCCTCACACGTACGCTCCCCCTAAAGCGTTGTCGTACCCTCACCTGGACCCTAAACCGTCCCCGTCCCCTAACCCTATCCCTAGCCCGAACCCTAACCCTAACCCTTCCCCGAAGCCTGACCCTCACCCGTCCCCTAATCCTAACCCGTACGCTGACACTAAGCCGCGCCCTCACACGTACGCTCCCCCTAAAGCGTTGTCGTACCCTCACCTGGACCCTAAACCGTCCCCGTCCCCTAACCCTAACCCTAGCCCGAACCCTCACCCTAACCCTTCCCCGAAGCCTGACCCTCTCCCGTCCCCTAATCCTAACCCGTACGCTGACACTAAGCCGCGCCCTCACACGTACGTTCCCCCTACAGCGTTGTCGTACCCTCACCTGGACCCTAAACCGTCCCCGTCCCCTAACCCTAACCCTAGCCCGAACCCTAACCCTAACCCTTCCCCGAAGCCTGACCCTCACCCGTCCCCTAATCCTAACCTGTACGCTGACACTAACCCGCGCCCTCACACGTACGCTCCCCCTAAAGCATTATCGTACCCTCACTTGGACCCTAAACCGTCCCCGTCCCCTAACCCTAACCCTAGCCCGAACCCTAACCCTAACCCTTCCCCGAAGCCTGACCCTCGCCCGTCCCCTAATCCTAACCCGTACGCTGACACTAAGCCGCGCCCTCACACGTACGCTCCCGCTAAAGCGTTGTCGTACCCTCACCTGGACCCTAAACCGTCCCCGTCCCCTAACCCTAACCCTAGCCCGAACCCTAACACTAACCCTTCCCCGAAGCCTGACCCTCAACCTTCCCCTAATCCTAACCCGTACGCTGACACTAACCCGCGCCCTCACACGTACGCTCCCCCTAAAGCGTTGTCGTACCCTCACCTGGACCCTAAACCGTCCCCGTCCCCTAACCCTAACCCTTCCCCGAAGCCTGACCCTCACCCGTCCCGTAATCCTAACACGTACGCTGACAGTAACCCGCGCCCTCACACGTACGCTCCCCCTAAAGCGTTGTCGTACCCTCACCTGGACCCTAAACCGTCCCCGTCCCCTAACCCTAACCCTAGCCCGAACCCTAACCCTAACCCTTCCCCGAAGCCTGACCCTCACCCGTCCCCTAATCCTAACCTGTACGCTGACACTAACCCGCGCCCTCACACGTACGCTCCCCCTAAAGCGTTGTCGTACCCTCACCTGGACCCTAAACCGTCCCCGTCCCCTAACCCTAACCCTAGCCCGAACCCTAACCCTAACACTTCCCCGAAGCCTGACCCTCACCCGTCCCCTAATCCTAACCCGTACGCTGACACTAACCCGCGCCCTCACACGTACGCTCCCCCTAAAGCGTTGTCGTACCCTCACCTGGACCCTAAACCGTCCCCGTCCCCTAACCC
This sequence comes from Globicephala melas, assembly GCF_963455315.2. Lineage (NCBI taxonomy): Eukaryota > Metazoa > Chordata > Mammalia > Artiodactyla > Delphinidae > Globicephala > Globicephala melas. The sequence continues at coordinate 1,110,396 of NW_027207231.1, read as the reverse complement.
TAACCCTAGCCCGAACCCTAACCCTAACCCTTCCCCGAAGCCTGACCCTCACCCGTCCCCTAATCCTAACCCGTACGCTGACACTAAGCCGCGCCCTCACACGTACGCTCCCGCTAAAGCGTTGTCGTACCCTCACCTGGAGCCTAAACCGTCCCCGTCCCCTAACCATAACCCTAGCCCGAACCCTAACCCTAACACTTCCCCGAAGCCTGACCCTCAACCGTCCCCTAATCCTAACCCGTACGCTGACACTAACCCGCGCCCTCACACGTACGCTCCCCCTAAAGCGTTGTCGTACCCTCACCTGGACCCTAAACCGTCCCCGTCCCCTAACCCTAACCCTTCCCCGAAGCCTGACCCTCACCCGTCCCCAATCCTAACCCGTACGCTGACAGTAACCCGCGCCCTCACACGTACGCTCCCCCTAAAGCGTTGTCGTACCCTCACCTGGACCCTAAACCGTCCCCGTCCCCTAACCCTAACCCTAGCCCGAACCCTAACCCTAACCCTTCCCCTAAGCCTGACCCTCACACGTCCCCTAATCCTAACCCGTACGCTGACACTAAGCCGCGCCCTCACACGTACGCTCCCGCTAAAGCGTTGTCGTACTCTCACCTGGACCCTAAACCGTCCCCGTCCCCTAACCCTAACCCTAGCCCAAACCCTAACCCTAAACCTTCCCCGAAGCCTGACCCTCAACCGTCCCCTAATCCTAACCCATACGCTGACACTAACCCACGCCCTCACACGTACGCTCCCCCTAAAGCGTTGTCGTACCCTCACCTGGACCCTAAACCGTCCCCGTCCCCTAACTCTAACCCTTCCCCGAAGCCTGACCCTCACCCGTCCCCTAATCCTAACCCGTACGCTGACACTAAGCCGCGCCCTCACATGTACGCTCCCCCTAAAGCGTTGTCGTACCCTCACCTGGACCCTAAACCGTCCCCGTCCCCTAACCCTAACCCTAGCCCGAACCCTAACCCTAACCCTTCCCCGAAGCCTGACCCTCACCCGTCCCCTAATCCTAACCCGTACGCTGACACTAAGCCGCGCCCTCACACGTACGCTCCCCCTAAAGCGTTGTCGTACCCTCACCTGGACCCTAAACCGTCCCCGTCCCCGTCCCCTAACCCTAACCCTAGCCCGAACCCTAACCCTAACCCTTCCCCGAAGCCTGACCCTCACCCGTCCCCTAATCCTAACCCGTATGCTGACACTAACCCGCGCCCTCACACGTACGCTCCCCCTAAAGCGTTGTCGTACCCTCACCTGGACCCTAAACCGTCCCCGTCCCCTAACCCTAACCCTAGCCCGAACCCTAACCCTAACCCTTCCCCGAAGCCTGACCCTCACCCGTCCCCTAATCCTAACCCGTACGCTGACACTAACCCGCGCCCTCACACGTACGCTCCCCCTAAAGCGTTGTCGTACCCTCACCTGGACCCTAAACCGTCCCCGTCCCCTAACCCTAACCCTAGCCCGAACCCTAACCCTAACACTTCCCCGAAGCCTGACCCTCACCCGTCCCCTAATCCTAACCCGTACGCTGACACTAAGCCGCGCCCTCACACGTACGCTCCCCCTAAAGCGTTGTCGTACCCTCACCAGGACCCTAAACCGTCCCCGTCCCCTAACCCTAACCCTAGCCCGAACCCTAACCCTAACCCTTCCCCGAAGCCTGACCCTCACCCGTCCCCTAATCCTAACCCGTATGCTGACGCTAAGCCAAGCCCTCACACGTACGCTCCCCCTAAAGCGTTGTCGTACCCTCACCTGGACCCTAAACCGTCCCCGTCCCCCAACCCTAACCCTAGCCCGAACCCTAACCCTAACCCTTCCCCGAAGCCTGACCCTCACGCGTCCCCTAATCCTAATCCGTATGCTGACGCTAAGCCACGCCCTCACACGTACGCTCCCCCTAAAGCGTTGTCGTACCCTCACCTGGACCCTAAACCGTCCCCGTCCCCTAACCCTAACCCTAGCCCGAACCGTAACCCTAACACTTCGCCGAAGCCTGACCCTCACCCGTCCCCTAATCCTAACCCGTACGCTGACACTAACCCGCGCCCTCACACGTACGCTCCCCCTAAAACGTTGTCGTACCCTCACCTGGACCCTAAACCGTCCCCGTCCCCTAACCCTAACCCTAGCCCGAACCCTAACCCTAAACCTTCCCCGAAGCCTGACCCTCACCCGTCCCCTAATCCTAACCCGTACGCTGACACTAACCCGCGCCCTCACACGTACACTCCCCCTAAAGCGTTGTCGTACCCTCACCTGGACCCTAAACCGTCCCCGTCCCCTAACCCTAACCCTAGCCCGAACCCTAACCCTAACACTTCACCGAAGCCTGACCCTCACCCGTCCCCTAATCCTAACCCGTACGCTGACACTAAGCCGCGCCCTCACACGTACGCTCCCCCTAAAGCGTTGTCGTACCCTCACCTGGACCCTAAACCGTCCCCGTCCCCTAACCCTAACCCTAGCCCGAACCCTAACCCTAACCCTTCCCCGAAGCCTGAACCTCACCCGTCCCCTAATCCTAACCCGTACGCTGACACTAACCCGCGCCCTCACACGTACGCTCCCCCTAAAGCGTTGTCGTACCCTCACCTGGACCCTAAACCGTCCCCGTCCCCTAACCCTAACCCTAGCCCGAACCCTAACCCTAAACCTTCCCCGAAGCCTGACCCTCACCCGTCCCCTAATCCTAACCCGTACGCTGACACTAACCCGCGCCCTCACACGTACGCTCCCCCTAAAGCGTTGTCGTACCCTCACCTGGACCCTAAACCGTCCCCGTCCCCTAACCCTAACCCTAGCCCGAACCCTAACCCTAACACTTCCCCGAAGCCTGACCCTCACCCGTCCCCTAATCCTAACCCGTACGCTGACACTAAGCCGCGCCCTCACACGTACGCTCCCCCTAAAGCGTTGTCGTACCCTCACCTGGACCCTAAACCGTCCCCGTCCCCTAAACCTAACCCTAGCCCGAACCCTAACCCTAACCCTTCCCCGAAGCCTGACCCTCACCCGTCCCCTAATCCTAACCCGTACACTGACACTAAGCCGCGCCCTCACACGTACGCTCCCCCTAAAGCGTTGTCGTACCCTCACCTGGACCCTAAACCGTCCCTGTCCCCTAACCCTAACCCTAGCCCGAACCCTAACCCTAACCCTTCCCAGAAGCCTGACCCTCACCCGTCCCCTAATCCTAACCCGTACGCTGACACTAAGCCGCGCCCTCACACGTACGCTCCCCCTAAAGCGTTGTCGTACCCTCACCTGGACCCTAAACCGTCCCCGTCCCCTAACCCTAACCCTAGCCCGAACCCTAACCCTAACCCTTCCCCGAAGCCTGACCCTCACCCGTCCCCTAATCCTAACCCGTACGCTGACACTAACCCACGCCCTCACACGTACGCTCCCCCTAAAGCGTTGTCGTACCCTCACCTGGACCCTAAACCGTCCCCGTCCCCTAACCCTAACCCTAGCCTGAACCCTAACCCTAACCCTTCCCAGAAGCCTGACACTCACCCGTCCCCTAATCCTAAGCCGTACGCTGACACTAAGCCGCGCCCTCACACGTACGCTCCCGCTAAAGCGTTGTCGTACTCTCACCTGGACCCTAAACCGTCCCCGTCCCCTAACCCTAACCCTAGCCCGAACCCTAACCCTAACCCTTCCCCGAAGCCTGACCCGCAACCGTCCCCTAATCCTAACCCGTACGCTGACACTAACCCGCGCCCTCACACGTACGCTCCCCCTAGAGCGTTGTCGTACCCTCACCTGGACCCTAAACCGTCCCCGTCCCCTAACTCTAACCCTTCCCCGAAGCCTGACCCTCACCCGTCCCCTAATCCTAACCCGTACGCTGACACTAACCAGTGCCCTCACACGTACGCTCCCCCTAAAGCGTTGTCGTACCCTCACCTGGACCCTAAACCGTCCCCGTCCCCTAACCCTAACCCTAGCCCGAACCCTAACCCTAACCCTTCCCCGAAGCCTGACCCTCACCCGTCCCCTAATCCTAACCCGTACGCTGACACTAAGCCGCGCCCTCACACGTACGCTCCCCCTAAAGCGTTGTCGTACCCTCACCTGGACCCTAAACCGTCCCCGTCCCCTAACCCTAAACCTAGCCCGAACCCTAACCCTAACCCTTCCCCGAAGCCTGACCCTCACCCGTCCCCTAATCCTAACCCGTACGCTGACACTAACCCTCGCCCTCACACGTACGCTCCCCCTAAAGCGTTGTCGTACCCTCACCTGGACCCTAAACCGTCCCCGTCCCCTAACCCTAACCCTAGCCCGAAACCTAACCCTAACCCTTCCCCGAAGCCTGACCCTCACCCGTCCCCTAATCCTAACCCGTACGCTGACACTAACCCGCGCCCTCACACGTACGCTCCCCCTAAAGCGTTGTCGTACCCTCACCTGGACCCTAAACCGTCCCCGTCCCCTAACCCTAACACTTCCCCGAAGCCTGACCCTCACCCGTCCCCTAATCCTAACCCGTACGCTGACACTAACCCGCGCCCTCACACGTACGCTCCCCTTAAAGCGTTGTCGTACCCTCACCTGGACCCTAAACCGTCCCCGTCCCCTAACCCTAACCCTAGCCCGAACCCTAACCCTAACCCTTCCCCGAAGCCTGACCCTCACCCGTCCCCTAATCCTAACCCGTACGCTGACACTAACCCGCGCCCTCACACGTACGCTCCCCGTAAAGCGTTGTCGTACCCTCACCTGGACCCTAAACCGTCCCCGTCCCCTAACCCTAACCCTAGCCCGAACCCTAACCCTAACCCTTCCCCGAAGCCTGACCCTCACCCGTCCCCTAATCCTAACCCGTACGCTGACACTAACCCGCGCCCTCACACGTACGCTCCCCCTAAAGCGTTGTCGTACCCTCACCTGGACCCTAAACCGTCCCCGTCCCCTAACCCTAACCCTAGCCCGAACCCTAACCCTAACACTTCCCCGAAGCCTGACCCTCACCTATCCCCTAATCCTAACCGGTACGCTGACACTAAGCCGCGCCCTCACACGTACGCTCCCGCTAAAGCGTTGTCGTACCCTCACCTGGACCCTAAACCGTCCCCGTCCCCTAACCCTAACCCTAGCCCGAACCCTAACCCTAACCCTTCCCCGAAGCCTGACCCTCAACCGTCCCCTAATCCTAACCCGTACGCTGACACTAACCCGCGCCCTCACACGTACGCTCCCCCTAAAGCGTTGTCATACCCTCACCTGGACCCTAAACCTTCCCCGTCCCCTAACTCTAACCCTTCCCCGAAGCCTGACCCTCACCCGTCCCCTAATCCTAACCCGTACGCTGACACTAACACGCGCCCTCACACGTACGCTCCCCCTAAAGCGTTGTCGTACCCTCACCTGGACCCTAAACCGTCCCCGTCCCCTAACCCTAACCCTAGCCCGAACCCTAACCCTAACCCTTCCCCGAAGCCTGACCCTCACCCGTCCCCTAATCCTAACCCGTACGCTGACACTAAGCCGCGCCCTCACACGTACGCTCCCCCTAAAGCGTTGTCGTACCCTCACCTGGACCCTAAACCGTCCCCGTCCCCTAACCCTAACCCTAGCCCGAACCTTAACCCTAACCCTTCCCCGAAGCCTGACCCTCACCCGTCCCCTAATCCTAACCCGTACGCTGACACTAAGCCGCGCCCTCACACGTACGCTCCCCCTAAAGCGTTGTCGTACCCTCACCTGGACCCTAAACCGTCCCCGTCCCCTAACCCTAACCCTAGCCCGAACCCTAACCCTAACCCTTCCCCGAAGCCTGACCCTCACCCGTCCCCTAATCCTAACCCGTACGCTGACACTAACCCTCGCCCTCACACGTACACTCCCCCTAAAGCGTTGTCGTACCCTCACCTGGACCCTAAACCGTCCCCGTCCCCTAACCCTAACCCTAGCCCGAACCCTAACCCTAACCCTTCTCCGAAGCCTGACCCTCACCCGTCCCCTAATCCTAACCCGTACGCTGACGCTAACCCTCGCCCTCACACGTACGCTCCCCCTAAAGCGTTGTCGTACCCTCACCTGGACCCTAAACCGTCCCCGTCCCCTAACCCTAACCCTAGCCCGAACCCTAACCCTAACCCTTCCCCGAAGCCTGACCCTCACCCGTCCCCTAATCCTAACCCGTACGCTGACACTAAGCCGCGCCCTCACACGTACCCTCCCCCTAAAGCGTTGTCGTACCCTCACCTGGACCCTAAACCGTCCCCGTCCCCTAACCCTAACCCTAGCCCGAACCCTAACCCTAACCCTTCCCCGAAGCCTGACCCTCACCCGTCCCCTAATCCTAACCCGTACGCTGACACTAACCCTCGCCCTCACACGTACGCTCCCCCTAAAGCGTTGTCGTACCCTCACCTGGACCCTAAACCGTCCCCGTCCCCTAACCCTAACCCTAGCCCGAACCCTAACCCTAACCCTTCCCCGAAGCCTGACCCTCACCCGTCCCCTAATCCTAACCCGTACGCTGACACTAACCCTCGCCCTCACACGTACGCTCCCCCTAAAGCGTTGTCGTACCCTCACCTGGACCATAAACCGTCCCCGTCCCCTAACCCTAACCCTAGCCCGAACCCTAAGCCTAACCCTTCCCCGAAGCCAGACCCTCACCCGTCCCCTAATCCTAACCCGTACGCTGACACTAAGCCGCGCCCTCACACGTACGCTCCCCCTATAGCGTTGTCGTACCCTCACCTGGACCCTAAACCGTCCCCGTCACCTAACCCTAACCCTAGCCCGAACCCTAACCCTAACCCTTCCCCGAAGCCTGACCCTCACCCGTCCCCTAATCCTAACCCGTACGCTGACACTAAACCGCGCCCTCACACGTACGCTCCCCCTAAAGCGTTGTCGTACCCTCACCTGGACCCTAAACCGTCCCCGTCCCCTAACCCTAACCCTAGCCCGAACCCTAACCCTAACCCTTCCCCTAAGCCTGACACTCACACGTCCCCTAATCCTAACCCGTACGCTGACACTAAGCCGCGCCCTCACACGTACGCTCCCGCTAAAGTGTTGTCGTACCCTCACCTGGACCCTAAACCGTCCCCGTCCCCTAACCCTAACCCTAGCCCGAACCCTAACCCTAACCCTTCCCCGAAGCCTGACCCTCAACCTTCCCCTAATCCTAACCCGTACGCTGACACTAACCCGCGCCCTCACACGTACGCTCCCCCTAAAGCGTTGTCGTACCCTCACCTGGACCCTAAACCGTCCCCGTCCCCTAACCCTAACACTTCCCCGAAGCCTGACCCTCACCCGTCCCCTAATCCTAACCCGTACGCTGACACTAACCCGCGCCCTCACACGTACGCTCCCCTTAAAGCGTTGTCGTACACTCACCTGGACCCTAAACCGTCCCCGTCCCCTAACACTAACCCTAGCCCGAACCCTAACCCTAACCCTTCCCCGAAGCCTGACCCTCACCCGTCCCCTAATCCTAACCCGTACGCTGACACTAACCCGCGCCCTCACACGTACGCTCCCCGTAAAGCGTTGTCGTACCCTCACCTGGACCCTAAACCGTCCCCGTCCCCTAACCCTAACCCTAGCCCGAACCCTAACCCTAACCCTTCCCCGAAGCCTGACCCTCACCCGTCCCCTAATCCTAACCCGTACGCTGACACTAACCCGCGCCCTCACACGTACGCTCCCCCTAAAGCGTTGTCGTACCCTCACCTGGACCCTAAACCGTCCCCGTCCCCTAACCCTAACCCTAGCCCGAACCCTAACCCTAACACTTCCCCGAAGCCTGACCCTCACCTATCCCCTAATCCTAACCGGTACGCTGACACTAAGCCGCGCCCTCACACGTACGCTCCCGCTAAAGCGTTGTCGTACCCTCACCTGGACCCTAAACCGTCCCCGTCCCCTAACCCTAACCCTAGCCCGAACCCTAACCCTAACCCTTCCCCGAAGCCTGACCCTCAACCGTCCCCTAATCCTAACCCGTACGCTGACACTAACCCGCGCCCTCACACGTACGCTCCCCCTAAAGCGTTGTCATACCCTCACCTGGACCCTAAACCTTCCCCGTCCCCTAACTCTAACCCTTCCCCGAAGCCTGACCCTCACCCGTCCCCTAATCCTAACCCGTACGCTGACACTAACACGCGCCCTCACACGTACGCTCCCCCTAAAGCGTTGTCGTACCCTCACCTGGACCCTAAACCGTCCCCGTCCCCTAACCCTAACCCTAGCCCGAACCCTAACCCTAACCCTTCCCCGAAGCCTGACCCTCACCCGTCCCCTAATCCTAACCCGTACGCTGACACTAACCCGCGCCCTCACACGTACGCTCCCCCTAAAGCGTTGTCGTACCCTCACCTGGACCCTAAACCGTCCCCGTCCCCTAACCCTAACCCTAGCCCGAACCCTAACCCTAACCCTTCCCCGAAGCCTGACCCTCACCCGTCCCCTAATCCTAACCCGTACGCTGACACTAAGCCGCGCCCTCACACGTACGCTCCCCCTAAAGCGTTGTCGTACCCTCAACTGGACCCTAAACCGTCCCCGTCCCCTAACCCTAACCCTAGCCCGAACCCTAACCCTAACCCTTCCCCGAAGCCTGACCCTCACCCGTCCCCTAATCCTAACCCGTACGCTGACACTAACCCTCGCCCTCACACGTACACTCCCCCTAAAGCGTTGTCGTACCCTCACCTGGACCCTAAACCGTCCCCGTCCCCTAACCCTAACCCTAGCCCGAACCCTAACCCTAACCCTTCCCCGAAGCCTGACCCTCACCCGTCCCCTAATCCTAACCCGTACGCTGACGCTAACCCTCGCCCTCACACGTACGCTCCCCCTAAAGCGTTGTCGTACCCTCACCTGGACCCTAAACCGTCCCCGTCCCCTAACCCTAACCCTAGCCCGAACCCTAACCCTAACCCTTCCCCGAAGCCTGACCCTCACCCGTCCCGTAATCCTAACCCGTACGCTGACACTAAGCCGCGCCCTCACACGTAACCTCCCCCTAAAGCGTTGTCGTACCCTCACCTGGACCCTAAACCGTCCCCGTCCCCTAACCCTAACCCTAGCCCGAACCCTAACCCTAACCCTTCCCCGAAGCCTGACCCTCACCCGTCCCCTAATCCTAACCCGTACGCTGACACTAACCCTCGCCCTCACACGTACGCTCCCCCTAAAGCGTTGTCGTACCCTCACCTGGACCCTAAACCGTCCCCGTCCCCTAACCCTAACCCTAGCCCGAACCCTAAGCCTAACCCTTCCCCGAAGCCAGACCCTCACCCGTCCCCTAATCCTAACCCGTACGCTGACACTAAGCCGCGCCCTCACACGTACGCTCCCCCTATAGCGTTGTCGTACCCTCACCTGGACCCTAAACCGTCCCCGTCCCCTAACCCTAACCCTAGCCCGAACCCTAACCCTAACCCTTCCCCGAAGCCTGACCCTCACCCGTCCCCTAATCCTAACCCGTACGCTGACACTAACCCGCGCCCTCACACGTACGCTCCCCCTAAAGCGTTGTCGTACCCTCACCTGGACCCTAAACCGTCCCCGTCCCCTAACCCTAACCCTAGCCCAAACCCTAACCCTAACCCTTCCCCTAAGCCTGACACTCACACGTCCCCTAATCCTAACCCGTACGCTGACACTAAGCCGCGCCCTCACACGTACGCTCCCGCTAAAGTGTTGTCGTACCCTCACCTGGACCCTAAACCGTCCCCGTCCCCTAACCCTAACCCTAGCCCGAACCCTAACCCTAACCCTTCCCCGAAGCCTGACCCTCAACCTTCCCCTAATCCTAACCCGTACGCTGACACTAACCCGCGCCCTCACACGTACGCTCCCCCTAAAGCGTTGTCGTACCCTCACCTGGATCCTAAACCGTCCCCGTCCCCTAACCCTAAAACTTCCCCGAAGCCTGACCCTCACCCGTCCCCTAATCCTAACCCGTACGCTGACACTAACCCGCGCCCTCACACGTACGCTCCCCTTAAAGCGTTGTCGTACCCTCACCTGGACCCTAAACCGTCCCCGTCCCCTAACCCTAACCCTAGACCGAACCCTAACCCTAACCCTTCCCCGAAGCCTGACCCTCACCCGTCCCCTAATCCTAACCCGTACGCTGACACTAACCCGCGCCCTCACACGTACGCTCCCCCTAAAGCGTTGTCGTACCCTCACCTGGACCCTAAACCGTCCCCGTCCCCTAACCCTAACCCTAGCCCGAACCCTAACCCTAACCCTTCCCCGAAGCCTGACCCTCACCCGTCCCCTAATCCTAACCCGTACGCTGACACTAACCCGCGCCCTCACACGTACGCTCCCCCTAAAGCGTTGTCGTACCCTCACCTGGACCCTAAACCGTCCCCGTCCCCTAACCCTAACCCTAGCCCGAACCCTAACCCTAACACTTCCCCGAAGCCTGACCCTCACCTATCCCCTAATCCTAACCGGTACGCTGACACTAAGCCGCGCCCTCACACGTACGCTCCCGCTAAAGCGTTGTCGTACCCTCACCTGGACCCTAAACCGTCCCCGTCCCCTAACCCTAACCTTATCCCGAACCCTAACCCTAACCCTTCCCCGAAGCCTGACCCTCAACCGTCCCCTAATCCTAACCCGTACGCTGACACTAACCCGCGCCCTCACACGTACGCTCCCCCTAAAGCGTTGTCATACCCTCACCTGGACCCTAAACCTTCCCCGTCCCCTAACTCTAACCCTTCCCCGAAGCCTGACCCTCACCCGTCCCCTAATCCTAACCCGTACGCTGACACTAACACGCGCCCTCACACGTACGCTCCCCCTAAAGCGTTGTCGTACCCTCACCTGGACCCTAAACCGTCCCCGTCCCCTAACCCTAACCCTAGCCCGAACACTAACCCTAACCCTTCCCCGAAGCCTGACCCTCACCCGTCCCCTAATCCTAACCCGTACGCTGACACTAACCCGCGCCCTCACACGTACGCTCCCCCTAAAGCGTTGTCGTACCCTCACCTGGACCCTAAACCGTCCCCGTCCCCTAACCCTAACCCTAGCCCGAACCCTAACCCTAACCCTTCCCCTAAGCCTGACACTCACACGTCCCCTAATCCTAACCCGTACGCTGACACTAAGCCGCGCCCTCACACGTACGCTCCCGCTAAAGTGTTGTCGTACCCTCACCTGGACCCTAAACCGTCCCCGTCCCCTAACCCTAACCCTAGCCCGAACCCTAACCCTAACCCTTCCCCGAAGCCTGACCCTCAACCTTCCCCTAATCCTAACCCGTACGCTGACACTAACCCGCGCCCTCACACGTACGCTCCCCCTAAAGCGTTGTCGTACCCTCACCTGGACCCTAAACCGTCCCCGTCCCCTAACCCTAACACTTCCCCGAAGCCTGACCCTCACCCGTCCCCTAATCCTAACCCGTACGCTGACACTAACCCGCGCCCTCACACGTACGCACCCCTTAAAGCGTTGTCGTACACTCACCTGGACCCTAAACCGTCCCCGTCCCCTAACACTAACCCTAGCCCGAACCCTAACCCTAACCCTTCCCCGAAGCCTGACCCTCACCCGTCCCCTAATCCTAACCCGTACGCTGACACTAACCCGCGCCCTCACACGTACGCTCCCCGTAAAGCGTTGTCGTACCCTCACCTGGACCCTAAACCGTCCCCGTCCCCTAACCCTAACCCTAGCCCGAACCCTAACCCTAACCCTTCCCCGAAGCCTGACCCTCACCCGTCCCCTAATCCTAACCCGTACGCTGACACTAACCCGCGCCCTCACACGTACGCTCCCCCTAAAGCGTTGTCGTACCCTCACCTGGACCCTAAACCGTCCCCGTCCCCTAACCCTAACCCTAGCCCGAACCCTAACCCTAACACTTCCCCGAAGCCTGACCCTCACCTATCCCCTAATCCTAACCGGTACGCTGACACTAAGCCGCGCCCTCACACGTACGCTCCCGCTAAAGCGTTGTCGTACCCTCACCTGGACCCTAAACCGTCCCCGTCCCCTAACCCTAACCCTAGCCCGAACCCTAACCCTAACCCTTCCCCGAAGCCTGACCCTCAACCGTCCCCTAATCCTAACCCGTACGCTGACACTAACCCGCGCCCTCACACGTACGCTCCCCCTAAAGCGTTGTCATACCCTCACCTGGACCCTAAACCTTCCCCGTGCCCTAACTCTAACCCTTCCCCGAAGCCTGACCCTCACCCGTCCCCTAATCCTAACCCGTACGCTGACACTAACACGCGCCCTCACACGTACGCTCCCCCTAAAGCGTTGTCGTACCCTCACCTGGACCCTAAACCGTCCCCGTCCCCTAACCCTAACCCTAGCCCGAACCCTAACCCTAACCCTTCCCCGAAGCCTGACCCTCACCCGTCCCCTAATCCTAACCCGTACGCTGACACTAACCCGCGCCCTCACACGTACGCTCCCCCTAAAGCGTTGTCGTACCCTCACCTGGACCCTAAACTGTCCCCGTCCCCTAACCCTAACCCTAGCCCGAACCCTAACCCTAACCCTTCCCCGAAGCCTGACCCTCACCCGTCCCCTAATCCTAACCCGTACGCTGACACTAAGCCGCGCCCTCACACGTACGCTCCCCCTAAAGCGTTGTCGTACCCTCAACTGGACCCTAAACCGTCCCCGTCCCCTAACCCTAACCCTAGCCCGAACCCTAACCCTAACCCTTCCCCGAAGCCTGACCCTCACCCGTCCCCTAATCCTAACCCGTACGCTGACACTAACCCTCGCCCTCACACGTACACTCCCCCTAAAGCGTTGTCGTACCCTCACCTGGACCCTAAACCGTCCCCGTCCCCTAACCCTAACCCTAGCCCGAACCCTAACCCTAACCCTTCCCCGAAGCCTGACCCTCACCGGTCCCCTAATCCTAACCCGTACGCTGACGCTAACCCTCGCCCTCACACGTACGCTCCCCCTAAAGCGTTGTCGTACCCTCACCTGGACCCTAAACCGTCCCAGTCCCCTAACCCTAACCCTAGCCCGAACCCTAACCCTAACCCTTCCCCGAAGCCTGACCCTCACCCGTCCCGTAATCCTAACCCGTACGCTGACACTAAGCCGCGCCCTCACACGTACCCTCCCCCTAAAGCGTTGTCGTACCCTCACCTGGACCCTAAACCGTCCCCGTCCCCTAACCCTAACCCTAGCCCGAACCCTAACCCTAACCCTTCCCCGAAGCCTGACCCTCACCCGTCCCCTAATCCTAACCCGTACGCTGACACTAACCCTCGCCCTCACACGTACGCTCCCCCTAAAGCGTTGTCGTACCCTCACCTGGACCCTAAACCGTCCCCGTCCCCTAACCCTAACCCTAGCCCGAACCCTAAGCCTAACCCTTCCCCGAAGCCAGACCCTCACCCGTCCCCTAATCCTAACCCGTACGCTGACACTAAGCCGCGCCCTCACACGTACGCTCCCCCTATAGCGTTGTCGTACCCTCACCTGGACCCTAAACCGTCCCCGTCCCCTAACCCTAACCCTAGCCCGAACCCTAACCCTAACCCTTCCCCGAAGCCTGACCCTCACCCGTCCCCTAATCCTAACCCGTACGCTGACACTAACCCGCGCCCTCACACGTACGCTCCCCCTAAAGCGTTGTCGTACCCTCACCTGGACCCTAAACCGTCCCCGTCCCCTAACCCTAACCCTAGCCCGAACCCTAACCCTAACCCTTCCCCTAAGCCTGACACTCACACGTCCCCTAATCCTAACCCGTACGCTGACACTAAGCCGCGCCCTCACACGTACGCTCCCGCTAAAGTGTTGTCGTACCCTCACCTGGACCCTAAACCGTCCCCGTCCCCTAACCCTAACCCTAGCCCGAACCCTAACCCTAACCCTTCCCCGAAGCCTGACCCTCAACCTTCCCCTAATCCTAACCCGTACGCTGACACTAACCCGCGCCCTCACACGTACGCTCCCCCTAAAGCGTTGTCGTACCCTCACCTGGACCCTAAACCGTCCCCGTCCCCTAACCCTAACACTTCCCCGAAGCCTGACCCTCACCCGTCCCCTAATCCTAACCCGTACGCTGACACTAACCCGCGCCCTCACACGTACGCTCCCCCTAAAGCGTTGTCGTACCCTCACCTGGACCCTAAACCGTCCCCGTCCCCTAACCCTAACCCTAGCCCGAACCCTAACCCTAACACTTCCCCGAAGCCTGACCCTCACCTATCCCCTAATCCTAACCGGTACGCTGACACTAAGCCGCGCCCTCACACGTACGCTCCCGCTAAAGCGTTGTCGTACCCTCACCTGGACCCTAAACCGTCCCCGTCCCCTAACCCTAACCCTAGCCCGAACCCTAACCCTAACCCTTCCCCGAAGCCTGACCCTCAACCGTCCCCTAATCCTAACCCGTACGCTGACACTAACCCGCGCCCTCACACGTACGCTCCCCCTAAAGCGTTGTCATACCCTCACCTGGACCCTAAACCTTCCCCGTGCCCTAACTCTAACCCTTCCCCGAAGCCTGACCCTCACCCGTCCCCTAATCCTAACCCGTACGCTGACACTAACACGCGCCCTCACACGTACGCTCCCCCTAAAGCGTTGTCGTACCCTCACCTGGACCCTAAACCGTCCCCGTCCCCTAACCCTAACCCTAGCCCGAACCCTAACCCTAACCCTTCCCCGAAGCCTGACCCTCACCCGTCCCCTAATCCTAACCCGTACGCTGACACTAACCCGCGCCCTCACACGTACGCTCCCCCTAAAGCGTTGTCGTACCCTCACCTGGACCCTAAACTGTCCCCGTCCCCTAACCCTAACCCTAGCCCGAACCCTAACCCTAACCCTTCCCCGAAGCCTGACCCTCACCCGTCCCCTAATCCTAACCCGTACGCTGACACTAAGCCGCGCCCTCACACGTACGCTCCCCCTAAAGCGTTGTCGTACCCTCAACTGGACCCTAAACCGTCCCCGTCCCCTAACCCTAACCCTAGCCCGAACCCTAACCCTAACCCTTCCCCGAAGCCTGACCCTCACCCGTCCCCTAATCCTAACCCGTACGCTGACACTAACCCTCGCCCTCACACGTACACTCCCCCTAAAGCGTTGTCGTACCCTCACCTGGACCCTAAACCGTCCCCGTCCCCTAACCCTAACCCTAGCCCGAACCCTAACCCTAACCCTTCCCCGAAGCCTGACCCTCACCGGTCCCCTAATCCTAACCCGTACGCTGACGCTAACCCTCGCCCTCACACGTACGCTCCCCCTAAAGCGTTGTCGTACCCTCACCTGGACCCTAAACCGTCCCAGTCCCCTAACCCTAACCCTAGCCCGAACCCTAACCCTAACCCTTCCCCGAAGCCTGACCCTCACCCGTCCCGTAATCCTAACCCGTACGCTGACACTAAGCCGCGCCCTCACACGTACCCTCCCCCTAAAGCGTTGTCGTACCCTCACCTGGACCCTAAACCGTCCCCGTCCCCTAACCCTAACCCTAGCCCGAACCCTAACCCTAACCCTTCCCCGAAGCCTGACCCTCACCCGTCCCCTAATCCTAACCCGTACGCTGACACTAACCCTCGCCCTCACACGTACGCTCCCCCTAAAGCGTTGTCGTACCCTCACCTGGACCCTAAACCGTCCCCGTCCCCTAACCCTAACCCTAGCCCGAACCCTAAGCCTAACCCTTCCCCGAAGCCAGACCCTCACCCGTCCCCTAATCCTAACCCGTACGCTGACACTAAGCCGCGCCCTCACACGTACGCTCCCCCTATAGCGTTGTCGTACCCTCACCTGGACCCTAAACCGTCCCCGTCCCCTAACCCTAACCCTAGCCCGAACCCTAACCCTAACCCTTCCCCGAAGCCTGACCCTCACCCGTCCCCTAATCCTAACCCGTACGCTGACACTAACCCGCGCCCTCACACGTACGCTCCCCCTAAAGCGTTGTCGTACCCTCACCTGGACCCTAAACCGTCCCCGTCCCCTAACCCTAACCCTAGCCCGAACCCTAACCCTAACCCTTCCCCTAAGCCTGACACTCACACGTCCCCTAATCCTAACCCGTACGCTGACACTAAGCCGCGCCCTCACACGTACGCTCCCGCTAAAGTGTTGTCGTACCCTCACCTGGACCCTAAACCGTCCCCGTCCCCTAACCCTAACCCTAGCCCGAACCCTAACCCTAACCCTTCCCCGAAGCCTGACCCTCAACCTTCCCCTAATCCTAACCCGTACGCTGACACTAACCCGCGCCCTCACACGTACGCTCCCCCTAAAGCGTTGTCGTACCCTCACCTGGACCCTAAACCGTCCCCGTCCCCTAACCCTAACACTTCCCCGAAGCCTGACCCTCACCCGTCCCCTAATCCTAACCCGTACGCTGACACTAACCCGCGCCCTCACACGTACGCTCCCTTTAAAGCGTTGTCGTACCCTCACCTGGACCCTAAACCGTCCCCGTCCCCTAACCCTAACCCTAGACCGAACCCTAACCCTAACCCTTCCCCGAAGCCTGACCCTCACCCGTCCCCTAATCCTAACCCGTACGCTGACACTAACCCGCGCCCTCACACGTACGCTCCCCCTAAAGCGTTGTCGTACCCTCACCTGGACCCTAAACCGTCCCCGTCCCCTAACCCTAACCCTAGCCCGAACCCTAACCCTAACCCTTCCCCGAAGCCTGACCCTCACCCGTCCCCTAATCCTAACCCGTACGCTGACACTAACCCGCGCCCTCACACGTACGCTCCCCCTAAAGCGTTGTCGTACCCTCACCTGGACCCTAAACCGTCCCCGTCCCCTAACCCTAACCCTAGCCCGAACCCTAACCCTAACACTTCCCCGAAGCCTGACCCTCACCTATCCCCTAATCCTAACCGGTACGCTGACACTAAGCCGCGCCCTCACACGTACGCTCCCGCTAAAGCGTTGTCGTACCCTCACCTGGACCCTAAACCGTCCCCGTCCCCTAACCCTAACCTTATCCCGAACCCTAACCCTAACCCTTCCCCGAAGCCTGACCCTCAACCGTCCCCTAATCCTAACCCGTACGCTGACACTAACCCGCGCCCTCACACGTACGCTCCCCCTAAAGCGTTGTCATACCCTCACCTGGACCCTAAACCTTCCCCGTCCCCTAACTCTAACCCTTCCCCGAAGCCTGACCCTCACCCGTCCCCTAATCCTAACCCGTACGGTGACACTAACACGCGCCCTCACACGTACGCTCCCCCTAAAGCGTTGTCGTACCCTCACCTGGACCCTAAACCGTCCCCGTCCCCTAACCCTAACCCTAGCCCGAACCCTAACCCTAACCCTTCCCCGAAGCCTGACCCTCACCCGTCCCCTAATCCTAACCCGTACGCTGACACTAACCCGCGCCCTCACACGTACGCTCCCCCTAAAGCGTTGTCGTACCCTCACCTGGACCCTAAACCGTCCCCGTCCCCTAACCCTAACCCTAGCCCGAACCCTAACCCTAACCCTTCCCCGAAGCCTGACCCTCACCCGTTCCCTAATCCTAACCCGTACGCTGACACTAAGCCGCGCCCTCACACGTACGCTCCCCGTAAAGCGTTGTCGTACCCTCACCTGGACCCTAAACCGTCCCCGTCCCCTAACCCTAACCCTAGCCCGAACCCTAACCCTAACCCTTCCCCGAAGCCTGAACCTCACCCGTCCCCTAATCCTAACCCGTACGCTGACACTAACCCTCGCCCTCACACGTACACTCCCCCTAAAGCGTTGTCGTACCCTCACCTGGACCCTAAACCGTCCCCGTCCCCTAACCCTAACCCTAGCCCGAACCCTAAGCCTAACCCTTCCCCGAAGCCTGACCCTCACCCGTCCCCTAATCCTAACCCGTACGCTGACGCTAACCCTCGCCCTCACACGTACGCTCCCCCTAAAGCGTTGTCGTACCCTCACCTGGACCCTAAACCGTCCCCGTCCCCTAACCCTAACCCTAGCCCGAACCCTAACCCTAACCCTTCCCCGAAGCCTGACCCTCACCCGTCCCCTAATCCTAACCCGTACGCTGACACTAAGCCGCGCCCTCACACGTACCCTCCCCCTAAAGCGTTGTCGTACCCTCACCTGGACCCTAAACCGTCCCCGTCCCCTAACCCTAACCCTAGCCCGAACCCTAACCCTAACCCTTCCCCGAAGCCTGACCCTCACCCGTCCCCTAATCCTAAACCGTTCGCTGACACTAACCCTCGCCCTCACACGTACGCTCCCCCTAAAGCGTTGTCGTACCCTCACCTGGACCCTAAACCGTCCCCGTCCCCTAACCCTAACCCTAGCCCGAACCCTAACCCTAACCCTTCCCCGAAGCCTGACCCTCACCCGTCCCCTAATCCTAACCCGTACGCTGACACTAACCCTCGCCCTCACACGTACGCTCCCCCTAAAGCGTTGTCGTACCCTCACCTGGACCCTAAACCGTCCCCGTCCCCTAACCCTAACCCTAGCCCGAACCCTAAGCCTAACCCTTCCCCGAAGCCAGACCCTCACCCGTCCCCTAATCCTAACCCGTACGCTGACACTAAGCCGCGCCCTCACACGTACGCTCCCCCTATAGCGTTCTCGTACCCTCACCTGGACCCTAAACCGTCCCCGTCCCCTAACCCTAACCCTAGCCCGAACCCTAACCCTAACCCTTCCCCGAAGCCTGACCCTTACCCGTCCCCTAATCCTAACCCGTACGCTGACACTAACCCGCGCCCTCACACGTACGCTCCCCCTAAAGCGTTGTCGTACCCTCACCTGGACCCTAAACCGTCCCTGTCCCCTAACCCTAACCCTAGCCCGAACCCTAACCCTAACCCTTCCCCTAAGCCTGACACTCACACGTCCCCTAATCCTAACCCGTACGCTGACACTAAGCCGCGCCCTCACACGTACGCTCCCGCTAAAGCGTTGTCGTACTCTCACCTGGACCCTAAACCGTCCCCGTCCCCTAACCCTAACCCTAGCCCGAACCCTAACCCTAAACCTTCCCCGAAGCCTGACCCTCAACCGTCCCCTAATCCTAACCCATACGCTGACACTAACCCACGCCCTCACACGTACGCTCCCCCTAAAGCGTTGTCGTACCCTCACCTGGACCCTAAACCGTCCCCGTCCCCTAACTCTAACCCTTCCCCGAAGCCTGACCCTCACCCGTCCCCTAATCCTAACCCGTACGCTGACACTAACACGCGCCCTCACACGTACGCTCCCCCTAAAGCGTTGTCGTACCCTCCCCTGGACCCTAAACCGTCCCCGTCCCCTAACCCTAACCCTAGCCCGAACCCTAACCCTAACCCTTCCCCATAGCCTGACCCTCACCCGTCCCCTAATCCTAACCTGTACGCTGACACTAACCCGCGCCCTCACACGTACGCTCCCCGTAAAGCGTTATCGTACCCTCACCTGGACCCTAAACCGTCCCCGTCCCCTAACCCTAACCCTAGCCCGAACCCTAACCCTAACCCTTCCCCGAAGCCTGACCCTCACCCGTCCCCTAATCCTAACCCATACGCTGACACTAAGCCGCGCCCTCACACGTACGCTCCCCCTAAAGCGTTGTCGTACCCTCACCTGGACCCTAAACCGTCCCCGTCCCCTAACCCTAACCCTAGCCCGAACCCTAACCCTAACACTTCCCCGAAGCCTGACCCTCACCCGTCCCCTAATCCTAACCCGTACGCTGACACTAACCCGCGCCCTAACACGTACGCTCCCCCTAAAGCGTTGTCGTACCCTCACCTGGACCCTAAACCGTCCCCGTCCGCTAACCCTAACCCTAGCCCGAACCCTAACCCTAACCCTTCCCCGAAGCCTGACCCTCACCCGTCCCCTAATCCTAACCCGTACGCTGACACTAAGCCGCGCCCTCACACGTACGCTCCCGCTAAAGTGTTGTCGTACCCTCACCTGGACCCTAAACCGTCCCCGTCCCCTAACCCTATCCCTAGCCCGAACCCTAACCCTAACCCTTCCCCGAAGCCTGACCCTCAACCTTCCCCTAATCCTAACCCGTACGCTGACACTAACCCGCGCCCTCACACGTACGCTCCCCCTAATGCGTTGTCGTACCCTCACCTGGACCCTAAACCGTCCCCGTCCCCTAACCCTAACACTTCCCCGAAGCCTGACCCTCACCCGTCCCCTAATCCTAACCCGTACGCTGACACTAACCCGCGCCCTCACACGTACGCTCCCCTTAAAGCGTTGTCGTACCCTCACCTGGACCCTAAACCGTCCCCGTCCCCTAACCCTAACCCTAGCCCGATCCCTATCCCTAACCCTTCCCCGAAGCCTGACCCTCACCCGTCCCCTAATCCTAACCCGTACGCTGACACTAACCCGCGCCCTCACACGTACGCTCCCCGTAAAGCGTTGTCGTACCCTCACCTGGACCCTAAACCGTCCCCGTCCCCTAACCCTAACCCTAGCCCGAGCCCTAACCCTAACACTTCCCCGAAGCCTGACCCTCACCCGTCCCCTAATCCTAACCCGTACGCTGACACTAACCCGCGCCCTCACACGTACGCTCCCGCTAAAGCGTTGTCGTACCCTCACCTGGACCCTAAACCGTCCCCGTCCCCTAACCCTAACCCTAGCCCGAACCCTAACCCTAACCCTTCCCCGAAGCCTGACCCTCAACCGTCCCCTAATCCTAACCCGTACGCTGACACTAACCCGCGCCCTCACACGTACGCTCCCCCTAAAGCGTTGTCGTACCCTCACCTGGACCCTAAACCGTCCCCGTCCCCTAACCCTAACACTTCCCCGAAGCCTGACCCTCACCCGTCCCCTAATCCTAACCCGTACGCTGACAGTAACCCGCGCCCTCACACGTACGCTCCCCCTAAAGCGTTGTCGTACCCTCACCTGGACCCTAAACCGTCCCCGTCCCCTAACCATAACCCTAGCCCGAACTCTAACCCTAACCCTTCCCCGAAGCCTGACCCTCAACCGTCCCCTAATCCTAACCCGTACGCTGACACTAACCCGCGCCCTCACACGTACGCTCCCCCTAAAGCGTTGTCGTACCCTCACCTGGACCCTAAACCGTCCCCGTCCCCTAACCCTAACCCTAGCCCGAACCCTAACCCTAACCCTTCCCCGAAGCCTGACCCTCAACCGTCCCCTAATCCTAACCCGTACGCTGACACTAACCCGCGCCCTCACACGTACGCTCCCCCTAAAGCGTTGTCGTACCCTCACCTGGACCCTAAACCGTCACCGTCCCCTAACCCTAACCCTTCCCCGAAGCCTGACCCTCACCCGTCCCCTAATCCTAACCCGTACGCTGACAGTAACCCGCGCCCTCACACGTACGCTACCGCTAAAGCGTTGTCGTACCCTCACCTGGACCCTAAACCGTCCCCGTCCCCTAACCCTAACCCTAGCCCGAACCCTAACCCTAACCCTTCCCCGAAGCCTGACCCTCACCCGTCCCCTAATCCTAACCCGTACGCTGACACTAACCCGCGCCCTCACACGTACGCTCCCCCTAAAGCGTTGTCGTACCCTCACCTGGACCCTAAACCGTCCCCGTCCCCTAACCCTAACCCTAGCCCGAACCCTAACCCTAACACTTCCCCGAAGCCTGACCCTCACCCGTCCCCTAATCCTAACCCGTACGCTGACACTAACCCGCGCCCTCACAAGTACGCTCCCCCTAAAGCGTTGTCGTACCCTCACCTGGACCCTAAACCGTCCCCGTCCGCTAACCCTAACCCTAGCCCGAACCCTAAACCTAACCCTTCCCCGAAGCCTGACCCTCACCCGTCCCCTAATCCTAACCCGTACGCTGACACTAAGCCGCGCCCTCACACGTACGCTCCCGCTAAAGTGTTGTCGTACCCTCACCTGGACCCTAAACCGTCCCCGTCCCCTAACCCTAACCCTAGCCCGAACCCTAACCCTAACCCTTCCCCGAAGCCTGACCCTCAACCTTCCCCTAATCCTAACCCGTACGCTGACACTAACCCGCACCCTCACTCGTACGCTCCCCCTAAAGCGTTGTCGTACCCTCACCTGGACCCTAAACCGTCCCCGTCCCCTAACCCTAACACTTCCCCGAAGCCTGACCCTCACCCGTCCCCTAATCCTAACCCGTACGCTGACACTAACCCGTGCCCTCACACGTACGCTCCCCCTAAAGCGTTGTCGTACCCTCACCTGGACCCTAAACCGTCCCCGTCCCCTAACCCTAACCCTAGCCAGAACCCTAACCCTAACCCTTCCCCGAAGCCTGACCCTCACCCGTCCCCTAATCCTAACCCGTACGCTGACACTAACCCGCGCCCTCACACGTACGCTCCCCGTAAAGCGTTGTCGTACCATCACCTGGACCCTAAACCGTCCCCGTCCCCTAACCCTAACCCTAGCCCGAACCCTAACCCTAACCCTTCCCCGAAGCCTGACCCTCACCCGTCCCCTAATCCTAACCCGTACGCTGACACTAACCCGCGCCCTCACACGTACGCTCCCCCTAAAGCGTTGTCGTACCCTCACCTGGACCCTAAACCGTCCCCGTCCCCTAACCCTAACCCTAGCCCGAACCCTAACCCTAACACTTCCCCGAAGCCTGACCCTCACCCGTCCCCTAATCCTAACCCGTACGCTGACACTAACCCGCGCCCTCACAAGTACGCTCACCCTAAAGCGTTGTCGTACCCTCACCTGGACCCTAAACCGTCCCCGTCCGCTAACCCTAACCCTAGCCCGAACCCTAACCCTAACCCTTCCCCGAAGCCTGACCCTCACCCGTCCCCTAATCCTAACCCGTACGCTGACACTAAGCCGCGCCCTCACACGTACTCTCCCGCTAAAGTGTTGTCGTACCCTCACCTGGACCCTAAACCGTCCCCGTCCACAAACCCTTACCCTAGCACGAACCCTAACCCTAACCCTTCCCCGAAGCCTGACCCTCAACCTTCCCCTAATCCTAACCCGTACGCTGACACTAACCCGCGCCCTCACACGTACGCTCCCCCTAAAGCGTTGTCGTACCCTCACCTGGACCCTAAACCGTCCCCGTCCCCTAACCCTAACACTTCCCCGAAGCCTGACCCTCACCCGTCCCCTAACCCTAACCCGTACGCTGACACTAACCCGCGCCCTCACACGTACGCTCCCCCTAAAGCGTTGTCGTACCCTCACCTGGACCCTAAACCGTCCCTGTCCCCTAACCCTAACCCTAGCCCGAACCCTAACCCTAACCCTTCCCCTAAGCCTGACACTCACACGTCCCCTAATCCTAACCCGTACGCTGACACTAAGCCGCGCCCTCACACGTACGCTCCCGCTAAAGCGTTGTCGTACTCTCACCTGGACCCTAAACCGTCCCCGTCCCCTAACCCTAACCCTAGCCCGAACCCTAACCCTAAACCTTCCCCGAAGCCTGACCCTCAACCGTCCCCTAATCCTAACCCATACGCTGACACTAACCCACGCCCTCACACGTACGCTCCCCCTAAAGCGTTGTCGTACCCTCACCTGGACCCTAAACCGTCCCCGTCCCCTAACTCTAACCTTTCCCCGAAGCCTGACCCTCACCCGTCCCCTAATCCTAACCCGTACGCTGACACTAACACGCGCCCTCACACGTACGCTCCCCCTAAAGCGTTGTCGTACCCTCACCTGGACCCTAAACCGTCCCCGTCCCCTAACCCTAACCCTAGCCCGAACCCTAACCCTAACCCTTCCCCGAAGCCTGACACTCACCCGTCCCCTAATCCTAACCCGTACGCTGACACTAAGCCGCGCCCTCACACGTACGCTCCCCCTAAAGCGTTGTCGTACCCTCACCTGGACCCTAAACCGTCCCCGTCCCCTAAGCCTAACCCTAGCCCGAACCCTAACCCTAACCCTTCCCCGAAGCCTGACCCTCACCCGTCCCCTAATCCTAACCCGTACGCTGACACTAAGCCGCGCCCTCACACGTACGCTCCCCCTAAAGCGTTGTCGTACCCTCACCTGGACCCTAAACCGTCCCCGTCCCCTAACCCTAACCCTAGCCCGAACCCTCACCCTAACCCTTCCCCGAAGCCTGACCCTCTCCCGTCCCCTAATCCTAACCCGTACGCTGACACTAAGCCACGCCCTCACACGTACGCTCCCCCTAAAGCGTTGTCGTACCCTCACCTGGACCCTAAACCGTCCCCGTCCCCTAACCCTAACCCTAGCCCGAACCCTAACCCTAAACCTTCCCCATAGCCTGACCCTCACCCGTCCCCTAATCCTAACCTGTACGCTGACACTAACCCGCGCCCTCACACGTACGCTCCCCGTAAAGCGTTATCGTACCCTCACCTGGACCCTAAACCGTCCCCGTCCCCTAACCCTAACCCTAGCCCGAACCCTAACCCTAACCCTTCCCCGAAGCCTGACCCTCACCCGTCCCCTAATCCTAACCCATACGCTGACACTAAGCCGCGCCCTCACACGTACGCTCCCCCTAAAGCGTTGTCGTACCCTCACCTGGACCCTAAACCGTCCCCGTCCGCTAACCCTAACCCTAGCCCGAACCCTAACCCTAACCCTTCCCCGAAGCCTGACCCGCAACCGTCCCCTAATCCTAACCCATACGCTGACACTAACCCGCGCCCTCACACGTACGCTCCCCCTAGAGCGTTGTCGTACCCTCACCTGGACCCTAAACCGTCCCCGTCCCCTAACTCTAACCCTTCCCCGAAGCCTGACCCTCACCCGTCCCCTAATCCTAACCCGTACGCTGACACTAACCAGTGCCCTCACACGTACGCTCCCCCTAAAGCGTTGTCGTACCCTCACCTGGACCCTAAACCGTCCCCGTCCCCTAACCCTAACCCTAGCCCGAACCCTAACCCTAACCCTTCCCCGAAGCCTGACCCTCACCCGTCCCCTAATCCTAACCCGTACGCTGACACTAAGCCGCGCCCTCACACGTACGCTCCCCCTAAAGCGTTGTCGTACCCTCACCTGGACCCTAAACCGTCCCCGTCCCCTAACCCTAAACCTAGCCCGAACCCTAACCCTAACCCTTCCCCGAAGCCTGACCCTCACCCGTCCCCTAATCCTAACCCGTACGCTGACACTAACCCTCGCCCTCACACGTACGCTCCCCCTAAAGCGTTGTCGTACCCTCACCTGGACCCTAAACCGTCCCCGTCCCCTAACCCTAACCCTAGCCCGAAACCTAACCCTAACCCTTCCCCGAAGCCTGACCCTCACCCGTCCCCTAATCCTAACCCGTACGCTGACACTAACCCGCGCCCTCACACGTACGCTCCCCCTAAAGCGTTGTCGTACCCTCACCTGGACCCTAAACCGTCCCCGTCCCCTAACCCTAACACTTCCCCGAAGCCTGACCCTCACCCGTCCCCTAATCCTAACCCGTACGCTGACACTAACCCGCGCCCTCACACGTACGCTCCCCTTAAAGCGTTGTCGTACCCTCACCTGGACCCTAAACCGTCCCCGTCCCCTAACCCTAACCCTAGCCCGAACCCTAACCCTAACCCTTCCCCGAAGCCTGACCCTCACCCGTCCCCTAATCCTAACCCGTACGCTGACACTAACCCGCGCCCTCACACGTACGCTCCCCGTAAAGCGTTGTCGTACCCTCACCTGGACCCTAAACCGTCCCCGTCCCCTAACCCTAACCCTAGCACGAACCCTAACCCTAACCCTTCCCCGAAGCCTGACCCTCACCCGTCCCCTAATCCTAACCCGTACGCTGACACTAACCCGCGCCCTCACACGTACGCTCCCCCTAAAGCGTTGTCGTACCCTCACCTGGACCCTAAACCGTCCCCGTCCCCTAACCCTAACCCTAGCCCGAACCCTAACCCTAACACTTCCCCGAAGCCTGACCCTCACCTATCCCCTAATCCTAACCGGTACGCTGACACTAAGCCGCGCCCTCACACGTACGCTCCCGCTAAAGCGTTGTCGTACCCTCACCTGGACCCTAAACCGTCCCCGTCCCCTAACCCTAACCCTAGCCCGAACCCTAACCCTAACCCTTCCCCGAAGCCTGACCCTCAACCGTCCCCTAATCCTAACCCGTACGCTGACACTAACCCGCGCCCTCACACGTACGCTCCCCCTAAAGCGTTGTCATACCCTCACCTGGACCCTAAACCTTCCCCGTCCCCTAACTCTAACCCTTCCCCGAAGCCTGACCCTCACCCGTCCCCTAATCCTAACCCGTACGCTGACACTAACACGCGCCCTCACACGTACGCTCCCCCTAAAGCGTTGTCGTACCCTCACCTGGACCCTAAACCGTCCCCGTCCCCTAACCCTAACCCTAGCCCGAACCCTAACCCTAACCCTTCCCCGAAGCCTGACCCTCACCCGTCCCCTAATCCTAACCCGTACGCTGACACTAACCCGCGCCCTCACACGTACGCTCCCCCTAAAGCGTTGTCGTACCCTCACCTGGACCCTAAACCGTCCCCGTCCCCTAACCCTAACCCTAGCCCGAACCTTAACCCTAACCCTTCCCCGAAGCCTGACCCTCACCCGTCCCCTAATCCTAACCCGTACGCTGACACTAAGCCGCGCCCTCACACGTACGCTCCCCCTAAAGCGTTGTCGTACCCTCACCTGGACCCTAAACCGTCCCCGTCCCCTAACCCTAACCCTAGCCCGAACCCTAACCCTAACCCTTCCCCGAAGCCTGACCCTCACCCGTCCCCTAATCCTAACCCGTACGCTGACACTAACCCTCGCCCTCACACGTACACTCCCCCTAAAGCGTTGTCGTACCCTCACCTGGACCCTAAACCGTCCCCGTCCCCTAACCCTAACCCTAGCCCGAACCCTAACCCTAACCCTTCTCCGAAGCCTGACCCTCACCCGTCCCCTAATCCTAACCCGTACGCTGACGCTAACCCTCGCCCTCACACGTACGCTCCCCCTAAAGCGTTGTCGTACCCTCACCTGGACCCTAAACCGTCCCCGTCCCCTAACCCTAACCCTAGCCCGAACCCTAACCCTAACCCTTCCCCGAAGCCTGACCCTCACCCGTCCCCTAATCCTAACCCGTACGCTGACACTAAGCCGCGCCCTCACACGTACCCTCCCCCTAAAGCGTTGTCGTACCCTCACCTGGACCCTAAACCGTCCCCGTCCCCTAACCCTAACCCTAGCCCGAACCCTAACCCTAACCCTTCCCCGAAGCCTGACCCTCACCCGTCCCCTAATCCTAACCCGTACGCTGACACTAACCCTCGCCCTCACACGTACGCTCCCCCTAAAGCGTTGTCGTACCCTCACCTGGACCCTAAACCGTCCCCGTCCCCTAACCCTAACCCTAGCCCGAACCCTAACCCTAACCCTTCCCCGAAGCCTGACCCTCACCCGTCCCCTAATCCTAACCCGTACGCTGACACTAACCCTCGCCCTCACACGTACGCTCCCCCTAAAGCGTTGTCGTACCCTCACCTGGACCATAAACCGTCCCCGTCCCCTAACCCTAACCCTAGCCCGAACCCTAAGCCTAACCCTTCCCCGAAGCCAGACCCTCACCCGTCCCCTAATCCTAACCCGTACGCTGACACTAAGCCGCGCCCTCACACGTACGCTCCCCCTATAGCGTTGTCGTACCCTCACCTGGACCCTAAACCGTCCCCGTCACCTAACCCTAACCCTAGCCCGAACCCTAACCCTAACCCTTCCCCGAAGCCTGACCCTCACCCGTCCCCTAATCCTAACCCGTACGCTGACACTAAACCGCGCCCTCACACGTACGCTCCCCCTAAAGCGTTGTCGTACCCTCACCTGGACCCTAAACCGTCCCCGTCCCCTAACCCTAACCCTAGCCCGAACCCTAACCCTAACCCTTCCCCTAAGCCTGACACTCACACGTCCCCTAATCCTAACCCGTACGCTGACACTAAGCCGCGCCCTCACACGTACGCTCCCGCTAAAGTGTTGTCGTACCCTCACCTGGACCCTAAACCGTCCCCGTCCCCTAACCCTAACCCTAGCCCGAACCCTAACCCTAACCCTTCCCCGAAGCCTGACCCTCAACCTTCCCCTAATCCTAACCCGTACGCTGACACTAACCCGCGCCCTCACACGTACGCTCCCCCTAAAGCGTTGTCGTACCCTCACCTGGACCCTAAACCGTCCCCGTCCCCTAACCCTAACACTTCCCCGAAGCCTGACCCTCACCCGTCCCCTAATCCTAACCCGTACGCTGACACTAACCCGCGCCCTCACACGTACGCTCCCCTTAAAGCGTTGTCGTACACTCACCTGGACCCTAAACCGTCCCCGTCCCCTAACACTAACCCTAGCCCGAACCCTAACCCTAACCCTTCCCCGAAGCCTGACCCTCACCCGTCCCCTAATCCTAACCCGTACGCTGACACTAACCCGCGCCCTCACACGTACGCTCCCCGTAAAGCGTTGTCGTACCCTCACCTGGACCCTAAACCGTCCCCGTCCCCTAACCCTAACCCTAGCCCGAACCCTAACCCTAACCCTTCCCCGAAGCCTGACCCTCACCCGTCCCCTAATCCTAACCCGTACGCTGACACTAACCCGCGCCCTCACACGTACGCTCCCCCTAAAGCGTTGTCGTACCCTCACCTGGACCCTAAACCGTCCCCGTCCCCTAACCCTAACCCTAGCCCGAACCCTAACCCTAACACTTCCCCGAAGCCTGACCCTCACCTATCCCCTAATCCTAACCGGTACGCTGACACTAAGCCGCGCCCTCACACGTACGCTCCCGCTAAAGCGTTGTCGTACCCTCACCTGGACCCTAAACCGTCCCCGTCCCCTAACCCTAACCCTAGCCCGAACCCTAACCCTAACCCTTCCCCGAAGCCTGACCCTCAACCGTCCCCTAATCCTAACCCGTACGCTGACACTAACCCGCGCCCTCACACGTACGCTCCCCCTAAAGCGTTGTCATACCCTCACCTGGACCCTAAACCTTCCCCGTCCCCTAACTCTAACCCTTCCCCGAAGCCTGACCCTCACCCGTCCCCTAATCCTAACCCGTACGCTGACACTAACACGCGCCCTCACACGTACGCTCCCCCTAAAGCGTTGTCGTACCCTCACCTGGACCCTAAACCGTCCCCGTCCCCTAACCCTAACCCTAGCCCGAACCCTAACCCTAACCCTTCCCCGAAGCCTGACCCTCACCCGTCCCCTAATCCTAACCCGTACGCTGACACTAACCCGCGCCCTCACACGTACGCTCCCCCTAAAGCGTTGTCGTACCCTCACCTGGACCCTAAACCGTCCCCGTCCCCTAACCCTAACCCTAGCCCGAACCCTAACCCTAACCCTTCCCCGAAGCCTGACCCTCACCCGTCCCCTAATCCTAACCCGTACGCTGACACTAAGCCGCGCCCTCACACGTACGCTCCCCCTAAAGCGTTGTCGTACCCTCAACTGGACCCTAAACCGTCCCCGTCCCCTAACCCTAACCCTAGCCCGAACCCTAACCCTAACCCTTCCCCGAAGCCTGACCCTCACCCGTCCCCTAATCCTAACCCGTACGCTGACACTAACCCTCGCCCTCACACGTACACTCCCCCTAAAGCGTTGTCGTACCCTCACCTGGACCCTAAACCGTCCCCGTCCCCTAACCCTAACCCTAGCCCGAACCCTAACCCTAACCCTTCCCCGAAGCCTGACCCTCACCCGTCCCCTAATCCTAACCCGTACGCTGACGCTAACCCTCGCCCTCACACGTACGCTCCC
Organism: Globicephala melas; assembly: GCF_963455315.2. Classification (NCBI taxonomy): domain Eukaryota; kingdom Metazoa; phylum Chordata; class Mammalia; order Artiodactyla; family Delphinidae; genus Globicephala; species Globicephala melas. The sequence goes on along the minus strand of NW_027207231.1, from coordinate 1,080,687 downwards.
CCTAAAGCGTTGTCGTACCCTCACCTGGACCCTAAACCGTCCCCGTCCCCTAACCCTAACCCTAGCCCGAACCCTAACCCTAACCCTTCCCCGAAGCCTGACCCTCACCCGTCCCGTAATCCTAACCCGTACGCTGACACTAAGCCGCGCCCTCACACGTAACCTCCCCCTAAAGCGTTGTCGTACCCTCACCTGGACCCTAAACCGTCCCCGTCCCCTAACCCTAACCCTAGCCCGAACCCTAACCCTAACCCTTCCCCGAAGCCTGACCCTCACCCGTCCCCTAATCCTAACCCGTACGCTGACACTAACCCTCGCCCTCACACGTACGCTCCCCCTAAAGCGTTGTCGTACCCTCACCTGGACCCTAAACCGTCCCCGTCCCCTAACCCTAACCCTAGCCCGAACCCTAAGCCTAACCCTTCCCCGAAGCCAGACCCTCACCCGTCCCCTAATCCTAACCCGTACGCTGACACTAAGCCGCGCCCTCACACGTACGCTCCCCCTATAGCGTTGTCGTACCCTCACCTGGACCCTAAACCGTCCCCGTCCCCTAACCCTAACCCTAGCCCGAACCCTAACCCTAACCCTTCCCCGAAGCCTGACCCTCACCCGTCCCCTAATCCTAACCCGTACGCTGACACTAACCCGCGCCCTCACACGTACGCTCCCCCTAAAGCGTTGTCGTACCCTCACCTGGACCCTAAACCGTCCCCGTCCCCTAACCCTAACCCTAGCCCGAACCCTAACCCTAACCCTTCCCCTAAGCCTGACACTCACACGTCCCCTAATCCTAACCCGTACGCTGACACTAAGCCGCGCCCTCACACGTACGCTCCCGCTAAAGTGTTGTCGTACCCTCACCTGGACCCTAAACCGTCCCCGTCCCCTAACCCTAACCCTAGCCCGAACCCTAACCCTAACCCTTCCCCGAAGCCTGACCCTCAACCTTCCCCTAATCCTAACCCGTACGCTGACACTAACCCGCGCCCTCACACGTACGCTCCCCCTAAAGCGTTGTCGTACCCTCACCTGGATCCTAAACCGTCCCCGTCCCCTAACCCTAAAACTTCCCCGAAGCCTGACCCTCACCCGTCCCCTAATCCTAACCCGTACGCTGACACTAACCCGCGCCCTCACACGTACGCTCCCCCTAAAGCGTTGTCATACCCTCACCTGGACCCTAAACCTTCCCCGTCCCCTAACTCTAACCCTTCCCCGAAGCCTGACCCTCACCCGTCCCCTAATCCTAACCCGTACGCTGACACTAACACGCGCCCTCACACGTACGCTCCCCCTAAAGCGTTGTCGTACCCTCACCTGGACCCTAAACCGTCCCCGTCCCCTAACCCTAACCCTAGCCCGAACACTAACCCTAACCCTTCCCCGAAGCCTGACCCTCACCCGTCCCCTAATCCTAACCCGTACGCTGACACTAACCCGCGCCCTCACACGTACGCTCCCCCTAAAGCGTTGTCGTACCCTCACCTGGACCCTAAACCGTCCCCGTCCCCTAACCCTAACCCTAGCCCGAACCCTAACCCTAACCCTTCCCCTAAGCCTGACACTCACACGTCCCCTAATCCTAACCCGTACGCTGACACTAAGCCGCGCCCTCACACGTACGCTCCCGCTAAAGTGTTGTCGTACCCTCACCTGGACCCTAAACCGTCCCCGTCCCCTAACCCTAACCCTAGCCCGAACCCTAACCCTAACCCTTCCCCGAAGCCTGACCCTCAACCTTCCCCTAATCCTAACCCGTACGCTGACACTAACCCGCGCCCTCACACGTACGCTCCCCCTAAAGCGTTGTCGTACCCTCACCTGGACCCTAAACCGTCCCCGTCCCCTAACCCTAACACTTCCCCGAAGCCTGACCCTCACCCGTCCCCTAATCCTAACCCGTACGCTGACACTAACCCGCGCCCTCACACGTACGCTCCCCTTAAAGCGTTGTCGTACACTCACCTGGACCCTAAACCGTCCCCGTCCCCTAACACTAACCCTAGCCCGAACCCTAACCCTAACCCTTCCCCGAAGCCTGACCCTCACCCGTCCCCTAATCCTAACCCGTACGCTGACACTAACCCGCGCCCTCACACGTACGCTCCCCGTAAAGCGTTGTCGTACCCTCACCTGGACCCTAAACCGTCCCCGTCCCCTAACCCTAACCCTAGCCCGAACCCTAACCCTAACCCTTCCCCGAAGCCTGACCCTCACCCGTCCCCTAATCCTAACCCGTACGCTGACACTAACCCGCGCCCTCACACGTACGCTCCCCCTAAAGCGTTGTCGTACCCTCACCTGGACCCTAAACCGTCCCCGTCCCCTAACCCTAACCCTAGCCCGAACCCTAACCCTAACACTTCCCCGAAGCCTGACCCTCACCTATCCCCTAATCCTAACCGGTACGCTGACACTAAGCCGCGCCCTCACACGTACGCTCCCGCTAAAGCGTTGTCGTACCCTCACCTGGACCCTAAACCGTCCCCGTCCCCTAACCCTAACCCTAGCCCGAACCCTAACCCTAACCCTTCCCCGAAGCCTGACCCTCAACCGTCCCCTAATCCTAACCCGTACGCTGACACTAACCCGCGCCCTCACACGTACGCTCCCCCTAAAGCGTTGTCATACCCTCACCTGGACCCTAAACCTTCCCCGTCCCCTAACTCTAACCCTTCCCCGAAGCCTGACCCTCACCCGTCCCCTAATCCTAACCCGTACGCTGACACTAACACGCGCCCTCACACGTACGCTCCCCCTAAAGCGTTGTCGTACCCTCACCTGGACCCTAAACCGTCCCCGTCCCCTAACCCTAACCCTAGCCCGAACCCTAACCCTAACCCTTCCCCGAAGCCTGACCCTCACCCGTCCCCTAATCCTAACCCGTACGCTGACACTAACCCGCGCCCTCACACGTACGCTCCCCCTAAAGCGTTGTCGTACCCTCACCTGGACCCTAAACTGTCCCCGTCCCCTAACCCTAACCCTAGCCCGAACCCTAACCCTAACCCTTCCCCGAAGCCTGACCCTCACCCGTCCCCTAATCCTAACCCGTACGCTGACACTAAGCCGCGCCCTCACACGTACGCTCCCCCTAAAGCGTTGTCGTACCCTCAACTGGACCCTAAACCGTCCCCGTCCCCTAACCCTAACCCTAGCCCGAACCCTAACCCTAACCCTTCCCCGAAGCCTGACCCTCACCCGTCCCCTAATCCTAACCCATACGCTGACACTAACCCTCGCCCTCACACGTACACTCCCCCTAAAGCGTTGTCGTACCCTCACCTGGACCCTAAACCGTCCCCGTCCCCTAACCCTAACCCTAGCCCGAACCCTAACCCTAACCCTTCCCCGAAGCCTGACCCTCACCCGTCCCCTAATCCTAACCCGTACGCTGACGCTAACCCTCGCCCTCACACGTACGCTCCCCCTAAAGCGTTGTCGTACCCTCACCTGGACCCTAAACCGTCCCAGTCCCCTAACCCTAACCCTAGCCCGAACCCTAACCCTAACCCTTCCCCGAAGCCTGACCCTCACCCGTCCCGTAATCCTAACCCGTACGCTGACACTAAGCCGCGCCCTCACACGTACCCTCCCCCTAAAGCGTTGTCGTACCCTCACCTGGACCCTAAACCGTCCCCGTCCCCTAACCCTAACCCTAGCCCGAACCCTAACCCTAACCCTTCCCCGAAGCCTGACCCTCACCCGTCCCCTAATCCTAACCCGTACGCTGACACTAACCCTCGCCCTCACACGTACGCTCCCCCTAAAGCGTTGTCGTACCCTCACCTGGACCCTAAACCGTCCCCGTCCCCTAACCCTAACCCTAGCCCGAACCCTAAGCCTAACCCTTCCCCGAAGCCAGACCCTCACCCGTCCCCTAATCCTAACCCGTACGCTGACACTAAGCCGCGCCCTCACACGTACGCTCCCCTTAAAGCGTTGTCGTACCCTCACCTGGACCCTAAACCGTCCCCGTCCCCTAACCCTAACACTTCCCCGAAGCCTGACCCTCACCCGTCCCCTAATCCTAACCCGTACGCTGACACTAACCCGCGCCCTCACACGTACGCTCCCCTTAAAGCGTTGTCGTACCCTCACCTGGACCCTAAACCGTCCCCGTCCCCTAACCCTAACCCTAGACCGAACCCTAACCCTAACCCTTCCCCGAAGCCTGACCCTCACCCGTCCCCTAATCCTAACCCGTACGCTGACACTAACCCGCGCCCTCACACGTACGCTCCCCCTAAAGCGTTGTCGTACCCTCACCTGGACCCTAAACCGTCCCCGTCCCCTAACCCTAACCCTAGCCCGAACCCTAACCCTAACCCTTCCCCGAAGCCTGACCCTCACCCGTCCCCTAATCCTAACCCGTACGCTGACACTAACCCGCGCCCTCACACGTACGCTCCCCCTAAAGCGTTGTCGTACCCTCACCTGGACCCTAAACCGTCCCCGTCCCCTAACCCTAACCCTAGCCCGAACCCTAACCCTAACACTTCCCCGAAGCCTGACCCTCACCTATCCCCTAATCCTAACCGGTACGCTGACACTAAGCCGCGCCCTCACACGTACGCTCCCGCTAAAGCGTTGTCGTACCCTCACCTGGACCCTAAACCGTCCCCGTCCCCTAACCCTAACCTTATCCCGAACCCTAACCCTAACCCTTCCCCGAAGCCTGACCCTCAACCGTCCCCTAATCCTAACCCGTACGCTGACACTAACCCGCGCCCTCACACGTACGCTCCCCCTAAAGCGTTGTCATACCCTCACCTGGACCCTAAACCTTCCCCGTCCCCTAACTCTAACCCTTCCCCGAAGCCTGACCCTCACCCGTCCCCTAATCCTAACCCGTACGGTGACACTAACACGCGCCCTCACACGTACGCTCCCCCTAAAGCGTTGTCGTACCCTCACCTGGACCCTAAACCGTCCCCGTCCCCTAACCCTAACCCTAGCCCGAACCCTAACCCTAACCCTTCCCCGAAGCCTGACCCTCACCCGTCCCCTAATCCTAACCCGTACGCTGACACTAACCCGCGCCCTCACACGTACGCTCCCCCTAAAGCGTTGTCGTACCCTCACCTGGACCCTAAACCGTCCCCGTCCCCTAACCCTAACCCTAGCCCGAACCCTAACCCTAACCCTTCCCCGAAGCCTGACCCTCACCCGTTCCCTAATCCTAACCCGTACGCTGACACTAAGCCGCGCCCTCACACGTACGCTCCCCGTAAAGCGTTGTCGTACCCTCACCTGGACCCTAAACCGTCCCCGTCCCCTAACCCTAACCCTAGCCCGAACCCTAACCCTAACCCTTCCCCGAAGCCTGAACCTCACCCGTCCCCTAATCCTAACCCGTACGCTGACACTAACCCTCGCCCTCACACGTACACTCCCCCTAAAGCGTTGTCGTACCCTCACCTGGACCCTAAACCGTCCCCGTCCCCTAACCCTAACCCTAGCCCGAACCCTAAGCCTAACCCTTCCCCGAAGCCTGACCCTCACCCGTCCCCTAATCCTAACCCGTACGCTGACGCTAACCCTCGCCCTCACACGTACGCTCCCCCTAAAGCGTTGTCGTACCCTCACCTGGACCCTAAACCGTCCCCGTCCCCTAACCCTAACCCTAGCCCGAACCCTAACCCTAACCCTTCCCCGAAGCCTGACCCTCACCCGTCCCCTAATCCTAACCCGTACGCTGACACTAAGCCGCGCCCTCACACGTACCCTCCCCCTAAAGCGTTGTCGTACCCTCACCTGGACCCTAAACCGTCCCCGTCCCCTAACCCTAACCCTAGCCCGAACCCTAACCCTAACCCTTCCCCGAAGCCTGACCCTCACCCGTCCCCTAATCCTAAACCGTTCGCTGACACTAACCCTCGCCCTCACACGTACGCTCCCCCTAAAGCGTTGTCGTACCCTCACCTGGACCCTAAACCGTCCCCGTCCCCTAACCCTAACCCTAGCCCGAACCCTAACCCTAACCCTTCCCCGAAGCCTGACCCTCACCCGTCCCCTAATCCTAACCCGTACGCTGACACTAACCCTCGCCCTCACACGTACGCTCCCCCTAAAGCGTTGTCGTACCCTCACCTGGACCCTAAACCGTCCCCGTCCCCTAACCCTAACCCTAGCCCGAACCCTAAGCCTAACCCTTCCCCGAAGCCAGACCCTCACCCGTCCCCTAATCCTAACCCGTACGCTGACACTAAGCCGCGCCCTCACACGTACGCTCCCCCTATAGCGTTCTCGTACCCTCACCTGGACCCTTAACCGTCCCCGTCCCCTAACCCTAACCCTAGCCCGAACCCTAACCCTAACCCTTCCCCGAAGCCTGACCCTTACCCGTCCCCTAATCCTAACCCGTACGCTGACACTAACCCGCGCCCTCACACGTACGCTCCCCCTAAAGCGTTGTCGTACCCTCACCTGGACCCTAAACCGTCCCTGTCCCCTAACCCTAACCCTAGCCCGAACCCTAACCCTAACCCTTCCCCTAAGCCTGACACTCACACGTCCCCTAATCCTAACCCGTACGCTGACACTAAGCCGCGCCCTCACACGTACGCTCCCGCTAAAGCGTTGTCGTACTCTCACCTGGACCCTAAACCGTCCCCGTCCCCTAACCCTAACCCTAGCCCGAACCCTAACCCTAAACCTTCCCCGAAGCCTGACCCTCAACCGTCCCCTAATCCTAACCCATACGCTGACACTAACCCACGCCCTCACACGTACGCTCCCCCTAAAGCGTTGTCGTACCCTCACCTGGACCCTAAACCGTCCCCGTCCCCTAACTCTAACCCTTCCCCGAAGCCTGACCCTCACCCGTCCCCTAATCCTAACCCGTACGCTGACACTAACACGCGCCCTCACACGTACGCTCCCCCTAAAGCGTTGTCGTACCCTCCCCTGGACCCTAAACCGTCCCCGTCCCCTAACCCTAACCCTAGCCCGAACCCTAACCCTAACCCTTCCCCATAGCCTGACCCTCACCCGTCCCCTAATCCTAACCTGTACGCTGACACTAACCCGCGCCCTCACACGTACGCTCCCCGTAAAGCGTTATCGTACCCTCACCTGGACCCTAAACCGTCCCCGTCCCCTAACCCTAACCCTAGCCCGAACCCTAACCCTAACCCTTCCCCGAAGCCTGACCCTCACCCGTCCCCTAATCCTAACCCATACGCTGACACTAAGCCGCGCCCTCACACGTACGCTCCCCCTAAAGCGTTGTCGTACCCTCACCTGGACCCTAAACCGTCCCCGTCCCCTAACCCTAACCCTAGCCCGAACCCTAACCCTAACACTTCCCCGAAGCCTGACCCTCACCCGTCCCCTAATCCTAACCCGTACGCTGACACTAACCCGCGCCCTAACACGTACGCTCCCCCTAAAGCGTTGTCGTACCCTCACCTGGACCCTAAACCGTCCCCGTCCGCTAACCCTAACCCTAGCCCGAACCCTAACCCTAACCCTTCCCCGAAGCCTGACCCTCACCCGTCCCCTAATCCTAACCCGTACGCTGACACTAAGCCGCGCCCTCACACGTACGCTCCCGCTAAAGTGTTGTCGTACCCTCACCTGGACCCTAAACCGTCCCCGTCCCCTAACCCTATCCCTAGCCCGAACCCTAACCCTAACCCTTCCCCGAAGCCTGACCCTCAACCTTCCCCTAATCCTAACCCGTACGCTGACACTAACCCGCGCCCTCACACGTACGCTCCCCCTAATGCGTTGTCGTACCCTCACCTGGACCCTAAACCGTCCCCGTCCCCTAACCCTAACACTTCCCCGAAGCCTGACCCTCACCCGTCCCCTAATCCTAACCCGTACGCTGACACTAACCCGCGCCCTCACACGTACGCTCCCCTTAAAGCGTTGTCGTACCCTCACCTGGACCCTAAACCGTCCCCGTCCCCTAACCCTAACCCTAGCCCGATCCCTATCCCTAACCCTTCCCCGAAGCCTGACCCTCACCCGTCCCCTAATCCTAACCCGTACGCTGACACTAACCCGCGCCCTCACACGTACGCTCCCCGTAAAGCGTTGTCGTACCCTCACCTGGACCCTAAACCGTCCCCGTCCCCTAACCCTAACCCTAGCCCGAGCCCTAACCCTAACACTTCCCCGAAGCCTGACCCTCACCCGTCCCCTAATCCTAACCCGTACGCTGACACTAACCCGCGCCCTCACACGTACGCTCCCGCTAAAGCGTTGTCGTACCCTCACCTGGACCCTAAACCGTCCCCGTCCCCTAACCCTAACCCTAGCCCGAACCCTAACCCTAACCCTTCCCCGAAGCCTGACCCTCAACCGTCCCCTAATCCTAACCCGTACGCTGACACTAACCCGCGCCCTCACACGTACGCTCCCCCTAAAGCGTTGTCGTACCCTCACCTGGACCCTAAACCGTCCCCGTCCCCTAACCCTAACACTTCCCCGAAGCCTGACCCTCACCCGTCCCCTAATCCTAACCCGTACGCTGACAGTAACCCGCGCCCTCACACGTACGCTCCCCCTAAAGCGTTGTCGTACCCTCACCTGGACCCTAAACCGTCCCCGTCCCCTAACCATAACCCTAGCCCGAACTCTAACCCTAACCCTTCCCCGAAGCCTGACCCTCAACCGTCCCCTAATCCTAACCCGTACGCTGACACTAACCCGCGCCCTCACACGTACGCTCCCCCTAAAGCGTTGTCGTACCCTCACCTGGACCCTAAACCGTCCCCGTCCCCTAACCCTAACCCTAGCCCGAACCCTAACCCTAACCCTTCCCCGAAGCCTGACCCTCAACCGTCCCCTAATCCTAACCCGTACGCTGACACTAACCCGCGCCCTCACACGTACGCTCCCCCTAAAGCGTTGTCGTACCCTCACCTGGACCCTAAACCGTCACCGTCCCCTAACCCTAACCCTTCCCCGAAGCCTGACCCTCACCCGTCCCCTAATCCTAACCCGTACGCTGACAGTAACCCGCGCCCTCACACGTACGCTACCGCTAAAGCGTTGTCGTACCCTCACCTGGACCCTAAACCGTCCCCGTCCCCTAACCCTAACCCTAGCCCGAACCCTAACCCTAACCCTTCCCCGAAGCCTGACCCTCACCCGTCCCCTAATCCTAACCCGTACGCTGACACTAACCCGCGCCCTCACACGTACGCTCCCCCTAAAGCGTTGTCGTACCCTCACCTGGACCCTAAACCGTCCCCGTCCCCTAACCCTAACCCTAGCCCGAACCCTAACCCTAACACTTCCCCGAAGCCTGACCCTCACCCGTCCCCTAATCCTAACCCGTACGCTGACACTAACCCGCGCCCTCACAAGTACGCTCCCCCTAAAGCGTTGTCGTACCCTCACCTGGACCCTAAACCGTCCCCGTCCGCTAACCCTAACCCTAGCCCGAACCCTAAACCTAACCCTTCCCCGAAGCCTGACCCTCACCCGTCCCCTAATCCTAACCCGTACGCTGACACTAAGCCGCGCCCTCACACGTACGCTCCCGCTAAAGTGTTGTCGTACCCTCACCTGGACCCTAAACCTTCCCCGTCCCCTAACCCTAACCCTAGCCCGAACCCTAACCCTAACCCTTCCCCGAAGCCTGACCCTCAACCTTCCCCTAATCCTAACCCGTACGCTGACACTAACCCGCACCCTCACTCGTACGCTCCCCCTAAAGCGTTGTCGTACCCTCACCTGGACCCTAAACCGTCCCCGTCCCCTAACCCTAACACTTCCCCGAAGCCTGACCCTCACCCGTCCCCTAATCCTAACCCGTACGCTGACACTAACCCGTGCCCTCACACGTACGCTCCCCCTAAAGCGTTGTCGTACCCTCACCTGGACCCTAAACCGTCCCCGTCCCCTAACCCTAACCCTAGCCAGAACCCTAACCCTAACCCTTCCCCGAAGCCTGACCCTCACCCGTCCCCTAATCCTAACCCGTACGCTGACACTAACCCGCGCCCTCACACGTACGCTCCCCGTAAAGCGTTGTCGTACCATCACCTGGACCCTAAACCGTCCCCGTCCCCTAACCCTAACCCTAGCCCGAACCCTAACCCTAACCCTTCCCCGAAGCCTGACCCTCACCCGTCCCCTAATCCTAACCCGTACGCTGACACTAACCCGCGCCCTCACACGTACGCTCCCCCTAAAGCGTTGTCGTACCCTCACCTGGACCCTAAACCGTCCCCGTCCCCTAACCCTAACCCTAGCCCGAACCCTAACCCTAACACTTCCCCGAAGCCTGACCCTCACCCGTCCCCTAATCCTAACCCGTACGCTGACACTAACCCGCGCCCTCACAAGTACGCTCACCCTAAAGCGTTGTCGTACCCTCACCTGGACCCTAAACCGTCCCCGTCCGCTAACCCTAACCCTAGCCCGAACACTAACCCTAACCCTTCCCCGAAGCCTGACCCTCACCCGTCCCCTAATCCTAACCCGTACGCTGACACTAAGCCGCGCCCTCACACGTACTCTCCCGCTAAAGTGTTGTCGTACCCTCACCTGGACCCTAAACCGTCCCCGTCCCCAAACCCTAACCCTAGCACGAACCCTAACCCTAACCCTTCCCCGAAGCCTGACCCTCAACCTTCCCCTAATCCTAACCCGTACGCTGACACTAACCCGCGCCCTCACACGTACGCTCCCCCTAAAGCGTTGTCGTACCCTCACCTGGACCCTAAACCGTCCCCGTCCCCTAACCCTAACACTTCCCCGAAGCCTGACCCTCACCCGTCCCCTAACCCTAACCCGTACGCTGACACTAACCCGCGCCCTCACACGTACGCTCCCCCTAAAGCGTTGTCGTACCCTCACCTGGACCCTAAACCGTCCCTGTCCCCTAACCCTAACCCTAGCCCGAACCCTAACCCTAACCCTTCCCCTAAGCCTGACACTCACACGTCCCCTAATCCTAACCCGTACGCTGACACTAAGCCGCGCCCTCACACGTACGCTCCCGCTAAAGCGTTGTCGTACTCTCACCTGGACCCTAAACCGTCCCCGTCCCCTAACCCTAACCCTAGCCCGAACCCTAACCCTAAACCTTCCCCGAAGCCTGACCCTCAACCGTCCCCTAATCCTAACCCATACGCTGACACTAACCCACGCCCTCACACGTACGCTCCCCCTAAAGCGTTGTCGTACCCTCACCTGGACCCTAAACCGTCCCCGTCCCCTAACTCTAACCTTTCCCCGAAGCCTGACCCTCACCCGTCCCCTAATCCTAACCCGTACGCTGACACTAACACGTGCCCTCACACGTACGCTCCCCCTAAAGCGTTGTCGTACCCTCACCTGGACCCTAAACCGTCCCCGTCCCCTAACCCTAACCCTAGCCCGAACCCTAACCCTAACCCTTCCCCGAAGCCTGACCCTCACCCGTCCCCTAATCCTAACCCGTACGCTGACACTAAGCCGCGCCCTCACACGTACGCTCCCCCTAAAGCGTTGTCGTACCCTCACCTGGACCCTAAACCGTCCCCGTCCCCTAAGCCTAACCCTAGCCCGAACCCTAACCCTAACCCTTCCCCGAAGCCTGACCCTCACCCGTCCCCTAATCCTAACCCGTACGCTGACACTAAGCCGCGCCCTCACACGTACGCTCCCCCTAAAGCGTTGTCGTACCCTCACCTGGACCCTAAACCGTCCCCGTCCCCTAACCCTAACCCTAGCCCGAACCCTCACCCTAACCCTTCCCCGAAGCCTGACCCTCTCCCGTCCCCTAATCCTAACCCGTACGCTGACACTAAGCCGCGCCCTCACACGTACGCTCCCCCTAAAGCGTTGTCGTACCCTCACCTGGACCCTAAACCGTCCCCGTCCCCTAACCCTAACCCTAGCCCGAACCCTAACCCTAAACCTTCCCCATAGCCTGACCCTCACCCGTCCCCTAATCCTAACCTGTACGCTGACACTAACCCGCGCCCTCACACGTACGCTCCCCGTAAAGCGTTATCGTACCCTCACCTGGACCCTAAACCGTCCCCGTCCCCTAACCCTAACCCTAGCCCGAACCCTAACCCTAACCCTTCCCCGAAGCCTGACCCTCACCCGTCCCCTAATCCTAACCCATACGCTGACACTAAGCCGCGCCCTCACACGTACGCTCCCCCTAAAGCGTTGTCGTACCCTCACCTGGACCCTAAACCGTCCCCGTCCGCTAACCCTAACCCTAGCCCGAACCCTAACCCTAACCCTTCCCCGAAGCCTGACCCTCACCCGTCCCCTAATCCTAACCCGTACGCTGACACTAAGCCGCGCCCTCACACGTACGCTCCCGCTAAAGTGTTGTCGTACCCTCACCTGGACCCTAAACCGTCCCCGTCCCCTAACCCTATCCCTAGCCCGAACCCTAACCCTAACCCTTCCCCGAAGCCTGACCCTCAACCTTCCCCTAATCCTAACCCGTACGCTGACACTAACCCGCGCCCTCACACGTACGCTCCCCCTAATGCGTTGTCGTACCCTCACCTGGACCCTAAACCGTCCCCGTCCCCTAACCCTAACACTTCCCCGAAGCCTGACCCTCACCCGTCCCCTAATCCTAACCCGTACGCTGACACTAACCCGCGCCCTCACACGTACGCTCCCCTTAAAGCGTTGTCGTACCCTCACCTGGACCCTAAACCGTCCCCGTCCCCTAACCCTAACCCTAGCCCGATCCCTAACCCTAACCCTTCCCCGAAGCCTGACCCTCACCCGTCCCCTAATCCTAACCCGTACGCTGACACTAACCCGCGCCCTCACACGTACGCTCCCCGTAAAGCGTTGTCGTACCCTCACCTGGACCCTAAACCGTCCCCGTCCCCTAACCCTAACCCTAGCCCGAACCCTAACCCTAACACTTCCCCGAAGCCTGACCCTCACCCGTCCCCTAATCCTAACCCGTACGCTGACACTAACCCGCGCCCTCACACGTACGCTCCCGCTAAAGCGTTGTCGTACCCTCACCTGGACCCTAAACCGTCCCCGTCCCCTAACCCTAACCCTAGCCCGAACCCTAACCCTAAACCTTCCCCGAAGCCTGACCCTCAACCGTCCCCTAATCCTAACCCGTACGCTGACACTAACCCGCGCCCTCACACGTACGCTCCCCCTAAAGCGTTGTCGTACCCTCACCTGGACCCTAAACCGTCCCCGTCCCCTAACCCTAACACTTCCCCGAAGCCTGACCCTCACCCGTCCCCTAATCCTAACCCGTACGCTGACAGTAACCCGCGCCCTCACACGTACGCTCCCCCTAAAGCGTTGTCGTACCCTCACCTGGACCCTAAACCGTCCCCGTCCCCTAACCCTAACCCTAGCCCGAACCCTAACCCTAACCCTTCCCCGAAGCCTGACCCTCAACCGTCCCCTAATCCTAACCCGTACGCTGACACTAACCCGCGCCCTCACACGTACGCTCCCCCTAAAGCGTTGTCGTACCCTCACCTGGACCCTAAACCGTCCCCGTCCCCTAACCCTAACACTTCCCCGAAGCCTGACCCTCACCCGTCCCCTAATCCTAACCCGTACGCTGACACTAACCCGCGCCCTCACACGTACGCTCCCGCTAAAGCGTTGTCGTACTCTCACCTGGACCCTAAACCGTCCCCGTCCCCTAACCCTAACCCTAGCCCGAACCCTAACCCTAAACCTTCCCCGAAGCCTGACCCTCAACCGTCCCCTAATCCTAACCCATACGCTGACACTAACCCACGCCCTCACACGTACGCTCCCCCTAAAGCGTTGTCGTACCCTCACCTGGACCCTAAACCGTCCCCGTCCCCTAACTCTAACCCTTCCCCGAAGCCTGACCCTCACCCGTCCCCTAATCCTAACCCGTACGCTGACACTAACACGCGCCCTCACACGTACGCTCCCCCTAAAGCATTGTCGTACCCTCACCTGGACCCTAAACCGTCCCCGTCCCCTAACCCTAACCCTAGCCCGAACCCTAACCCTAACCCTTCCCCGAAGCCTGACCCTCACCCGTCCCCTAATCCTAACCCGTACGCTGACACTAAGCCGCGCCCTCACACGTACGCTCCCCCTAAAGCGTTGTCGTACCCTCACCTGGACCCTAAACCGTCCCCGTCCCCTAAGCCTAACCCTAGCCCGAACCCTAACCCTAACCCTTCCCCGAAGCCTGACCCTCACCCGTCCCCTAATCCTAACCCGTACGCTGACACTAAGCCGCGCCCTCACACGTACGCTCCCCCTAAAGCGTTGTCGTACCCTCACCTGGACCCTAAACCGTCCCCGTCCCCTAACCCTAACCCTAGCCCGAACCCTCACCCTAACCCTTCCCCGAAGCCTGACCCTCTCCCGTCCCCTAATCCTAACCCGTACGCTGACACTAAGCCGCGCCCTCACACGTACGCTCCCCCTAAAGCGTTGTCGTACCCTCACCTGGACCCTAAACCGTCCCCGTCCCCTAACCCTAACCCTAGCCCGAACCCTAACCCTAAACCTTCCCCATAGCCTGACCCTCACCCGTCCCCTAATCCTAACCTGTACGCTGACACTAACCCGCGCCCTCACACGTACGCTCCCCGTAAAGCGTTATCGTACCCTCACCTGGACCCTAAACCGTCCCCGTCCCCTAACCCTAACCCTAGCCCGAACCCTAACCCTAACCCTTCCCCGAAGCCTGACCCTCACCCGTCCCCTAATCCTAACCCATACGCTGACACTAAGCCGCGCCCTCACACGTACGCTCCCCCTAAAGCGTTGTCGTACCCTCACCTGGACCCTAAACCGTCCCCGTCCCCTAACCCTAACCCTAGCCCGAACCCTAACCCTAACACTTCCCCGAAGCCTGACCCTCACCCGTCCCCTAATCCTAACCCGTACGCTGACACTAACCCGCGCCCTAACACGTACGCTCCCCCTAAAGCGTTGTCGTACCCTCACCTGGACCCTAAACCGTCCCCGTCCGCTAACCCTAACCCTAGCCCGAACCCTAACCCTAAACCTTCCCCGAAGCCTGACCCTCACCCGTCCCCTAATCCTAACCCGTACGCTGACACTAACCCGCGCCCTCACACGTACGCTCCCCCTAAAGCGTTGTCGTACCCTCACCTGGACCCTAAACCGTCCCCGTCCCCTAACCCTAACACTTCCCCGAAGCCTGACCCTCACCCGTCCCCTAATCCTAACCCGTACGCTGACAGTAACCCGCGCCCTCACACGTACGCTCCCCCTAAAGCGTTGTCGTACCCTCACCTGGACCCTAAACCGTCCCCGTCCCCTAACCCTAACCCTAGCCCGAACCCTAACCCTAACCCTTCCCCGAAGCCTGACCCTCACCCGTCCCCTAATCCTAACCCGTACGCTGACACTAACCCGCGCCCTCACACGTACGCTCCCCCTAAAGCGTTGTCGTACCCTCACCTGGACCCTAAACCGTCCCCGTCCCCTAACCCTAACCCTAGCCCGAACCCTAACCCTAACACTTCCCCGAAGCCTGACCCTCAACCGTCCCCTAATCCTAACCCGTACGCTGACACTAACCCGCGCCCTCACACGTACGCTCCCCCTAAAGCGTTGTCGTACCCTCACCTGGACCCTAAACCGTCCCCGTCCGCTAACCCTAACCCTAGCCCGAACCCTAACCCTAACCCTTCCCCGAAGCCTGACCCTCACCCGTCCCCTAATCCTAACCCGTACGCTGACACTAAGCCGCGCCCTCACACGTACGCTCCCGCTAAAGTGTTGTCGTACCCTCACCTGGACCCTAAACCGTCCCCGTCCCCTAACCCTAACCCTAGCCCGAACCCTAACCCTAACCCTTCCCCGAAGCCTGACCCTCAACCTTCCCCTAATCCTAACCCGTACGCTGACACTAACCCGCGCCCTCACTCGTACGCTCCCCCTAAAGCGTTGTCGTACCCTCACCTGGACCCTAAACCGTCCCCGTCCCCTAACCCTAACACTTCCCCGAAGCCTGACCCTCACCCGTCCCCTAATCCTAACCCGTACGCTGACACTAACCCGCGCCCTCACACGTACGCTCCCGCTAAAGCGTTGTCGTACTCTCACCTGGACCCTAAACCGTCCCCGTCCCCTAACCCTAACCCTAGCCCGAACCCTAACCCTAAACCTTCCCCGAAGCCTGACCCTCAACCGTCCCCTAATCCTAACCCATACGCTGACACTAACCCACGCCCTCACACGTACGCTCCCCCTAAAGCGTTGTCGTACCCTCACCTGGACCCTAAACCGTCCCCGTCCCCTAACTCTAACCCTTCCCCGAAGCCTGACCCTCACCCGTCCCCTAATCCTAACCCGTACGCTGACACTAACACGCGCCCTCACACGTACGCTCCCCCTAAAGCATTGTCGTACCCTCACCTGGACCCTAAACCGTCCCCGTCCCCTAACCCTAACCCTAGCCCGAACCCTAACCCTAACCCTTCCCCGAAGCCTGACCCTCACCCGTCCCCTAATCCTAACCCGTACGCTGACACTAAGCCGCGCCCTCACACGTACGCTCCCCCTAAAGCGTTGTCGTACCCTCACCTGGACCCTAAACCGTCCCCGTCCCCTAAGCCTAACCCTAGCCCGAACCCTAACCCTAACCCTTCCCCGAAGCCTGACCCTCACCCGTCCCCTAATCCTAACCCGTACGCTGACACTAAGCCGCGCCCTCACACGTACGCTCCCCCTAAAGCGTTGTCGTACCCTCACCTGGACCCTAAACCGTCCCCGTCCCCTAACCCTAACCCTAGCCCGAACCCTCACCCTAACCCTTCCCCGAAGCCTGACCCTCTCCCGTCCCCTAATCCTAACCCGTACGCTGACACTAAGCCGCGCCCTCACACGTACGCTCCCCCTAAAGCGTTGTCGTACCCTCACCTGGACCCTAAACCGTCCCCGTCCCCTAACCCTAACCCTAGCCCGAACCCTAACCCTAAACCTTCCCCATAGCCTGACCCTCACCCGTCCCCTAATCCTAACCTGTACGCTGACACTAACCCGCGCCCTCACACGTACGCTCCCCGTAAAGCGTTATCGTACCCTCACCTGGACCCTAAACCGTCCCCGTCCCCTAACCCTAACCCTAGCCCGAACCCTAACCCTAACCCTTCCCCGAAGCCTGACCCTCACCCGTCCCCTAATCCTAACCCATACGCTGACACTAAGCCGCGCCCTCACACGTACGCTCCCCCTAAAGCGTTGTCGTACCCTCACCTGGACCCTAAACCGTCCCCGTCCCCTAACCCTAACCCTAGCCCGAACCCTAACCCTAACACTTCCCCGAAGCCTGACCCTCACCCGTCCCCTAATCCTAACCCGTACGCTGACACTAACCCGCGCCCTAACACGTACGCTCCCCCTAAAGCGTTGTCGTACCCTCACCTGGACCCTAAACCGTCCCCGTCCGCTAACCCTAACCCTAGCCCGAACCCTAACCCTAACCCTTCCCCGAAGCCTGACCCTCACCCGTCCCCTAATCCTAACCCGTACGCTGACACTAAGCCGCGCCCTCACACGTACGCTCCCGCTAAAGTGTTGTCGTACCCTCACCTGGACCCTAAACCGTCCCCGTCCCCTAACCCTATCCCTAGCCCGAACCCTAACCCTAACCCTTCCCCGAAGCCTGACCCTCAACCTTCCCCTAATCCTAACCCGTACGCTGACACTAACCCGCGCCCTCACACGTACGCTCCCCCTAATGCGTTGTCGTACCCTCACCTGGACCCTAAACCGTCCCCGTCCCCTAACCCTAACACTTCCCCGAAGCCTGACCCTCACCCGTCCCCTAATCCTAACCCGTACGCTGACACTAACCCGCGCCCTCACACGTACGCTCCCCTTAAAGCGTTGTCGTACCCTCACCTGGACCCTAAACCGTCCCCGTCCCCTAACCCTAACCCTAGCCCGATCCCTAACCCTAACCCTTCCCCGAAGCCTGACCCTCACCCGTCCCCTAATCCTAACCCGTACGCTGACACTAACCCGCGCCCTCACACGTACGCTCCCCGTAAAGCGTTGTCGTACCCTCACCTGGACCCTAAACCGTCCCCGTCCCCTAACCCTAACCCTAGCCCGAACCCTAACCCTAACACTTCCCCGAAGCCTGACCCTCACCCGTCCCCTAATCCTAACCCGTACGCTGACACTAACCCGCGCCCTCACACGTACGCTCCCGCTAAAGCGTTGTCGTACCCTCACCTGGACCCTAAACCGTCCCCGTCCCCTAACCCTAACCCTAGCCCGAACCCTAACCCTAAACCTTCCCCGAAGCCTGACCCTCAACCGTCCCCTAATCCTAACCCGTACGCTGACACTAACCCGCGCCCTCACACGTACGCTCCCCCTAAAGCGTTGTCGTACCCTCACCTGGACCCTAAACCGTCCCCGTCCCCTAACCCTAACACTTCCCCGAAGCCTGACCCTCACCCGTCCCCTAATCCTAACCCGTACGCTGACAGTAACCCGCGCCCTCACACGTACGCTCCCCCTAAAGCGTTGTCGTACCCTCACCTGGACCCTAAACCGTCCCCGTCCCCTAACCCTAACCCTAGCCCGAACCCTAACCCTAACCCTTCCCCGAAGCCTGACCCTCAACCGTCCCCTAATCCTAACCCGTACGCTGACACTAACCCGCGCCCTCACACGTACGCTCCCCCTAAAGCGTTGTCGTACCCTCACCTGGACCCTAAACCGTCCCCGTCCCCTAACCCTAACCCTAGCCCGAACCCTAACCCTAACCCTTCCCCGAAGCCTGACCCTCAACCGTCCCCTAATCCTAACCCGTACGCTGACACTAACCCGCGCCCTCACACGTACGCTCCCCCTAAAGCGTTGTCGTACCCTCACCTGGACCCTAAACCGTCCCCGTCCCCTAACCCTAACCCTTCCCCGAAGCCTGACCCTCACCCGTCCCCTAATCCTAACCCGTACGCTGACAGTAACCCGCGCCCTCACACGTACGCTACCCCTAAAGCGTTGTCGTACCCTCACCTGGACCCTAAACCGTCCCCGTCCCCTAACCCTAACCCTAGCCCGAACCCTAACCCTAACCCTTCCCCGAAGCCTGACCCTCACCCGTCCCCTAATCCTAACCCGTACGCTGACACTAACCCGCGCCCTCACACGTACGCTCCCCCTAAAGCGTTGTCGTACCCTCACCTGGACCCTAAACCGTCCCCGTCCCCTAACCCTAACCCTAGCCCGAACCCTAACCCTAACACTTCCCCGAAGCCTGACCCTCACCCGTCCCCTAATCCTAACCCGTACGCTGACACTAACCTGCGCCCTCACAAGTACGCTCCCCCTAAAGCGTTGTCGTACCCTCACCTGGACCCTAAACCGTCCCCGTCCGCTAACCCTAACCCTAGCCCGAACCCTAACCCTAACCCTTCCCCGAAGCCTGACCCTCACCCGTCCCCTAATCCTAACCCGTACGCTGACACTAAGCCGCGCCCTCACACGTACGCTCCCGCTAAAGTGTTGTCGTACCCTCACCTGGACCCTAAACCGTCCCCGTCCCCTAACCCTAACCCTAGCCCGAACCCTAACCCTAACCCTTCCCCGAAGCCTGACCCTCAACCTTCCCCTAATCCTAACCCGTACGCTGACACTAACCCGCGCCCTCACTCGTACGCTCCCCCTAAAGCGTTGTCGTACCCTCACCTGGACCCTAAACCGTCCCCGTCCCCTAACCCTAACACTTCCCCGAAGCCTGACCCTCACCCGTCCCCTAATCCTAACCCGTACGCTGACACTAACCCGCGCCCTCACACGTACGCTCCCCCTAAAGCGTTGTCGTACCCTCACCTGGACCCTAAAGCGTCCCCGTCCCCTAACCCTAACCCTAGCCCGAACCCTAACCCTAACCCTTCCCCGAAGCCTGACCCTCACCCGTCCCCTAATCCTAACCCGTACGCTGACACTAACCCGCGCCCTCACACGTACGCTCCCCGTAAAGCGTTGTCGTACCCTCACCTGGACCCTAAACCGTCCCCGTCCCCTAACCCTAACCCTAGCCCGAACCCTAACCCTAACCCTTCCCCGAAGCCTGACCCTCACCCGTCCCCTAATCCTAACCCGTACGCTGACACTAAGCCGCGCCCTCACACGTACGCTCCCGCAAAAGTGTTGTCGTACCCTCACCTGGACCCTAAACCGTCCCCGTCCCCAAACCCTAACCCTAGCCCGAACCCTAACCCTAACCCTTCCCCGAAGCCTGACCCTCAAACTTCCCCTAATCCTAACCCGTACGCTGACACTAACCCGCGCCCTCACACGTACGCTCCCCCTAAAGCGTTGTCGTACCCTCACCTGGACCCTAAACCGTTCCCGTCCCCTAACCCTAACACTTCCCCGAAGCCTGACCCTCACCCGTCCCCTAACCCTAACCCGTACGCTGACACTAACCCGCGCCCTCACACGTACGCTCCCCCTAAAGCGTTGTCGTACCCTCACCTGGACCCTAAACCGTCCCCGTCCCCTAACCCTAACCCTAGCCCGAACCCTAACCCTAACACTTCCCCGAAGCCTGACCCTCACCTATCCCCTAATCCTAACCGGTACGCTGACACTAAGCCGCGCCCTCACACGTACGCTCCCGCTAAAGCGTTGTCGTACCCTCACCTGGACCCTAAACCGTCCCCGTCCCCTAACCCTAACCCTAGCCCGAACCCTAACCCTAACCCTTCCCCGAAGCCTGACCCTCACCCGTCCCCTAATCCTAACCCGTACGCTGACACTAACCCGCGCCCTCACACGTACGCTCCCCCTAAAGCGTTGTCGTACCCTCACCTGGACCCTAAACCGTCCCCGTCCCCTAACCCTAACACTTCCCCGAAGCCTGACCCTCACCCGTCCCCTAATCCTAAGCCGTACGCTGACAGTAACCCGCGCCCTCACACGTACGCTCCCCCTAAAGCGTTGTCGTACCCTCACCTGGACCCTAAACCGTCCCCGTCCCCTAACCCTAACACTTCCCCGAAGCCTGACCCTCACCCGTCCCCTAATCCTAACCCGTACGCTGACAGTAACCCGCGCCCTCACACGTACGCTCCCCCTAAAGCGTTGTCGTACCCTCACCTGGACCCTAAACCGTCCCCGTCCCCTAACCCTAACCCTAGCCCGAACCCTAACCCTAACCCTTCCCCGAAGCCTGACCCTCAGCCGTCCCCTAATCCTAACCCGTACGCTGACACTAACCCGCGCCCTCACACGTACGCTCCCCCTAAAGCGTTGTCGTACCCTCACCTGGACCCTAAACCGTCCCCGTCCCCTAACCCTAACACTTCCCCGAAGCCTGACCCTCACCCGTCCCCTAATCCTAAGCCGTACGCTGACAGTAACCCGCGCCCTCACACGTACGCTCCCCCTAAAGCGTTGTCGTACCCTCACCTGGACCCTAAACCGTCCCCGTCCCCTAACCCTAACCCTAGCCCGAACCCTAACCCTAACCCTTCCCCGAAGCCTGACCCTCACCCGTCCCCTAATCCTAACCCGTACGCTGACACTAACCCGCGCCCTCACACGTACGCTCCCCCTAAAGCGTTGTCGTACCCTCACCTGGACCCTAAACCGTCCCCGTCCCCTAACCCTAACCCTAGCCCGAACCCTAACCCTAACACTTCCCCGAAGCCTGACCCTCACCCGTCCCCTAATCCTAACCCGTACGCTGACACTAACCCGCGCCCTCACACGTACGCTCCCCCTAAAGCGTTGTCGTACCCTCACCTGGACCCTAAACCGTCCCCGTCCCCTAACCCTAACCCTAGCCCGAACCCTAACCCTAACCCTTCCCCGAAGCCTGACCCTCACCCGTCCCCTAATCCTAACCCGTACGCTGACACTAAGCCGCGCCCTCACACGTACGCTCCCGCTAAAGCGTTGTCGTACCCTCACCTGGACCCTAAACCGTCCCCGTCCCCTAACCCTAACCCTAGCCAGAACCCTAACACTAACCCTTCCCCGAAGCCTGACCCTCAACCGTCCCCTAATCCTAACCCGTACGCTGACACTAACCCGCGCCCTCACACGTACGCTCCCCCTAAAGCGTTGTCGTACCCTCACCTGGACCCTAAACCGTCCCCGTCCCCTAACCCTAACCCTTCCCCGAAGCCTGACCCTCAACCGTCCCCTAATCCTAAGCCGTACGCTGACAGTAACCCGCGCCCTCACACGTACGCTCCCCCTAAAGCGTTGTCGTACCCTCACCTGGACCCTAAACCGTCCCCGTCCCCTAACCCTAACCCTAGCCCGAACCCTAACCCTAACCCTTCCCCGAAGCCTGACCCTCACCCGTCCCCTAATCCTAACCCGTACGCTGACACTAAGCCGCGCCCTCACACGTACGCTCCCCCTAAAGCGTTGTCGTACCCTCACCTGGACCCTAAACCGTTCCCGTCCCCTAACCCTAACACTTCCCCGAAGCCTGACCCTCACACGTCCCCTAACCCTAACCCGTACGCTGACACTAACCCGCGCCCTCACACGTACGCTCCCCCTAAAGCGTTGTCGTACCCTCACCTGGACCCTAAACCGTCCCCGTCCCCTAACCCTAACCCTAGCCCGAACCCTAACCCTAACACTTCCCCGAAGCCTGACCCTCACCTATCCCCTAATCCTAACCGGTACGCTGACACTAAGCCGCGCCCTCACACGTACGCTCCCGCTAAAGCGTTGTCGTACCCTCACCTGGACCCTAAACCGTCCCCGTCCCCTAACCCTAACCCTAGCCCGAACCCTAACCCTAACCCTTCCCCGAAGCCTGACCCTCAACCGTCCCCTAATCCTAACCCGTACGCTGACACTAACCCGCGCCCTCACACGTACGCTCCCCCTAAAGCGTTGTCGTACCCTCACCTGGACCCTAAACCGTCCCCGTCCCCTAACCCTAACCCTTCCCCGAAGCCTGACCCTCACCCGTCCCCTAATCCTAACCCGTACGCTGACAGTAACCCGCGCCCTCACACGTACGCTCCCCCTAAAGCGTTGTCGTACCCTCACCTGGACCCTAAACCGTCCCCGTCCCCTAACCCTAACCCTAGCCCGAACCCTAACCCTAACCCTTCCCCGAAGCCTGACCCTCACCCGTCCCCTAATCCTAACCCGTACGCTGACACTAACCCGCGCCCTCACACGTACGCTCCCCCTAAAGCGTTGTCGTACCCTCACCTGGACCCTAAACCGTCCCCGTCCCCTAACCCTAACCCTAGCCCGAACCCTAACCCTAACACTTCCCCGAAGCCTGACCCTCACCCGTCCCCTAATCCTAACCCGTACGCTGACACTAACCCGCGCCCTCACACGTACGCTCCCCCTAAAGCGTTGTCGTACCCTCACCTGGACCCTAAACCGTCCCCGTCCCCTAACCCTAACCCTAGCCCGAACCCTAACCCTAAACCTTCCCCGAAGCCTGACCCTCACCCGTCCCCTAATCCTAACCCGTACGCTGACACTAAGCCGCGCCCTCACACGTACGCTCCCGCTAAAGCGTTGTCGTACCCTCACCTGGACCCTAAACCGTCCCCGTCCCCTAACCCTAACCCTAGCCCGAACCCTAACCCTAACCCTTCCCCGAAGCCTGACCCTCAACCGTCCCCTAATCCTAACCCGTACGCTGACACTAACCCGCGCCCTCACACGTACGCTCCCCCTAAAGCGTTGTCGTACCCTCACCTGGACCCTAAACCGTCCCCGTCCCCTAACCCTAACACTTCCCCGAAGCCTGACCCTCACCCGTCCCCTAATCCTAAGCCGTACGCTGACAGTAACCCGCGCCCTCACACGTACGCTCCCCCTAAAGCGTTGTCGTACCCTCACCTGGACCCTAAACCGTCCCCGTCCCCTAACCCTAACCCTAGCCCGAACCCTAACCCTAACCCTTCCCCGAAGCCTGACCCTCACCCGTCCCCTAATCCTAACCCGTACGCTGACACTAACCCGCGCCCTCACACGTACGCTCCCCCTAAAGCGTTGTCGTACCCTCACCTGGACCCTAAACCGTCCCCGTCCCCTAACCCTAACCCTAGCCCGAACCCTAACCCTAACACTTCCCCGAAGCCTGACCCTCACCCGTCCCCTAATCCTAACCCGTACGCTGACACTAACCCGCGCCCTCACACGTACGCTCCCCCTAAAGCGTTGTCGTACCCTCACCTGGACCCTAAACCGTCCCCGTCCCCTAACCCTAACCCTAGCCCGAACCCTAACCCTAACCCTTCCCCGAAGCCTGACCCTCACCCGTCCCCTAATCCTAACCCGTACGCTGACACTAAGCCGCGCCCTCACACGTACGCTCCCGCTAAAGCGTTGTCGTACCCTCACCTGGACCCTAAACCGTCCCCGTCCCCTAACCCTAACCCTAGCCAGAACCCTAACACTAACCCTTCCCCGAAGCCTGACCCTCAACCGTCCCCTAATCCTAACCCGTACGCTGACACTAACCCGCGCCCTCACACGTACGCTCCCCCTAAAGCGTTGTCGTACCCTCACCTGGACCCTAAACCGTCCCCGTCCCCTAACCCTAACCCTTCCCCGAAGCCTGACCCTCAACCGTCCCCTAATCCTAAGCCGTACGCTGACAGTAACCCGCGCCCTCACACGTACGCTCCCCCTAAAGCGTTGTCGTACCCTCACCTGGACCCTAAACCGTCCCCGTCCCCTAACCCTAACCCTAGCCCGAACCCTAACCCTAACCCTTCCCCGAAGCCTGACCCTCACCCGTCCCCTAATCCTAACCCGTACGCTGACACTAACCCGCGCCCTCACACGTACGCTCCCCCTAAAGCTTTGTCGTACCCTCACCTGGACCCTAAACCGTCCCCGTCCCCTAACCCTAACCCTAGCCCGAACCCTAACCCTAACCCTTCCCCGAAGCCTGACCCTCACCCGTCCCCTAATCCTAACCCGTACGCTGACACTAAGCCGCGCCCTCACACGTACGCTCCCCCTAAAGCGTTGTCGTACCCTCACCTGGACCCTAAACCGTCCCCGTCCCCTAACCCTAACCCTAGCCCGAACCCTAACCCTAACCCTTCCCCGAAGCCTGACCCTCACCCGTCCCCTAATCCTAACCCGTACGCTGACACTAAGCCGCGCCCTCACACGTACGCTCCCCCTAAAGCGTTGTCGTACCCTCACCTGGACCCTAAACCGTCCCCGTCCCCTAACCCTAACCCTAGCCCGAACCCTAACCCTAACTCTTCCCCGAAGCCTGACCCTCACCCGTCCCCTAATCCTAACCCGTATGCTGGCACTAAGCCGCGCCCTCACACGTACGCTCCCCCTAAAGCGTTGTCGTTCCCTCACCTGGACCCTAAACCGTCCCCGTCCCCTAACCCTAACCCTAGCCCGAAACCTAACCCTAACCCTTCCCCGAAGCCTGACCCTCACCCGTCCCCTAATCCTAACCCGTACGCTGACACTAACCCGCGCCCTCACACGTACGCTCCCCCTACAGCGTTGTCGTACCCTCACCTGGACCCTAAACCGTCCCCGTCCCCTAACCCTAGCCCGAACCCTAACCCTAACCCTTCCCCGAAGCCTGACCCTCACCCGTCCCCTAATCCTAACCCGTACGCTGACACTAACCCGCGCCCTCACACGTACGCTCCCCCTAAAGCGTTGTCGTACCCTCACCTGGACCCTAAACCGTCCCCGTCCCCTAACCCTAACCCTAGCCCGAACCCTAACCCTAACACTTCCCCGAAGCCTGACCCTCACCCGTCCCCTAATCCTAACCCGTACGCTGTGACTAAGCTGCGCCCTCACAAGTACGCTCCCCCTAAAGCGTTGTCGTACCCTCACCTGGACCCTAAACCGTCCCCGTCCCCTAACCCTAACCCTAGCCCGAAACCTAACCCTAACCCTTCCCCGAAGCCTGACCCTCACCCGTCCCCTAATCCTAACCCGTACGCTGACACTAACCCGCGCCCTCACACGTACGCTCCCCCTAAAGCGTTGTCGTACCCTCACCTGGACCCTAAACCGTCCCCGTCCCCTAACCCTAACCCTAGCCCGAACCCTAACCCTAACCCTTCCCCGAAGCCTGACCCTCACCCGTCCGCTAATCCTAACCCGTACGCTGACACTAAGCCGTGCCCTCACACGTACCCTCCCGCTAAAGCGTTGTCGTACCCTCACCTGGACCCTAAACCGTCCCCGTCCCCTAACCCTAACCCTAGCCCGAACCCTAACCCTAACCCTTCCCCGAAGCCTGACCCTCAACCGTCCCCTAATCCTAACCCGTACGCTGACACTAACCCGCGCCCTCACACGTACGCTCCCCCTAAAGCGTTGTCGTACCCTCACCTGGACCCTAAACCGTCCCCGTCCCCTAACCCTAACCCTAGCCCGAACACTAACCCTAACCCTTCCCCGAAGCCTGACCCTCACCTGTCCCCTAATCCTAACCCGTACGCTGACACTAAGCCACGCCCTCACACGTACGCTCCCCCTAAAGCGTTGTCGTACCCTCACCTGGACCCTAAACCGTCCCCGTCCCCTAACCCTAACCCTAGCCCGAACCCTAACCCTAACCCTACCCCGAAGCCTGACCCTCACCCGTCCCCTAATCCTAACCCGTACGCTGACGCTAAGCCACGCCCTCACACGTACGCTCCCCCTAAAGCATTGTCGTACCCTCACCTGGACCCTAAACCGTCCCCGTCCCCTAACCCTAACCCTAGCCCGAACCCTAACCCTAATCCTTCCCCGAAGCCTGACCCTCACCCGTCCCCTAATCCTAACCCGTACGATGACGCTAAGCCACGCCCTCACACGTACGCTCCCCCTAAAGCATTGTCGTACCCTCACCTGGACCCTAAACCGTCCCCGTCCCCTAACCCTAACCCTAGCCCGAACCCTAACCCTAACCCTTCCCCGAAGCCTGAACCTCACCCGTCCCCTAATCCTAACCCGTACGCTGACACTAAGCCGCGCCCTCACACGTACGCTCCCCCTAAAACGTTGTCGTACCCTCACCTGGACCCTAAACCGTCCCAGTCCCCTAAACCTAACCCTAGCCCCAACCCTAACCCTAACACTTCCCCGAAGCCTGACCCTCACCCGTCCCCTAATCCTAACCCGTACGCTGACACTAAGCCACGCCCTCACACGTACCCTACCGCTAAAGCGTTGTCGTACCCTCACCTGGACCCTAAACCGTCCCCGTCCCCTAACCCTAACCCTAGCCCGAACCCTAACCCTAACCCTTCCCCGAAGCCTGACCCTCAACCGTCCCCTAATCCTAACCCGTACGCTGACACTAACCCGCGCCCTCACACGTACGCTCCCCCTAAAGCGTTGTCGTACCCTCACCTGGACCCTAAACCGTCCCCGTCCCCTAACCCTAACCCTTCCCCGAAGCCTGACCCTCACCCGTCCCCTAATCCTAACCCGTACGCTGACACTAACCCGCGCCCTCACACGTACGCTCCCCCTAAAGCGTTGTCGTACCCTCACCTGGACCCTAAACCGTCCCTGTCCCCTAACCCTAACCCTAGCCCGAACCCTAACCCTAACCCTTCCCCGAAGCCTGACCCTCACCTGTCCCCTAATCCTAACCCGTACGCTGACACTAAGCCGCGCCCTCACACGTACGCTCCCCCTAAAGCGTTGTCGTACCCTCACCTGGACCCTAAACCGTCCCCGTCCCCTAACCCTAACCCTAGCCCGAACCCTAACCCTAACCCTTCCCCGAAGCCTGACCCTCACCCGTCCCCTAATCCTAACCCGTACGCTGACACTAACCCGCGCCCTCACACGTACGCTCCCCCTAAAGCGTTGTCGTACCCTCACCTGGACCCTAAACCGTCCCCGTCCCCTAACCCTAACCCTAGCCCGAACCCTAACCCTAACACTTCCCCGAAGCCTGACCCTCACCCGTCCCCTAATCCTTACCCGTACGCTGACACTAAGCCGCGCCCTCACACGTACCCTCCCGCTAAAGCGTTGTCGTACCCTCACCTGGACCCTAAACCGTCCCCGTCCCCTAACCCTAACCCTAGCGCGAACCCTAACCCTAACCCTTCCCCGAAGCCTGACCCTCAACCGTCCCCTAATCCTAACCCGTACGCTGACACTAACCCGCGCCCTCACACGTACGCTCCCCCTAAAGCGTTGTCGTACCCTCACCTGGACCCTAAACCGTCCCCGTCCCCTAACTCTAACCCTTCCCCGAAGCCTGACCCTCACCCGTCCCCTAATCCTAACCCGTACGCTGACACTAACCCGCGCCCTCACACGTACGCTCCCCCTAAAGCGTTGTCGTACCCTCACCTGGACCCTAAACCGTCCCCGTCCCCTAACCCTAACCCTAGCCCGAACCCTAACCCTAACCCTTCCCCGAAGCCTGAACCTCACCTGTCCCCTAATCCTAACCCGTACGCTGACACTAAGAGACGCCCTCACACGTACGCTCCCCCTAAAGCGTTGTCGTACCCTCACCTGGACCCTAAACCGTCCCCTAACCCTAACCCTAACCCTAGCCCGAACCCTAACCCTAACCCTTCCCCGAAACCTGACCCTCACCCGTCCCCTAATCCTAACCCGTAGGCTGACAGTAACCCGCGCCCTCACACGTACGCTCCCCCTAAAGCGTTGTCGTACCCTCACCTGGACCCTAAACCGTCCCCGTCCCCTAACCCTAACCCTAGCCCGAACCCTAACCCTAACCCTTCCCCGAAGCCTGACCCTCAACCGTCCCCTAATCCTAACCCGTACGCTGACACTAACCCGCGCCCTCACACGTACGCTCCCCCTAAAGCGTTGTCGTACCCTCACCTGGACCCTAAACCGTCCCCGTCCCCTAACCCTAACACTTTCCCGAAGCCTGACCCTCACCCGTCCCCTAATCCTAACCCGTACGCTGACAGTAACCCGTGCCCTCACACGTACGCTCCCCCTAAAGCGTTGTCGTACCCTCACCTGGACCCTAAACCGTCCCCGTCCCCTAACCCTAACCCTAGAACGAACCCTAACCCTAACCCTTCCCCGAAGCCTGACCCTCACCCGTCCCCTAATCCTAACCCGTACGCTGACACTAAGCCGCGCCCTCACACGTACGCTCCCCCTAAAGCGTTGTCGTACCCTCACCTGGACCCTAAACCGTCCCCGTCCCCTAACCCTAACCCTAGCCCGAACCCTAACCCTAACCCATCCCCAAAGCCTGACCCTCACCCGTCCCCTAATCCTAACCCATACGCTGACACTAAGCCGCGCCCTCACACGTACGCTCCCCCTAAAGCATTGTCGTACCCTCACCTGGACCCTAAACCGTCCCCGTCCCCTAACCCTAACCCTAGCCCGAACCCTAACCCTAACCCTTTCCCGAAACCTGACCCTCACCCGTCCCCTAATCCTAACCCGTACGCTGACACTAACCTGCGCCCTCACACGTACGCTCCCCCTAAAGCGTTGTCGTACCCTCACCTGGACCCTAAACCGTCCCCGTCCCCTAACCCTAACCCTAGCCCGAACCCTAACCCTAACACTTCCCCGAAGCCTGACCCTCACCCGTCCCCTAATCCTAACCCGTACGCTGTGACTAAGCTGCGCCCTCACAAGTACGCTCCCCCTAAAGCGTTGTCGTACCCTCACCTGGACCCTAAACCGTCCCCGTCCCCTAACCCTAACCCTAGCCCGAAACCTAACCCTAACCCTTCCCCGAAGCCTGACCCTCACCCGTCCCCTAATCCTAACCCGTACGCTGACACTAACCCGCGCCCTCACACGTACGCTCCCCCTAAAGCGTTGTCGTACCCTCACCTGGACCCTAAACCGTCCCCGTCCCCTAACCCTAACCCTAGCCCGAACCCTAACCCTAACCCTTCCCCGAAGCCTGACCCTCACCCGTCCGCTAATCCTAACCCGTACGCTGACACTAAGCCGTGCCCTCACACGTACCCTCCCGCTAAAGCGTTGTCGTACCCTCACCTGGACCCTAAACCGTCCCCGTCCCCTAACCCTAACCCTAGCCCGAACCCTAACCCTTACCCTTCCCCGAAGCCTGACCCTCAACCGTCCCCTAATCCTAACCCGTACGCTGACACTAACCCGCGCCCTCACACGTACGCTCCCCCTAAAGCGTTGTCGTACCCTCACCTGGACCCTAAACCGTCCCCGTCCCCTAACCCTAACCCTAGCCCGAACACTAACCCTAACCCTTCCCCGAAGCCTGACCCTCACCTGTCCCCTAATCCTAACCCGTACGCTGACACTAAGCCACGCCCTCACACGTACGCTCCCCCTAAAGCGTTGTCGTACCCTCACCTGGACCCTAAACCGTCCCCGTCCCCTAACCCTAACCCTAGCCCGAACCCTAACCCTAACCCTTCCCCGAAGCCTGACCCTCACCCGTCCCCTAATCCTAACCCGTACGCTGACGCTAAGCCACGCCCTCACACGTACGCTCCCCCTAAAGCATTGTCGTACCCTCACCTGGACCCTAAACCGTCCCCGTCCCCTAACCCTAACCCTAGCCCGAACCCTAACCCTAATCCTTCCCCGAAGCCTGACCCTCACCCGTCCCCTAATCCTAACCCGTACGATGACGCTAAGCCACGCCCTCACACGTACGCTCCCCCTAAAGCATTGTCGTACCCTCACCTGGACCCTAAACCGTCCCCGTCCCCTAACCCTAACCCTAGCCCGAACCCTAACCCTAACCCTTCCCCGAAGCCTGACCCTCACCCGTCCCCTAATCCTAACCCGTACGCTGACACTAAGCCGCGCCCTCACACGTACGCTCCCCCTAAAACGTTGTCGTACCCTCACCTGGACCCTAAACCGTCCCCGTCCCCTAAACCTAACCCTAGCCCCAACCCTAACCCTAACACTTCCCCGAAGCCTGACCCTCACCCGTCCCCTAATCCTAACCCGTACGCTGACACTAAGCCACGCCCTCACACGTACCCTACCGCTAAAGCGTTGTCGTACCCTCACCTGGACCCTAAACCGTCCCCGTCCCCTAACCCTAACCCTAGCCCGAACCCTAACCCTAACCCTTCCCCGAAGCCTGACCCTCAACCGTCCCCTAATCCTAACCCGTACGCTGACACTAACCCGCGCCCTCACACGTACGCTCCCCCTAAAGCGTTGTCGTACCCTCACCTGGACCCTAAACCGTCCCCGTCCCCTAACCCTAACCCTAGCCCGAACCCTAACCCTAACACTTCCCCGAAGCCTGACCCTCACCCGTCCCCTAATCCTAACCCGTACGCTGTGACTAAGCTGCGCCCTCACAAGTACGCTCCCCCTAAAGCGTTGTCGTACCCTCACCTGGACCCTAAACCGTCCCCGTCCCCTAACCCTAACCCTAGCCCGAAACCTAACCCTAACCCTTCCCCGAAGCCTGACCCTCACCCGTCCCCTAATCCTAACCCGTACGCTGACACTAACCCGCGCCCTCACACGTACGCTCCCCCTAAAGCGTTGTCGTACCCTCACCTGGACCCTAAACCGTCCCCGTCCCCTAACCCTAACCCTAGCCCGAACCCTAACCCTAACCCTTCCCCGAAGCCTGACCCTCACCCGTCCGCTAATCCTAACCCGTACGCTGACACTAAGCCGTGCCCTCACACGTACCCTCCCGCTAAAGCGTTGTCGTACCCTCACCTGGACCCTAAACCGTCCCCGTCCCCTAACCCTAACCCTAGCCCGAACCCTAACCCTTACCCTTCCCCGAAGCCTGACCCTCAACCGTCCCCTAATCCTAACCCGTACGCTGACACTAACCCGCGCCCTCACACGTACGCTCCCCCTAAAGCGTTGTCGTACCCTCACCTGGACCCTAAACCGTCCCCGTCCCCTAACCCTAACCCTAGCCCGAACACTAACCCTAACCCTTCCCCGAAGCCTGACCCTCACCTGTCCCCTAATCCTAACCCGTACGCTGACACTAAGCCACGCCCTCACACGTACGATCCCCCTAAAGCGTTGTCGTACCCTCACCTGGACCCTAAACCGTCCCCGTCCCCTAACCCTAACCCTAGCCCGAACCCTAACCCTAACCCTTCCCCGAAGCCTGACCCTCACCCGTCCCCTAATCCTAACCCGTACGCTGACGCTAAGCCACGCCCTCACACGTACGCTCCCCCTAAAGCATTGTCGTACCCTCACCTGGACCCTAAACCGTCCCCGTCCCCTAACCCTAACCCTAGCCCGAACCCTAACCCTAATCCTTCCCCGAAGCCTGACCCTCACCCGTCCCCTAATCCTAACCCGTACGATGACGCTAAGCCACGCCCTCACACGTACGCTCCCCCTAAAGCATTGTCGTACCCTCACCTGGACCCTAAACCGTCCCCGTCCCCTAACCCTAACCCTAGCCCGAACCCTAACCCTAACCCTTCCCCGAAGCCTGACCCTCACCCGTCCCCTAATCCTAACCCGTACGCTGACACTAAGCCGCGCCCTCACACGTACGCTCCCCCTAAAACGTTGTCGTACCCTCACCTGGACCCTAAACCGTCCCCGTCCCCTAAACCTAACCCTAGCCCCAACCCTAACCCTAACACTTCCCCGAAGCCTGACCCTCACCCGTCCCCTAATCCTAACCCGTACGCTGACACTAAGCCACGCCCTCACACGTACCCTACCGCTAAAGCGTTGTCGTACCCTCACCTGGACCCTAAACCGTCCCCGTCCCCTAACCCTAACCCTAGCCCGAACCCTAACCCTAACCCTTCCCCGAAGCCTGACCCTCAACCGTCCCCTAATCCTAACCCGTACGCTGACACTAACCCGCGCCCTCACACGTACGCTCCCCCTAAAGCGTTGTCGTACCCTCACCTGGACCCTAAACCGTCCCCGTCCCCTAACCCTAACCCTTCCCCGACGCCTGACACTCACCCGTCCCCTAATCCTAACCCGTACGCTGACACTAACCCGCGCCCTCACACGTACGCTCCCCCTAAAGCGTTGTCGTACCCTCACCTGGACCCTAAACCGTCCCTGTCCCCTAACCCTAACCCTAGCCCGAACCCTAACCCTAACCCTTCCCCGAAGCCTGACCCTCACCTGTCCCCTAATCCTAACCCGTACGCTGACACTAAGCCGCGCCCTCACACGTACGCTCCCCCTAAAGCGTTGTCGTACCCTCACCTGGACCCTAAACCGTCCCCGTCCCCTAACCCTAACCCTAGCCCGAACCCTAACCCTAACCCTTCCCCGAAGCCTGACCCTCACCCGTCCCCTAATCCTAACCCGTACGCTGACACTAACCCGCGCCCTCACACGTACGCTCCCCCTAAAGCGTTGTCGTACCCTCACCTGGACCCTAAACCGTCCCCGTCCCCTAACCCTAACCCTAGCCCGAACCCTAACCCTAACACTTCCCCGAAGCCTGACCCTCACCCGTCCCCTAATCCTTACCCGTACGCTGACACTAAGCCGCGCCCTCACACGTACCCTCCCGCTAAAGCGTTGTCGTACCCTCACCTGGACCCTAAACCGTCCCCGTCCCCTAACCCTAACCCTAGCGCGAACCCTAACCCTAACCCTTCCCCGAAGCCTGACCCTCAACCGTCCCCTAATCCTAACCCGTACGCTGACACTAACCCGCGCCCTCACACGTACGCTCCCCCTAAAGCGTTGTCGTACCCTCACCTGGACCCTAAACCGTCCCCGTCCCCTAACTCTAACCCTTCCCCGAAGCCTGACCCTCACCCGTCCCCTAATCCTAACCCGTACGCTGACACTAACCCGCGCCCTCACACGTACGCTCCCCCTAAAGCGTTGTCGTACCCTCACCTGGACCCTAAACCGTCCCCGTCCCCTAACCCTAACCCTAGCCCGAACCCTAACCCTAACCCTTCCCCGAAGCCTGACCCTCACCCGTCCCCTAATCCTAACCCGTACGCTGACACTAAGCCGCGCCCTCACACGTACGCTCCCCCTAAAGCGTTGTCGTACCCTCACCTGGACCCTAAACCGTCCCCGTCCCCTAACCCTAACCCTAGCCCGAACCCTAACCCTAACCCATCCCCAAAGCCTGACCCTCACCCGTCCCCTAATCCTAACCCATACGCTGACACTAAGCCGCGCCCTCACACGTACGCTCCCCCTAAAGCGTTGTCGTACCCTCACCTGGACCCTAAACCGTCCCCGTCCCCTAACCCTAACACTTTCCCGAAGCCTGACCCTCACCCGTCCCCTAATCCTAACCCGTACGCTGACAGTAACCCGTGCCCTCACACGTACGCTCCCCCTAAAGCGTTGTCGTACCCTCACCTGGACCCTAAACCGTCCCCGTCCCCTAACCCTAACCCTAGAACGAACCCTAACCCTAACCCTTCCCCGAAGCCTGACCCTCACCCGTCCCCTAATCCTAACCCGTACGCTGACACTAAGCCGCGCCCTCACACGTACGCTCCCCCTAAAGCGTTGTCGTACCCTCACCTGGACCCTAAACCGTCCCCGTCCCCTAACCCTAACCCTAGCCCGAACCCTAACCCTAACCCATCCCCAAAGCCTGACCCTCACCCGTCCCCTAATCCTAACCCATACGCTGACACTAAGCCGCGCCCTCACACGTACGCTCCCCCTAAAGCGTTGTCGTACCCTCACCTGGACCCTAAACCGTCCCCGTCCCCTAACCCTAACCCTAGCCCGAACCCTAACCCTAACCCTTTCCCGAAACCTGACCCTCACCCGTCCCCTAATCCTAACCCGTACGCTGACACTAACCCACGCCCTCACACGTACGCTCCCCCTAAAGCGTTGTCGTACCCTCACCTGGACCCTAAACCGTCCCCGTCCCCTAACCCTAACCCTAGCCCGAACCCTAACCCTAACACTTCCCCGAAGCCTGACCCTCACCCGTCCCCTAATCCTAACCCGTACGCTGTGACTAAGCTGCGCCCTCACAAGTACGCTCCCCCTAAAGCGTTGTCGTACCCTCACCTGGACCCTAAACCGTCCCCGTCCCCTAACCCTAACCCTAGCCCGAAACCTAACCCTAACCCTTCCCCGAAGCCTGACCCTCACCCGTCCCCTAATCCTAACCCGTACGCTGACACTAACCCGCGCCCTCACACGTACGCTCCCCCTAAAGCGTTGTCGTACCCTCACCTGGACCCTAAACCGTCCCCGTCCCCTAACCCTAACCCTAGCCCGAACCCTAACCCTAACCCTTCCCCGAAGCCTGACCCTCACCCGTCCGCTAATCCTAACCCGTACGCTGACACTAAGCCGTGCCCTCACACGTACCCTCCCGCTAAAGCGTTGTCGTACCCTCACCTGGACCCTAAACCGTCCCCGTCCCCTAACCCTAACCCTAGCCCGAACCCTAACGCTTACCCTTCCCCGAAGCCTGACCCTCAACCGTCCCCTAATCCTAACCCGTACGCTGACACTAACCCGCGCCCTCACACGTACGCTCCCCCTAAAGCGTTGTCGTACCCTCACCTGGACCCTAAACCGTCCCCGTCCCCTAACCCTAACCCTAACCCGAACACTAACCCTAACCCTTCCCCGAAGCCTGACCCTCACCTGTCCCCTAATCCTAACCCGTACGCTGACACTAAGCCACGCCCTCACACGTACGCTCCCCCTAAAGCGTTGTCGTACCCTCACCTGGACCCTAAACCGTCCCCGTCCCCTAACCCTAACCCTAGCCCGAACCCTAACCCTAACCCTTCCCCGAAGCCTGACCCTCACCCGTCCCCTAATCCTAACCCGTACGCTGACGCTAAGCCACGCCCTCACACGTACGCTCCCCCTAAAGCATTGTCGTACCCTCACCTGGACCCTAAACCGTCCCCGTCCCCTAACCCTAACCCTAGCCCGAACCCTAACCCTAATCCTTCCCCGAAGCCTGACCCTCACCCGTCCCCTAATCCTAACCCGTACGATGACGCTAAGCCACGCCCTCACACGTACGCTCCCCCTAAAGCATTGTCGTACCCTCACCTGGACCCTAAACCGTCCCCGTCCCCTAACCCTAACCCTAGCCCGAACCCTAACCCTAACCCTTCCCCGAAGCCTGACCCTCACCCGTCCCCTAATCCTAACCCGTACGCTGACACTAAGCCGCGCCCTCACACGTACGCTCCCCCTAAAACGTTGTCGTACCCTCACCTGGACCCTAAACCGTCCCCGTCCCCTAAACCTAACCCTAGCCCCAACCCTAACCCTAACACTTCCCCGAAGCCTGACCCTCACCCGTCCCCTAATCCTAACCCGTACGCTGACACTAAGCCACGCCCTCACACGTACCCTACCGCTAAAGCGTTGTCGTACCCTCACCTGGACCCTAAACCGTCCCCGTCCCCTAACCCTAACCCTAGCCCGAACCCTAACCCTAACCCTTCCCCGAAGCCTGACCCTCAACCGTCCCCTAATCCTAACCCGTACGCTGACACTAACCCGCGCCCTCACACGTACGCTCCCCCTAAAGCGTTGTCGTACCCTCACCTGGACCCTAAACCGTCCCCGTCCCCTAACCCTAACCCTTCCCCGAAGCCTGACCCTCACCCGTCCCCTAATCCTAACCCGTACGCTGACACTAACCCGCGCCCTCACACGTACGCTCCCCCTAAAGCGTTGTCGTACCCTCACCTGGACCCTAAACCGTCCCTGTCCCCTAACCCTAACCCTAGCCCGAACCCTAACCCTAACCCTTCCCCGAAGCCTGACCCTCACCTGTCCCCTAATCCTAACCCGTACGCTGACACTAAGCCGCGCCCTCACACGTACGCTCCCCCTAAAGCGTTGTCGTACCCTCACCTGGACCCTAAACCGTCCCCGTCCCCTAACCCTAACCCTAGCCCGAACCCTAACCCTAACCCTTCCCCGAAGCCTGACCCTCACCCGTCCCCTAATCCTAACCCGTACGCTGACACTAACCCGCGCCCTCACACGTACGCTCCCCCTAAAGCGTTGTCGTACCCTCACCTGGACCCTAAACCGTCCCCGTCCCCTAACCCTAACCCTAGCCCGAACCCTAACCCTAACACTTCCCCGAAGCCTGACCCTCACCCGTCCCCTAATCCTTACCCGTACGCTGACACTAAGCCGCGCCCTCACACGTACCCTCCCGCTAAAGCGTTGTCGTACCCTCACCTGGACCCTAAACCGTCCCCGTCCCCTAACCCTAACCCTAGCGCGAACCCTAACCCTAACCCTTCCCCGAAGCCTGACCCTCAACCGTCCCCTAATCCTAACCCGTACGCTGACACTAACCCGCGCCCTCACACGTACGCTCCCCCTAAAGCGTTGTCGTACCCTCACCTGGACCCTAAACCGTCCCCGTCCCCTAACTCTAACCCTTCCCCGAAGCCTGACCCTCACCCGTCCCCTAATCCTAACCCGTACGCTGACACTAACCCGCGCCCTCACACGTACGCTCCCCCTAAAGCGTTGTCGTACCCTCACCTGGACCCTAAACCGTCCCCGTCCCCTAACCCTAACCCTAGCCCGAACCCTAACCCTAACCCTTCCCCGAAGCCTGAACCTCACCTGTCCCCTAATCCTAACCCGTACGCTGACACTAAGAGGCGCCCTCACACGTACGCTCCCCCTAAAGCGTTGTCGTACCCTCACCTGGACCCTAAACCGTCCCCTAACCCTAACCCTAACCCTAGCCCGAACCCTAACCCTAACCCTTCCCCGAAACCTGACCCTCACCCGTCCCCTAATCCTAACCCGTAGGCTGACAGTAACCCGCGCCCTCACACGTACGCTCCCCCTAAAGCGTTGTCGTACCCTCACCTGGACCCTAAACCGTCCCCGTCCCCTAACCCTAACCCTAGCCCGAACCCTAACCCTAACCCTTCCCCGAAGCCTGACCCTCAACCGTCCCCTAATCCTAACCCGTACGCTGACACTAACCCGCGCCCTCACACGTACGCTCCCCCTAAAGCGTTGTCGTACCCTCACCTGGACCCTAAACCGTCCCCGTCCCCTAACCCTAACACTTTCCCGAAGCCTGACCCTCACCCGTCCCCTAATCCTAACCCGTACGCTGACAGTAACCCGTGCCCTCACACGTACGCTCCCCCTAAAGCGTTGTCGTACCCTCACCTGGACCCTAAACCGTCCCCGTCCCCTAACCCTAACCCTAGAACGAACCCTAACCCTAACCCTTCCCCGAAGCCTGACCCTCACCCGTCCCCTAATCCTAACCCGTACGCTGACACTAAGCCGCGCCCTCACACGTACGCTCCCCCTAAAGCGTTGTCGTACCCTCACCTGGACCCTAAACCGTCCCCGTCCCCTAACCCTAACCCTAGCCCGAACCCTAACCCTAACCCATCCCCAAAGCCTGACCCTCACCCGTCCCCTAATCCTAACCCATACGCTGACACTAAGCCGCGCCCTCACACGTACGCTCCCCCTAAAGCGTTGTCGTACCCTCACCTGGACCCTAAACCGTCCCCGTCCCCTAACCCTAACCCTAGCCCGAACCCTAACCCTAACCCTTTCCCGAAGCCTGACCCTCACCCGTCCCCTAATCCTAACCCGTACGCTGACACTAACCCGCGCCCTCACACGTACGCTCCCCCTAAAGCGTTGTCGTACCCTCACCTGGACCCTAAACCGTCCCCGTCCCCTAACCCTAACCCTAGCCCGAACCCTAACCCTAACCCTTCCCAGAAGCCTGACACTCACCCGTCACCTAATCCTAACCCGTACGCTGACACTAAGCCGCGCCCTCACACGTACGCTCCCGCTAAAGCGTTGTCGTACTCTCACCTGGTCCCTAAACCGTCCCCGTCCCCTAACCCTAACCCTAGCCCGAACCCTAACCCTAACCCTTCCCCGAAGCCTGACCCGCAACCGTCCCCTAATCCTAACCCATACGCTGACACTAACCCGCGCCCTCACACGTACGCTCCCCCTAAAGCGTTGTCGTACCCTCACCTGGACCCTAAACCGTCCCCGTCCCCTAACTCTAACCCTTCCCCGAAGCCTGACCCTCACCCGTCCCCTAATCCTAACCCGTATGCTGACACTAACACGCGCCCTCACACGTACGCTCCCCCTAAAGCGTTGTCGTACCCTCACCTGGACCCTAAACCGTCCCCGTCCCCTAACCCTAACCCTAGCCCGAACCCTAACCCTAACCCTTCCCCGAAGCCTGACCCTCACCCGTCCCCTAATCCTAACCCGTACGCTGACACTAAGCCGCGCCCTCACACGTACGCTCCCCCTAAAGCGTTGTCGTACCCTCACCTGGACCCTAAACCGTCCCCGTCCCCTAACCCTAACCCTAGCCCGAACCCTAACCCTAACCCTTCCCCGAAGCCTGACCCTCACCCGTCCCCTAATCCTAACCCGTACGCTGACACTAAGCCGCGCCCTCACACGTACGCTCCCCCTAAAGCGTTGTCGTACGCTCACCTGGACCCTAAACTGTCCCCGTCCCCTAACCCTAACCCTAGCCCGAACCCTAACCCTAACCCTTCCCCTAAGCCTGACCCTCACACGTCCCCTAATCCTAACCCGTACGCTGACACTAAGCCGCGCCCTCACACGTACGCTCCCGCTAAAGCGTTGTCGTACTCTCACCTGAACCCTAAACCGTCCCCGTCCCCTAACCCTAACCCTAGCCCGAACCCTAACCCTAACCCTTCCCCGAAGCCTGACCCTCAACCGTCCCCTAATCCTAACCCATACGCTGACACTAACCCGCGCCCTCACACGTACGCTCCCCCTAAAGCGTTGTCGTACCCTCACCTGGACCCTAAACCGTCCCCGTCCCCTAACTCTAACCCTTCCCCGAAGCCTGACCCTCACCCGTCCCCTAATCCTAACCCGTACGCTGACACTAACACGCGCCCTCACACGTACGCTCCCCCTAAAGCGTTGTCGTACCCTCACATGGACCCTAAACCGTCCCCGTCCCCTAACCCTAACCCTAGCCCGAACCCTAACCCTAACCCTTCCCCGAAGCCTGACCCTCACCCGTCCCCTAATCCTAACCCGTACGCTGACACTAAGCCGCGCCCTCACACATACGCTCCCCCTAAAGCGTTGTCGTACCCTCACCTGGACCCTAAACCGTCCCCGTCCCCTAACCCTAACCCTAGCCCGAACCCTAACCCTAACCCTTCCCCGAAGCCTGACCCTCACCCGTCCCCTAATCCTAACCCGTACGCTGACACTAAGCCGCGCCCTCACACGTACGCTCCCCCTAAAGCGTTGTCGTACCCTCACCTGGACCCTAAACCGTCCCCGTCCCCTAACCCTAACCCTAGCCCGAACCCTAACCCTAACCCTTCCCCGAAGCCTGACCCTCACCCGGCCCCTAATCCTAACCCGTACGCTGACACTAAGCCGCGCCCTCACACGTACGCTCCCCCTAAAGCGTTGTCGTACCCTCACCTGGACCCTAAACCGTCCCCGTCCCCTAACCCTAACCCTAGCCCGAACCCTCACCCTAACCCTTCCCCGAAGCCTGACCCTCTCCCGTCCCCTAATCCTAACCCGTACATTGACACTAAGCCGCGCCCTCACACGTACGCTCCTCCTAAAGCGTTGTTGTACCCTCACCTGGACCCTAAACCGTCCCCGTCCCCTAACCCTAACCCAAGCCCGAACCCTAACCCTAACCCTTCCCCGAAGCCTGACCCTCACCCGTCCCCTAATCCTAACCTGTACGCTGACACTAACCCGCGCCCTCACACGTACGCTCCCCCTAAAGCGTTATCGTACCCTCACCTGGACCCTAAACCGTCCCCGTCCCCTAACCCTAACCCTAGCCCGAACCCTAACCATAACCCTTCCCCGAAGCCTGACACTCACCCGTCCCCTAATCCTAACCCTTACGCTGACACTAAGCCGCGCCCTCACACGTACGCTCCCCCTAAAGCGTTGTCGTACCCTCACCTGGACCCTAAACCGTCCCCGTCCCCTAACCCTAACCCTAGCCCGAACCCTAACCCTAACACTTCCCCGAAGCCTGACCCT
The DNA here is from genome assembly GCF_963455315.2 of Globicephala melas. NCBI lineage: Eukaryota > Metazoa > Chordata > Mammalia > Artiodactyla > Delphinidae > Globicephala > Globicephala melas. The sequence goes on along the minus strand of NW_027207231.1, from coordinate 1,039,812 downwards.
CACCCGTCACCTAATCCTAACCCGTACGCTGACACTAACCCGCGCCCTCACACGTACGCTCCCCCTAAAGCGTTGTCGTACCCTCACCTGGACCCTAAACCGTCCCCGTCCGCTAACCCTAACCCTAGCCCGAACCCTAACCCTAACCCTTCCCCGAAGCCTGACCCTCACCCGTCCCCTAATCCTAACCCGTACGCTGACACTAAGCCGCGCCCTCACACGTACGCTCCCGCTAAAGTGTTGTCGTACCCTCACCTGGACCCTAAACCGTCCCCGTCCCCTAACCCTAACCCTAGCCCGAACCCTAACCCTAACCCTTCCCCGAAGCCTGACCCTCACCCGTCCCCTAATCCTAACCCGTACGCTGACACTAACCCGCGCCCTCACACGTACGCTCCCCCTAAAGCGTTGTCGTACCCTCACCTGGACCCTAAACCGTTCCCGTCCCCTAACCCTAACACTTCCCCGAAGCCTGACCCTCACCCGTCCCCTAATCCTAACCCGTACGCTGACACTAACCCGCGCCCTCACACGTACGCTCCCCCTAAAGCGTTGTCGTACCCTCACCTGGACCCTAAACCGTCCCCGTCCCCTAACCCTAACCCTAGCCCGAACCCTAACCCTAACCCTTCCCCGAAGCCTGACCCTCACCCGTCCCCTAATCCTAACCCGTACGCTGACACTAACCCGCGCCCTCACATGTACGCTCCCCGTAAAGCGGTGTCGTACCCTCACCTGGACCCTAAACCGTCCCCGTCCCCTAACCCTAATCCTAGCCCGAACCCTAACCCTAACCCTTCCCCGAAGCCTGACCCTCACCCGTCCCCTAATCCTAACCCGTACGCTGACACTAACCCGCGCCCTCACACGTACGCTCCCCCTAAAGCGTTGTCGTACCCTCACCTGGACCCTAAACCGTCCCCGTCCCCTAACCCTAACCCTAGCCCGAACCCTAACCCTAACCCTTCCCCGAAGCCTGACCCTCACCCGTCCCCTAATCCTAACCCGTACACTGACACTAAGCCGCGCCCTCACACGTACGCTCCCGCTAAAGTGTTGTCGTACCCTCACCTGGACCCTAAACCGTCCCCGTCCCCTAACCCTAACCCTAGCCCGAACCCTAACCCTAACCCTTCCCCGAAGCCTGACCCTCACCCGTCCCCTAATCCTAACCCGTACGCTGACACTAACCCGCGCCCTCACACGTACGCTCCCCCTACAGCGTTGTCGTATCCTCACCTGGACCCTAAACCGTCCCCGTCCCCTAACCCTAGCCCGAACCCTAACCCTAACCCTTCCCCGAAGCCTGACCCTCACCCGTTCCCTAATCCTAACCCGTACGCTGACACTAACCCGCGACCTCACACGTACGCTCCCCCTAAAGCGTTGTCGTACCCTCACCTGGACCCTAAACCGTCCCCGTCCCCTAACCCTAACCCTAGCCCGAACCCTAACCCTAACCCTTCCCCGAAGCCTGACCCTCACCCGTCCCCTAATCCTAACCCGTACGCTGTGACTAAGCTGCGCCCTCACACGTACGCTCCCCCTAAAGCGTTGTCGTACCCTCACCTGGACCCTAAACCGTCCCCGTCCCCTAACCCTAACCCTAGCCTGAACCCTAACCCTAACCCTTCCCCGAAGCCTGACCCTCACCCGTCCCCTAATCCTAACCCGTACGCTGACACTAACCCGCGCCCTCACACGTACGCTCCCCCTAAAGCGTTGTCGTACCCTCACCTGGACCCTAAACCGTCCCCGTCCCCTAACCCTAACCCTAGCCCGAACCCTAACCCTAACCCTTCCCCGAAGCCTGACCCTCACCCGTCCCCTAATCCTAACCCGTACGCTGACGCTAAGCCGCGCCCTCACAAGTACGCTCCCCCTAAAGCATTGTCGTACCCTCACCTGGACCCTAAACCGTCCCCGTCCCCTAACCCTAACCCTAGCCCGAACCCTAACCCTAACCCTTCCCCGAAGCCTGACCCTCACCCGTCCCCTAATCCTAACCCGTACGCTGACACTAAGCCGCGCCCTCACACGTACGCTCCCGCTAAAGCGTTGTCGTTCCCTCACCTGGACCCTAAACCGTCCCCGTCCCCTAACCCTAACCCTAGCCCGAACCCTAACCCTAACACTTCCCCGAAGCCTGACCCTCACCCGTCCCCTAATCCTAACCCGTACGCTGACACTAAGCCGCGCCCTCACACGTACCCTCCCGCTAAAGCGTTGTCGTACCCTCACCTGGACCCTAAACAGTCCCCGTCCCCTAACCCTAACCCTAGCCCGAACCCTAACCCTAACCCTTCCCCGAAGCCTGACCCTCAACCGTCCCCTAATCCTAACCCGTACGCTGACACTAACCCGCGCCCTCACACGTACGCTCCCCCTAAAGCGTTGTCGTACCCTCACCTGGACCCTAAACCGTCCCCGTCCCCTAACTCTAACCCTTCCCCGAAGCCTGACCCTCACCCGTCCCCTAATCCTAACCCGTACGCTGACACTAAGACGCGCCCTCACACGTACGCTCCCCCTAAAGCGTTGTCGTACCCTCACCTGGACCCTAAACCGTCCCCGTCCCCTAACCCTAACCCTAGCCCGAACCCTAACCCTAACCCTTCCCCGAAACCTGACCCTCACCCGTCCCCTAATCCTAACCCGTACGCTGACAGTAACCCGCACCCTCACACGTACGCTCCCCCTAAAGCGTTGTCGTACCCTCACCTGGACCCTAAACCGTCCCCGTCCCCTAACCCTACCCCTAGCCCGAACCCTAACCCTAACCCTTCCCCGAAGCCTGACCCTCAACCGTCCCCTAATCCTAACCCGTACGCTGACACTAACCCGCGCCCTCACACGTACGCTCCCCCTACAGCGTTGTCGTACCCTCACCTGGACCCTAAACCGTCCCCGTCCCCTAACCCTAACCCTTCCCCGAAGCCTGACCCTCACCCGTCCCCTAATCCTAACCCGTACGCTGACAGTAACCCGTGCCCTCACACGTACGCTCCCCCTAAAGCGTTGTCGTACCCTCACCTGGACCCTAAACCGTCCCCGTCCCCTAACCCTAACCCTAGCCCGAACCCTAACCCTAACCCTTCCCCGAAGCCTGACCCTCACCCGTCCCCTAATCCTAACCCGTACGCTGACGCTAAGCCGCGCCCTCACAAGTACGCTCCCCCTAAAGCATTGTCGTACCCTCACCTGGACCCTAAACCGTCCCCGTCCCCTAACCCTAACCCTAGCCCGAACCCTAACCCTAACCCTTCCCCGAAGCCTGACCCTCACCCGTCCCCTAATCCTAACCCGTACGCTGACACTAAGCCGCGCCCTCACACGTACGCTCCCGCTAAAGCGTTGTCGTTCCCTCACCTGGACCCTAAACCGTCCCCGTCCCCTAACCCTAACCCTAGCCCGAACCCTAACCCTAACACTTCCCCGAAGCCTGACCCTCACCCGTCCCCTAATCCTAACCCGTACGCTGACACTAAGCCGCGCCCTCACACGTACCCTCCCGCTAAAGCGTTGTCGTACCCTCACCTGGACCCTAAACAGTCCCCGTCCCCTAACCCTAACCCTAGCCCGAACCCTAACCCTAACCCTTCCCCGAAGCCTGACCCTCAACCGTCCCCTAATCCTAACCCGTACGCTGACACTAACCCGCGCCCTCACACGTACGCTCCCCCTAAAGCGTTGTCGTACCCTCACCTGGACCCTAAACCGTCCCCGTCCCCTAACTCTAACCCTTCCCCGAAGCCTGACCCTCACCCGTCCCCTAATCCTAACCCGTACGCTGACACTAAGACGCGCCCTCACACGTACGCTCCCCCTAAAGCGTTGTCGTACCCTCACCTGGACCCTAAACCGTCCCCGTCCCCTAACCCTAACCCTAGCCCGAACCCTAACCCTAACCCTTCCCCGAAACCTGACCCTCACCCGTCCCCTAATCCTAACCCGTACGCTGACAGTAACCCGCACCCTCACACGTACGCTCCCCCTAAAGCGTTGTCGTACCCTCACCTGGACCCTAAACCGTCCCCGTCCCCTAACCCTACCCCTAGCCCGAACCCTAACCCTAACCCTTCCCCGAAGCCTGACCCTCAACCGTCCCCTAATCCTAACCCGTACGCTGACACTAACCCGCGCCCTCACACGTACGCTCCCCCTACAGCGTTGTCGTACCCTCACCTGGACCCTAAACCGTCCCCGTCCCCTAACCCTAACCCTTCCCCGAAGCCTGACCCTCACCCGTCCCCTAATCCTAACCCGTACGCTGACAGTAACCCGTGCCCTCACACGTACGCTCCCCCTAAAGCGTTGTCGTACCCTCACCTGGACCCTAAACCGTCCCCGTCCCCTAACCCTAACCCTAGACCGAACCCTAACCCTAACCCTTCCCCGAAGCCTGACCCTCACCCGTCCCCTAATCCTAACCCGTACGCTGACACTAACCCGCGCCCTCACACGTACGCTCCCCCTAAAGCGTTGCGGTACCCTCACCTGGACCCTAAACCGTCCCCGTCCCCTAACCCTAACCCTAGCCCGAACCCTAACCCTAACCCTTCCCCGAAGCCTGACCCTCACCCGTCCCCTAATCCTAACCCGTACGCTGACACTAAGCCGCGCCCTCACACATACGCTCCCCCTAATGTGTTGTCGTACCCTCACCTGGACCCTAAACCGTCCCCGTCCCCTAACCCTAACCCTAGCCCGAACCCTAACCCTAACCCTTCCCCGAAGCCTGACCCTCACCCGTCCCCTAATCCTAACCCGTACGCTGACACTAAGCCGCGCCCTCACACGTACGCTCCCCCTAAAGCGTTGTCGTACCCTCACCTGGACCCTAAACCGTCCCCGTCCCCTAACCCTAACCCTAGCCCGAACCCTCACCCTAACCCTTCCCCGAAGCCTGACCCTCTCCCGTCCCCTAATCCTAACCCGTACGCTGACACTAAGCCGCGCCCTCACACGTACGCTCCCCCTACAGCGTTGTCGTACCCTCACCTGGACCCTAAACCGTCCCCGTCCCCTAACCCTAACCCTAGCCCGAACCCTAACCCTAACCCTTCCCCGAAGCCTGACCCTCAACCGTCCCCTAATCCTAACCCGTACGCTGACACTAACCCGCGCCCTCACACGTACGCTCCACCTAAAGCGTTGTCGTACCCTCACCTGGACCCTAAACCGTCCCCTCCCCTAACCCTAACCCTCCCCGAAGCCTGACCCTCACCCGTCCCCTAATCCTAACCCGTACGCTGACACTAACACGCGCCCTCACACGTACGCTCCCCCTAAAGCGTTGTCGTACCCTCACCTGGACCCTAAACCGTCCCCGTCCCCTAACCCTAACCCTAGCCCGAACCCTCACCCTAACCCTTCCCAGAAGCCTGACCCTCTCCCGTCCCCTAATCCTAACCCGTACGCTGACACTACGCCGCGCCCTCACACGTACGCTCCCCCTACAGCGTTGTCCTACCCTCACCTGGACCCTAAACCATCCCCGTCCCCTAACCCTAACCCTAGCCCGAACCCTAACCCTAACCCTTCCCCGAAGCCTGACCCTCACCCGTCCCCTAATCCTAACCTGTACGCTGACACTAACCCGCGCCCTCACACGTACGCTCCCCCTAAAGCGTTATCGTACCCTCACCTGGACCCTAAACCGTCCCCGTCCCCTAACCCTAACCCTAGCCCGAACCCTAACCCTAACCCTTCCCCGAAGCCTGACCCTCACCCGTCCCCTAATCCTAACCCGTACGCTGACACTAAGCCGCGCCCTCACACGTACGCTCCCCCTAAAGCGTTGTCGTACCCTCACCTGGACCCTAAACCGTCCCCGTCCCCTAACCCTAACCCTAGCCCGAACCCTAACCCTAACACTTCCCCGAAGCCTGACCCTCACCCGTCCCCTAATCCTAACCCGTACGCTGACACTAACCCGCGCCCTCACACGTACGCTCCCCCTAATGCGTTGTCGTACCCTCACCTGGACCCTAAACCGTCCCCGTCCGCTAACGCTAACCCTAGCCCGAACCCTAACCCTAACCCTTCCCAGAAGCCTGACCCTCACCCGACCCCTAATCCTAACCCGTACGCTGACACTAAGCCGCGCCCTCACACGTATGCTCCCGCTAAAGCGTTGTCGTACCCTCACCTGGACCCTAAACCGTCCCCGTCCCCTAACCCTAACCCTAGCCCGAACCCTAACCCTAACCCTTCCCCGAAGCCTGACCCTCAACCGTCCCCTAATCCTAACCCGTACGCTGACACTAAGCCGCGCCCTCACACGTACGCTCCCCCTAAAGCGTTGTCGTACCCTCACCTGGACCCTAAACCGTCCCCGTCCCCTAACCCTAACCCTTCCCCGAAGCCTGACCCTCACCCGTCCCCTAATCCTAACCCGTACGCTGACACTAAGCCGCGCCCTCACACGTACGCTCCCCCTAAAGCGTTGTCGTACCCTCACCTGGACCCTAAACCGTCCCCGTTCCCTAACCCTAACCCTTCCCCGAAGCCTGACCCTCACCCGTCCCCTAATCCTAACCCGTACGCTGACACTAAGCCGCGCCCTCACACGTACGCTCCCCCTAAAGCGTTGTCGTACCCTCACCTGGACCCTAAACCGTCCCCGTCCCCTAACCCTAACCCTAGCCCGAACCCTAACCCTAACCCTTCCCCGAAGCCTGACCCTCACCCGTCCCCTAATCCTAACCCGTACGCTGACACTAACCCGCGCCCTCACACGTACGCTCCCCCTAAAGCGTTGTCGTACCCTCACCTGGACCCTAAACCGTCCCCGTCCCCTAACCCTAACCCTAGCCCGAACCCTAACCCTAACCCTTCCCCGAAGCCTGACCCTCACCCGTCCCCTAATCCTAACCCGTACGCTGACACTAAGCCGCGCCCTCACACGTACGCTCCCGCTAAAGCGTTGTCGTACCCTCACCTGGACCCTAAACCGTCCCCGTCCCCTAACCCTAACCCTAGCCCGAAACCTAACCCTAACCCTTCCCCGAAGCCTGACCCTCAACCGTCCACTAATCCTAACCCGTACGCTGACACTAACCCGCGCCCTCACACGTACGCTCCCCCTAAAGCGTTGTCGTACCCTCACCTGGACCCTAAACCGTCCCCTTCCCCTAACCCTAACCCTTCCCCGAAGCCTGACCCTCACCCGTCCCCTAATCCTAACCCGTACGCTGACAGTAACCCGCGCCCTCACACGTACGCTCCCCCTAAAGCGTTGTCGTACCCTCACCTGGACCCTAAACCGTCCCCGTCCCCTAACCCTAACCCTAGCCCGAACCCTAACCCTAACCCTTCCCCGAAGCCTGACCCTCACCCGTCCCATAATCCTAACCCGTACGCTGACACTAAGCCGCGCCCTCACACGTACGCTCCCCCTAAAGCGTTGTCGTACCCTCACCTGGACCCTAAACCGTCCCCGTCCCCTAACCCTAACCCTAGCCCGAACCCTAACCCTAACCCTTCCCCGAAGCCTGACCCTCACCCGTCCCCTAATCCTAACCCGTACGCTGACACTAAGCCGCGCCCTCACACGTACGCTCCCCCTAAAGCGTTGTCGTACCCTCACCTGGACCCTAAACCGTCCCCGTCCCCTAACCCTAACCCTAGCCCGAACCCTAACCCTAACCCTTCCCCGAAGCCTGACCCTCACCCGTCCCCTAATCCTAACCCGTACGCTGACACTAACCCGCGCCCTCACACGTACGCTCCCCCTAAAGCGTTGTCGTACCCTCACCTGGACCCTAAACCGTCCCCGTCCCCTAACCCTAACCCTAGCCCGAACCCTAACCCTAACCCTTCCCCGAAGCCTGACCCTCACCCGTCCCCTAATCCTAACCCGTACGCTGACACTAAGCCGCGCCCTCACACGTACGCTCCCCCTAAAGCGTTGTCGTACCCTCACCTAGACCCTAAACCGTCCCCGTCCCCTAACCCTAACCCTAGCCCGAACCCTAACCCTAACCCTTCCCCGAAGCCTGACCCTCACCCGTCCCCTAATCCTAACCCGTACGCTGACACTAAGCCGCGCCCTCACACGTACGCTCCCCCTAAAGCGTTGTCGTACCCTCACCTGGACCCTAAACCGTCCCCGTCCCCTAACCCTAACCCTAGCCCGAACCCTAACCCTAACCCTTCCCCGAAGCCTGACCCTCACCCGTCCCCTAATCCTAATCCGTACGCTGACACTAACCCTCGCCCTCACACGTACGCTCCCCCTAAAGCGTTGTCGTACACTCACCTGGACCCTAAACCGTCCCCGTCCCCTAACCCTAACCCTAGCCCGAACCCTAACCCTAACCCTTCCCCGAAGCCTGACCCTCACCCGTCCCCTAATCCTAACCCGTACGCTGACACTAAGCCGCACCCTCACACGTACGCTCCCCTAAAGCGTTGTCGTACCCTCACCTGGACCCTAAACCGTCCCCGTCCCCTAACCCTAACCCTAGCCCGAACCCTAACCCTAACCCTTCCCCGCAGCCTGACCCTCAACCGTCCCCTAATCCTAACCCGTACGCTGACACTAACCCGCGCCCTCACACGTACGCTCCACCTAAAGCGTTGTCGTACCCTCACCTGGACCCTAAACCGTCCCCTCCCCTAACCCTAACACTTCCCCAAAGCCTGACCCTCACCCGTCCCCTAATCCTAACCCGTACGCTGACAGTAACACGCGCCCTCACACGTACGCTCCCCCTAAAGCGTTGTCGTACCCTCACCTGGACCCTAAACCGTCCCCGTCCCCTAACCCTAACCCTAGCCCGAACCCTCACCCTAACCCTTCCCAGAAGCCTGAACCTCTCCCGTCCCCTAATCCTAACCCGTACGCTGACACTACGCCGCGCCCTCACACGTACGCTCCCCCTACAGCGTTGTCGTACCCTCACCTGGACCCTAAACCGTCCCCGTCCCCTAACCCTAACCCTAGCCCGAACCCTAACCCTAACCCTTCCCCGAAGCCTGACCCTCACCCGTCCCCTAATCCTAACCTGTACGCTGACACTAACCCGCGCCCTCACACGTACGCTCCCCCTAAAGCGTTATCGTACCCTCACCTGGACCCTAAACCGTCCCCGTCCCCTAACCCTAACCCTAGCCCGAACCCTAACCCTAACCCTTCCCCGAAGCCTGACCCTCACCCGTCCCCTAATCCTAACCCGTACGCTGACACTAAGCCGCGCCCTCACATGTACGCTCCCCCTAAAGCGTTGTCGTACCCTCACCTGGACCCTAAACCGTCCCCGTCCCCTAACCCTAACCCTAGCCCGAACCCTAACCCTAACACTTCCCCGAAGCCTGACCCTCACCCGTCCCCTAATCCTAACCCGTACGCTGACACTAACCCGCGCCCTCACACGTACGCTCCCCCTAATGTGTTGTCGTACCCTCACCTGGACCCTAAACCGTCCCCGTCCGCTAACCCTAACCCTAGCCCGAACCCTAACCCTAACCCTTCCCAGAAGCCTGACCCTCACCCGTCCCCTAATCCTAACCCGTACGCTGACACTAAGCCGCGCTCTCACACGTACGCTCCCGCTAAAGCGTTGTCGTACCCTCACCTGGACCCTAAACCGTCCCCGTCCCCTAACCCTAACCCTAGCCCGAACCCTAACCCTAACCCTTCCCCGAAGCCTGACCCTCAACCGTCCCCTAATCCTAACCCGTACGCTGACACTAACCCGCGCCCTCACACGTACGCTCCCCCTAAAGCGTTGTCGTACCCTCACCTGGACCCTAAACCGTCCCCGTCCCCTAACCCTAACCCTTCCCCGAAGCCTGACCCTCACCCGTCCCCTAATCCTAACCCGTACGCTGACACTAACCTGCGCCCTCACACGTACGCTCCCCCTAAAGCGTTGTCGTACCCTCAACTGGACCCTAAACCGTCCCCGTCCCCTAACCCTAACCCTAGCCCGAACCGTAATCCTAACCCTTCCCCGAAGCCTGACCCTCACCCGTCCCCTAATCCTAACCCGTACGCTGACACTAACCCGCGCCCTCACACGTACGCTCCCCGTAAAGCGTTGTCGTACCCTCACCTGGACCCTAAACCGTCCCCGTCCCCTAACCCTAACCCTAGCCCGAACCCTAACCCTAACCCTTCCCCGAAGCCTGACCCTCACCCGTTCCCTAATCCTAACCCGTACGCTGACACTAACCCGCGCCCTCACACGTACGCTCCCCCTAAAGCGTTGTCGTACCCTCACCTGGACCCTAAACCGTCCCCGTCCCCTAACACTAACCCTAGCCCGAACCCTAACCCTAACCCTTCCCCGAAGCCTGACCCTCACCCGTCCCCTAATCCTAACCCGTACGCTGACACTAAGCCGCGCCCTCACACGTACGCTCCCGCTAAAGCGTTGTCGTACCCTCACCTGGACCCTAAACCGTCCCCGTCCCCTAACCATAACCCTAGCCCGAACCCTAACCCTAACCCTTCCCCGAAGCCTGACCCTCAACCGTCCCCTAATCCTAACCCGTACGCTGACACTAACCCGCGCCCTCACACGTACGCTCCCCCTAAAGCGTTGTCGTACCCTCACCTGGAACCTAAACCGTCCCCGTCCCCTAACCCTATCCCTTCCCCGAAGCCTGACCCTCACCCGTCCCCTAATCCTAACCCGTACGCTGACACTAAGCCGCGCCCTCACACGTACGCTCCCCCTAAAGCGTTGTCGTACCCTCACCTGGACCCTAAACCGTCCCCGTCCCCTAACCCTAACCCTAGCCCGAACCCTAACCCTAACCCTTCCCCGAAGCCTGACCTTCACCCGTCCCCTAATCCTAACCCGTACGCTGACACTAAGCCGCGCCCTCACACGTACGCTCCCCCTAAAGCGTTGTCGTACCCTCACCTGGACCCTAAACCGTCCCCGTCCCCTAACCCTAACCCTAGCCCGAACCCTAACCCTAACCCTTCCCCGAAGCCTGACCCTCACCCGTCCCCTAATCCTAACCCGTACGCTGACACTAAGCCGCGCCCTCACACGTACGCTCCCCCTAAAGTGTTGTCGTACCCTCACCTGGACCCTAAACCGTCCCCGTCCCCTAACCCTAACCCTAGCCCGAACCCTAACCCTAACCCTTCCCCGAAGCCTGACCCTCACCCGTCCCCTAATCCTAACCCGTACGCTGACACTAAGCCGCGCCCTCACACGTACGCTCCCCCTAAAGCGTTGTCGTACCCTCACCTGGACCCTAAACCGTCCCCGTCCCCTAACCCTAACCCTAGCCCGAACCTTCACCCTAACACTTCCCCGAAGCCTGACCCTCTCCCGTCCCCTAATCCTAACCCGTACGCTGACACTAAGCCGCGCCCTCACACGTACGCTCCCCCTACAGCGTTGTCGTACCCTCACCTGGACCCTAAACCGTCCCCGTCCCCTAACCCTAACCCTAGCCCGAACCCTAACCCTAACACTTCCCCGAAGCCTGACCCTCACCCGTCCCCTAATCCTAACCCGTACGCTGACACTAACCCGCGCCCTCACACGTACGCTCCCCCTAAAGCGTTGTCGTACCCTCACCTGGACCCTAAACCGTCCCCGTCCGCTAACCATAACCCTAGCCCGAACCCTAACCCTAACCCTTCCCCGAAGCCTGACCCTCACCCGTCCCCTAATCCTAACCCGTACGCTGACACTAACCCGCGCCCTCACACGTACGCTCCCCCTAAAGCGTTGTCGTACCCTCACCTGGACCCTAAACCGTCCCCTCCCCTAACCCTAACCCTTCCCCGAAGCCTGACCCTCACCCGTCCCCTAATCCTAACCCGTACGCTGACAGTAACCCGCGCCCTCACACGTACGCTCCCCCTAAAGCGTTGTCGTACCCTCACCTGGACCCTAAACCTTCCCCGTCCCCTAACCCTAACCCTTGCCCGAACCCTAACCCTAACCCTTCCCCGAAGCCTGACCCTCACCCGTCCCCTAATCCTAACCCGTACGCTGACACTAAGCCGCGCCCTCACACGTACGCTCCCCCTAAAGCGTTGTCGTACCCTCACCTGGACCCTAAACCGTCCCCGTCCCCTAACCCTAACCCTAGCCCGAACCCTAACCCTAACCCTTCCCCGAAGCCTGACCCTCACCCGTCCCCTAATCCTAACCCGTACGCTGACACTAAGCCACGCCCTCACACGTACGCTCCCCCTAAAGCGTTGTCGTACCCTCACCTGGACCCTAAACCGTCCCCGTCCCCTAACCCTAACCCTAGCCCGAACCCTAACCCTAATCCTTCCCCGAAGCCTGACCCTCACCCGTCCCCTAATCCTAACCCGTACGCTGACACTAAGCCGCGCCCTCACACGTAAGTTCCCCCTAAAGCGTTGTCGTACCCTCACCTGGACCCTAAACCGTCCCCGTCCCCTAACCCTAACCCTAGCCCGAACCCTAACCCTAACCCTTCCCAGAAGCCTGACCCTCACCCGTCCCCTAATCCTAACCCGTACGCTGACACTAAGCCGCGCCCTCACACGTACGCTCCCCCTAAAGCGTTGTCGTACCCTCACCTGGACCCTAAACCGTCCCCGTCCCCTAACCCTAACCCTAGCCCGAACCCTAACCCTAACCCTTCCCCGAAGCCTGACCCTCACCCGTCCCCTAATCCTAACCCGTACGCTGACACTAAGCCGCGCCCTCACACGTACGCTCCCCCTAAAGCGTTGTCGTACCCTCAGCTGGACCCTAAACCGTCCCCGTCCCCTAACCCTAACCCTAGCCCGAACCCTAACCCTAACCCTTCCCCGAAGCCTGACCCTCACCCGTCCCCTAATCCTAACCCGTACGCTGACACTAAGCCGCGCCCTCACACGTACGCTCCCGCTAAAGCGTTGTCGTACCCTCACCTGGACCCTAAACCGTCCCCGTCCCCTAACCCTAACCCTAGCCCGAACCCTAACCCTAACCCTTCCCCGAAGCCTGACCCTCACCCGTCCCCTAATCCTAACCCGTACGCTGACACTAACCCGCGCCCTCACACGTACGCTCCCCCTAAAGTGTTGTCGTACCCTCACCTGAACCCTAAACCGTCCCCGTCCCCTAACCCTAACCCTAGCCCGAACCCTAACCCTAACCCTTCCCCGAAGCCTGACCCTCACCCGTCCCCTAATCCTAATCCGTACGCTGACACTAACCCTCGCCCTCACACGTACGCTCCCCCTAAAGCGTTGTCGTACACTCACCTGGACCCTAAACCGTCCCCGTCCCCTAACCCTAACCCTAGCCCGAACCCTAACCCTAACCCTTCCCCAAAGCCTGACCCTCACCCGTCCCCTAATCCTAACCCGTACGCTGACACTAAGCAGCACCCTCACACGTACGCTCCCCTAAAGCGTTGTCGTACCCTCACCTGGACCCTAAACCGTCCCCGTCCCCTAACCCTAACCCTAGCCCGAACCCTAACCCTAACCCTTCCCCGAAGCCTGACCCTCAACCGTCCCCTAATCCTAACCCGTACGCTGACACTAACCCGCGCCCTCACACGTACGCTCCACCTAAAGCGTTGTCGTACCATCACCTGGACCCTAAACCGTCCCCTCCCCTAACCCTAACCCTTCCCCGAAGTCTGACCCTCACCCGTCCCCTAATCCTAACCCGTACGCTGACACTAAGCCGCGCCCTCACACGTACGCTCCCCCTAAAGCGTTGTCGTACCCTCACCTGGACCCTAAACCGTCCCCGTCCCCTAACCCTAACCCTAGCCCGAACCCTAACCCTAACACTTCCCCGAAGCCTGACCCTCACCCGTCCCCTAATCCTAACCCGTACGCTGACACTAACCCGTGCCCTCACACGTACGCTCCCCCTAATGCGTTGTCGTACCCTCACCTGGACCCTAAACCGTCCCCGTCCGCTAACCCTAACCCTAGCCCGAACCCTAACCCTAACCCTTCCCAGAAGCCTGACCCTCACCCGTCCCCTAATCCTAACCCGTACGCTGACACTAAGCCGCGCCCTCACACGTACGCTCCCGCTAAAGCGTTGTCGTACCCTCACCTGGACCCTAAACCGTCCCCGTCCCCTAACCCTAACCCTAGCCCGAACCCTAACCCTAACCCTTCCCCGAAGCCTGACCCTCAACCGTCCCCTAATCCTAACCCGTACGCTGACACTAACCCGCGCCCTCACACGTACGCTCCCCCTAAAGCGTTGTCGTACCCTCACCTGGACCCTAAACCGTCCCTGTCCCCTAACCCTAACCCTTCCCCGAAGCCTGACCCTCACCCGTCCCCTAATCCTAACCCGTACGCTGACACTAACCCGCGCCCTCACACGTACGCTCCCCCTAAAGCGTTGTCGTACCCTCACCTGGACCCTAAACCGTCCCCGTCCCCTAACCCTAACCCTAGCCCGAACCGTAATCCTAACCCTTCCCCGAAGCCTGACCCTCACCCGTCCCCTAATCCTAACCCGTACGCTGACACTAACCCGCGCCCTCACACGTACGCTCCCCGTAAAGCGTTGTCGTACCCTCACCTGGACCCTAAACCGTCCCCGTCCCCTAACCCTAACCCTAGCCCGAACCCTAACCCTAACCCTTCCCCGAAGCCTGACCCTCACCCGTTCCCTAATCCTAACCCGTACGCTGACACTAACCCGCGCCCTCACACGTACGCTCCCCCAAAGCGTTGTCGTACCCTCACCTGGACCCTAAACCGTCCCCGTCCCCTAACCCTAACCCTAGCCCGAACCCTAACCCTAACCCTTCCCCGAAGCCTGACCCTCACCCGTCCCCTAATCCTAACCCGTACGCTGACACTAAGCCGCGCCCTCACACGTACGCTCCCACTAAAGCGTTGTCGTACCCTCACCTGGACCCTAAACCGTCCCCGTCCCCTAACCCAAACCCTAGCCCGAACCCTAACCCTAACCCTTCCCCGAAGCCTGACCCTCAACCGTCCCCTAATCCTAACCCGTACGCTGACACTAACCCGCGCCCTCACACGTACGCTCCCCCTAAAGCGTTGTCGTACCCTCACCTGGACCCTAAACCGTCCCCGTCCCCTAACCCTAACTCTTCCCCGAAGGCTGACCCTCACCCGTCCCCTAATCCTAACCCGTACGCTGACACTAAGCCGCGCCCTCACACGTACGCTCCCCCTAAAGCGTTGTCGTACCCTCACCTGGACCCTAAACCGTCCCCGTCCCCTAACCCTAACCCTAGCCCGAACCCTAACCCTAACCCTTCCCCGAAGCCTGACCTTCACCCGTCCCCTAATCCTAACCCGTACGCTGACACTAAGCCGCGCCCTCACACGTACGCTCCCCCTAAAGCGTTGTCGTACCCTCACCTGGACCCTAAACCGTCCCCGTCCCCTAACCCTAACCCTAGCCCGAACCCTAACCCTAACCCTTCCCCGAAGCCTGACCCTCACCCGTCCCCTAATCCTAACCCGTACGCTGACACTAAGCCGCGCCCTCACACGTACGCTCCCCCTAAAGCGTTGTCGTACCCTCACCTGGACCCTAAACCGTCCCCGTCCCCTAACCCTAACCCTAGCCCGAACCCTAACCCTAACCCTTCCCCGAAGCCTGACCCTCACCCGTCCCCTAATCCTAACCCGTACGCTGACACTAAGCCGCGCCCTCACACTTACGCTCCCCCTAAAGCGTTGTCGTACCCTCACCTGGACCCTAAACCGTCCCCGTCCCCTAACCCTAACCCTAGCCCGAACCTTCACCCTAACCCTTCCCCGAAGCCTGACCCTCTCCCGTCCCCTAATCCTAACCCGTACGCTGACACTAAGCCGCGCCCTCACACGTACGCTCCCCCTACAGCGTTGTCGTACCCTCACCTGGACCCTAAACCGTCCCCGTCCCCTAACCCTAACCCTAGCCCGAACCCTAACCCTAAAACTTCCCCGAAGCCTGACCCTCACCCGTCCCCTAATCCTAACCCGTACGCTGACACTAAACCGCGCCCTCACACGTACGCTCCCCCTAAAGCGTTGTCGTACCCTCACCTGGACCCTAAACCGTCCCCGTCCCCTAACCCTAACCCTAGCCCGAACCCTAACCCTAACCCTTCCCCGAAACCTGACCCTCACGCGTCCCATAATCCTAACCCGTACGCTGACACTAACCCTCGCCCTCACACGTACGCTCCCCCTAAAGCGTTGTCGTACCCTCACCTGGACCCTAAACCGTCCCCGTCCCCTAACCCTAACCCTAGCCCGAACCCTAACCCTAACCCTTCCCCGAATCCTGACCCTCACCCGTCCCCTAATCCTAACCCGTACGCTGACACTAACCCGCGCCCTCACACGTACGCTCCCCCTAAAGCGTTGTCGTACCCTCACCTGGACCCTAAACCGTCCCCGTCCCCTAACCCTAACCCTTCCCCGAAGCCTGACCCTCACCCGTCCCCTAATCCTAACCCGTACGCTGACACTAACCTGCGCCCTCACACGTACGCTCCCCCTAAAGCGTTGTCGTACCCTCAACTGGACCCTAAACCGTCCCCGTCCCCTAACCCTAACCCTAGCCCGAACCGTAATCCTAACCCTTCCCCGAAGCCTGACCCTCACCCGTCCCCTAATCCTAACCCGTACGCTGACACTAACCCGCGCCCTCACACGTACGCTCCCCGTAAAGCGTTGTCGTACCCTCACCTGGACCCTAAACCGTCCCCGTCCCCTAACCCTAACCCTAGCCCGAACCCTAACCCTAACCCTTCCCCGAAGCCTGACCCTCACCCGTTCCCTAATCCTAACCCGTACGCTGACACTAACCCGCGCCCTCACACGTACGCTCCCCCTAAAGCGTTGTCGTACCCTCACCTGGACCCTAAACCGTCCCCGTCCCCTAACACTAACCCTAGCCCGAACCCTAACCCTAACCCTTCCCCGAAGCCTGACCCTCACCCGTCCCCTAATCCTAACCCGTACGCTGACACTAAGCTGCGCCCTCACACGTACGCTCCCGCTAAAGCGTTGTCGTACCCTCACCTGGACCCTAAACCGTCCCCGTCCCCTAACCATAACCCTAGCCCGAACCCTAACCCTAACCCTTCCCCGAAGCCTGACCCTCAACCGTCCCCTAATCCTAACCCGTACGCTGACACTAACCCGCGCCCTCACACGTACGCTCCCCCTAAAGCGTTGTCGTACCCTCACCTGGAACCTAAACCGTCCCCGTCCCCTAACCCTAACCCTTCCCCGAAGCCTGACCCTCACCCGTCCCCTAATCCTAACCCGTACGCTGACACTAAGCCGCGCCCTCACACGTACGCTCCCCCTAAAGCGTTGTCGTACCCTCACCTGGACCCTAAACCGTCCCCGTCCCCTAACCCTAACCCTAGCCCGAACCCTAACCCTAACCCTTCCCCGAAGCCTGACCTTCACCCGTCCCCTAATCCTAACCCGTACGCTGACACTAAGCCGCGCCCTCACACGTACGCTCCCCCTAAAGCGTTGTCGTACCCTCACCTGGACCCTAAACCGTCCCCGTCCCCTAACCCTAACCCTAGCCCGAACCCTAACCCTAACCCTTCCCCGAAGCCTGACCCTCACCCGTCCCCTAATCCTAACCCGTACGCTGACACTAAGCCGCGCCCTCACACGTACGCTCCCCCTAAAGTGTTGTCGTACCCTCACCTGGACCCTAAACCGTCCCCGTCCCCTAACCCTAACCCTAGCCCGAACCCTAACCCTAACCCTTCCCCGAAGCCTGACCCTCACCCGTCCCCTAATCCTAACCCGTACGCTGACACTAAGCCGCGCCCTCACACGTACGCTCCCCCTAAAGCGTTGTCGTACCCTCACCTGGACCCTAAACCGTCCCCGTCCCCTAACCCTAACCCTAGCCCGAACCTTCACCCTAACACTTCCCCGAAGCCTGACCCTCTCCCGTCCCCTAATCCTAACCCGTACGCTGACACTAAGCCGCGCCCTCACACGTACGCTCCCCCTACAGCGTTGTCGTACCCTCACCTGGACCCTAAACCGTCCCCGTCCCCTAACCCTAACCCTAGCCCGAACCCTAACCCTAACACTTCCCCGAAGCCTGACCCTCACCCGTCCCCTAATCCTAACCCGTACGCTGACACTAACCCGCGCCCTCACACGTACGCTCCCCCTAAAGCGTTGTCGTACCCTCACCTGGACCCTAAACCGTCCCCGTCCGCTAACCATAACCCTAGCCCGAACCCTAACCCTAACCCTTCCCCGAAGCCTGACCCTCACCCGTCCCCTAATCCTAACCCGTACGCTGACACTAACCCGCGCCCTCACACGTACGCTCCCCCTAAAGCGTTGTCGTACCCTCACCTGGACCCTAAACCGTCCCCTCCCCTAACCCTAACCCTTCCCCGAAGCCTGACCCTCACCCGTCCCCTAATCCTAACCCGTACGCTGACAGTAACCCGCGCCCTCACACGTACGCTCCCCCTAAAGCGTTGTCGTACCCTCACCTGGACCCTAAACCTTCCCCGTCCCCTAACCCTAACCCTTGCCCGAACCCTAACCCTAACCCTTCCCCGAAGCCTGACCCTCACCCGTCCCCTAATCCTAACCCGTACGCTGACACTAAGCCGCGCCCTCACACGTACGCTCCCCCTAAAGCGTTGTCGTACCCTCACCTGGACCCTAAACCGTCC
This sequence comes from Globicephala melas, assembly GCF_963455315.2. Lineage (NCBI taxonomy): Eukaryota > Metazoa > Chordata > Mammalia > Artiodactyla > Delphinidae > Globicephala > Globicephala melas. The sequence continues at coordinate 1,021,194 of NW_027207231.1, read as the reverse complement.
CCGTCCCCTAACCCTAACCCTAGCCCGAACCCTAACCCTAACCCTTCCCCGAAGCCTGACCCTCACCCGTCCCCTAATCCTAACCCGTACGCTGACACTAAGCCACGCCCTCACACGTACGCTCCCCCTAAAGCGTTGTCGTACCCTCACCTGGACCCTAAACCGTCCCCGTCCCCTAACCCTAACCCTAGCCCGAACCCTAACCCTAATCCTTCCCCGAAGCCTGACCCTCACCCGTCCCCTAATCCTAACCCGTACGCTGACACTAAGCCGCGCCCTCACACGTACGTTCCCCCTAAAGCGTTGTCGTACCCTCACCTGGACCCTAAACCGTCCCCGTCCCCTAACCCTAACCCTAGCCCGAACCCTAACCCTAACCCTTCCCAGAAGCCTGACCCTCACCCGTCCCCTAATCCTAACCCGTACGCTGACACTAAGCCGCGCCCTCACACGTACGCTCCCCCTAAAGCGTTGTCGTACCCTCACCTGGACCCTAAACCGTCCCCGTCCCCTAACCCTAACCCTAGCCCGAACCCTAACCCTAACCCTTCCCCGAAGCCTGACCCTCACCCGTCCCCTAATCCTAACCCGTACGCTGACACTAAGCCGCGCCCTCACACGTACGCTCCCCCTAAAGCGTTGTCGTACCCTCAGCTGGACCCTAAACCGTCCCCGTCCCCTAACCCTAACCCTAGCCCGAACCCTAACCCTAACCCTTCCCCGAAGCCTGACCCTCACCCGTCCCCTAATCCTAACCCGTACGCTGACACTAAGCCGCGCCCTCACACGTACGCTCCCGCTAAAGCGTTGTCGTACCCTCACCTGGACCCTAAACCGTCCCCGTCCCCTAACCCTAACCCTAGCCCGAACCCTAACCCTAACCCTTCCCCGAAGCCTGACCCTCACCCGTCCCCTAATCCTAACCCGTACGCTGACACTAACCCGCGCCCTCACACGTACGCTCCCCCTAAAGTGTTGTCGTACCCTCACCTGAACCCTAAACCGTCCCCGTCCCCTAACCCTAACCCTAGCCCGAACCCTAACCCTAACCCTTCCCCGAAGCCTTTTCCTCACCCGTCCCCTAATCCTAATCCGTACGCTGACACTAACCCTCGCCCTCACACGTACGCTCCCCCTAAAGCGTTGTCGTACACTCACCTGGACCCTAAACCGTCCCCGTCCCCTAACCCTAACCCTAGCCCGAACCCTAACCCTAACCCTTCCCCAAAGCCTGACCCTCACCCGTCCCCTAATCCTAACCCGTACGCTGACACTAAGCAGCACCCTCACACGTACGCTCCCCTAAAGCGTTGTCGTACCCTCACCTGGACCCTAAACCGTCCCCGTCCCCTAACCCTAACCCTAGCCCGAACCCTAACCCTAACCCTTCCCCGAAGCCTGACCCTCAACCGTCCCCTAATCCTAACCCGTACGCTGACACTAACCCGCGCCCTCACACGTACGCTCCACCTAAAGCGTTGTCGTACCCTCACCTGGACCCTAAACCGTCCCCTCCCCTAACCCTAACCCTTCCCCGAAGTCTGACCCTCACCCGTCCCCTAATCCTAACCCGTACGCTGACACTAAGCCGCGCCCTCACACGTACGCTCCCCCTAAAGCGTTGTCGTACCCTCACCTGGACCCTAAACCGTCCCCGTCCCCTAACCCTAACCCTAGCCCGAACCCTAACCCTAACACTTCCCCGAAGCCTGACCCTCACCCGTCCCCTAATCCTAACCCGTACGCTGACACTAACCCGTGCCCTCACACGTACGCTCCCCCTAATGCGTTGTCGTACCCTCACCTGGACCCTAAACCGTCCCCGTCCGCTAACCCTAACCCTAGCCCGAACCCTAACCCTAACCCTTCCCAGAAGCCTGACCCTCACCCGTCCCCTAATCCTAACCCGTACGCTGACACTAAGCCGCGCCCTCACACGTACGCTCCCGCTAAAGCGTTGTCGTACCCTCACCTGGACCCTAAACCGTCCCCGTCCCCTAACCCTAACCCTAGCCCGAACCCTAACCCTAACCCTTCCCCGAAGCCTGACCCTCAACCGTCCCCTAATCCTAACCCGTACGCTGACACTAACCCGCGCCCTCACACGTACGCTCCCCCTAAAGCGTTGTCGTACCCTCACCTGGACCCTAAACCGTCCCTGTCCCCTAACCCTAACCCTTCCCCGAAGCCTGACCCTCACCCGTCCCCTAATCCTAACCCGTACGCTGACACTAACCCGCGCCCTCACACGTACGCTCCCCCTAAAGCGTTGTCGTACCCTCACCTGGACCCTAAACCGTCCCCGTCCCCTAACCCTAACCCTAGCCCGAACCGTAATCCTAACCCTTCCCCGAAGCCTGACCCTCACCCGTCCCCTAATCCTAACCCGTACGCTGACACTAACCCGCGCCCTCACACGTACGCTCCCCGTAAAGCGTTGTCGTACCCTCACCTGGACCCTAAACCGTCCCCGTCCCCTAACCCTAACCCTAGCCCGAACCCTAACCCTAACCCTTCCCCGAAGCCTGACCCTCACCCGTTCCCTAATCCTAACCCGTACGCTGACACTAACCCGCGCCCTCACACGTACGCTCCCCCAAAGCGTTGTCGTACCCTCACCTGGACCCTAAACCGTCCCCGTCCCCTAACCCTAACCCTAGCCCGAACCCTAACCCTAACCCTTCCCCGAAGCCTGACCCTCACCCGTCCCCTAATCCTAACCCGTACGCTGACACTAAGCCGCGCCCTCACACGTACGCTCCCACTAAAGCGTTGTCGTACCCTCACCTGGACCCTAAACCGTCCCCGTCCCCTAACCCTAACCCTAGCCCGAACCCTAACCCTAACCCTTCCCCGAAGCCTGACCCTCAACCGTCCCCTAATCCTAACCCGTACGCTGACACTAACCCGCGCCCTCACACGTACGCTCCCCCTAAAGCGTTGTCGTACCCTCACCTGGACCCTAAACCGTCCCCGTCCCCTAACCCTAACTCTTCCCCGAAGGCTGACCCTCACCCGTCCCCTAATCCTAACCCGTACGCTGACACTAAGCCGCGCCCTCACACGTACGCTCCCCCTAAAGCGTTGTCGTACCCTCACCTGGACCCTAAACCGTCCCCGTCCCCTAACCCTAACCCTAGCCCGAACCCTAACCCTAACCCTTCCCCGAAGCCTGACCTTCACCCGTCCCCTAATCCTAACCCGTACGCTGACACTAAGCCGCGCCCTCACACGTACGCTCCCCCTAAAGCGTTGTCGTACCCTCACCTGGACCCTAAACCGTCCCCGTCCCCTAACCCTAACCCTAGCCCGAACCCTAACCCTAACCCTTCCCCGAAGCCTGACCCTCACCCGTCCCCTAATCCTAACCCGTACGCTGACACTAAGCCGCGCCCTCACACGTACGCTCCCCCTAAAGCGTTGTCGTACCCTCACCTGGACCCTAAACCGTCCCCGTCCCCTAACCCTAACCCTAGCCCGAACCCTAACCCTAACCCTTCCCCGAAGCCTGACCCTCACCCGTCCCCTAATCCTAACCCGTACGCTGACACTAAGCCGCGCCCTCACACTTACGCTCCCCCTAAAGCGTTGTCGTACCCTCACCTGGACCCTAAACCGTCCCCGTCCCCTAACCCTAACCCTAGCCCGAACCTTCACCCTAACCCTTCCCCGAAGCCTGACCCTCTCCCGTCCCCTAATCCTAACCCGTACGCTGACACTAAGCCGCGCCCTCACACGTACGCTCCCCCTACAGCGTTGTCGTACCCTCACCTGGACCCTAAACCGTCCCCGTCCCCTAACCCTAACCCTAGCCCGAACCCTAACCCTAAAACTTCCCCGAAGCCTGACCCTCACCCGTCCCCTAATCCTAACCCGTACGCTGACACTAAACCGCGCCCTCACACGTACGCTCCCCCTAAAGCGTTGTCGTACCCTCACCTGGACCCTAAACCGTCCCCGTCCGCTAACCCTAACCCTAGCCCGAACCCTAAACCTAACCCTTCCCCGAAGCCTGACCCTCACCCGTCCCCTAATCCTAACCCGTACGCTGACACTAACCCGCGCCCTCACACGTACGCTCCCCCTAAAGCGTTGTCGTACCCTCACCTGGACCCTAAACCGTACCCTCCCCTAACCCTAACCCTTCCCCGAAGCCTGACCCTCACCCGTCCCCTAATCCTAACCCGTACGCTGACAGTAACCCGCGCCCTCACACGTACGCTCCCCCTAAAGCGTTGTCGTACCCTCACCTGGACCCTAAACCTTCCCCGTCCCATAACCCTAACCCTAGCCCGAACCCTAACCCTAACACTTCCCCGAAGCCTGACCCTCACCCGTCCCCTAATCCTAACCCGTACGCTGACACTAAGCCGCGCCCTCACACGTACGCTCCCCCTGAAGCGTTGTCGTACCCTCACCTGGACCCTAAACCGTCCCCATCCCCTAACCCTAACCCTAGCCCGAACCCTAACCCTAACCCTTCCCTGAAGCCTGACCCTCACCCGTCCCCTAATCCTAACCCGTACGCTGACACTAAGCCGCGCCCTCACACGTACGCTCCCCCTAAAGCGTTGTCGTACCCTCACCTGGACCCTAAACCGTCCCCGTCCCCTAACCCTAACCCTAGCCCGAACCCTAACCCTAACCCTTCCCCGAAGCCTGACCCTCACCCGTCCCCTAATCCTAACCCGTACGCTGACACTAAGCGGCGCCCTCACACGTACGCTCCCCCTAAAGCGTTGTCGTACCCTCACCTGGACCCTAAACCGTCCCCGTCCCCTAACCCTAACCCTAGCCCGAACCCTAACCCTAACCCTTCCCCGAAGCCTGACCCTCACGCGTCCCATAATCCTAACCCGTACGCTGACACTAACCCTCGCCCTCACACGTACGCTCCCCCTAAATCGTTGTCGTACCCTCACCTGGACCCTAAACCGTCCCCGTCCCCTAACCCTAACCCTAGCCCGAACCCTAACCCTAACCCTTCCCCGAAGCCTGACCCTCACCCGTCCCCTAATCCTAACCCGTACGCTGACACTAAGCGGCGCCCTCACACGTACGCTCCCCCTAAATCGTTGTCGTACCCTCACCTGGACCCTAAACCGTCCCCGTCCCCTAACCCTAACCCTAGCCCGAACCCTAACCCTAACCCTTCCCCGAAGCCTGACCCTCACCCGTCCCCTAATCCTAACCCGTACGCTGACACTAAGCGGCGCCCTCACACGTACGCTCCCCCTAAAGCGTTGTCGTACCCTCACCTGGACCCTAAACCGTCCCCGTCCCCTAACCCTAACCCTAGCCCGAACCCTAACCCTAACCCTTCCCCGAAGCCTGACCCTCACCCGTCCCCTAATCCTAACCCGTACGCTGACACTAAGCCGCGCCCTCACACGTACGCTCCCCCTAAAGTGTTGTCGTACCCTCACCTGGACCCTAAACCGTCCCCGTCCCCTAACCCTAACCCTAGCCCGAACCCTAACCCTAACCCTTCCCCGAAGCCTGACCCTCACCCGTCCCCTAATCCTAACCCGTACGCTGACAGTAACCCGCGCCCTCACACGTACGCTCCCCCTAAAGCGTTGTCGTACCCTCACCTGGACCCTAAACCGTCCCCGTCCCCTAACCCTAACCCTTGACCGAACCCTAACCCTAACCCTTCCCCGAAGCCTGACCCTCACCCGTCCCCTAATCCTAACCCGTACGCTGACAGTAAGCCGCGCCCTCACACGTACGCTCCCCCTAAAGCGTTGTCGTACCCTCACCTGGACCCTAAACCGTCCCCGTCCCCTAACCCTAACCCTAGCCCGAACCATAACCCTAACCCTTCCCCGAAGCCTGACCCTCACCCGTCCCCTAATCCTAACCCGTACGCTGACACTAAGCCACGCCCTCACACGTACGCTCCCCCTAAAGCGTTGTCGTACCCTCACCTGGACCCTAAACCGTCCCCGTCCCCTAACCCTAACCCTAGCCCGAACCCTAACCCTAATCCTTCCCCGAAGCCTGACCCTCACCCGTCCCCTAATCCTAACCCGTACGCTGACTCTAAGCCGCGCCTTCACACGTACGCTCCCCCTAAAGCGTTGTCGTACCCTCACCTGGACCCTAAACCGTCCCCGTCCCCTAACCCTAACCCTAGCCCGAACCCTAACCCTAACCCTTCCCCGAAGCCTGACCCTCACCCGTCCCCTAATCCTAACCCGTACGCTGACACTAAGCCGCGCCCTCACACGTACGCTCCCCCTAAAGCGTTGTCGTACCCTCACCTGGACCCTAAACCGTCCCCGTCCCCTAACCCTAACCCTAGCCCGAACCCTAACCCTAACCCTTCCCTGAAGCCTGACCCTCACCCGTCCCCTAATCCTAACCCGTATGCTGACACTAAGCCGCGCCCTCACACGTACGCTCCCCCTAAAGCGTTGTCGTACCCTCACCTGGACCCTAAACCGTCCCCGTCCCCTAACCCTATCCCTAGCCCGAACCCTAACCCTAACACTTCCCCGAAGCCTGACCCTCACCCGTCCCCTAATCCTAACCCGTACGCTGACACTAAGCCGCGCCCTCACACGTACGCTCCCCCTAAAGCGTTGTCGTACCCTCACCTGGACCCTAAACCGTCCCCGTCCCCTAACCCTAACCCTAGCCCGAACCCTAACCCTAACCCTTCCCCGAAACCTGACCCTCACGCGTCCCATAATCCTAACCCGTACGCTGACACTAACCCTCGCCCTCACACGTACGCTCCCCCTAAAGCGTTGTCGTACCCTCACCTGGACCCTAAACCGTCCCCGTCCCCTAACCCTAACCCTAGCCCGAACCCTAACCCTAACCCTTCCCCGAATCCTGACCCTCACCCGTCCCCTAATCCTAACCCGTACGCTGACACTAACCCGCGCCCTCACACGTACGCTCCCCCTAAAGCGTTGTCGTACCCTCACCTGGACCCTAAACCGTCCCCGTCCCCTAACCCTAACCCTAGCCCGAACCCTAACCCTAACCCTTCCCCGAAGCCTGACCCTCACCCGTCCCCTAATCCTAACCCGTACGCTGACACTAAGCCGCGCCCTCACACGTACGCTCCCCCTAAAGCGTTGTCGTACCCTCACCTGGACCCTAAACCGTCCCCGTCCCCTAACCCTAACCCTAGCCCGAACCCTAACCCTAACCCTTCCCCGAAGCCTGACCCTCACCCGTCCCCTAATCCTAACCCGTACGCTGACACTAAGCCTCGCCCTCACACGTACGCTCCCCCTAAAGCGTTGTCGTACCCTCACCTGGACCCTAAACCGTCCCCGTCCCCTAAACCTAACCCTAGCCCGAACCCTCACCCTAACCCTTCCCCGAAGCCTGACCCTCTCCCGTCCCCTAATCCTAACCCGTACGCTGACACTAAGCCGCGCCCTCACACGTACGCTACCCCTACAGCGTTGTCGTACCCTCACCTGGACCCTAAACCGTCCCCGTCCCCTAACCCTAACCCTAGCCCGAACCCTAACCCTAACACTTCCCCGAAGCCTGACCCTCACCCGTCCCCTAATCCTAACCCGTACGCTGACACTAAGCCGCGCCCTCACACGTACGCTCCCCCTAAAGCGTTGTCGTACCCTCACCTGGACCCTAAACCGTCCCCGTCCGCTAACCCTAACCCTAGACCGAACCCTAACCCTAACCCTTCCCCGAAGCCTGACCCTCACCCGTCCCCTAATCCTAACCCGTATGCTGACACTAACCCGCGCCCTCACACGTACGCTCCCCCTAAAGCGTTGTCGTACCCTCACCTGGACCCTAAACCGTCCCCTCCCCTAACCCTAACCCTTCCCCGAAGCCTGACCCTCACCCGTCCCCTAATCCTAACCCGTACGCTGACAGTAACCCGCGCCCTCACACGTACGCTCCCCCTAAAGCGTTGTCGTACCCTCACCTGGACCCTAAACCGTCCCCGTCCCCTAACCCTAACCCTTGCCCGAACCCTAACCCTAACCCTTCCCCGAAGCCTGACCCTCACCCGTCCCCTAATCCTAACCCGTACGCTGACACTAAGCCGCGCCCTCACACGTACGCTCCCCCTAAAGCGTTGTCGTACCCTCACCTGGACCCTAAACCGTCCCCGTCCCCTAACCCTAACCCTAGCCCGAACCATAACCCTAACCCTTCCCCGAAGCCTGACCCTCACCCGTCCCCTAATCCTAACCCGTACGCTTACACTAAGCCACGCCCTCACACGTACGCTCCCCCTAAAGCGTTGTCGTACCCTCACCTGGACCCTAAACCGTCCCCGTCCCCTAACCCTAACCCTAGCCCGAACCCTAACCCTAATCCTTCCCCGAAGCCTGACCCTCACCCGTCCCCTAATCCTAACCCGTACGCTGACTCTAAGCCGCGCCTTCACACGTACGCTCCCCCTAAAGCGTTGTCGTACCCTCACCTGGACCCTAAACCGTCCCCGTCCCCTAACCCTAACCCTAGCCCGAACCCTAACCCTAACCCTTCCCCGAAGCCTGACCCTCACCCGTCCCCTAATCCTAACCCGTACGCTGACACTAAGCCGCGCCCTCACACGTACGCTCCCCCTAAAGCGTTGTCGTACCCTCACCTGGACCCTAAACCGTCCCCGTCCCCTAACCCTAACCCTAGCCCGAACCCTAACCCTAACCCTTCCCTGAAGCCTGACCCTCACCCGTCCCCTAATCCTAACCCGTACGCTGACACTAAGCCGCGCCCTCACACGTACGCTCCCCCTAAAGCGTTGTCGTACCCTCACCTGGACCCTAAACCGTCCCCGTCCCCTAACCCTATCCCTAGCCCGAACCCTAACCCTAACACTTCCCCGAAGCCTGACCCTCACCCGTCCCCTAATCCTAACCCGTACGCTGACACTAAGCCGCGCCCTCACACGTACGCTCCCCCTAAAGCGTTGTCGTACCCTCACCTGGACCCTAAACCGTCCCCGTCCCCTAACCCTAACCCTAGCCCGAACCCTAACCCTAACCCTTCCCCGAAACCTGACCCTCACGCGTCCCATAATCCTAACCCGTACGCTGACACTAACCCTCGCCCTCACACGTACGCTCCCCCTAAAGCGTTGTCGTACCCTCACCTGGACCCTAAACCGTCCCCGTCCCCTAACCCTAACCCTAGCCCGAACCCTAACCCTAACCCTTCCCCGAATCCTGACCCTCACCCGTCCCCTAATCCTAACCCGTACGCTGACACTAACCCGCGCCCTCACACGTACGCTCCCCCTAAAGCGTTGTCGTACCCTCACCTGGACCCTAAACCGTCCCCGTCCCCTAACCCTAACCCTAGCCCGAACCCTAACCCTAACCCTTCCCCGAAGCCTGACACTCACCCGTCCCCTAATCCTAACCCGTACGCTGACACTAAGCCGCGCCCTCACACGTACGCTCCCCCTAAAGCGTTGTCGTACCCTCACCTGGACCCTAAACCGTCCCCGTCCCCTAACCCTAACCCTAGCCCGAACCCTAACCCTAACCCTTACCCGAAGCCTGACCCTCACCCGTCCCCTAATCCTAACCCGTACGCTGACACTAAGCCGCGCCCTCACACGTACGCTCCCCCTAAAGCGTTGTCGTACCCTCACCTGGACCCTAAACCGTCCCCGTCCCCTAAACCTAACCCTAGCCCGAACCCTCACCCTAACCCTTCCCCAAAGCCTGACCCTCTCCCGTCCCCTAATCCTAACCCGTACGCTGACACTAAGCCGCGCCCTCACACGTACGCTACCCCTACAGCGTTGTCGTACCCTCACCTGGACCCTAAACCGTCCCCGTCCCCTAACCCTAACCCTAGCCCGAACCCTAACCCTAACCCTTCCCCGAAGCCTGACCCTCACCCGTCCCCTAATCCTAACCCGTACGCTGACACTAAGCCACGCCCTCACACGTATGCTCCCCCTAAAGCGTTGTCGTACCCTCACCTGGACCCTAAACCGTCCCCGTCCCCTAACCCTAACCCTAGCCCGAACCCTAACCCTAATCCTTCCCCGAAGCCTGACCCTTACCCGTCCCCTAATCCTAACCCGTACGCTGACACTAAGCCGCGCCCTCACACGTACGCTCCCCCTAAAGCGTTGTCGTACCCTCACCTGGACCCTAAACCGTCCCCGTCCCCTAACCCTAACCCTAGCCCGAACCCTAACCCTAACCCTTCCCTGAAGCCTGACCCTCACCCGTCCCCTAATCCTAACCCGTACGCTGACACTAAGCCGCGCCCTCACACGTACGCTCCCCCTAAAGCGTTGTCGTACCCTCACCTGGACCCTAAACCGTCCCCGTCCCCTAACCCTAACCCTAGCCCGAACCCTAACCCTAACCCTTCCCCGAAGCCTGACCCTCACCCGTCCCCTAATCCTAACCCGTACGCTGACACTAAGCCGCGCCCTCACACGTACGCTCCCCCTAAAGCGTTGTCGTACCCTCACCTGGACCCTAAACCGTCCCCGTCCCCTAACACTAACCCTAGCCCGAACCCTAACCCTAACCCTTCCCCGAAGCCTGACCTTCACGCGTCCCATAATCCTAACCCGTACGCTGACACTAACCCTCGCCCTCACACGTACGCTCCCCCTAAAGCGTTGTCGTACCCTCACCTGGACCCTAAACCGTCCCCGTCCCCTAACCCTAACCCTAGCCCGAACCCTAACCCTAACACTTCCCCGAAGCCTGACCCTCTCCCGTCCCCTAATCCTAACCCGTACGCTGACACTAAGCCGCGCCCTCACACGTACGCTCCCCCTACAGCGTTGTCGTACCCTCACCTGGACCCTAAACCGTCCCCGTCCCCTAACCCTAACCCTAGCCCGAACCCTAACCCTAACCCTTCCCCGAATCCTGACCTTCACCCGTCCCCTAATCCTAACCCGTACGCTGACACTAAGCCGCGCCCTCACACGTACGCTCCCCCTAAAGCGTTGTCGTACCCTCACCTGGACCCTAAACCGTCCCCGTCCCCTAACCCTAACCCTAGCCCGAACCCTAACCCTAACCCTTCCCCGAAGCCTGACCCTCACCCGTCCCCTAATCCTAACCCGTACGCTGACACTAAGCCGCGCCCTCACACGTACGCTCCCCCTAAAGCGTTGTCGTACCCTCACCTGGACCCTAAACCGTCCCCGTCCCCTAACCCTAACCCTAGCCCGAACCCTAACCCTAACCCTTCCCCGAAGCCTGACCCTCACCCGTCCCCTAATCCTAACCCGTACGCTGACACTAAGCCGCGCCCTCACACTTACGCTCCCCCTAAAGCGTTGTCGTACCCTCACCTGGACCCTAAACCGTCCCCGTCCCCTAACCCTAACCCTAGCCCGAACCTTCACCCTAACCCTTCCCCGAAGCCTGACCCTCTCCCGTCCCCTAATCCTAACCCGTACGCTGACACTAAGCCGCGCCCTCACACGTACGCTCCCCCTACAGCGTTGTCGTACCCTCACCTGGACCCTAAACCGTCCCCGTCCCCTAACCCTAACCCTAGCCCGAACCCTAACCCTAAAACTTCCCCGAAGCCTGACCCTCACCCGTCCCCTAATCCTAACCCGTACGCTGACACTAAACCGCGCCCTCACACGTACGCTCCCCCTAAAGCGTTGTCGTACCCTCACCTGGACCCTAAACCGTCCCCGTCCGCTAACCCTAACCCTAGCCCGAACCCTAAACCTAACCCTTCCCCGAAGCCTGACCCTCACCCGTCCCCTAATCCTAACCCGTACGCTGACACTAACCCGCGCCCTCACACGTACGCTCCCCCTAAAGCGTTGTCGTACCCTCACCTGGACCCTAAACCGTACCCTCCCCTAACCCTAACCCTTCCCCGAAGCCTGACCCTCACCCGTCCCCTAATCCTAACCCGTACGCTGACAGTAACCCGCGCCCTCACACGTACGCTCCCCCTAAAGCGTTGTCGTACCCTCACCTGGACCCTAAACCTTCCCCGTCCCATAACCCTAACCCTAGCCCGAACCCTAACCCTAACACTTCCCCGAAGCCTGACCCTCACCCGTCCCCTAATCCTAACCCGTACGCTGACACTAAGCCGCGCCCTCACACGTACGCTCCCCCTGAAGCGTTGTCGTACCCTCACCTGGACCCTAAACCGTCCCCATCCCCTAACCCTAACCCTAGCCCGAACCCTAACCCTAACCCTTCCCTGAAGCCTGACCCTCACCCGTCCCCTAATCCTAACCCGTACGCTGACACTAAGCCGCGCCCTCACACGTACGCTCCCCCTAAAGCGTTGTCGTACCCTCACCTGGACCCTAAACCGTCCCCGTCCCCTAACCCTAACCCTAGCCCGAACCCTAACCCTAACCCTTCCCCGAAGCCTGACCCTCACCCGTCCCCTAATCCTAACCCGTACGCTGACACTAAGCGGCGCCCTCACACGTATGCTCCCCCTAAAGCGTTGTCGTACCCTCACCTGGACCCTAAACCGTCCCCGTCCCCTAACCCTAACCCTAGCCCGAACCCTAACCCTAACCCTTCCCCGAAGCCTGACCCTCACGCGTCCCATAATCCTAACCCGTACGCTGACACTAACCCTCGCCCTCACACGTACGCTCCCCCTAAATCGTTGTCGTACCCTCACCTGGACCCTAAACCGTCCCCGTCCCCTAACCCTAACCCTAGCCCGAACCCTAACCCTAACCCTTCCCCGAAGCCTGACCCTCACCCGTCCCCTAATCCTAACCCGTACGCTGACACTAAGCCGCGCCCTCACACGTACGCTCCCCCTAAAGCGTTGTCGTACCCTCACCTGGACCCTAAACCGTCCCCGTCCCCTAACCCTAACCCTAGCCCGAACCCTAACCCTAACCCTTCCCCGAAGCCTGACCCTCACCCGTCCCCTAATCCTAACCCGTACGCTGACACTAAGCCGCGCCCTCACACGTACGCTCCCCCTAAAGCGTTGTCGTACCCTCACCTGGACCCTAAACCGTCCCCGTCCCCTAACCCTAACCCTAGCCCTAACCCTAACCCTAACTCTTCCCCGAAGCCTGACCCTCACCCGTCCCCTAATCCTAACCCGTACGCTGACACTAAGCCGCGCCCTCACACGTACGCTCCCCCTAAAGTGTTGTCGTACCCTCACCTGGACCCTAAACCGTCCCCGTCCCCTAACCCTAACCCTAGCCCGAACCCTAACCCTAACCCTTCCCCGAAGCCTGACCCTCACCCGTCCCCTAATCCTAACCCGTACGCTGACAGTAACCCGCGCCCTCACACGTACGCTCCCCCTAAAGCGTTGTCGTACCCTCACCTGGACCCTAAACCGTCCCCGTCCCCTAACCCTAACCCTTGACCGAACCCTAACCCTAACCCTTCCCCGAAGCCTGACCCTCACCCGTCCCCTAATCCTAACCCGTACGCTGACAGTAAGCCGCGCCCTCACACGTACGCTCCCCCTAAAGCGTTGTCGTACCCTCACCTGGACCCTAAACCGTCCCCGTCCCCTAACCCTAACCCTAGCCCGAACCATAACCCTAACCCTTCCCCGAAGCCTGACCCTCACCCGTCCCCTAATCCTAACCCGTACGCTGACACTAAGCCACGCCCTCACACGTACGCTCCCCCTAAAGCGTTGTCGTACCCTCACCTGGACCCTAAACCGTCCCCGTCCCCTAACCCTAACCCTAGCCCGAACCCTAACCCTAATCCTTCCCCGAAGCCTGACCCTCACCCGTCCCCTAATCCTAACCCGTACGCTGACTCTAAGCCGCGCCTTCACACGTACGCTCCCCCTAAAGCGTTGTCGTACCCTCACCTGGACCCTAAACCGTCCCCGTCCCCTAACCCTAACCCTAGCCCGAACCCTAACCCTAACCCTTCCCCGAAGCCTGACCCTCACCCGTCCCCTAATCCTAACCCGTACGCTGACACTAAGCCGCGCCCTCACACGTACGCTCCCCCTAAAGCGTTGTCGTACCCTCACCTGGACCCTAAACCGTCCCCGTCCCCTAACCCTAACCCTAGCCCGAACCCTAACCCTAACCCTTCCCTGAAGCCTGACCCTCACCCGTCCCCTAATCCTAACCCGTATGCTGACACTAAGCCGCGCCCTCACACGTACGCTCCCCCTAAAGCGTTGTCGTACCCTCACCTGGACCCTAAACCGTCCCCGTCCCCTAACCCTATCCCTAGCCCGAACCCTAACCCTAACACTTCCCCGAAGCCTGACCCTCACCCGTCCCCTAATCCTAACCCGTACGCTGACACTAAGCCGCGCCCTCACACGTACGCTCCCCCTAAAGCGTTGTCGTACCCTCACCTGGACCCTAAACCGTCCCCGTCCCCTAACCCTAACCCTAGCCCGAACCCTAACCCTAACCCTTCCCCGAAACCTGACCCTCACGCGTCCCATAATCCTAACCCGTACGCTGACACTAACCCTCGCCCTCACACGTACGCTCCCCCTAAAGCGTTGTCGTACCCTCACCTGGACCCTAAACCGTCCCCGTCCCCTAACCCTAACCCTAGCCCGAACCCTAACCCTAACCCTTCCCCGAATCCTGACCCTCACCCGTCCCCTAATCCTAACCCGTACGCTGACACTAACCCGCGCCCTCACACGTACGCTCCCCCTAAAGCGTTGTCGTACCCTCACCTGGACCCTAAACCGTCCCCGTCCCCTAACCCTAACCCTAGCCCGAACCCTAACCCTAACCCTTCCCCGAAGCCTGACCCTCACCCGTCCCCTAATCCTAACCCGTACGCTGACACTAAGCCGCGCCCTCACACGTACGCTCCCCCTAAAGCGTTGTCGTACCCTCACCTGGACCCTAAACCGTCCCCGTCCCCTAACCCTAACCCTAGCCCGAACCCTAACCCTAACCCTTCCCCGAAGCCTGACCCTCACCCGTCCCCTAATCCTAACCCGTACGCTGACACTAAGCCTCGCCCTCACACGTACGCTCCCCCTAAAGCGTTGTCGTACCCTCACCTGGACCCTAAACCGTCCCCGTCCCCTAAACCTAACCCTAGCCCGAACCCTCACCCTAACCCTTCCCCGAAGCCTGACCCTCTCCCGTCCCCTAATCCTAACCCGTACGCTGACACTAAGCCGCGCCCTCACACGTACGCTACCCCTACAGCGTTGTCGTACCCTCACCTGGACCCTAAACCGTCCCCGTCCCCTAACCCTAACCCTAGCCCGAACCCTAACCCTAACACTTCCCCGAAGCCTGACCCTCACCCGTCCCCTAATCCTAACCCGTACGCTGACACTAAGCCGCGCCCTCACACGTACGCTCCCCCTAAAGCGTTGTCGTACCCTCACCTGGACCCTAAACCGTCCCCGTCCGCTAACCCTAACCCTAGACCGAACCCTAACCCTAACCCTTCCCCGAAGCCTGACCCTCACCCGTCCCCTAATCCTAACCCGTATGCTGACACTAACCCGCGCCCTCACACGTACGCTCCCCCTAAAGCGTTGTCGTACCCTCACCTGGACCCTAAACCGTCCCCTCCCCTAACCCTAACCCTTCCCCGAAGCCTGACCCTCACCCGTCCCCTAATCCTAACCCGTACGCTGACAGTAACCCGCGCCCTCACACGTACGCTCCCCCTAAAGCGTTGTCGTACCCTCACCTGGACCCTAAACCGTCCCCGTCCCCTAACCCTAACCCTTGCCCGAACCCTAACCCTAACCCTTCCCCGAAGCCTGACCCTCACCCGTCCCCTAATCCTAACCCGTACGCTGACACTAAGCCGCGCCCTCACACGTACGCTCCCCCTAAAGCGTTGTCGTACCCTCACCTGGACCCTAAACCGTCCCCGTCCCCTAACCCTAACCCTAGCCCGAACCATAACCCTAACCCTTCCCCGAAGCCTGACCCTCACCCGTCCCCTAATCCTAACCCGTACGCTTACACTAAGCCACGCCCTCACACGTACGCTCCCCCTAAAGCGTTGTCGTACCCTCACCTGGACCCTAAACCGTCCCCGTCCCCTAACCCTAACCCTAGCCCGAACCCTAACCCTAATCCTTCCCCGAAGCCTGACCCTCACCCGTCCCCTAATCCTAACCCGTACGCTGACTCTAAGCCGCGCCTTCACACGTACGCTCCCCCTAAAGCGTTGTCGTACCCTCACCTGGACCCTAAACCGTCCCCGTCCCCTAACCCTAACCCTAGCCCGAACCCTAACCCTAACCCTTCCCCGAAGCCTGACCCTCACCCGTCCCCTAATCCTAACCCGTACGCTGACACTAAGCCGCGCCCTCACACGTACGCTCCCCCTAAAGCGTTGTCGTACCCTCACCTGGACCCTAAACCGTCCCCGTCCCCTAACCCTAACCCTAGCCCGAACCCTAACCCTAACCCTTCCCTGAAGCCTGACCCTCACCCGTCCCCTAATCCTAACCCGTACGCTGACACTAAGCCGCGCCCTCACACGTACGCTCCCCCTAAAGCGTTGTCGTACCCTCACCTGGACCCTAAACCGTCCCCGTCCCCTAACCCTATCCCTAGCCCGAACCCTAACCCTAACACTTCCCCGAAGCCTGACCCTCACCCGTCCCCTAATCCTAACCCGTACGCTGACACTAAGCCGCGCCCTCACACGTACGCTCCCCCTAAAGCGTTGTCGTACCCTCACCTGGACCCTAAACCGTCCCCGTCCCCTAACCCTAACCCTAGCCCGAACCCTAACCCTAACCCTTCCCCGAAACCTGACCCTCACGCGTCCCATAATCCTAACCCGTACGCTGACACTAACCCTCGCCCTCACACGTACGCTCCCCCTAAAGCGTTGTCGTACCCTCACCTGGACCCTAAACCGTCCCCGTCCCCTAACCCTAACCCTAGCCCGAACCCTAACCCTAACCCTTCCCCGAATCCTGACCCTCACCCGTCCCCTAATCCTAACCCGTACGCTGACACTAACCCGCGCCCTCACACGTACGCTCCCCCTAAAGCGTTGTCGTACCCTCACCTGGACCCTAAACCGTCCCCGTCCCCTAACCCTAACCCTAGCCCGAACCCTAACCCTAACCCTTCCCCGAAGCCTGACACTCACCCGTCCCCTAATCCTAACCCGTACGCTGACACTAAGCCGCGCCCTCACACGTACGCTCCCCCTAAAGCGTTGTCGTACCCTCACCTGGACCCTAAACCGTCCCCGTCCCCTAACCCTAACCCTAGCCCGAACCCTAACCCTAACCCTTACCCGAAGCCTGACCCTCACCCGTCCCCTAATCCTAACCCGTACGCTGACACTAAGCCGCGCCCTCACACGTACGCTCCCCCTAAAGCGTTGTCGTACCCTCACCTGGACCCTAAACCGTCCCCGTCCCCTAAACCTAACCCTAGCCCGAACCCTCACCCTAACCCTTCCCCAAAGCCTGACCCTCTCCCGTCCCCTAATCCTAACCCGTACGCTGACACTAAGCCGCGCCCTCACACGTACGCTACCCCTACAGCGTTGTCGTACCCTCACCTGGACCCTAAACCGTCCCCGTCCCCTAACCCTAACCCTAGCCCGAACCCTAACCCTAACCCTTCCCCGAAGCCTGACCCTCACCCGTCCCCTAATCCTAACCCGTACGCTGACACTAAGCCACGCCCTCACACGTATGCTCCCCCTAAAGCGTTGTCGTACCCTCACCTGGACCCTAAACCGTCCCCGTCCCCTAACCCTAACCCTAGCCCGAACCCTAACCCTAATCCTTCCCCGAAGCCTGACCCTTACCCGTCCCCTAATCCTAACCCGTACGCTGACACTAAGCCGCGCCCTCACACGTACGCTCCCCCTAAAGCGTTGTCGTACCCTCACCTGGACCCTAAACCGTCCCCGTCCCCTAACCCTAACCCTAGCCCGAACCCTAACCCTAACCCTTCCCTGAAGCCTGACCCTCACCCGTCCCCTAATCCTAACCCGTACGCTGACACTAAGCCGCGCCCTCACACGTACGCTCCCCCTAAAGCGTTGTCGTACCCTCACCTGGACCCTAAACCGTCCCCGTCCCCTAACCCTAACCCTAGCCCGAACCCTAACCCTAACCCTTCCCCGAAGCCTGACCCTCACCCGTCCCCTAATCCTAACCCGTACGCTGACACTAAGCCGCGCCCTCACACGTACGCTCCCCCTAAAGCGTTGTCGTACCCTCACCTGGACCCTAAACCGTCCCCGTCCCCTAACACTAACCCTAGCCCGAACCCTAACCCTAACCCTTCCCCGAAGCCTGACCTTCACGCGTCCCATAATCCTAACCCGTACGCTGACACTAACCCTCGCCCTCACACGTACGCTCCCCCTAAAGCGTTGTCGTACCCTCACCTGGACCCTAAACCGTCCCCGTCCCCTAACCCTAACCCTAGCCCGAACCCTAACCCTAACACTTCCCCGAAGCCTGACCCTCTCCCGTCCCCTAATCCTAACCCGTACGCTGACACTAAGCCGCGCCCTCACACGTACGCTCCCCCTACAGCGTTGTCGTACCCTCACCTGGACCCTAAACCGTCCCCGTCCCCTAACCCTAACCCTAGCCCGAACCCTAACCCTAACCCTTCCCCGAATCCTGACACTCACCCGTCCCCTAATCCTAACCCGTACGCTGACACTAACCCGCGCCCTCACACGTACGCTCCCCCTAAAGCGTTGTCGTACACTCACCTGGACCCTAAACCTTCCCCGTCCCCTAACCCTAACCCTTGCCCGAACCCTAACCCTAACCCTTCCCCGAAGCCTGACCCTCACCCGTCCCCTAATCCTAACCCGTACGCTGACACTAGGCCGCGCCCTCACACGTACGCTCCCCCTAAAGCGTTGTCGTACCCTCACCTGGACCCTAAACCGTCCCCGTCCCCTAACCCTAACCCTAGCCCGAACCCTAACCCTAACCCTTCCCCGAAGCCTGACCCTCACCCGTCCCCTAATCCTAACCCGTACGCTGACACTAAGCCACGCCCTCACACGTACGCTCCCCCTAAAGCGTTGTCGTACCCTCACCTGGACCCTAAACCGTCCCCGTCCCCTAACCCTAACCCTAGCCCGAACCCTAACCCTAATCCTTCCCCGAAGCCTGACCCTCACCCGTCCCCTAATCCTAACCCGTACGCTGACACTAAGCCGCGCCCTCACACGTACGCTCCCCCTAAAGCGTTGTCGTACCCTCACCTGGACCCTAAACCGTCCCCGTCCCCTAACCCTAACCCTAGCCCGAACCCTAACCCTAACCCTTCCCCGAAGCCTGACCCTCACCCGTCCCCTAATCCTAACCCGTACGCTGACACTAAGCCGCGCCCTCACACGTACGCTCCCCCTGAAGCGTTGTCGTACCCTCACCTGGACCCTAAACCGTCCCCGTCCCCTAACCCTAACCCTAGCCCGAACCCTAACCCTAACCCTTCCCTGAAGCCTGACCCTCACCCGTCCCCTAATCCTAACCCGTACGCTGACACTAAGCCGCGCCCTCACACGTACGCTCCCCCTAAAGCGTTGTCGTACCCTCACCTGGACCCTAAACCGTCCCCGTCCCCTAACCCTAACCCTAGCCCGAACCCTAACCCTAACCCTTCCCCGAAGCCTGACCCTCACCCGTCCCCTAATCCTAACCCGTACGCTGACACTAAGCGGCGCCCTCACACGTACGCTCCCCCTAAAGCGTTGTCGTACCCTCACCTGGACCCTAAACCGTCCCCGTCCCCTAACCCTAACCCTAGCCCGAACCCTAACCCTAACCCTTCCCCGAAGCCTGACCCTCACGCGTCCCATAATCCTAACCCGTACGCTGACACTAACACTCGCCCTCACACATACGCTCCCCCTAAAGCGTTGTCGTACCCTCACCTGGACCCTAAACCGTCCCCGTCCCCTAACCCTAACCCTAGCCCGAACCCTAACCCTAACACTTCCCCGAAGCCTGACCCTCACCCGTCCCCTAATCCTAACCCGTACGCTGACACTAAGCCGCGCCCTCACACGTACGCTCCCCCTAAATCGTTGTCGTACCCTCACCTGGACCCTAAACCGTCCCCGTCCCCTAACCCTAACCCTAGCCCGAACCCTAACCCTAACCCTTCCCCGAAGCCTGACCCTCACCCGTCCCCTAATCCTAACCCGTACGCTGACACTAAGCCGCGCCCTCACACGTACGCTCCCCCTAAAGCGTTGTCGTACCCTCACCTGGACCCTAAACCGTCCCCGTCCCCTAACCCTAACCCTAGCCCGAACCCTAACCCTAACCCTTCCCCGAAGCCTGACCCTCACCCGTCCCCTAATCCTAACCCGTACGCTGACACTAAGCCGCGCCCTCACACGTACGCTCCCCCTAAAGCGTTGTCGTACCCTCACCTGGACCCTAAACCGTCCCCGTCCCCTAACCCTAACCCTAGCCCGAACCCTAACCCTAACCCTTCCCCGAAGCCTGACCCTCACCCGTCCCCTAATCCTAACCCGTACGCTGACACTAAGCCGCGCCCTCACACGTACGCTCCCCCTAAAGTGTTGTCGTACCCTCACCTGGACCCTAAACCGTCCCCGTCCCCTAACCCTAACCCTAGCCCGAACCCTAACCCTAACCCTTCCCCGAAGCCTGACCCTCACCCGTCCCCTAATCCTAACCCGTACGCTGACAGTAACCCGCGCCCTCACACGTACGCTCCCCCTAAAGCGTTGTCGTACCCTCA
This sequence comes from Globicephala melas, assembly GCF_963455315.2. NCBI lineage: Eukaryota > Metazoa > Chordata > Mammalia > Artiodactyla > Delphinidae > Globicephala > Globicephala melas. Next base: position 1,000,556 of record NW_027207231.1, on the reverse strand, counting down.
CCTGGACCCTAAACCGTCCCCGTCCCCTAACCCTAACCCTTGCCCGAACCCTAACCCTAACCCTTCCCCGAAGCCTGACCCTCACCCGTCCCCTAATCCTAACCCGTACGCTGACACTAAACCGCGCCCTCACACGTACGCTCCCCCTAAAGCGTTGTCGTACCCTCACCTGGACCCTAAACCGTCCCCGTCCCCTAACCCTAACCCTAGCCCGAACCATAACCCTAACCCTTCCCCGAAGCCTGACCCTCACCCGTCCCCTAATCCTAACCCGTACGCTGACACTAAGCCACGCCCTCACACGTACGCTCCCCCTAAAGCGTTGTCGTACCCTCACCTGGACCCTAAACCGTCCCCGTCCCCTAACCCTAACCCTAGCCCGAACCCTAACCCTAATCCTTCCCCGAAGCCTGACCCTCACCCGTCCCCTAATCCTAACCCGTACGCTGACTCTAAGCCGCGCCTTCACACGTACGCTCCCCCTAAAGCGTTGTCGTACCCTCACCTGGACCCTAAACCGTCCCCGTCCCCTAACCCTAAACCTAGCCCGAACCCTAACCCTAACCCTTCCCCGAAGCCTGACCCTCACCCGTCCCCTAATCCTAACCCGTACGCTGACACTAAGCCGCGCCCTCACACGTACGCTCCCCCTAAAGCGTTGTCGTACCCTCACCTGGACCCTAAACCGTCCCCGTCCCCTAACCCTTACCCTAGCCCGAACCCTAACCCTAACCCTTCCCCGAAGCCTGACCCTCACCCGTCCCCTAATCCTAACCCGTATGCTGACACTAAGCCGCGCCCTCACACGTACGCTCCCCCTAAAGCGTTGTCGTACCCTCACCTGGACCCTAAACCGTCCCCGTCCCCTAACCCTATCCCTAGCCCGAACCCTAACCCTAACACTTCCCCGAAGCCTGACCCTCACCCGTCCCCTAATCCTAACCCGTACGCTGACACTAAGCCGCGCCCTCACACGTACGCTCCCCCTAAAGCGTTGTCGTACCCTCACCTGGACCCTAAACCGTCCCCGTCCCCTAACCCTAACCCTAGCCCGAACCCTAACCCTAACCCTTCCCCGAAACCTGACCCTCACGCGTGCCATAATCCTAACCCGTACGCTTACACTAACCCTCGCCCTCACACGTACGCTCCCCCTAAAGCGTTGTCGTACCCTCACCTGGACCCTAAACCGTCCCCGTCCCCTAACCCTAACCCTAGCCCGAACCCTAACCCTAACCCTTCCCCGAATCCTGACCCTCACCCGTCCCCTAATCCTAACCCGTACGCTGACACTAACCCGCGCCCTCACACGTACGCTCCCCCTAAAGCGTTGTCGTACCCTCACCTGGACCCTAAACCGTCCCCGTCCCCTAACCCTAACCCTAGCCCGAACCCTAACCCTAACCCTTCCCCGAAGCCTGACCCTCACCCGTCCCCTAATCCTAACCCGTACGCTGACACTAAGCCGCGCCCTCACACGTACGCTCCCCCTAAAGCGTTGTCGTACCCTCACCTGGACCCTAAACCGTCCCCGTCCCCTAACCCTAACCCTAGCCCGAACCCTAACCCTAACCCTTACCCGAAGCCTGACCCTCACCCGTCCCCTAATCCTAACCCGTACGCTGACACTAAGCCGCGCCCTCACACGTACGCTCCCCCTAAAGCGTTGTCGTACCCTCACCTGGACCCTAAACCGTCCCCGTCCCCTAAACCTAACCCTAGCCCGAACCCTCACCCTAACCCTTCCCCGAAGCCTGACCCTCTCCCGTCCCCTAATCCTAACCCGTACGCTGACACTAAGCCGCGCCCTCACACGTACGCTACCCCTACAGCGTTGTCGTACCCTCACCTGGACCCTAAACCGTCCCCGTCCCCTAACCCTAACCCTAGCCCGAACCCTAACCCTAACCCTTCCCCGAAGCCTGACTCTCACCCGTCCCCTAATCCTAACCCGTACGCTGACACTAAGCCACGCCCTCACACGTACGCTCCCCCTAAAGCGTTGTCGTACCCTCACCTGGACCCTAAACCGTCCCCGTCCCCTAACCCTAACCCTAGCCCGAACCCTAACCCTAATCCTTCCCCGAAGCCTGACCCTCACCCGTCCCCTAATCCTAACCCGTACGCTGACACTAAGCCGCGCCCTCACACGTACGCTCCCCCTAAAGCGTTGTCGTACCCTCACCTGGACCCTAAACCGTCCCCGTCCCCTAACCCTAACCCTAGCCCGAACCCTAACCCTAACCCTTCCCCGAAGCCTGACCCTCACCCGTCCCCTAATCCTAACCCGTACGCTGACACTAAGCCGCGCCCTCACACGTACGCTCCCCCTGAAGCGTTGTCGTACCCTCACCTGGACCCTAAACCGTCCCCGTCCCCTAACCCTAACCCTAGCCCGAACCCTAACCCTAACCCTTCCCTGAAGCCTGACCCTCACCCGTCCCCTAATCCTAACCCGTACGCTGACACTAAGCCGCGCCCTCACACGTACGCTCCCCCTAAAGCGTTGTCGTACCCTCACCTGGACCCTAAACCGTCCCCGTCCCCTAACCCTAACCCTAGCCCGAACCCTAACCCTAACCCTTCCCCGAAGCCTGACCCTCACCCGTCCCCTAATCCTAACCCGTACGCTGACACTAAGCGGCGCCCTCACACGTACGCTCCCCCTAAAGCGTTGTCGTACCCTCACCTGGACCCTAAACCGTCCCCGTCCCCTAACCCTAACCCTAGCCCGAACCCTAACCCTAACCCTTCCCCGAAGCCTGACCCTCACGCGTCCCATAATCCTAACCCGTACGCTGACACTAACACTCGCCCTCACACATACGCTCCCCCTAAAGCGTTGTCGTACCCTCACCTGGACCCTAAACCGTCCCCGTCCCCTAACCCTAACCCTAGCCCGAACCCTAACCCTAACACTTCCCCGAAGCCTGACCCTCACCCGTCCCCTAATCCTAACCCGTACGCTGACACTAAGCCGCGCCCTCACACGTACGCTCCCCCTAAATCGTTGTCGTACCCTCACCTGGACCCTAAACCGTCCCCGTCCCCTAACCCTAACCCTAGCCCGAACCCTAACCCTAACCCTTCCCCGAAGCCTGACCCTCACCCGTCCCCTAATCCTAACCCGTACGCTGACACTAAGCCGCGCCCTCACACGTACGCTCCCCCTAAAGCGTTGTCGTACCCTCACCTGGACCCTAAACCGTCCCCGTCCCCTAACCCTAACCCTAGCCCGAACCCTAACCCTAACCCTTCCCCGAAGCCTGACCCTCACCCGTCCCCTAATCCTAACCCGTACGCTGACACTAAGCCGCGCCCTCACACGTACGCTCCCCCTAAAGCGTTGTCGTACCCTCACCTGGACCCTAAACCGTCCCCGTCCCCTAACCCTAACCCTAGCCCGAACCCTAACCCTAACCCTTCCCCGAAGCCTGACCCTCACCCGTCCCCTAATCCTAACCCGTACGCTGACACTAAGCCGCGCCCTCACACGTACGCTCCCCCTAAAGTGTTGTCGTACCCTCACCTGGACCCTAAACCGTCCCCGTCCCCTAACCCTAACCCTAGCCCGAACCCTAACCCTAACCCTTCCCCGAAGCCTGACCCTCACCCGTCCCCTAATCCTAACCCGTACGCTGACAGTAACCCGCGCCCTCACACGTACGCTCCCCCTAAAGCGTTGTCGTACCCTCACCTGGACCCTAAACCGTCCCCGTCCCCTAACCCTAACCCTTGCCCGAACCCTAACCCTAACCCTTCCCCGAAGCCTGACCCTCACCCGTCCCCTAATCCTAACCCGTACGCTGACACTAAACCGCGCCCTCACACGTACGCTCCCCCTAAAGCGTTGTCGTACCCTCACCTGGACCCTAAACCGTCCCCGTCCCCTAACCCTAACCCTAGCCCGAACCATAACCCTAACCCTTCCCCGAAGCCTGACCCTCACCCGTCCCCTAATCCTAACCCGTACGCTGACACTAAGCCACGCCCTCACACGTACGCTCCCCCTAAAGCGTTGTCGTACCCTCACCTGGACCCTAAACCGTCCCCGTCCCCTAACCCTAACCCTAGCCCGAACCCTAACCCTAATCCTTCCCCGAAGCCTGACCCTCACCCGTCCCCTAATCCTAACCCGTACGCTGACTCTAAGCCGCGCCTTCACACGTACGCTCCCCCTAAAGCGTTGTCGTACCCTCACCTGGACCCTAAACCGTCCCCGTCCCCTAACCCTAAACCTAGCCCGAACCCTAACCCTAACCCTTCCCCGAAGCCTGACCCTCACCCGTCCCCTAATCCTAACCCGTACGCTGACACTAACCCGCGCCCTCACACGTACGCTCCCCCTAAAGCGTTGTCGTACCCTCACCTGGACCCTAAACCGTCCCCGTCCCCTAACCCTTACCCTAGCCCGAACCCTAACCCTAACCCTTCCCCGAAGCCTGACCCTCACCCGTCCCCTAATCCTAACCCGTATGCTGACACTAAGCCGCGCCCTCACACGTACGCTCCCCCTAAAGCGTTGTCGTACCCTCACCTGGACCCTAAACCGTCCCCGTCCCCTAACCCTATCCCTAGCCCGAACCCTAACCCTAACACTTCCCCGAAGCCTGACCCTCACCCGTCCCCTAATCCTAACCCGTACGCTGACACTAAGCCGCGCCCTCACACGTACGCTCCCCCTAAAGCGTTGTCGTACCCTCACCTGGACCCTAAACCGTCCCCGTCCCCTAACCCTAACCCTAGCCCGAACCCTAACCCTAACCCTTCCCCGAAACCTGACCCTCACGCGTGCCATAATCCTAACCCGTACGCTTACACTAACCCTCGCCCTCACACGTACGCTCCCCCTAAAGCGTTGTCGTACCCTCACCTGGACCCTAAACCGTCCCCGTCCCCTAACCCTAACCCTAGCCCGAACCCTAACCCTAACCCTTCCCCGAATCCTGACCCTCACCCGTCCCCTAATCCTAACCCGTACGCTGACACTAACCCGCGCCCTCACACGTACGCTCCCCCTAAAGCGTTGTCGTACCCTCACCTGGACCCTAAACCGTCCCCGTCCCCTAACCCTAACCCTAGCCCGAACCCTAACCCTAACCCTTCCCCGAAGCCTGACCCTCACCCGTCCCCTAATCCTAACCCGTACGCTGACACTAAGCCGCGCCCTCACACGTACGCTCCCCCTAAAGCGTTGTCGTACCCTCACCTGGACCCTAAACCGTCCCCGTCCCCTAACCCTAACCCTAGCCCGAACCCTAACCCTAACCCTTACCCGAAGCCTGACCCTCACCCGTCCCCTAATCCTAACCCGTACGCTGACACTAAGCCGCGCCCTCACACGTACGCTCCCCCTAAAGCGTTGTCGTACCCTCACCTGGACCCTAAACCGTCCCCGTCCCCTAAACCTAACCCTAGCCCGAACCCTCACCCTAACCCTTCCCCGAAGCCTGACCCTCTCCCGTCCCCTAATCCTAACCCGTACGCTGACACTAAGCCGCGCCCTCACACGTACGCTACCCCTACAGCGTTGTCGTACCCTCACCTGGACCCTAAACCGTCCCCGTCCCCTAACCCTAACCCTAGCCCGAACCCTAACCCTAACCCTTCCCCGAAGCCTGACTCTCACCCGTCCCCTAATCCTAACCCGTACGCTGACACTAAGCCACGCCCTCACACGTACGCTCCCCCTAAAGCGTTGTCGTACCCTCACCTGGACCCTAAACCGTCCCCGTCCCCTAACCCTAACCCTAGCCCGAACCCTAACCCTAATCCTTCCCCGAAGCCTGACCCTCACCCGTCCCCTAATCCTAACCCGTACGCTGACACTAAGCCGCGCCCTCACACGTACGCTCCCCCTAAAGCGTTGTCGTACCCTCACCTGGACCCTAAACCGTCCCCGTCCCCTAACCCTAACCCTAGCCCGAACCCTAACCCTAACCCTTCCCTGAAGCCTGACCCTCACCCGTCCCCTAATCCTAACCCGTACGCTGACACTAAGCCGCGCCCTCACACGTACGCTCCCCCTAAAGCGTTGTCGTACCCTCACCTGGACCCTAAACCGTCCCCGTCCCCTAACCCTAACCCTAGCCCGAACCCTAACCCTAACCCTTCCCCGAAGCCTGACCCTCACCCGTCCCCTAATCCTAACCCGTACGCTGACACTAAGCCGCGCCCTCACACGTACGCTCCCCCTAAAGCGTTGTCGTACCCTCACCTGGACCCTAAACCGTCCCCATCCCCTAACCCTAACCCTAGCCCGAACCCTACCCCTAACCCTTCCCTGAAGCCTGACCCTCACCCGTCCCCTAATCCTAACCCGTACGCTGACACTAAGCCGCGCCCTCACACGTACGCTCCCCCTAAAGCGTTGTCGTACCCTCACCTGGACCCTAAACCGTCCCCGTCCCCTAACCCTAACCCTAGCCCGAACCCTAACCCTAAACCTTCCCCGAAGCCTGACCCTCACCCGTCCCCTAATCCTAACCCGTACGCTGACACTAAGCCGCGCCCTCACACGTACGCTCCCCCTAAAGCGTTGTCGTACCCTCACGTGGACCCTAAACCGTCCCCGTCCCCTAACACTAACCCTAGCCCGAACCCTAACCCTAACCCTTCCCCGAAGCCTGACCTTCACGCGTCCCATAATCCTAACCCGTACGCTGACACTAACCCTCGCCCTCACACGTACGCTCCCCCTAAAGCGTTGTCGTACCCTCACCTGGACCCTAAACCGTCCCCGTCCCCTAACCCTAACCCTAGCCCGAACCCTAACCCTAACACTTCCCCGAAGCCTGACCCTCTCCCGTCCCCTAATCCTAACCCGTACGCTGACACTAAGCCGCGCCCTCACACGTACGCTCCCCCTACAGCGTTGTCGTACCCTCACCTGGACCCTAAACCGTCCCCGTCCCCTAACCCTAACCCTAGCCCGAACCCTAACCCTAACCCTTCCCCGAATCCTGACACTCACCCGTCCCCTAATCCTAACCCGTACGCTGACACTAACCCGCGCCCTCACACGTACGCTCCCCCTAAAGCGTTGTCGTACCCTCACCTGGACCCTAAACCTTCCCCGTCCCCTAACCCTAACCCTTGCCCGAACCCTAACCCTAACCCTTCCCCGAAGCCTGACCCTCACCCGTCCCCTAATCCTAACCCGTACGCTGACACTAAGCCGCGCCCTCACACGTACGCTCCCCCTAAAGCGTTGTCGTACCCTCACCTGGACCCTAAACCGTCCCCGTCCCCTAACCCTAACCCTAGCCCGAACCCTAACCCTAACCCTTCCCCGAAGCCTGACCCTCACCCGTCCCCTAATCCTAACCCGTACGCTGACACTAAGCCACGCCCTCACACGTACGCTCCCCCTAAAGCGTTGTCGTACCCTCACCTGGACCCTAAACCGTCCCCGTCCCCTAACCCTAACCCTAGCCCGAACCCTAACCCTAATCCTTCCCCGAAGCCTGACCCTCACCCGTCCCCTAATCCTAACCCGTACGCTGACACTAAGCCGCGCCCTCACACGTACGCTCCCCCTAAAGCGTTGTCGTACCCTCACCTGGACCCTAAACCGTCCCCGTCCCCTAACCCTAACCCTAGCCCGAACCCTAACCCTAACCCTTCCCCGAAGCCTGACCCTCACCCGTCCCCTAATCCTAACCCGTACGCTGACACTAAGCCGCGCCCTCACACGTACGCTCCCCCTGAAGCGTTGTCGTACCCTCACCTGGACCCTAAACCGTCCCCGTCCCCTAACCCTAACCCTAGCCCGAACCCTAACCCTAACCCTTCCCTGAAGCCTGACCCTCACCCGTCCCCTAATCCTAACCCGTACGCTGACACTAAGCCGCGCCCTCACACGTACGCTCCCCCTAAAGCGTTGTCGTACCCTCACCTGGACCCTAAACCGTCCCCGTCCCCTAACCCTAACCCTAGCCCGAACCCTAACCCTAACCCTTCCCCGAAGCCTGACCCTCACCCGTCCCCTAATCCTAACCCGTACGCTGACACTAAGCGGCGCCCTCACACGTACGCTCCCCCTAAAGCGTTGTCGTACCCTCACCTGGACCCTAAACCGTCCCCGTCCCCTAACCCTAACCCTAGCCCGAACCCTAACCCTAACCCTTCCCCGAAGCCTGACCCTCACGCGTCCCATAATCCTAACCCGTACGCTGACACTAACACTCGCCCTCACACGTACGCTCCCCCTAAAGCGTTGTCGTACCCTCACCTGGACCCTAAACCGTCCCCGTCCCCTAACCCTAACCCTAGCCCGAACCCTAACCCTAACACTTCCCCGAAGCCTGACCCTCTCCCGTCCCCTAATCCTAACCCGTACGCTGACACTAAGCCGCGCCCTCACACGTACGCTCCCCCTACAGCGTTGTCGTACCCTCACCTGGACCCTAAACCGTCGCCGTCCCCTAACCCTAACCCTAGCCCGAACCCTAACCCTAACCCTTCCCCGAATCCTGACCCTCACCCGTCCCCTAATCCTAACCCGTACGCTGACACTAACCCGCGCCCTCACACGTACGCTCCCCCTAAAGCGTTGTCGTATCCTCACCTGGACCCTAAACCGTCCCCGTCCCCTAACCCTAACTGTAGCCCGAACCCTAACCCTAACCCTTCCCCGAAGCCTGACCCTCACCCGTCCCCTAATCCTAACCCGTACGCTGACACTAAGCCGCGCCCTCACACGTACGCTCCCCCTAAATCGTTGTCGTACCCTCACCTGGACCCTAAACCGTCCCCGTCCCCTAACCCTAACCCTAGCCCGAACCCTAACCCTAACCCTTCCCCGAAGCCTGACCCTCACCCGTCCCCTAATCCTAACCCGTACGCTGACACTAAGCCGCGCCCTCACACGTACGCTCCCCCTAAAGCATTGTCGTACCCTCACTTGGACCCTAAACCGTCCCCGTCCCCTAACCCTAACCCTAGCCCGAACCCTAACCCTAACCCTTCCCCGAAGCCTGACCCTCACCCGTCCCCTAATCCTAACCCGTACGCTGACACTAAGCCGCGCCCTCACACGTACGCTCCCCCTAAAGCGTTGTCGTACCCTCACCTGGACCCTAAACCGTCCCCGTCCCCTAACACTAACCCTAGCCCGAACCCTAACCCTAACCCTTCCCCGAAGCCTGACTTTCACGCGTCCCATAATCCTAACCCGTACGCTGACACTAACCCTCGCCCTCACACGTACGCTCCCCCTAAAGCGTTGTCGTACCCTCACCTGGACCCTAAACCGTCCCCGTCCCCTAACCCTAACCCTAGCCTGAACCCTAACCCTAACACTTCCCCGAAGCCTGACCCTCTCCCGTCCCCTAATCCTAACCCGTACGCTGACACTAAGCCGCGCCCTCACACGTACGCTCCCCCTACAGCATTGTCGTACCCTCACCTGGACCCTAAACCGTCCCCGTCCCCTAACCCTAACCTTAGCCCGAACCCTAACCCTAACCCTTCCCCGAATCCTGACCCTCACCCGTCCCCTAATCCTAACCCGTACGCTGACACTAACCCGCGCCCTCACACGTACGCTCCCCCTAAAGCGTTGTCGTACCCTCACCTGGACCCTAAACCGTCCCCGTCCCCTAACCCTAACCCTAGCCCGAACCCTAACCCTAACCCTTCCCCGAAGCCTGACCCTCACCCGTCCCCTAATCCTAACCCGTACGCTGACACTAAGCCGCGCCCTCACACGTACGCTCCCCCTAAATCGTTGTCGTACCCTCACCTGGACCCTAAACCGTCCCCGTCCCCTAACCCTAACCCTAGCCCGAACCCTAACCCTAACCCTTCCCCGAAGCCTGACCCTCACCCGTCCCCTAATCCTAACCCGTACGCTGACACTAAGCCGTGCCCTCACACGTACGCTCCCCCTAAAGCGTTGTCGTACCCTCACCTGGACCCTAAACCGTCCCCGTCCCCTAACCCTAACCCTAGCCCGAACCCTAACCCTAACCCTTCCCCGAAGCCTGACCCTCACCCGTCCCCTAATCCTAACCCGTACGCTGACACTAAGCCGCGCCCTCACACGTACGCTCCCCCTAAAGCGTTGTCGTACCCTCACCTGGACCCTAAACCGTCCCCGTCCCCTAACCCTAACCCTAACCCGAACCCTAACCCTAACCCTTCCCCGAAGCCTGACCCTCACCCGTCCCCTAATCCTAACCCGTACGCTGACACTAAGCTGCGCCCTCACACGTACGCTCCCCCTAAAGCGTTGTCGTACCCTCACCTGGACCCTAAACCGTCCCCGTCCCCTAACCCTAACCCTAGCCCGAACCCTAACTCTAACCCTTCCCCGAAGCCTGACCCTCTGCCGTCCCCTAATCCTAACCCGTACGCTGACACTAACCCGCGCCCTCACACGTACGCTCCCCCTAAAGCGTTGTCGTACCCTCACCTGGACCCTAAACCGTCCCCGTCCCCTAACCCTAACCCTAGCCCGAACCCTAACCCTAACCCTTCCCCGAAGCCTGACCCTCAACCGTCCCCTAATCCTAACCCGTACGCTGACACTAACCCGCGCCCTCACACGTACGCTCCCCCTAAAGCGTTGTCGTACCCTCACCTGGACCCTAAACCGTCCCCTCCCCTAACCCTAACACTTCCCCGAAGCCTGACCCTCACCCGTCCCCTAATCCTAACCCGTACGCTGACAGTGACCCGCGCCCTCACACGTACGCTCCCCCTAAAGCGTTGTCGTACCCTCACCTGGACCCTAAACCGTCCCCGTCCCCTAACCCTAACCCTTGCCCGAACCCTAACCCTAACCCTTCCCCGAAGCCTGACCCTCACCCGTCCCCTAATCCTAACCCGTACGCTGACACTAAGCCGCGCCCTCACACGTACGCTCCCCCTAAAGCGTTGTCATACCCTCACCTGGACCCTAAACCGTCCCCATCCCCTAACCCTAACCCTAGCCCGAACCCTAACCCTAACCCTTCCCCGAAGCCTGACCCTCACCCGTCCCCTAATCCTAACCCGTACGCTGACAATAAGCCGCGCCCTCACACGTACGCTCCCCCTAAAGCGTTGTCGTACCCTCACCTGGACCCTAAACCGTCCCCGTCCCCTAACCCTAACCCTAGCCCGAACCCTAACCCTAACCCTTCCCCGAAGCCTGACCCTCACCCGTCCCCTAATCCTAACCCGTACGCTGACACTAAGCCGCGCCCTCACACGTACGCTCCCCCTAAAGCGTTGTCGTACCCTCACCTGGACCCCAAACCGTCCCCGTCCCCTAACCCTAACCCTAGCCCGAACCCTAACCCTAACCCTTCCCCGAAGCCTGACCCTCACCCGTCCCCTAATCCTAACCCGTACGCTGACACTAAGCCGCGCCCTCACACGTATGCTCCCCCTAATGCGTTGTCGTACCCTCACCTGAACCCTAAACCGTCCCCGTCCCCTAACCCTGACCCTAGCCCGAACCCTAATCCTAACCCTTCCCCGAAGCCTGACCCTCACACATCCCCTAATCCTAACCCGTACGCTGACACTAAGCCGCGCCCTCACACGTACGCTCCCCCTAAAGCGTTGTCGTACCCTCACCTGGACCCTAAACCGTCCCCGTCCCCTAACCCTAACCCTAGCCCGAACCCTAACCCTAACCCTTCCCCGAAGCCTGACCCTCACCCGTCCCCTAATCCTAACCCGTACGCTGACACTAACCCGCGCCCTCACACGTACGCTCCCCCTAAAGCGTTGTCGTACCCTCACCTGGACCCTAAACCGTCCCCGTCCCCTCACCCTAACCCTAGCCCGAACCCTAACCCTAACCCTTCCCCGAAGCCTGACCCTCACCCGTCCCCTAATCCTAACCCGTACGCTGACACTAACCCTCGCACTCACACGAACGCTCCCCCTAAAGCGTTGTCGTACCCTCACCTGGACCCTAAACCGTCCCTGTCCCCTAACCCTAACCCTAGCCCGAACCCTAACCCTAACACTTCCCCGAAGCCTGACCCTCACCCGTCCCCTAATCCTAACCCGTACGCTGACAATAACCCGCGCCCTCACACGTACGCTCCCCCTAAAGCGTTGTCGTACCCTCACCTGGACCCTAAACCGTCCCCGTCCCCTAACCCTAACCCTAGCCCGAACCCTAGCCCTAACCCTTCCCCGAAGCCTGACCCTCACCCGTCCCCTAATCCTAACCCGTACGCTGACACTAAGCCGCGCCCTCACACGTACGCTCCCCCTAAAGCGTTGTCGTACCCTCACCTGGACCCTAAACCGTCCCCGTTCCCTAACCCTAACCCTAGCCCAAACCCTAACCCTAACCCTTCCCCGAAGCCTGACCCTCACCCGTCCACTAATCCTAACCCGTACGCTGACACTAAGCCGCGCCCTCACACGTACGCTCCCCCTAAAGCGTTGTCGTACCCTCACCAGGACCCTAAACCGTCCCCGTCCCCTAACCCTAACCCTAGCCCAAACCCTAACCCTAACCCTTCCCCAAAGCCTGACCCTCACCCGTCCCGTAATCCTAACCCGTACGCTGACACTAACCCACGCCCTCACACGTACGCTCCCCCTACAACGTTGTCGTACCCTCACCTTCACCCTAAACCGTCCTCGTTTCCTAACCCTAACCCTAGCCCGAACCCTAACCCTAACCCTTCCCCGAAGCCTGACCCTCACCCGTCCTCTAATCCTAACTCGTACGCTGACACTAACCCGCGCCCTCACACGTACGATCCCCCTAAAGCGTTGTCGTACCCTCACCTGGACCCTAAACCGTCCCCATCCCCTAACCCTAACCCTAGCCCGAACCCTAACCCTAACCCTTCCCCGAAGCCTGACCCTCACCCGTCCCCTAATCCTAACCCGTACGCTGACACTAACCCACGCCATCTCACGTACGCTCCCCCTAAAGCGTTGTCGTACCCTCACCTGGACCCTAAACCGTCCCCGTCCCCTAACCCTAACCCTAGCCCGAACCCTAACCCTAACCCTTCCCCGAAGCCTGACCCTGTCCCGTCCCCTAATCCTAACCCGTACGCTGACACTAACCCACGCCCTCACACGTACGCTCCCCCTAAAGCGTTGTCGTACCCTCACCTGGACCCTAAACCTTCCCCGTCACCTAACCCTAACCCTAGACCGAACCCTAACCGTAACCCTTCCCCGAAGCCTGACCCTCACCCGTCCCCTAATCCTAACCCGTACGCTGACACTAACCCGCGCCCTCACACGTACGCTCCCCCTAAAGCGTTGTCGTACCCTCACCTGGACCCTAAACCGTCCCCGTACCCTAACCCTAACCCTAGCCCGAACCCTAACCCTAACCCTTCCCCGAAGCCTGACCCTCACCCGTCCCCTAATCCTAACCCGTACGCTGACACTAACCCGCGCCCTCACACGTACGCTCCCCCTAAAGCGTTGTCGTACCCTCACCTGGACCCTAAACCGTCCCCGTCCCCTAACCCTAACCCTAGCCCAAACCCTAACCCTAACCCTTCCCCGAAGCCTGACCCTCACCCGTCCCCTAATCCTAACCCGTACGCTGACACTAACCCGCGCCCTCACACGTACGCTCCCCCTAAAGCGTTGTCGTACCCTCACCTGGACCCTAAACCGTCCCCGTCCCCTAACCCTAACCGTAGCCCGAAACCTAACCCTAACCCTTCCCCGAAGCCTGACCCTCACCCGTCCCCTAATCATAACCCGTACGCTGACACTAACCCGTGCCCTCACATGTACGGTCCCCCTAAAGCGTTGTCGTACCCTCACCTGGACCCTAAACCGTCCCCGTTCCCTAACCCTAACCCTAGCCCAAACCCTAACCCTAACCCTTCCCCGAAGCCTGAACCTCACCCGTCCCCTAATCCTAACCCGTACGCTGACACTAAGCCACGCCCTCACACGTACGCTCCCCCTAAAGCGTTGTCGTACCCTCACCTGGACCCTAAACCGTCCCCGTCCCCTAACCCTAACCCTAGCCCGAAACCTAACCCTAACCCTTCCCCGAAGCCTGACCCTCACCCGTCCCCTAATCCTAACCCGTACGCTGACACTAACCCACGCCCTCACACGTACGCTCCCCCTACAACGTTGGCGTACCCTCACCTTGACCCTAAACCGTCCTCGTTTCCTAACCCTAACCCTAGCCCGAAACCTAACCCTAACCCTTCCCCGAAGCCTGACCTTCACCCGTCCCCTAATCCTAACTCGTACGCTGACACTAACACACGCCCTCACACGTACGCTCCCCCTAAAGCGTTGTCGTACCCTCACCTGTACCCTAAACCTTCCCCGTCACCTAACCCTAACCCTACACCGAACCCTAACCCTAACCCTTCCCCGAAGCCTGACCCTCACCCGTCCCCTAATCCTAACCCGTACGCTGACACTAACCCGCGCCCTCACACGTACGCTCCCCCTAAAGCGTTGTCGTACCCTCACCTGGACCCTAAACCGTCCCCGTCCCCTAACCCTAACCCTAGCCCGAACCCTAACCCTAACCCTTCCCCGAAGCCTGACCCTCACCCGTCCCCTAATCCTAACCCGTACGCTGACACTAACCCGCGCCCTCACACGTACGCTCCCCCTAAAGCGTTGTCGTACCCTCACCTGGACCCTAAACCGTCCCCCTCCCCTAACCCTAACCGTAGTCCGAACCCTAACCCTAACCCTTCCCCGAAGCCTGACCCTCACCCGTCCCCTAATCCTAACCCGTACGCTGACACTAACCCGCGCCCTCACACGTACGCTCCCCCTAAAGCGTTGTCGTACCGTCACCTGGACCCTAAACCGTCCCCGTTCCCTAACCCTAACCCTAGCCCAAACCCTAACCCTAACACTTCCCCGAAGCCTGACCCTCACCCGTCCCCTAATCCTAACCCGTACGCTGACACTAAGCCGCGCCCTCACACGTACGCTCCCCCTAAAGCGTTGTCGTACCCTCACCTGGACCCTAAACCGTCCCCGTCCCCTAACCCTAACCCTAGCCCGAACCCTAACCCTAACCCTTCCCCGAAGCCTGACCCTCACCCGTCCCCTAATCCTAACCCGTACGCTGACACTAACCCACGCCCTCACACGTACGCTCCCCCTACAACGTTGGCGTACCCTCACCTTGACCCTAAACCGTCCTCGTTTCCTAACCCTAACCCTAGCCCGAAACCTAACCCTAACCCTTCCCCGAAGCCTGACCCTCACCCGTCCCCTAATCCTAACTCGTACGCTGACACTAACACACGCCCTCACACGTACGCTCCCCCTAAAGCGTTGTCGTACCCTCACCTGGACCCTAAACCTTCCCCGTCACCTAACCCTAACCCTAGCCCGAACCCTAACCCTAACCCTTCCCCGAAGCCTGACCCTCACCCGTCCCCTAATCCTAACCCGTACGCTGACACTAACCCGCGCCATCTCACGTACGCTCCCCCTAAAGCGTTGTCGTACCCTCACCTGGACCCTAAACCGTCCCCGTCCCCTAACCCTAACCCTAGCCCGAACCCTAACCCTAACCCTTCCCCGAAGCCTGACCCTGTCCCGTCCCCTAATCCTAACCCGTACGCTGACACTAACCCACGCCCTCACACGTACGCTCCCCCTAAAGCGTTGTCGTACCCTCACCTGGACCCTAAACCTTCCCCGTCACCTAACCCTAACCCTAGACCGAACCCTAACCGTAACCCTTCCCCGAAGCCTGACCCTCACCCGTCCCCTAATCCTAACCCGTACGCTGACACTAACCCGCGCCCTCACACGTACGCTCCCCCTAAAGCGTTGTCGTACCCTCACCTGGACCCTAAACCGTCCCCGTACCCTAACCCTAACCCTAGCCCGAACCCTAACCCTAACCCTTCCCCGAAGCCTGACCCTCACCCGTCCCCTAATCCTAACCCGTACGCTGACACTAACCCGCGCCCTCACACGTACGCTCCCCCTAAAGCGTTGTCGTACCCTCACCTGGACCCTAAACCGTCCCCGTCCCCTAACCCTAACCCTAGCCCAAACCCTAACCCTAACCCTTCCCCGAAGCCTGACCCTCACCCGTCCCCTAATCCTAACCCGTACGCTGACACTAACCCGCGCCCTCACACGTACGCTCCCCCTAAAGCGTTGTCGTACCCTCACCTGGACCCTAAACCGTCCCCGTCCCCTAACCCTAACCCTAGCCCGAACCCTAACCCTAACCCTTCCCCGAAGCCTGACCCTCACCCGTCCCCTAATCCTAACCTGTACGCTGACACTAACCCACGCCCTCACACGTACGCTCCCCCTACAACGTTGGCGTACCCTCACCTTGACCCTAAACCGTCCTCGTTTCCTAACCCTAACCCTAGCCCGAAACCTAACCCTAACCCTTCCCCGAAGCCTGACCCTCACCCGTCCCCTAATCCTAACTCGTACGCTGACACTAACACACGCCCTCACACGTACGCTCCCCCTAAAGCGTTGTCGTACCCTCACCTGGACCCTAAACCTTCCCCGTCACCTAACCCTAACCCTACACCGAACCCTAACCCTAACCCTTCCCCGAAGCCTGACCCTCACCCGTCCCCTAATCCTAACCCGTACGCTGACACTAACCCGTGCCCTCACATGTACGCTCCCCCTAAAGCGTTGTCGTACCCTCACCTGGACCCTAAACCGTCCCCGTTCCCTAACCCTAACCCTAGCCCAAACCCTAACCCTAACCCTTCCCCGAAGCCTGACCCTCACCCGTCCCCTAATCCTAACCCGTACGCTGACACTAAGCCACGCCCTCACACGTACGCTCCCCCTAAAGCGTTGTCGTACCCTCACCTGGACCCTAAACCGTCCCCGTCCCCTAACCCTAACCCTAGCCCGAACCCTAACCCTAACCCTTCCCCGAAGCCTGACCCTCACCCGTCCCCTAATCCTAACCCGTACGCTGACACTAACCCACGCCCTCACACGTACGCTCCCCCTACAACGTTGGCGTACCCTCACCTTGACCCTAAACCGTCCTCGTTTCCTAAACCTAACCCTAGCCCGAAACCTAACCCTAACCCTTCCCCGAAGCCTGACCCTCACCCGTCCCCTAATCCTAACTCGTACGCTGACACTAACACACGCCCTCACACGTACGCTCCCCCTAAAGCGTTGTCGTACCCTCACCTGTACCCTAAACCTTCCCCGTCACCTAACCCTAACCCTACACCGAACCCTAACCCTAACCCTTCCCCGAAGCCTGACCCTCACCCGTCCCCTAATCCTAACCCGTACGCTGACACTAACCCGCGCCCTCACACGTACGCTCCCCCTAAAGCGTTGTCGTACCCTCACCTGGACCCTAAACCGTCCCCGTCCCCTAACCCTAACCCTAGCCCGAACCCTAACCCTAACCCTTCCCCGAAGCCTGACCCTCACCCGTCCCCTAATCCTAACCCGTACGCTGACACTAACCCGCGCCCTCACACGTACGCTCCCCCTAAAGCGTTGTCGTACCCTCACCTGGACCCTAAACCGTCCCCCTCCCCTAACCCTAACCGTAGTCCGAACCCTAACCCTAACCCTTCCCCGAAGCCTGACCCTCACCCGTCCCCTAATCCTAACCCGTACGCTGACACTAACCCGCGCCCTCACACGTACGCTCCCCCTAAAGCGTTGTCGTACCGTCACCTGGACCCTAAACCGTCCCCGTTCTCTAACCCTAACCCTAGCCCAAACCCTAACCCTAACACTTCCCCGAAGCCTGACCCTCACCCGTCCCCTAATCCTAACCCTTACGCTGACACTAAGCCGCGCCCTCACACGTACGCTCCCCCTAAAGCGTTGTCGTACCCTCACCTGGACCCTAAACCGTCCCCGTCCCCTAACCCTAACCCTAGCCCGAACCCTAACCCTAACCCTTCCCCGAAGCCTGACCCTCACCCGTCCCCTAATCCTAACCTGTACGCTGACACTAACCCACGCCCTCACACGTACGCTCCCCCTACAACGTTGGCGTACCCTCACCTTGACCCTAAACCGTCCTCGTTTCCTAACCCTAACCCTAGCCCGAAACCTAACCCTAACCCTTCCCCGAAGCCTGACCCTCACCCGTCCCCTAATCCTAACTCGTACGCTGACACTAACACACGCCCTCACACGTACGCTCCCCCTAAAGCGTTGTCGTACCCTCACCTGGACCCTAAACCTTCCCCGTCACCTAACCCTAACCCTACACCGAACCCTAACCCTAACCCTTCCCCGAAGCCTGACCCTCACCCGTCCCCTAATCCTAACCCGTACGCTGACACTAACCCGCGCCCTCACACGTACGCTCCCCCTAAAGCGTTGTCGTACCCTCACCTGGACCCTAAACCGTCCCCGTCCCCTAACCCTAACCCTAGCCCGAACCCTAACCCTAACCCTTCCCCGAAGCCTGACCCTCACCCGTCCCCTAATCCTAACCCGTACGCTGACACTAACCCGCGCCCTCACACGTACGCTCCCCCTAAAGCGTTGTCGTACCCTCACCTGGACCCTAAACCGTCCCCCTCCCCTAACCCTAACCGTAGTCCGAACCCTAACCCTAACCCTTCCCCGAAGCCTGACCCTCACCCGTCCCCTAATCCTAACCCGTACGCTGACACTAACCCGCGCCCTCACACGTACGCTCCCCCTAAAGCGTTGTCGTACCCTCACCTGGACCCTAAACCGTCCCCGTTCCCTAACCCTAACCCTAGCCCAAACCCTAACCCTAACCCTTCCCCGAAGCCTGACCCTCACCCGTCCCCTAATCCTAACCCGTACGCTGACACTAAGCCGCGCCCTCACACGTACGCTCCCCCTAAAGCGTTGTCGTACCCTCACCTGGACCCTAAACCGTCCCCGTACCCTAACCCTAACCCTAGCCCGAAACCTAACCCTAACCCTTCCCCGAAGCCTGACCCTCACCCGTCCCCTAATCCTAACCCGTACGCTGACACTAACCCGCGCCCTCACACGTACGCTCCCCCTAAAGCGTTGTCGTACCCTCACCTGGACCCTAAACCGTCCCCGTCCCCTAACCCTAACCCTAGCCCAAACCCTAACCCTAACCCTTCCCCGAAGCCTGACCCTCACCCGTCCCCTAATCCTAACCCGTACGCTGACACTAACCCGCGCCCTCACACGTACGCTCCCCCTAAAGCGTTGTCGTACCCTCACCTGGACCCTAAACCGTCCCCGTCCCCTAACCCTAACCGTAGCCCGAACCCTAACCCTAACCCTTCCCCGAAGCCTGACCCTCACCCGTCCCCTAATCCTAACCCGTACGCTGACACTAACCCGTGCCCTCACACGTACGCTCCCCCTAAAGCGTTGTCGTACCCTCACCTGGACCCTAAACCGTCCCCGTTCCCTAACCCTAACCGTAGTCCGAACCCTAACCCTAACCCTTCCCCGAAGCCTGACCCTCACCCGTCCCCTAATCCTAACCCGTACGCTGACACTAACCCGCGCCCTCACACGTACGCTCCCCCTAAAGCGTTGTCGTACCCTCACGTGGACCCTAAACCGTCCCCGTTCCCTAACCCTAACCCTAGCCCAAACCCTAACCCTAACCCTTCCCCGAAGCCTGACCCTCACCCGTCCCCTAATCCTAACCCGTACGCTGACACTAAGCCGCGCCCTCACACGTACACTCCCCCTAAAGCGTTGTCGTACCCTCACCTGGACCCTAAACCGTCCCCGTCCCCTAACCCTAACCCTAGCCCGAACCCTAACCCTAACCCTTCCCCGAAGCCTGACCCTCACCCGTCCCCTAATCCTAACCCGTACGCTGACACTAACCCGCGCCCTCACACGTACGCTCCCCCTAAAGCGTTGTCGTACCCTCACCTGGACCCTAAACCGTCCCCCTCCCCTAACCCTAACCGTAGTCCGAACCCTAACCCTAACCCTTCCCCGAAGACTGACCCTCACCCGTCCCCTAATCCTAACCCGTACGCTGACACTAATCCGCGCCCTCACACGTACGCTCCCCCTAAAGCGTTGTCGTACCGTCACCTGGACCCTAAACCGTCCCCGTTCCCTAACCCTAACCCTAGCCCAAACCCTAACCCTAACACTTCCCCGAAGCCTGACCCTCACCCGTCCCCTAATCCTAACCCGTACGCTGACACTAAGCCGCGCCCTCACACGTACGCTCCCCCTAAAGCGTTGTCGTACCCTCACCTGGACCCTAAACCGTCCCCGTTCCCTAACCCTAACCCTAGCCCGAACCCTAACCCTAACCCTTCCCCGAAGCCTGACCCTCACCCGTACCCTAATCCTAACCCGTACGCTGACACTAACCCACGCCCTCACACGTACGCTCCCCCTACAACGTTGGCGTACCCTCACCTTGACCCTAAACCGTCCTCGTTTCCTAACCCTAACCGTAGCCCGAAACCTAACCCTAACCCTTCCCCGAAGCCTGACCCTCACCCGTCCCCTAATCCTAACCCGTACGCTGACACTAACCCGCGCCCTCACACGTACGCTCCCCCTAAAGCGTTGTCGTACCCTCACCTGGACCCTAAACCGTCCCCGTCCCCTAACCCTAACCCTAGCCCGAACCCTAACCCTAACCCTTCCCCGAAGCCTGACCCTCACCCGTCCCCTAATCCTAACCCGTAGGCTGACACTAACCCGCGCCCTCACACGTACGCTCCCCCTAAAGCGTTGTCGTACCCTCACCTGGACCCTAAACCGTCCCCCTCCCCTAACCCTAACCGTAGTCCGAACCCTAACCCTAACCCTTCCCCGAAGCCTGACCCTCACCCGTCCCCTAATCCTAACCCGTACGCTGACACTAACCCGCGCCCTCACACGTACGCTCCCCCTAAAGCGTTGTCGTACCCTCACCTGGACCCTAAACCGTCCCCGTTCCCTAACCCTAACCCTAGCCCAAACCCTAACCCTAACCCTTCCCCGAAGCCTGACCCTCACCCGTCCCCTAATCCTAACCCGTACGCTGACACTAAGCCGCGCCCTCACACGTACGCTCCCCCTAAAGCGTTGTCGTACCCTCACCTGGACCCTAAACCGTCCCCGTCCCCTAACCCTAACCCTAGCCCGAACCCTAACCCTAACCCTTCCCCGAAGCCTGACCCTCACCCGTCCCCTAATCCTAACCCGTACGCTGACACTAACCCAAGCCCTCACACGTACGATCCCCCTAAAGCGTTGTTGTACCCTCACCTGGACCCTAAACCGTCCCCATCCCCTAACCCTAACCCTAGCCCGAACCCTAACCCTAACCCTTCCCCGAAGCCTGACACTCACCCGTCCCCTAATCCTAACCCGTACGCTGACACTAACCCGCGCCATCACACGTACGCTCCCCCTAAAGCGTTGTCGTACCCTCACCTGGACCCTAAACCGTCCCCGTCCCCTAACCCTAACCCTAGCCCGAACCCTAACCCTAACCCTTCCCCGAAGCCTGACCCTCACCCGTCCCCTAATCCTAACCCGTACGCTGACACTAACCCACGCCCTCACACGTACGCTCCCCCTAAAGCGTTGTCGTACCCTCACCTGGACCCTAAACCTTCCCCGTCACCTAACCCTAACCCTAGACCGAACCCTAACCGTAACCCTTCCCCGAAGCCTGACCCTCACCCGTCCCCTAATCCTAACCCGTACGCTGACACTAACCCGCGCCCTCACACGTACGCTCCCCCTAAAGCGTTGTCGTACCCTCACCTGGACCCTAAACCGTCCCCGTACCCTAACCCTAACCCTAGCCCGAAACCTAACCCTAACCCTTCCCCGAAGCCTGACCCTCACCCGTCCCCTAATCCTAACCCGTACGCTGACACTAACCCGCGCCCTCACACGTACGCTCCCCCTAAAGCGTTGTCGTACCCTCACCTGGACCCTAAACCGTCCCCGTCCCCTAACCCTAACCCTAGCCCAAACCCTAACCCTAACCCTTCCCCGAAGCCTGACCCTCACCCGTCCCCTAATCCTAACCCGTACGCTGACACTAACCCGCGCCCTCACACGTACGCTCCCCCTAAAGCGTTGTCGTACCCTCACCTGGACCCTAAACCGTCCCCGTCCCCTAACCCTAACCGTAGCCCGAACCCTAACCCAAACCCTTCCCCGAAGCCTGACCCTCACCCGTCCCCTAATCCTAACCCGTACGCTGACACTAACCCGTGCCCTCACACGTACGCTCCCCCTAAAGCGTTGTCGTACCCTCACCTGGACCCTAAACCGTCCCCGTTCCCTAACCCTAACCGTAGTCCGAACCCTAACCCTAACCCTTCCCCGAAGCCTGACCCTCACCCGTCCCCTAATCCTAACCCGTACGCTGACACTAACCCGCGCCCTCACACGTACGCTCCCCCTAAAGCGTTGTCGTACCCTCACCTGGACCCTAAACCGTCCCCGTTCCCTAACCCTAACCCTAGCCCAAACCCTAACCCTAACCCTTCCCCGAAGCCTGACCCTCACCCGTCCCCTAATCCTAACCCGTACGCTGACACTAAGCCGCGCCCTCACACGTACACTCCCCCTAAAGCGTTGTCGTACCCTCACCTGGACCCTAAACCGTCCCCGTCCCCTAACCCTAACCCTAGCCCGAACCCTAACCCTAACCCTTCCCCGAAGCCTGACCCTCACCCGTCCCCTAATCCTAACCCGTACGCTGACACTAACCCGCGCCCTCACACGTACGCTCCCCCTAAAGCGTTGTCGTACCCTCACCTGGACCCTAAACCGTCCCCGTCCCCTAACCCTAACCGTAGCCCGAACCCTAACCCTAACCCTTCCCCGAAGCCTGACCCTCACCCGTCCCCTAATCATAACCCGTACGCTGACACTAACCCGCGCCCTCACATGTACGCTCCCCCTAAAGCGTTGTCGTACCCTCACCTGGACCCTAAACCGTCCCCGTTCCCTAACCCTAACCCTAGCCCAAACCCTAACCCTAACCCTTCCCCGAAGCCTGACCCTCACCCGTCCCCTAATCCTAACCCGTACGCTGACACTAAGCCACGCCCTCACACGTACGCTCCCCCTAAAGCGTTGTCGTACCCTCACCTGGACCCTAAACCGTCCCCGTCCCCTAACCCTAACCCTAGCCCGAACCCTAACCCTAACCCTTCCCCGAAGCCTGACCCTCACCCGTCCCCTAATCCTAACCCGTACGCTGACACTAACCCACGCCCTCACACGTACGCTCCCCCTATAACGTTGGCGTACCCTCACCTTGACCCTAAACCGTCCTCGTTTCCTAACCCTAACCCTAGCCCGAAACCTAACCCTAACCCTTCCCCGAAGCCTGACCCTCACCCGTCCCCTAATCCTAACTCGTACGCTGACACTAACACACGCCCTCACACGTACGCTCCCCCTAAAGCGTTGTCGTACCCTCACCTGGACCCTAAACCTTCCCCGTCACCTAACCCTAACCCTACACCGAACCCTAACCCTAACCCTTCCCCGAAGCCTGACCCTCACCCGTCCCCTAATCCTAACCCGTACGCTGACACTAACCCGCGCCCTCACACGTACGCTCCCCCTAAAGCGTTGTCGTACCCTCACCTGGACCCTAAACCGTCCCCGTCCCCTAACCCTAACCCTAGCCCGAACCCTAACCCTAACCCTTCCCCGAAGCCTGACCCTCACCCGTCCCCTAATCCTAACCCGTACGCTGACACTAACCCGCGCCCTCACACGTACGCTCCCCCTAAAGCGTTGTCGTACCCTCACCTGGACCCTAAACCGTCCCCCTCCCCTAACCCTAACCGTAGTCCGAACCCTAACCCTAACCCTTCCCCGAAGCCTGACCCTCACCCGTCCCCTAATCCTAACCCGTACGCTGACACTAACCCACGCCCTCACACGTACGCTCCCCCTAAAGCGTTGTCGTACCCTCACCTGGACCCTAAACCGTCCCCGTTCCCTAACCCTAACCCTAGCCCAAACCCTAACCCTAACCCTTCCCCGAAGCCTGACCCTCACCCGTCCCCTAATCCTAACCCGTACGCTGACACTAAGCCGCGCCCTCACACGTACGCTCCCCCTAAAGCGTTGTCGTACCCTCACCTGGACCCTAAACCGTCCCCGTCCCCTAACCCTAACCCTAGCCCGAACCCTAACCCTAACCCTTCCCCGAAGCCTGACCCTCACCCGTCCCCTAATCCTAACCCGTACGCTGACACTAACCCACGCCCTCACACGTACGCTCCCCCTACAACGTTGTCGTACCCTCACCTTGACCCTAAACCGTCCTCGTTTCCTAACCCTAACCCTAGCCCGAACCCTAACCCTAACCCTTCCCCGAAGCCTGACCCTCACCCGTCCCCTAATCCTAACTCGTACGCTGACACTAACCCGCGCCCTCACACGTACGATCCCCCTAAAGCGTTGTCGTACCCTCACCTGGACCCTAAACCGTCCCCATCCCCTAACCCTAACCCTAGCCCGAACCCTAACCCTAACCCTTCCCCGAAGCCTGACACTCACCCGTCCCCTAATCCTAACCCGTACGCTGACACTAACCCGCGCCATCACACGTACGCTCCCCCTAAAGCGTTGTCGTACCCTCACCTGGACCCTAAACCGTCCCCTTCCCCTAACCCTAACCCTAGCCCGAACCCTAACCCTAACCCTTCCCCGAAGCCTGACCCTCACCCGTCCCCTAATCCTAACCCGTACGCTGACACTAACCCACGCCCTCACACGTACGCTCCCCCTAAAGCGTTGTCGTACCCTCACCTGGACCCTAAACCTTCCCCGTCACCTAACCCTAACCCTAGACCGAACCCTAACCGTAACCCTTCCCCGAAGCCTGACCCTCACCCGTCCCCTAATCCTAACCCGTACGCTGACACTAACCCGCGCCCTCACACGTACGCTCCCCCTAAAGCGTTGTCGTACCCTCACCTGGACCCTAAACCGTCCCCGTCCCCTAACCCTAACCGTAGCCCGAAACCTAACCCTAACCCTTCCCCGAAGCCTGACCCTCACCCGTCCCCTAATCCTAACCCGTACGCTGACACTAACCCGCGCCCTCACACGTACGCTCCCCCTAAAGCGTTGTCGTACCCTCACCTGGACCCTAAACCGTCCCCGTCCCCTAACCCTAACCCTAGCCCAAACCCTAACCCTAACCCTTCCCCGAAGCCTGACCCTCACCCGTCCCCTAATCCTAACCCGTACGCTGACACTAACCCGCGCCCTCACACGTACGCTCCCCCTAAAGCGTTGTCGTACCCTCACCTGGACCCTAAACCGTCCCCGTCCCCTAACCCTAACCGTAGCCCGAACCCTAACCCTAACCCTTCCCCGAAGCCTGACCCTCACCCGTCCCCTAATCCTAACCCGTACGCTGACACTAACCCGTGCCCTCACACGTACGCTCCCCCTAAAGCGTTGTCGTACCCTCACCTGGACCCTAAACCGTCCCCGTTCCCTAACCCTAACCGTAGTCCGAACCCTAACCCTAACCCTTCCCCGAAGCCTGACCCTCACCCGTCCCCTAATCCTAACCCGTACGCTGACACTAACCCGCGCCCTCACACGTACGCTCCCCCTAAAGCGTTGTCGTACCCTCACCTGGACCCTAAACCGTCCCCGTTTCCTAACCCTAACCGTAGCCCGAACCCTAACCCTAACCCTTCCCCGAAGCCTGACCCTCACCCGTCCCCTAATCATAACCCGTACGCTGACACTAACCCGTGCCCTCACATGTACGCTCCCCCTAAAGCGTTGTCGTACCCTCACCTGGACCCTAAACCGTCCCCGTTCCCTAACCCTAACCCTAGCCCAAACCCTAACCCTAACCCTTCCCCGAATCCTGACCCTCACCCGTCCCCTAATCCTAACCCGTACGCTGACACTAAGCCACGCCCTCACACGTACGCTCCCCCTAAAGCGTTGTCGTACCCTCACCTGGACCCTAAACCGTCCCCGTCCCCTAACCCTAACCCTAGCCCGAACCCTAACCCTAACCCTTCCCCGAAGCCTGACCCTCACCCGTCCCCTAATCCTAACCCGTACGCTGACACTAACCCACGCCCTCACACGTACGCTCCCCCTACAACGTTGGCGTACCCTCACCTTGACCCTAAACCGTCCTCGTTTCCTAACCCTAACCCTAGCCCGAAACCTAACCCTAACCTTTCCCCGAAGCCTGACCCTCACCCGTCCCCTAATCCTAACTCGTACGCTGACACTAACACACGCCCTCACACGTACGCTCCCCCTAAAGCGTTGTCGTACCCTCACCTGTACCCTAAACCTTCCCCGTCACCTAACCCTAACCCTACACCGAACCCTAACCCTAACCCTTCCCCGAAGCCTGACCCTCACCCGTCCCCTAATCCTAACCCGTACGCTGACACTAACCCGCGCCCTCACACGTACGCTCCCCCTAAAGCGTTGTCGTACCCTCACCTGGACCCTAAACCGTCCCCGTCCCCTAACCCTAACCCTAGCCCGAACCCTAACCCTAACCCTTCCCCGAAGCCTGACCCTCACCCGTCCCCTAATCCTAACCCGTACGCTGACACTAACCCGCGCCCTCACACGTACGCTCCCCCTAAAGCGTTGTCGTACCCTCACCTGGACCCTAAACCGTCCCCCTCCCCTAACCCTAACCGTAGTCCGAACCCTAACCCTAACCCTTCCCCGAAGCCTGACCCTCACCCGTCCCCTAATCCTAACCCGTACGCTGACACTAACCCGCGCCCTCACACGTACGCTCCCCCTAAAGCGTTGTCGTACCGTCACCTGGACCCTAAACCGTCCCCGTTCCCTAACCCTAACCCTAGCCCAAACCCTAACCCTAACACTTCCCCGAAGCCTGACCCTCACCCGTCCCCTAATCCTAACCCGTACGCTGACACTAAGCCGCGCCCTCACACGTACGCTCCCCCTAAAGCGTTGTCGTACCCTCACCTGGACCCTAAACCGTCCCCGTCCCCTAACCCTAACCCTAGCCCGAACCCTAACCCTAACCCTTCCCCGAAGCCTGACCCTCACCCGTCCCCTAATCCTAACCCGTACGCTGACACTAACCCACGCCCTCACACGTACGCTCCCCCTACAACGTTGGCGTACCCTCACCTTGACCCTAAACCGTCCTCGTTTCCTAACCCTAACCCTAGCCCGAAACCTAACCCTAACCCTTCCCCGAAGCCTGACCCTCACCCGTCCCCTAATCCTAACTCGTACGCTGACACTAACACACGCCCTCACACGTACGCTCCCCCTAAAGCGTTGTCGTACCCTCACCTGGACCCTAAACCTTCCCCGTCACCTAACCCTAACCCTACACCGAACCCTAACCCTAACCCTTCCCCGAAGCCTGACCCTCACCCGTCCCCTAATCCTAACCCGTACGCTGACACTAACCCGCGCCCTCACACGTACGCTCCCCCTAAAGCGTTGTCGTACCCTCACCTGGACCCTAAACCGTCCCCGTCCCCTAACCCTAACCCTAGCCCGAACCCTAACCCTAACCCTTCCCCGAATCCTGACCCTCACCCGTCCCCTAATCCTAACCCGTACGCTGACACTAACCCGCGCCCTCACACGTACGCTCCCCCTAAAGCGTTGTCGTACCCTCACCTGGACCCTAAACCGTCCCCCTCCCCTAACCCTAACCGTAGTCCGAACCCTAACCCTAACCCTTCCCCGAAGCCTGACCCTCACCCGTCCCCTAATCCTAACCCGTACGCTGACACTAACCCGCGCCCTCACACGTACGCTCCCCCTAAAGCGTTGTCGTACCCTCACCTGGACTCTAAACCGTCCCCGTTCCCTAACCCTAACCCTAGCCCAAACCCTAACCCTAACCCTTCCCCGAAGCCTGACCCTCACCCGTCCCCTAATCCTAACCCGTACGCTGACACTAAGCCGCGCCCTCACACGTACGCTCCCCCTAAAGCGTTGTCGTACCCTCACCTGGACCCTAAACCGTCCCCGTCCCCTAACCCTAACCCTAGCCCGAACCCTAACCCTAACCCTTCCCCGAAGCCTGACCCTCACCCGTCCCCTAATCCTAACCCGTACGCTGACACTAACCCAAGCCCTCACACGTACGCTCCCCCTACAACGTTGTCGTACCCTCACCTTGACCCTAAACCGTCCTCGTTTCCTAACCCTAACCCTAGCCCGAACCCTAACCCTAACCCTTCCCCGAAGCCTGACCCTCACCCGTCCCCTAATCCTAACTCGTACGCTGACACTAACCCGCGCCCTCACACGTACGATCCCCCTAAAGCGTTGTTGTACCCTCACCTGGACCCTAAACCGTCCCCATCCCCTAACCCTAACCCTAGCCCGAACCCTAACCCTAACCCTTCCCCGAAGCCTGACACTCACCCGTCCCCTAATCCTAACCCGTACGCTGACACTAACCCGCGCCATCACACGTACGCTCCCCCTAAAGCGTTGTCGTACCCTCACCTGGACCCTAAACCGTCCCCGTCCCCTAACCCTAACCCTAGCCCGAACCCTAACCCTAACCCTTCCCCGAAGCCTGACCCTCACCCGTCCCCTAATCCTAACCCGTACGCTGACACTAACCCACGCCCTCACACGTACGCTCCCCCTAAAGCGTTGTCGTACCCTCACCTGGACCCTAAACCTTCCCCGTCACCTAACCCTAACCCTAGACCGAACCCTAACCGTAACCCTTCCCCGAAGCCTGACCCTCACCCGTCCCCTAATCCTAACCCGTACGCTGACACTAACCCGCGCCCTCACACGTACGCTCCCCCTAAAGCGTTGTCGTACCCTCACCTGGACCCTAAACCGTCCCCGTACCCTAACCCTAACCCTAGCCCGAAACCTAACCCAAACCCTTCCCCGAAGCCTGACCCTCACCCGTCCCCTAATCCTAACCCGTACGCTGACACTAAGCCGCGCCCTCACACGTACACTCCCCCTAAAGCGTTGTCGTACCCTCACCTGGACCCTAAACCGTCCCCGTCCCCTAACCCTAACCCTAGCCCGAACCCTAACCCTAACCCTTCCCCGAAGCCTGACCCTCACCCGTCCCCTAATCCTAACCCGTACGCTGACACTAACCCACGCCCTCACACGTACGCTCCCCCTACAACGTTGTCGTACCCTCACCTTGACCCTAAACCGTCCTCGTTTCCTAACCCTAACCCTAGCCTGAACCCTAACCCTAACCCTTCCCCGAAGCCTGACCCTCACCCGTCCCCTAATCCTAACTCGTACGCTGACACTAACCCGCGCCCTCACACGTACGCTCCCCCTAAAGCGTTGTCGTACCCTCACCTGGACCCTAAACCGTCCCCGTTCCGTAACCCTAACCCTAGCCCGAACCCTAACCCTAACCCTTCCCCGAAGCCTGACCCTCACCCGTCCCCTAATCCTAACCCGTACGCTGACACTAACCCGCGCCCTCACACGTACGCTCCCCCTAAAGCGTTGTCGTACCCTCACCTGGACCCTAAACCGTCCCCGTCCCCTAACCCTAACCGTAGCCCGAACCCTAACCCTAACCCTTCCCCGAAGCCTGACCCTCACCCGTCCCCTAATCATAACCCGTACGCTGACACTAACCCGTGCCCTCACATGTACGCTCCCCCTAAAGCGTTGTCGTACCCTCACCTGGACCCTAAACCGTCCCCGTTCCCTAACCCTAACCCTAGCCCAAACCCTAACCCTAACCCTTCCCCGAAGCCTGACCCTCACCCGTCCCCTAATCCTAACCCGTACGCTGACACTAAGCCACGCCCTCACACGTACGCTCCCCCTAAAGCGTTGTCGTACCCTCACCTGGACCCTAAACCGTCCCCGTCCCCTAACCCTAACCCTAGCCCGAACCCTAACCCTAACCCTTCCCCGAAGCCTGACCCTCACCCGTCCCCTAATCCTAACCCGTACGCTGACAATAACCCACGCCCTCACACGTACGCTCCCCCTACAACGTTGGCGTACCCTCACCTTGACCCTAAACCGTCCTCGTTTCCTAACCCTAACCCTAGCCCGAAACCTAACCCTAACCCTTCCCCGAAGCCTGACCCTCACCCGTCCCCTAATCCTAACTCGTACGCTGACACTAACACACGCCCTCACACGTACGCTCCCCCTAAAGCGTTGTCGTACCCTCACCTGTACCCTAAACCTTCCCCGTCACCTAACCCTAACCCTACACCGAACCCTAACCCTAACCCTTCCCCGAAGCCTGACCCTCACCCGTCCCCTAATCCTAACCCGTACGCTGACACTAACCCGCGCCCTCACACGTACGCTCCCCCTAAAGCGTTGTCGTACCCTCACCTGGACCCTAAACCGTCCCCGTCCCCTAACCCTAACCCTAGCCCGAACCCTAACCCTAACCCTTCCCCGAAGCCTGACCCTCACCCGTCCCCTAATCCTAACCCGTACGCTGACACTAACCCGCGCCCTCACACGTACGCTCCCCCTAAAGCGTTGTCGTACCCTCACCTGGACCCTAAACCGTCCCCCTCCCCTAACCCTAACCGTAGTCCGAACCCTAACCCTAACCCTTCCCCGAAGCCTGACCCTCACCCGTCCCCTAATCCTAACCCGTACGCTGACACTAACCCGCGCCCTCACACGTACGCTCCCCCTAAAGCGTTGTCGTACCCTCACCTGGACCCTAAACCGTCCCCGTTCCCTAACCCTAACCCTAGCCCAAACCCTAACCCTAAACCTTCCCCGAAGCCTGACCCTCACCCGTCCCCTAATCCTAACCCGTACGCTGACACTAACCCGCGCCCTCACACGTACGCTCCCCCTAAAGCGTTGTCGTACCCTCACCTGGACCCTAAACCGTCCCCGTCCCCTAACCCTAACCCTAGCCCGAACCCTAACCCTAACCCTTCCCCGAAGCCTGACCCTCACCCTTCCCCTAATCCTAACCCGTACGCTGACACTAACCCACGCCCTCACACGTACGCTCCCCCTACAACGTTGGCGTACCCTCACCTTGACCCTAAACCGTCCTCGTTTCCTAACCCTAACCCTAGCCCGAAACCTAACCCTAACCCTTCCCCGAAGCCTGACCCTCACCCGTCCCCTAATCCTAACTCGTACGCTGACACTAACACACGCCCTCACACGTACGCTCCCCCTAAAGCGTTGTCGTACCCTCACCTGGACCCTAAACCTTCCCCGTCACCTAACCCTAACCCTACACCGAACCCTAACCCTAACCCTTCCCCGAAGCCTGACCCTCACCCGTCCCCTAATCCTAACCCGTACGCTGACACTAACCCGCGCCCTCACACGTACGCTCCCCCTAAAGCGTTGTCGTACCCTCACCTGGACCCTAAACCGTCCCCGTCCCCTAACCCTAACCCTAGCCCGAACCCTAACCCTAACCCTTCCCCGAAGCCTGACCCTCACCCGTCCCCTAATCCTAACCCGTACGCTGACACTAACCCGCGCCCTCACACGTACGCTCCCCCTAAAGCGTTGTCGTACCCTCACCTGGACCCTAAACCGTCCCCCTCCCCTAACCCTAACCGTAGTCCGAACCCTAACCCTAACCCTTCCCCGAAGCCTGACACTCACCCGTCCCCTAATCCTAACCCGTACGCTGACACTAACCCACGCCCTCACACGTACGCTCCCCCTAAAGCGTTGTCGTACCCTCACCTGGACCCTAAACCGTCCCCGTTCCCTAACCCTAACCCTAGCCCAAACCCTAACCCTAACCCTTCCCCGAAGCCTGACCCTCACCCGTCCCCTAATCCTAACCCGTACGCTGACACTAAGCCGCGCCCTCACACGTACGCTCCCCCTAAAGCGTTGTCGTACCCTCACCTGGACCCTAAACCGTCCCCGTCCCCTAACCCTAACCCTAGCCCGAACCCTAACCCTAACCCTTCCCCGAAGCCTGACCCTCACCCGTCCCCTAATCCTAACCCGTACGCTGACACTAACCCACGCCCTCACACGTACGCTCCCCCTACAACGTTGTCGTACCCTCACCTTGACCCTAAACCGTCCTCGTTTCCTAACCCTAACCCTAGCCCGAACCCTAACCCTAACCCTTCCCCGAAGCCTGACCCTCACCCGTCCCCTAATCCTAACTCGTACGCTGACACTAACCCGCGCCCTCACACGTACGCTCCCCCTAAAGCCTTGTCGTACCCTCACCTGGACCCTAAACCGTCCCCGTTCCGTAACCCTAACCCTAGCCCGAACCCTAACCCTAACCCTTCCCCGAAGCCTGACCCTCACCCGTCCCCTAATCCTAACCCGTACGCTGACACTAACCCGCGCCCTCACACGTACGCTCCCCCTTAAGCGTTTTCGTACCCTCACCTGGACCCTAAACCGTCCCCGTCCCCTAACCCTAACCCTAGCCCGAACCCTAACCCTAACCCTTCCCCGAAGCCTGACCCTCACCCGTCCCCTAATCCTAACCCGTACGCTGACACTAACCCGCGCCCTCACACGTACGCTCCCCCTAAAGCGTTTTCGTACCCTCACCTGGACCCTAAACCGTCCCCGTCCCCTAACCCTAACCCTAGCCCGAACCCTAACCCTAACCCTTCCCCGAAGCCTGACCCTCACCCGTCCCCTAATCCTAACCCGTACGCTGACACTAACCTGCGCCCTCACACGTACGCTCCCCCTAAAGCGTTGTCGTACCCTCACCTGGACCCTAAACCGTCCCCGTCCCCTAACCCTAACCCTAGACCGAACCCTAACCCTAACCCTTCCCCGAAGCCTGACCCTCACCCGTCCCCTAATCCTAACCCGTACGCTGACACTAACCCGCGCCCTCACACGTACACTCCCCCTAAAGCATTGTCGTCCCCTCACCTTGATCCTAAACCGTCCCCGTCCTCTAACCCTAACCCTAGCCCGAACCCTAACCCTAACACTTCCCCGAAGCCTGACCCTCAGCCGTCCCCTAATCCTAAACCGTACGCTGACACTAACCCGCGCCCTCACACGTACGCTCCCCCTAAAGCGTTGTCGTACCCTCACCTGGACCCTAAACCGTCCCCGTCCCCTAACCCTAACCCTAGCCCGTACCCTAACCCTAACCCTTCCCCGAAGCCTGACCCTCACCCGTCCCCTAATCCTAACCCGTACGCTGACACTAACCCGCGCCCTCACACGTACGCTCCCCTAAACCGTTGTCGTACCCTCACCTGGACCCTAAACCTTCCCCGTCCCCTAACCCTAACCCTAGCCCGAACCCTAACCCTAAGCCTTCCCCGAAGCCTGACCCTCACCCGTCCCTTAATCCTAACCCGTACGCTGACAATAACCCGCGCCCTCACACGCACGCTCCCCCTAAAGAGTTGTCGTACCCTCACCTGGACCCTAAACCGTCCCCGTCCCCTAACCCTAACCCTAGCCCGAACCCTAACCCTAACCCTTCCCCGAAGCCTGACCCTCACCCGTCCCCTAATCCTAACCCGTACGCTGACACTAACCCGCGCCCTCACACGTACGCTCCCCCTTAAGCGTTTTCGTACCCTCACCTGGACCCTAAACCGTCCCCGTCCCCTAACCCTAACCCTAGCCCGAACCCTAACCCTAACCCTTCCCCGAAGCCTGACCCTCACCCTTCCCCTAATCCTAACCCGTACGCTGACACTAACCCGCGCCCTCACACGTACGCTCCCCCTAAAGCGTTTTCGTACCCTCACCTGGACCCTAAACCGTCCCCGTCCCCTAACCCTAACCCTAGCCCGAACCCTAACCCTAACCCTTCCCCGAAGCCTGACCCTCACCCGTCCCCTAATCCTAACCCGTACGCTGACACTAACCCGCGCCCTCACACGTACACTCCCCCTAAAGCATTGTCGTCCCCTCACCTTGATCCTAAACCGTCCCCGTCCTCTAACCCTAACCCTAGCCCGAACCCTAACCCTAACACTTCCCCGAAGCCTGACCCTCAGCCGTCCCCTAATCCTAAACCGTACGCTGACACTAACCCGCGCCCTCACACGTACGCTCCCCCTAAAGCGTTGTCGTACCCTCACCTGGACCCTAAACCGTCCCCGTCCCCTAACCCTAACCCTAGCCCGTACCCTAACCCTAACCCTTCCCCGAAGCCTGACCCTCACCCGTCCCCTAATCCTAACCCGTACGCTGACACTAACCCGCGCCCTCACACGTACGCTCCCCCTTAAGCGTTTTCGTACCCTCACCTGGACCCTAAACCGTCCCCGTCCCCTAACCCTAACCCTAGCCCGAACCCTAACCCTAACCCTTCCCCGAAGCCTGACCCTCACCCGTCCCCTAATCCTAACCCGTACGCTGACACTAACCCGCGCCCTCACACGTACGCTCCCCCTAAAGCGTTTTCGTACCCTCACCTGGACCCTAAACCGTCCCCGTCCCCTAACCCTAACCCTAGCCCGAACCCTAACCCTAACCCTTCCCCGAAGCCTGACCCTCACCCGTCCCCTAATCCTAACCCGTACGCTGACACTAACCCGCGCCCTCACACGTACGCTCCCCCTAAAGCGTTGTCGTACCCTCACCTGGACCCTAAACCGTCCCCGTCCCCTAACCCTAACCCTAGCCCGAACCCTAACCCTAACCCTTCCCCGAAGCCTGACCCTCACCCGTCCCCTAATCCTAACCCGTACGCTGACACTAACCCGCGCCCTCACACGTACACTCCCCCTAAAGCATTGTCGTCCCCTCACCTTGATCCTAAACCGTCCCCGTCCTCTAACCCTAACCCTAGCCCGAACCCTAACCCTAACACTTCCCCGAAGCCTGACCCTCAGCCGTCCCCTAATCCTAAACCGTACGCTGACACTAACCCGCGCCCTCACACGTACGCTCCCCCTAAAGCGTTGTCGTACCCTCACCTGGACCCTAAACCGTCCCCGTCCCCTAACCCTAACCCTAGCCCGTACCCTAACCCTAACCCTTCCCCGAAGCCTGACCCTCACCCGTCCCCTAATCCTAACCCGTACGCTGACACTAACCCGCGCCCTCACACGTACGCTCCCCTAAACCGTTGTCGTACCCTCACCTGGACCCTAAACCTTCCCCGTCCCCTAACCCTAACCCTAGCCCGAACCCTAACCCTAAGCCTTCCCCGAAGCCTGACCCTCACCCGTCCCTTAATCCTAACCCGTACGCTGACAATAACCCGCGCCCTCACACGCACGCTCCCCCTAAAGCGTTGTCGTACCCTCACCTGGACCCTAAACCGTCCCCGTCCCCTAACCCTAACCCTAGCCCGAACCCTAACCCTAACCCTTCCCCGAAGCCTGACCCTCACCCGTCCCCTAATCCTAACCCGTACGCTGACACTAACCCGCGCCCTCACACGTACGCTCCCCCTAAAGCGTTTTCGTACCCTCACCTGGACCCTAAACCGTCCCCGTCCCCTAACCCTAACCCTAGCCCGAACCCTAACCCTAACCCTTCCCCGAAGCCTGACCCTCACCCGTCCCCTAATCCTAACCCGTACGCTGACACTAACCCGCGCCCTCACACGTACACTCCCCCTAAAGCATTGTCGTCCCCTCACCTTGATCCTAAACCGTCCCCGTCCTCTAACCCTAACCCTAGCCCGAACCCTAACCCTAACACTTCCCCGAAGCCTGACCCTCAGCCGTCCCCTAATCCTAAACCGTACGCTGACACTAACCCGCGCCCTCACACGTACGCTCCCCCTAAAGCGTTGTCGTACCCTCACCTGGACCCTAAACCGTCCCCGTCCCCTAACCCTAACCCTAGCCCGTACCCTAACCCTAACCCTTCCCCGAAGCCTGACCCTCACCCGTCCCCTAATCCTAACCCGTACGCTGACACTAACCCGCGCCCTCACACGTACGCTCCCCTAAACCGTTGTCGTACCCTCACCTGGACCCTAAACCTTCCCCGTCCCCTAACCCTAACCCTAGCCCGAACCCTAACCCTAAGCCTTCCCCGAAGCCTGACCCTCACCCGTCCCCTAATCCTAACCCGTACGCTGACAATAACCCGCGCCCTCACACGCACACTCCCCCTAAAGCGTTGTCGTACCCTCACCTGGACCCTAAACCGTCCCCGTCCCCTAACCCTAACCCTAGCCCGAACCCTAACCCTAACCCTTCCCCGAAGCCTGACCCTCACCCGTCCCCTAATCCTAACCCGTACGCTGACACTAACCCGCGCCCTCACACGTACACTCCCCCTAAAGCATTGTCGTCCCCTCACCTTGATCCTAAACCGTCCCCGTCCTCTAACCCTAACCCTAGCCCGAACCCTAACCCTAACACTTCCCCGAAGCCTGACCCTCAGCCGTCCCCTAATCCTAAACCGTACGCTGACACTAACCCGCGCCCTCACACGTACGCTCCCCCTAAAGCGTTGTCGTACCCTCACCTGGACCCTAAACCGTCCCCGTCCCCTAACCCTAACCCTAGCCCGTACCCTAACCCTAACCCTTCCCCGAAGCCTGACCCTCACCCGTCCCCTAATCCTAACCCGTACGCTGACACTAACCCGCGCCCTCACACGTACGCTCCCCTAAACCGTTGTCGTACCCTCACCTGGACCCTAAACCTTCCCCGTCCCCTAACCCTAACCCTAGCCCGAACCCTAACCCTAAGCCTTCCCCGAAGCCTGACCCTCACCCGTCCCCTAATCCTAACCCGTACGCTGACAATAACCCGCGCCCTCACACGCACACTCCCCCTAAAGCGTTGTCGTACCCTCACCTGGACCCTAAACCGTCCCCGTCCCCTAACCCTAACCCTAGCCCGAACCCTAACCGTAACCCTTCCCCGAAGCCTGACCCTCACCCGTCCCCTAATCCTAACCCGTACGCTGACACTAACCCGCGCCCTCACACGTACGCTCCCCCTTAAGCGTTTTCGTACCCTCACCTGGACCCTAAACCGTCCCCGTCCCCTAACCCTAACCCTAGCCCGAACCCTAACCCTAACCCTTCCCCGAAGCCTGACCCTCACCCGTCCCCTAATCCTAACCCGTACGCTGACACTAACCCGCGCCCTCACACGTACGCTCCCCCTAAAGCGTTTTCGTACCCTCACCTGGACCCTAAACCGTCCCCGTCCCCTAACCCTAACCCTAGCCCGAACCCTAACCCTAACCCTTCCCCGAAGCCTGACCCTCACCCGTCCCCTAATCCTAACCCGTACGCTGACACTGACCCGCGCCCTCACACGTACGCTCCCCCTAAAGCGTTGTCGTACCCTCACCTGGACCCTAAACCGTCCCCGTCCCCTAACCCTAACCCTAGACCGAACCCTAACCCTAACCCTTCCCCGAAGCCTGACCCTCACCCGTCCCCTAATCCTAACCCGTACGCTGAAACTAACCCGCGCCCTCACACGTACACTCCCCCTAAAGCATTGTCGTCCCCTCACCTTGATCCTAAACCGTCCCCGTCCTCTAACCCTAACCCTAGCCCGAACCCTAACCCTAACACTTCCCCGAAGCCTGACCCTCAGCCGTCCCCTAATCCTAAACCGTACGCTGACACTAACCCGCGCCCTCACACGTACGCTCCCCCTAAAGCGTTGTCGTACCCTCACCTGGACCCTAAACCGTCCCCGTCCCCTAACCCTAACCCTAGCCCGAACCCTAACCCTAACCCTTCCCCGAAGCCTGACCCTCACCCGTCCCCTAATCCTAACCCGTACGCTGACACTAACCCGCGCCCTCACACGTACACTCCCCCTAAACCGTTGTCGTACCCTCACCTGGACCCTAAACCTTCCCCGTCCCCTAACCCTAACCCTAGCCCGAACCCTAACCCTAAGCCTTCCCCGAAGCCTGACCCTCACCCGTCCCCTAATCCTAACCCGTACGCTGACACTAACCCGCGCCCTCACATGTACGCTCCCCCTAAAGCGTTGTCGTACCCTCACCTGGACCCTAAACCGTCCCCGTTCCCTAACCCTAACCCTAGCCCAAACCCTAACCCTAACCCTTCCCCGAAGCCTGACCCTCACCCGTCCCCTAATCCTAACCCGTACGCTGACACTAAGCCGCGCCCTCACACGTACGCTCCCCCTAAAGCGTTGTCGTACCCTGACCTGGACCCTAAACCGTCCCCGTCCCCTAACCCTAACCCTAGCCCGAACCCTAACCCTAACCCTTCCCCGAAGCCTGACCCTCACCCGTCCCCTAATCCTAACCCGTACGCTGACACTAACCCACGCCCTCACACGTACGCTCCCCCTACAACGTTGTCGTACCCTCACCTTGACCCTAAACCGTCCTCGTTTCCTAACCCTAACCCTAGCCCGAACCCTAACCCTAACCCTTCCCCGAAGCCTGACCCTCACCCGTCCCCTAATCCTAACTCGTACGCTGACACTAACCCGCGCCCTCACACGTACACTCCCCCTAAAGCGTTGTCGTACCCTCACCTGGACCCTAAACCGTCCCCGTCCCCTAACCCTAACCCTAGCCCGAACCCTAACCCTAACCCTTCCCCGAAGCCTGACCCTCACCCGTCCCCTAATCCTAACCCGTACGCTGACACTAACCCGCGCCCTCACACGTACGCTCCCCCTAAAGCGTTGTCGTACCCTCACCTGGACCCTAAACCGTCTCCGTCCCCTAACCCTAACCCTAGCCCGATCCCTAACCCTAACCCTTCCCCGAAGCCTGACCCTCATCCGTCCCCTAATCCTAACCCGTACGCTGACACTAACCCGCGCCCTCACACGTACGCTCCCCCTAAAGCGTTTTCGTACCCTCACCTGGACCCTAAACCGTCCCCGTTCCGTAACCCTAACCCTAGCCCGAACCCTAACCCTAACCCTTCCCCGAAGCCTGACCCTCACCCGTCCCCTAATCCTAACCCGTACGCTGACACTAACCCGCGCCCTCACACGTACGCTCCCCCTTAAGCGTTTTCGTACCCTCACCTGGACCCTAAACCGTCCCCGTCCCCTAACCCTAACCCTAGCCCGAACCCTAACCCTAACACTTCCCCGAAGCCTGACCCTCACCCGTCCCCTAATCCTAACCCGTACGCTGACACTAACCCGCGCCCTCACACATACGCTCCCCCTAAAGCGTTTTCGTACCCTCACCTGGACCCTAAACCGTCCCCGTCCCCTAACCCTAACCCTAGCCCGAACCCTAACCCTAACCCTTCCCCGAAGCCTGACCCTCACCCGTCCCCTAATCGTAACCCGTACGCTGACACTAACCCGCGCCCTCACACGTACGCTCCCCCTAAAGCGTTGTCGTACCCTCACCTGGACCCTAAACCGTCCCCGTCCCCTAACCCTAACCCTAGACCGAACCCTAACCCTAACCCTTCCCCGAAGCCTGACCCTCACCTGTCCCCTAATCCTAACCCGTACGCTGACACTAACCCGCGCCCTCACACGTACGCTCCCCCTTAAGCGTTTTCGTACCCTCACCTGGACCCTAAACCGTCCCCGTCCCCTAACCCTAACCGTAGTCCGAACCCTAACCCTAACCCTTCCCCGAAGCCTGACCCTCACCCGTCCCCTAATCCTAACCCGTACGCTGACACTAACCCGCGCCCTCACATGTACGCTCCCCCTAAAGCGTTGTCGTACCCTCACCTGGACCCTAAACCGTCCCCGTTCCCTAACCCTAACCCTAGCCCAAACCCTAACCCTAACCCTTCCCCGAAGCCTGACCCTCACCCGTCCCCTAATCCTAACCCGTACGCTGACACTAAGCCGCGCCCTCACACGTACGCTCCCCCTAAAGCGTTGTCGTACCCTGACCTGGACCCTAAACCGTCCCCGTCCCCTAACCCTAACCCTAGCCCGAACCCTAACCCTAACCCTTCCCCGAAGCCTGACCCTCACCCGTCCCCTAATCCTAACCCGTACGCTGACACTAACCCGCGCCCTCACACGTACGCTCCCCCTAACGCGTTGTCGTACCCTCACCTGGACCCTAAACCGTCCCCGTCCCCTAACACTAACCCTAGCCCGAACCCTAACCCTAACCCTTCCCCGAAGCCTGACCCTCACCCGTCCCCTAATCCTAACCCGTACGCTGACACTAACCCGCGCCCTCACACGTACGCTCCCCCTTAAGCGTTTTCGTACCCTCACCTGGACCCTAAACCGTCCCCGTCCCCTAACCCTAACCCTAGCCCGAACCCTAACCCTAACCCTTCCCCGAAGCCTGACCCTCACCCGTCCCCTAATCCTAACCCGTACGCTGACACTGACCCGCGCCCTCACACGTACGCTCCCCCTAAAGCATTGTCGTACCCTCACCTGGACCCTAAACCGTCCCCGTCCCCTAACCCTAACCCTAGACCGAACCCTAACCCTAACCCTTCCCCGAAGCCTGACCCTCACCCGTCCCCTAATCCTAACCCGTACGCTGACACTAACCCGCGCCCTCACACGTACACTCCCCCTAAAGCATTGTCGTCCCCTCACCTTGATCCTAAACCGTCCCCGTCCTCTAACCCTAACCCTAGCCCGAACCCTAACCCTAACACTTCCCCGAAGCCTGACCCTCAGCGGTCCCCTAATCCTAAACCGTACGCTGACACTAACCCGCGCCATCACACGTACGCTCCCCCTAAACCGTTGTCGTACCCTCACCTGGACCCTAAACCTTCCCCGTCCCCTAACCCTAACCCTAGCCCGAACCCTAACCCTAAGCCTTCCCCGAAGCCTGACCCTCACACGTCCCCTAATCCTAACCCGTACGCTGACAATAACCCGCGCCCTCACACGCACGCTCCCCCTAAAGCGTTGTCGTACCCTCACCTGGACCCTAAACCGTCCCCGTCCCCTAACCCTAACCCTAGCCCGAACCCTAGCCCTAACCCTTCCCCGAAGCCTGACCCTCACCCGTCCCCTAATCCTAACCCATACGCTGACACTAACCCACGCCCTCACACGTACGCTCCCCCTAAAGCATTGTCGTACCCTCACCTGGACCCTAAACCGTCCCCGTCCCCTAACCCTAACCCTAGCCCGAACCCTAACCCTAACCCTTCCCCGAAGCCTGACCCTCACACGTCCCCTAATCCTAACCCGTACGCTGACACTAACCCGCGCCCTCACACGTACGCTCCCCCTAAGGCGTTGTCGTACCCTCACCTGGACCCTAAACCGTCCCCGTCCCCTAACCCTAACCCTAGCCCGAACCCTAAACCTAACCCTTCCCCGAAGCCTGACCCTCACCCGTCCCCTAATCCTAACCCGTACGCTGACACTAACCCGCGCCCTCACACGTACGCTCCCCCTTAAGCGTTTTCGTACCCTCACCTGGACCCTAAACCGTCCCCGTCCCCTAACCCTAACTCTAGCCCGAACCCTAACCCTAACCCTTCCCCGAAGCCTGACCCTCACCCGTCCCCTAATCCTAACCCGTACGCTGACACTAACCCGCGCCCTCACACGTACGCTCCCCCTAAAGCGTTTTCGTACCCTCACCTGGACCCTAAACCGTCCCCGTCCCCTAACCCTAACCCTAGCCCGAACCCTAACCCTAACCCTTCCCCGAAGCCTGACCCTCACCCGTCCCCTAATCCTAACCCGTACGCTGACACTAACCCGCGCCCTCACACATACGCTCCCCCTTAAGCGTTTTCGTACCCTCACCTGGACCCTAAACCGTCCCCGTCCCCTAACCCTAACCCTAGCCCGAACCCTAACCCTAACCCTTCCCCGAAGCGTGACCCTCACCCGTCCCCTAATCCTAACCCGTACGCTGACACTAACCCGCGCCCTCACACGTACGCTCCCCCTAACGCGTTGTCGTACCCTCACCTGGACCCTAAACCGTCCCCGTCCCCTAACCCTAACCCTAGCCCGAACCCTAACCCTAACCCTTCCCCGAAGCCTGACCCTCACACGTCCCCTAATCCTAACCCGTACGCTGACACTAACCCGCGCCCTCACACGTACGCTCCCCCTAACGCGTTGTCGTACCCTCACCTGGACCCTAAACCGTCCCCGTCCCCTAACCCTAACCCTAGCCCGAACCCTAACCCTAACCCTTCCCCGAAGCCTGACCCTCACCCGTCCCCTAATCCTAACCCGTACGCTGACACTAAGCCGCGCCCTCACACGTACGCTCCCCCTAAAGCGTTGTCGTACCCTGACCTGGACCCTAAACCGTCCCCGTCCCCTAACCCTAACCCTAGCCCGAACCCTAACCCTAACCCTTCCCCGAAGCCTGACCCTCACCCGTCCCCTAATCCTAACCCGTACGCTGACACTAACCCACGCCCTCACACGTACGCTCCCCCTACAACGTTGTCGTACCCTCACCTTGACCCTAAACCGTCCTCGTTTCCTAACCCTAACCCTAGCCCGAACCCTAACCCTAACCCTTCCCCGAAGCCTGACCCTCACCCGTCCCCTAATCCTAACTCGTACGCTGACACTAACCCGCGCCCTCACACGTACACTCCCCCTAAAGCGTTGTCGTACCCTCACCTGGACCCTAAACCGTCCCCGTCCCCTAACCCTAACCCTAGCCCGAACCCTAACCCTAACCCTTCCCCGAAGCCTGACCCTCACCCGTCCCCTAATCCTAACCCGTACGCTGACACTAACCCGCGCCCTCACACGTACGCTCCCCCTAAAGCGTTGTCGTACCCTCACCTGGACCCTAAACCGTCTCCGTCCCCTAACCCTAACCCTAGCCCGATCCCTAACCCTAACCCTTCCCCGAAGCCTGACCCTCATCCGTCCCCTAATCCTAACCCGTACGCTGACACTAACCCGCGCCCTCACACGTACGCTCCCCCTAAAGCGTTTTCGTACCCTCACCTGGACCCTAAACCGTCCCCGTTCCGTAACCCTAACCCTAGCCCGAACCCTAACCCTAACCCTTCCCCGAAGCCTGACCCTCACCCGTCCCCTAATCCTCACCCGTACGCTGACACTAACCCGCGCCCTCACACGTACGCTCCCCCTTAAGCGTTTTCGTACCCTCACCTGGACCCTAAACCGTCCCCGTCCCCTAACCCTAACCCTAGCCCGAACCCTAACCCTAACACTTCCCCGAAGCCTGACCCTCACCCGTCCCCTAATCCTAACCCGTACGCTGACACTAACCCGC
The DNA here is from genome assembly GCF_963455315.2 of Globicephala melas. Lineage (NCBI taxonomy): Eukaryota > Metazoa > Chordata > Mammalia > Artiodactyla > Delphinidae > Globicephala > Globicephala melas. The sequence continues at coordinate 957,620 of NW_027207231.1, read as the reverse complement.
GCCCTCACACATACGCTCCCCCTAAAGCGTTTTCGTACCCTCACCTGGACCCTAAACCGTCCCCGTCCCCTAACCCTAACCCTAGCCCGAACCCTAACCCTAACCCTTCCCCGAAGCCTGACCCTCACCCGTCCCCTAATCGTAACCCGTACGCTGACACTAACCCGCGCCCTCACACGTACGCTCCCCCTAAAGCGTTGTCGTACCCTCACCTGGACCCTAAACCGTCCCCGTCCCCTAACCCTAACCCTAGACCGAACCCTAACCCTAACCCTTCCCCGAAGCCTGACCCTCACCTGTCCCCTAATCCTAACCCGTACGCTGACACTAACCCGCGCCCTCACACGTACGCTCCCCCTTAAGCGTTTTCGTACCCTCACCTGGACCCTAAACCGTCCCCGTCCCCTAACCCTAACCCTAGCCCGAACCCTAACCCTAACCCTTCCCCGAAGCCTGACCCTCACCCGTCCCCTAATCCTAACCCGTACGCTGACACTGACCCGCGCCCTCACACGTACGCTCCCCCTAAAGCATTGTCGTACCCTCACCTGGACCCTAAACCGTCCCCGTCCCCTAACCCTAACCCTAGACCGAACCCTAACCCTAACCCTTCCCCGAAGCCTGACCCTCACCCGTCCCCTAATCCTAACCCGTACGCTGACACTAACCCGCGCCCTCACACGTACACTCCCCCTAAAGCATTGTCGTCCCCTCACCTTGATCCTAAACCGTCCCCGTCCTCTAACCCTAACCCTAGCCCGAACCCTAACCCTAACACTTCCCCGAAGCCTGACCCTCAGCGGTCCCCTAATCCTAAACCGTACGCTGACACTAACCCGCGCCATCACACGTACGCTCCCCCTAAACCGTTGTCGTACCCTCACCTGGACCCTAAACCTTCCCCGTCCCCTAACCCTAACCCTAGCCCGAACCCTAACCCTAAGCCTTCCCCGAAGCCTGACCCTCACACGTCCCCTAATCCTAACCCGTACGCTGACAATAACCCGCGCCCTCACACGCACGCTCCCCCTAAAGCGTTGTCGTACCCTCACCTGGACCCTAAACCGTCCCCGTCCCCTAACCCTAACCCTAGCCCGAACCCTAGCCCTAACCCTTCCCCGAAGCCTGACCCTCACCCGTCCCCTAATCCTAACCCATACGCTGACACTAACCCACGCCCTCACACGTACGCTCCCCCTAAAGCATTGTCGTACCCTCACCTGGACCCTAAACCGTCCCCGTCCCCTAACCCTAACCCTAGCCCGAACCCTAACCCTAACCCTTCCCCGAAGCCTGACCCTCACACGTCCCCTAATCCTAACCCGTACGCTGACACTAACCCGCGCCCTCACACGTACGCTCCCCCTAAGGCGTTGTCGTACCCTCACCTGGACCCTAAACCGTCCCCGTCCCCTAACCCTAACCCTAGCCCGAACCCTAAACCTAACCCTTCCCCGAAGCCTGACCCTCACCCGTCCCCTAATCCTAACCCGTACGCTGACACTAACCCGCGCCCTCACACGTACGCTCCCCCTTAAGCGTTTTCGTACCCTCACCTGGACCCTAAACCGTCCCCGTCCCCTAACCCTAACTCTAGCCCGAACCCTAACCCTAACCCTTCCCCGAAGCCTGACCCTCACCCGTCCCCTAATCCTAACCCGTACGCTGACACTAACCCGCGCCCTCACACGTACGCTCCCCCTAAAGCGTTTTCGTACCCTCACCTGGACCCTAAACCGTCCCCGTCCCCTAACCCTAACCCTAGCCCGAACCCTAACCCTAACCCTTCCCCGAAGTCTGACCCTCACCCGTCCCCTAATCCTAACCCGTACGCTGACACTAACCCGCGCCCTCACACGTACGCTCCCCCTTAAGCGTTTTCGTACCCTCACCTGGACCCTAAACCGTCCCCGTCCCCTAACCCTAACCCTAGCCCGAACCCTAACCCTAACCCTTCCCCGAAGCGTGACCCTCACCCGTCCCCTAATCCTAACCCGTACGCTGACACTAACCCGCGCCCTCACACGTACGCTCCCCCTAACGCGTTGTCGTACCCTCACCTGGACCCTAAACCGTCCCCGTCCCCTAACCCTAACCCTAGCCCGAACCCTAACCCTAACCCTTCCCCGAAGCCTGACCCTCACACGTCCCCTAATCCTAACCCGTACGCTGACACTAACCCGCGCCCTCACACGTACGCTCCCCCTAACGCGTTGTCGTACCCTCACCTGGACCCTAAACCGTCCCCGTCCCCTAACCCTAACCCTAGCCCGAACCCTAACCCTAACCCTTCCCCGAAGCCTGACCCTCACCCGTCCCCTAATCCTAACCCGTACGCTGACACTAACCCGCGCCCTCACACGTACGCTCCCCCTTAAGCGTTTTCGTACCCTCACCTGGACCCTAAACCGTCCCCGTCCCCTAACCCTAACCCTAGCCCGAACCCTAACCCTAACACTTCCCCGAAGCCTGACCCTCACCCGTCCCCTTATCCTAACCCGTACGCTGACACTAACCCGCGCCCTCACACGTACGCTCCCCCTAAAGCGTTTTCGTACCCTCACCTGGACCCTAAACCATCCCCGTCCCCTAACCCTAACCCTAGCCCGAACCCTAACCCTAACCCTTCCCCGAAGCCTGACCCTCACCCGTCCCCTAATCCTAACCCGTACGCTGACACTAACCCGCGCCCTCACACGTACGCTCCCCCTAAAGCGTTTTCGTACCCTCACCTGGACCCTAAACCGTCCCCGTCCCCTAACCCTAACCCTAGCCCGAACCCTAACCCTAACACTTCCCCGAAGCCTGACCCTCACCCGTCCCCTAATCCTAACCCGTACGCTGACACTAACCCGCGCCCTCACACGTACGCTCCCCCTAAAGCGTTTTCGTACCCTCACCTGGACCCTAAACCGTCCCCGTCCCCTAACCCTAACCCTAGCCCGAACCCTAACCCTAACACTTCCCCGAAGCCTGACCCTCACCCGTCCCCTAATCCTAACCCGTACGCTGACACTAACCCACGCCCTCACACGTACGCTCCCCCTAAAGCGTTTTCGTACCCTCACCTGGACCCTAAACCGTCCCCGTACCCTAACCCTAACCCTAGCCCGAACCCTAACCCTAACGCTTCCCCGAAGCCTGACCCTCACCCGTCCCCTAATCCTAACCCGTACGCTGACACTAACCCGCGCCCTCACACGTACGCTCCCCCTAAAGCGTTGTCGTACCCTCACCTGGACCCTAAACCGTCCCCGTCCCCTAACCCTAACCCTAGCCCGAACCCTAACCCTAACCCTTCCCCGAAGCCTGACCCTCACCCGTCCCCTAATCCTAACCCGTACGCTGACACTAACCCGCGCCCTCACACGTACGCTCCCCCTAAAGCGTTGTCGTACCCTCACCTGGACCCTAAACCGTCCCCGTCCCCTAACCCTAACCCTAGCCCGTACCCTAACCCTAACCCTTCCCCGAAGCCTGACCCTCACCCGTCCCCTAATCCTAACCCGTACGCTGACACTAACCCGCGCCGTCACACGTACGCTTCCCCTAAAGCGTTGTCGTACCCTCACCTGGACCCTAAACCTTCCCCGTCCCCTAACCCTAACCCTAGACCGAACCCTAACCCTAACCCTTCCCCGAAGCCTGACCCTCACCCGTCCCCTAATCCTAACCCGTACGCTGACACTAACCCGCGCCCTCACACGTACGCTCCCCCTAAAGCGTTGTCGTACCCTCACCTGGACCCTAAACCGTCCCCGTCCCCTAACCCTAACCCTAGCCCGAACCCTAACCCTAACCCTTCCCAGAAGCCTGACCCTCACCCGTCCCCTAATCCTAACCCGTACGCTGACACTAACCCGCGCCCTCACACGTACGCTCCCCCTAAAGCGTTGTCGTACCCTCACCTGGACCCTAAACCGTCCCCGTCCCCTAACCCTAACCCTAGCCCGAACCCTAACCCTAACCCTTCCCCGAAGCCTGACCCTCACCCGTCCCCTAATCCTAACCCGTACGCTGACACTAACCCACGCCCTCACACGTACGCTCCCCCTAAAGCGTTGTCGTACCCTCACCTGGACCCTAAACCTTCCCCGTCCCCTAACCCTAACCCTAGACCGAACCCTAACCCTAACACTTCCCCGAAGCCTTACCCTCACCCGTCCCCTAATCCTAACCCGTACGCTGACACTAACCCGCGCCCTCACACGTACGCTCCCCCTAAAGCGTTGTCGTACCCTCACCTGGACCCTAAACCGTCCCCGTACCCTAACCCTAACCCTAGCCCGAACCCTAACCCTAACCCTTCCCCGAAGCCTGACCCTCACCCGTCCCCTAATCCTAACCCGTACGCTGACACTAACCCGAGCCCTCACACGTACACTCCCCCTAAAGCGTTTTCGTACCCTCACCTGGACCCTAAACCCTCCCCGTCCCCTAACCCTAACCCTAGCCCGAACCCTAACCCTAACCCTTCCCCGAAGCCTGACCCTCACCCGTCCCCTAATCCTAACCCGTACGCTGACACTAACCCGCGCCCTCACACGTACGCTCCCCCTAAAGCGTTTTCGTACCCTCACCTGGACCCTAAACCGTCCCCGTCCCCTAACCCTAACCCTAGCCCGAACCCTAACCTTAACCCTTCCCCGAAGCCTGACCCTCACCCGTCCCCTAATCCTAACCCGTACGCTGACACTAACCCGCGCCCTCACACGTACGCTCCCCCTGAAGCGTTGTCGTACCCTCACCTGGACCCTAAACCGTCCCCGTCCCCTAACCCTAACCCTAGACCGAACCCTAACCCTAACCCTTCCCCGAAGCCTGACCCTCACCCGTCCCCTAATCCTAAACCGTACGCTGACACTAACCCGCGCCCTCACACGTACGCTCCCCCTAAAGTGTTGTCGTCCCCTCACCTGGACCCTAAACCGTCCCCGTCCCGTAACCCTAACCCTAGCCCGAACCCTAACCCTAACACTTCCCCGACGCCTGACCCTCAGCCGTCCCCTAATCCTAACCCGTACGCTGACACTAACCCGCGCCCTCACACGTACGCTCCCCCTAAAGCGTTGTCGTACCCTCACCTGGACCCTAAACCGTCCCCGTCCCCTAACCCTAACCCTAGCCCGTACCCTAACCCTAACCCTTCCCCGAAGCCTGACCCTCACCCGTCCCCTAATCCTAACCCGTACGCTGACACTAACCCGCGCCGTCACACGTACGCTCCCCCTAAAGCGTTGTCGTACCCTCACCTGGACCCTAAACCTTCCCCATCCCCTAACCCTAACCCTAGACCGAACCCTAACCCTAACCCTTCCCCGAAGCCTGACCCTCACCCGTCCCCTAATCCTAACCCGTACGCTGACACTAACCCGCGCCCTCACACGTACGCTCCCCCTAAAGCGTTGTCGTACCCTCACCTGGACCCTAAACCGTCCCCGTCCCCTAACCCTAACCCTATCCCGAACCCTAACCCTAACCCTTCCCCGAAGCCTGACCCTCACCCGTGCCCTAATCCTAACCCGTACGCTGACACTAACCCGCGCCCTCACACGTACGCTCCCCCTAAAGCGTTGTCGTACCCTCACCTGGACCCTAAACCGTCCCCGTCCCCTAACCCTAACCCTAGCCCGAACCCTAACCCTAACCCTTCCCCGAAGCCTGACCCTCACCCGTCCCCTAATCCTAACCCGTACGCTGACACTAACCCGCGCCCTCACACGTACGCTCCCCCTAAAGCGTTGTCGTACCCTCACCTGGACCCTAAACCGTCCCCGTCCCCTAACCCTAACCCTAGCCCGAACCCTAACCCTAACCCTTCCCCGAAGCCTGACCCTCACCCGTCCCCTAATCCTAACCCGTACGCTGACACTAACCCGCGCCCTCACACGTACGCTCCCCCTAAAGCGTTTTCGTACCCTCACCTGGACCCTAAACCATCCCCGTCCCCTAACCCTAACCCTAGCCCGAACCCTAACCCTAACCCTTCCCCGAAGCCTGACCCTCACCCGTCCCCTAATCCTAACCCGTACGCTGACACTAACCCGCGCCCTCACACGTACGCTCCCCCTAAAGCGTTTTCGTACCCTCACCTGGACCCTAAACCGTCCCCGTCCCCTAACCCTAACCCTAGCCCGAACCCTAACCCTAACACTTCCCCGAAGCCTGACCCTCACCCGTCCCCTAATCCTAACCCGTACGCTGACACTAACCCGCGCCCTCACACGTACGCTCCCCCTAAAGCGTTTTCGTACCCTCACCTGGACCCTAAACCGTCCCCGTCCCCTAACCCTAACCCTAGCCCGAACCCTAACCCTAACACTTCCCCGAAGCCTAACCCTCACCCGTCCCCTAATCCTAACCCGTACGCTGACACTAACCCGCGCCCTCACACGTACGCTCCCCCTAAAGCGTTTTCGTACCCTCACCTGGACCCTAAACCGTCCCCGTACCCTAACCCTAACCCTAGCCCGAACCCTAACCCTAACGCTTCCCCGAAGCCTGACCCTCACCCGTCCCCTAATCCTAACCCGTACGCTGACACTAACCCGCGCCCTCACACGTACGCTCCCCCTAAAGCGTTGTCGTACCCTCACCTGGACCCTAAACCGTCCCCGTCCCCTAACCCTAACCCTAGCCCGAACCCTAACCCTAACCCTTCCCCGAAGCCTGACCCTCACCCGTCCCCTAATCCTAACCCGTACGCTGACACTAACCCGCGCCCTCACACGTACGCTCCCCCTAAAGCGTTGTCGTACCCTCACCTGGACCCTAAACCGTCCCCGTCCCCTAACCCTAACCCTACCCCGTACCCTAACCCTAACCCTTCCCCGAAGCCTGACCCTCACCCGTCCCCTAATCCTAACCCGTACGCTGACACTAACCCGCGCCGTCACACGTACGCTCCCCCTAAAGCGTTGTCGTACCCTCACCTGGACCCTAAACCTTCCCCGTCCCCTAACCCTAACCCTAGACCGAACCCTAACCCTAACCCTTCCCCGAAGCCTGACCCTCACCCGTCCCCTAATCCTAACCCGTACGCTGACACTAACCCGCGCCCTCACACGTACGCTCGCCCTAAAGCGTTGTCGTAACCTCACCTGGACCCTAAACCGTCCCCGTCCCCTAACCCTAACCCTAGCCCGAACCCTAACCCTAACCCTTCCCCGAAGCCTGACCCTCACCCGTCCCCTAATCCTAACCCGTACGCTGACACTAACCCGCGCCCTCACACGTACGCTCCCCCTAAAGCGTTGTCGTACCCTCACCTGGACCCTAAACCGTCCCCGTCCCCTAACCCTAACCCTAGCCCGAACCCTAACCCTAACCCTTCCCCGAAGCCTGACCCTCACCCGTCCCCTAATCCTAACCCGTACGCTGACACTAACCCACGCCCTCACACGTACGCTCCCCCTAAAGCGTTGTCGTACCCTCACCTGGACCCTAAACCTTCCCCGTCCCCTAACCCTAACCCTAGACCGAACCCTAACCCTAACACTTCCCCGAAGCCTTACCCTCACCCGTCCCCTAATCCTAACCCGTACGCTGACACTAACCCGCGCCCTCACACGTACGCTCCCCCTAAAGCGTTGTCGTACCCTCACCTGGACCCTAAACCGTCCCCGTACCCTAACCCTAACCCTAGCCCGAACCCTAACCCTAACCCTTCCCCGAAGCCTGACCCTCACCCGTCCCCTAATCCTAACCCGTACGCTGACACTAACCCGAGCCCTCACACGTACACTCCCCCTAAAGCGTTGTCGTACCCTCACCTGGACCCTAAACCCTCCCCGTCCCCTAACCCTAACCCTAGCCCGAACCCTAACCCTAACCCTTCCCCGAAGCCTGACCCTCACCCGTCCCCTAATCCTAACCCGTACGCTGACACTAACCCGCGCCCTCACACGTACGCTCCCCCTAAAGCGTTGTCGTACCCTCACCTGGACCCTAAACCGTCCCCGTCCCCTAACCCTAACCGTAGCCCGAACCCTAATCCTAACCCTTCCCCGAAGCCTGACCCTCACCCGTCCCCTAATCCTAACCCGTACGCTGACAATCACCCGCGCCCTCACATGTACGCTCCCCCTAAAGCGTTGTCGTACCCTCACCTGGACCGTAAACCGTCCCCGTTCCCTAACCCTAACCCTAGCCCAAACCCTAACCCTAACCCTTCCCCAAAGCCTGACCCTCACCCGTCCCCTAATCCTAACCCGTACGCTGACACTAAGCCGCGCCCTCACACGTACGCTCCCCCTAAAGCGTTGTCGTACCCTCACCTGGACCCTAAACCGTCCCCGTCCCCTAACCCTAACCCTAGCCCGAACCCTAACCCTAACCCTTCCCCGAAGCCTGACCCTCACCCGTCCCCTAATCCTAACCCGTACGCTGACACTAACCCACGCCCTCACACGTACGCTCCCCCTACAACGTTGTCGTACCCTCACCTTGACCCTAAACCGTCCTCGTTTCCTAACCCTAACCCTAGCCCGAACCCTAACCCTAACCCTTCCCCGAAGCCTGACCCTCACCCGTCCCCTAATCCTAACTCGTACGCTGACACTAACCCGCGCCCTCACACGTACGCTCCCCCTAAAGCGTTGTCGTACCCTCACCTGGACCCTAAACCTTCCCCGTGCCCTAACCCTAACCCTAGCCCGAACCCTAACCCTAACCCTTCCCCGAAGCCTGAACCTCACCCGTCCCCTAATCCTAACCCGTACGCTGACACTAACCCGCGCCCTCACACGTACGCTCCCCCTAAACCGTTGTCGTACCCTCACCTGGACCCTAAACCTTCCCCGTCCCCTAACCCTAACCCTAGCCCGAACCCTAACCCTAACCCTTCCCCGAAGCCTGACCCTCACCCGTCCCCTAATCCTAACCCGTACGCTGACAATAACCCGCGCCCTCACACGTACGCTCCCCCTAAAGCGTTGTCGTACCCTCACCTGGACCCTAAACCGTCCCCGTCCCCTAACCCTAACCCTAGCCCGAACCCTAGCCCTAACCCTTCCCCGAAGCCTGACCCTCACCCGTCCCCTAATCCTAACCCGTACGCTGACACTAACCCGCGCCCTCACACTTACGCTCCCCCTAAAGCGTTGTCGTACCCTCACCTGGACCCTAAACCTTCCCCGTCCCGTAACCCTAACCCTAGCCCGAACCCAAACCCTAACCCTTCCCCGAAGCCTGACCCTCACACGTCCCCTAATCCTAACCCGTACGCTGACACTGACCCGCGCCCTCACACGTACGCTCCCCCTAACGCGTTGTCGTACCCTCACCTGGACCATAAACCGTCCCCGTCCCCTAACCCTAACCCTAGCCCGAACCCTAACCCTAACCCTTCCCCGAAGCCTGACCCTCACCCGTCCCCTAATCCTAACCCGTACGCTGACACTAACCCGCGCCCTCACACGTACCCTCCCCCTAAAGCGTTGTCGTACCCTCACCTGGACCCTAAACCGTCCCCGTCCCCTAACCCTAACCCTAGCCCGAACCCTAACCCTAACACTTCCCCGAAGCCTGACCCTCACCCGTCCCCTAATCCTAACCCGTACGCTGACACTAACCCGCGCCCTCACACGTACGCTCCCCCTAAAGCGTTTTCGTACCCTCACCTGGACCCTAAACCGTCCCCGTCCCCTAACCCTAACCCTAGCCCGAACCCTAACCCTAACCCTTCCCCGAAGCCTGACCCTCACCCGTCCCCTAATCCTAACCCGTACGCTGACACTAACCCGCGCCCTCACACGTACGCTCCCCCTAAAGCGTTTTCGTACCCTCACCTGGACCCTAAACCGTCCCCGTCCCCTAACCCTAACCCTAGCCCGAACCCTAACCTTAACCCTTCCCCGAAGCCTGACCCTCACCCGTCCCCTAATCCTAACCCGTACGCTGACACTAACCCGCGCCCTCACACGTACGCTCCCCCTGAAGCGTTGTCGTACCCTCACCTGGACCCTAAACCGTCCCCGTCCCCTAACCCTAACCCTAGACCGAACCCTAACCCTAACCCTTCCCCGAAGCCTGACCCTCACCCGTCCCCTAATCCTAAACCGTACGCTGACACTAACCCGCGCCCTCACACGTACGCTCCCCCTAAAGTGTTGTCGTCCCCTCACCTGGACCCTAAACCGTCCCCGTCCCCTAACCCTAACCCTAGCCCGAACCCTAACCCTAACACTTCCCCGACGCCTGACCCTCAGCCGTCCCCTAATCCTAACCCGTACGCTGACACTAACCCACGCCCTCACACGTACGCTCCCCCTAAAGCGTTGTCGTACCCTCACCTGGACCCTAAACCGTCCCCGTCCCCTAACCCTAACCCTAGCCCGTACCCTAACCCTAACCCTTCCCCGAAGCCTGACCCTCACCCGTCCCCTAATCCTAACCCGTACGCTGACACTAACCCGCGCCGTCACACGTACGCTCCCCCTAAAGCGTTGTCGTACCCTCACCTGGACCCTAAACCTTCCCCATCCCCTAACCCTAACCCTAGACCGAACCCTAACCCTAACCCTTCCCCGAAGCCTGACCCTCACCCGTCCCCTAATCCTAACCCGTACGCTGACACTAACCCGCGCCCTCACACGTACGCTCCCCCTAAAGCGTTGTCGTACCCTCACCTGGACCCTAAACCGTCTCCGTCCCCTAACCCTAACCCTAGCCCGATCCCTAACCCTAACCCTTCCCCGAAGCCTGACCCTCATCCGTCCCCTAATCCTAACCCGTACGCTGACACTAACCCGCGCCCTCACACGTACGCTCCCCCTAAAGCGTTTTCGTACCCTCACCTGGACCCTCAACCGTCCCCGTTCCGTAACCCTAACCCTAGCCCGAACCCTAACCCTAACCCTTCCCCGAAGCCTGACCCTCACCCGTCCCCTAATCCTAACCCGTACGCTGACACTAACCCGCGCCCTCACACGTACGCTCCCCCTTAAGCGTTTTCGTACCCTCACCTGGACCCTAAACCGTCCCCGTCCCCTAACCCTAACCCTAGCCCGAACCCTAACCCTAACACTTCCCCGAAGCCTGACCCTCACCCGTCCCCTAATCCTAACCCGTACGCTGACACTAACCCGCGCCCTCACACATACGCTCCCCCTAAAGCGTTTTCGTACCCTCACCTGGACCCTAAACCGTCCCCGTCCCCTAACCCTAACCCTAGCCCGAACCCTAACCCTAACCCTTCCCCGAAGCCTGACCCTCACCCGTCCCCTAATCGTAACCCGTACGCTGACACTAACCCGCGCCCTCACACGTACGCTCCCCCTAAAGCGTTGTCGTACCCTCACCTGGACCCTAAACCGTCCCCGTCCCCTAACCCTAACCCTAGACCGAACCCTAACCCTAACCCTTCCCCGAAGCCTGACCCTCACCCGTCCCCTAATCCTAACCCGTACGCTGACACTAACCCGCGCCCTCACACGTACACTCCCCCTAAAGCATTGTCGTCTCCTCACCTTGATCCTAAACCGTCCCCGTCCTCTAACCCTAACCTTAGCCCGAACCCTAACCCTAACACTTCCCCGAAGCCTGACCCTCAGCCGTCCCCTAATCCTAAACCGTACGCTGACACTAACCCGCGCCCTCACAAGTACGCTCCCCCTAAAGCGTTGTCGTACCCTCACCTGGACCCTAAACCGTCCCCGTCCCCTAACCCTAACCCTAGCCCGTACCCTAACCCTAACCCTTCCCCGAAGCCTGACCCTCACCCGTCCCCTAATCCTAACCCGTACACTGACACTAACCCGCGCCCTCACACGTACGCTCCCCCTAAACCGTTGTCGTACCCTCACCTGGACCCTAAACCTTCCCCGTCCCCTAACCCTAACCCTAGCCCGAAACCTAACCCTAAGCCTTCCCCGAAGCCTGACCCTCACCCGTCCCCTAATCCTAACCCGTACGCTGACAATAACCCGCGCCCTCACACGCACGCTCCCCCTAAAGCGTTGTCGTACCCTCACCTGGACCCTAAACCGTCCCCGTCCCCTAACCCTAACCCTAGCCCGAACCCTAGCCCTAACACTTCCCCGAAGCCTGACCCTCACCCGTCCCCTATTCCTAACCCGTACGCTGACACTAACCCGCGCCCTCACACGTACGCTCCCCCTTAAGCGTTTTCGTACCCTCACCTGGACCCTAAACCGTCCCCATCCCCTAACCCTAACCGTAGTCCGAACCCTAACCCTAACCCTTCCCCGAAGCCTGACCCTCACCCGTCCCCTAATCCTAACCCGTACGCTGACACTAACCCGCGCCCTCACATGTACGCTCCCCCTAAAGCGTTGTCGTACCCTCACCTGGACCCTAAACCGTCCCCGTTCCCTAACCCTAACCCTAGCCCAAACCCTAACCCTAACCCTTCCCCGAAGCCTGACCCTCACCCGTCCCCTAATCCTAACCCGTACGCTGACACTAAGCCGCGCCCTCACACGTACGCTCCCCCTAAAGCGTTGTCGTACCCTGACCTGGACCCTAAACCGTCCCCGTCCCCTAACCCTAACCCTAGCCCGAACCCTAACCCTAACCCTTCCCCGAAGCCTGACCCTCACCCGTCCCCTAATCCTAACCCGTACGCTGACACTAACCCGCGCCCTCACACGTACGCTCCCCCTAACGCGTTGTCGTACCCTCACCTGGACCCTAAACCGTCCCCGTCCCCTAACACTAACCCTAGCCCGAACCCTAACCCTAACCCTTCCCCGAAGCCTGACCCTCACCCGTCCCCTAATCCTAACCCGTACGCTGACACTAACCCGCGCCCTCACACGTACGCTCCCCCTTAAGCGTTTTCGTACCCTCACCTGGACCCTAAACCGTCCCCGTCCCCTAACCCTAACCCTAGCCCGAACCCTAACCCTAACCCTTCCCCGAAGCCTGACCCTCACCCGTCCCCTAATCCTAACCCGTACGCTGACCCTGACCCGCGCCCTCACACGTACGCTCCCCCTAAAGCATTGTCGTACCCTCACCTGGACCCTAAACCGTCCCCGTCCCCTAACCCTAACCCTAGACCGAACCCTAACCCTAACCCTTCCCCGAAGCCTGACCCTCACCCGTCCCCTAATCCTAACCCGTACGCTGACACTAACCCGCGCCCTCACACGTACACTCCCCCTAAAGCATTGTCGTCCCCTCACCTTGATCCTAAACCGTCCCCGTCCTCTAACCCTAACCCTAGCCCGAACCCTAACCCTAACACTTCCCCGAAGCCTGACCCTCAGCGGTCCCCTAATCCTAAACCGTACGCTGACACTAACCCGCGCCCTCACACGTACGCTCCCCCTAAACCGTTGTCGTACCCTCACCTGGACCCTAAACCTTCCCCGTCCCCTAACCCTAACCCTAGCCCGAACCCTAACCCTAAGCCTTCCCCGAAGCCTGACCCTCACCCGTCCCCTAATCCTAACCCGTACGCTGACAATAACCCGCGCCCTCACACGCACGCTCCCCCTAAAGCGTTGTCGTACCCTCACCTGGACCCTAAACCGTCCCCGTCCCCTAACCCTAACCCTAGCCCGAACCCTAGCCCTAACCCTTCCCCGAAGCCTGACCCTCACCCGTCCCCTAATCCTAACCCATACGCTGACACTAACCCACGCCCTCACACGTACGCTCCCCCTAAAGCATTGTCGTACCCTCACCTGGACCCTAAACCGTCCCCGTCCCCTAACACTAACCCTAGCCCGAACCCTAACCCTAACCCTTCCCCGAAGCCTGACCCTCACACGTCCCCTAATCCTAACCCGTACGCTGACACTAACCCGCGCCCTCACACGTACGCTCCCCCTAAGGCGTTGTCGTACCCTCACCTGGACCCTAAACCGTCCCCGTCCCCTAACCCTAACCCTAGCCCGAACCCTAAACCTAACCCTTCCCCGAAGCCTGACCATCACCCGTCCCCTAATCCTAACCCGTACGCTGACACTAACCCGCGCCCTCACACGTACGCTCCCCCTTAAGCGTTTTCGTACCCTCACCTGGACCCTAAACCGTCCCCGTCCCCTAACCCTAACCCTAGCCCGAACCCTAACCCTAACCCTTCCCCGAAGCCTGACCCTCACCCGTCCCCTAATCCTAACCCGTACGCTGACACTAACACGCGCCCTCACACGTACGCTCCCCCTAAAGCGTTTTCGTACCCTCACCTGGACCCTAAACCGTCCCCGTCCCCTAACCCTAACCCTAGCCCGAACCCTAACCCTAACCCTTCCCCGAAGCCTGACCCTCACCCGTCCCCTAATCCTAACCCGTACGCTGACACTAACCCGCGCCCTCACACATACGCTCCCCCTTAAGCGTTTTCGTACCCTCACCTGGACCCTAAACCGTCCCCGTCCCCTAACCCTAACCCTAGCCCGAACCCTAACCCTAACCCTTCCCCGAAGCGTGACCCTCACCCGTCCCCTAATCCTAACCCGTACGCTGACACTAACCCGCGCCCTCACACGTACGCTCCCCCTAACGCGTTGTCGTACCCTCACCTGGACCCTAAACCGTCCCCGTCCCCTAACCCTAACCCTAGCCCGAACCCTAACCCTAACCCTTCCCCGAAGCCTGACCCTCACACGTCCCCTAATCCTAACCCGTACGCTGACACTAACCCGCGCCCTCACACGTACGCTCCCCCTAACGCGTTGTCGTACCCTCACCTGGACCCTAAACCGTCCCCGTCCCCTAACCCTAACCCTAGCCCGAACCCTAACCCTAACCCTTCCCCGAAGCCTGACCCTCACCCGTCCCCTAATCCTAACCCGTACGCTGACACTAACCCGCGCCCTCACACGTACGCTCCCCCTTAAGCGTTTTCGTACCCTCACCTGGACCCTAAACCGTCCCCGTCCCCTAACCCTAACCCTAGCCCGAACCCTAACCCTAACCCTTCCCCGAAGCCTGACCCTCACCCGTCCCCTAATCCTAACCCGTACGCTGACACTAACCCGCGCCCTCACACGTACGCTCCCCCTAAAGCGTTTTCGTACCTCACCTGGACCCTAAACCATCCCCGTCCCCTAACCCTAACCCTAGCCCGAACCCTAACCCTAACCCTTCCCCGAAGCCTGACCCTCACCCGTCCCCTAATCCTAACCCGTACGCTGACACTAACCCGCGCCCTCACACGTACGCTCCCCCTAAAGCGTTTTCGTACCCTCACCTGGACCCTAAACCGTCCCCGTCCCCTAACCCTAACCCTAGCCCGAACCCTAACCCTAACACTTCCCCGAAGCCTGACCCTCACCCGTCCCCTAATCCTAACCCGTACGCTGACACTAACCCGCGCCCTCACACGTACGCTCCCCCTAAAGCGTTTTCGTACCCTCACCTGGACCCTAAACCGTCCCCGTCCCCTAACCCTAACCCTAGCCCGAACCCTAACCCTAACACTTCCCCGAAGCCTGACCCTCACCCGTCCCCTAATCCTAACCCGTACGCTGACACTAACCCGCGCCCTCACACGTACGCTCCCCCTAAAGCGTTTTCGTACCCTCACCTGGACCCTAAACCGTCCCCGTACCCTAACCCTAACCCTAGCCCGAACCCTAACCCTAACGCTTCCCCGAAGCCTGACCCTCACCCGTCCCCTAATCCTAACCCGTACGCTGACACTAACCCGCGCCCTCACACGTACGCTCCCCCTAAAGCGTTGTCGTACCCTCACCTGGACCCTAAACCGTCCCCGTCCCCTAACCCTAACCCTAGCCCGAACCCTAACCCTAACCCTTCCCCGAAGCCTGACCCTCACCCGTCCCCTAATCCTAACCCGTACGCTGACACTAACCCGCGCCCTCACACGAACGCTCCCCCTAAAGCGTTGTCGTACCCTCACCTGGACCCTAAACCGTCCCCGTCCCCTAACCCTAACCCTAGCCCGTACCCTAACCCTAACCCTTCCCCGAAGCCTGACCCTCACCCGTCCCCTAATCCTAACCCGTACGCTGACACTAACCCGCGCCGTCACACGTACGCTTCCCCTAAAGCGTTGTCGTACCCTCACCTGGACCCTAAACCTTCCCCGTCCCCTAACCCTAACCCTAGACCGAACCCTAACCCTAACCCTTCCCCGAAGCCTGACCCTCACCCGTCCCCTAATCCTAACCCGTACGCTGACACTAACCCGCGCCCTGACACGTACGCTCCCCCTAAAGCGTTGTCGTACCCTCACCTGGACCCTAAACCGTCCCCGTCCCCTAACCCTAACCCTAGCCCGAACCCTAACCCTAACCCTTCCCAGAAGCCTGACCCTCACCCGTCCCCTAATCCTAACCCGTACGCTGACACTAACCCGCGCCCTCACACGTACGCTCCCCCTAAAGCGTTGTCGTACCCTCACCTGGACCCTAAACCGTCCCCGTCCCCTAACCCTAACCCTAGCCCGAACCCTAACCCTAACCCTTCCCCGAAGCCGGACCCTCACCCGTCCCCTAATCCTAACCCGTACGCTGACACTAACCCACGCCCTCACACGTACGCTCCCCCTAAAGCGTTGTCGTACCCTCACCTGGACCCTAAACCTTCCCCGTCCCCTAACCCTAACCCTAGACCGAACCCTAACCCTAACACTTCCCCGAAGCCTTACCCTCACCCGTCCCCTAATCCTAACCCGTACGCTGACACTAACCCGCGCCCTCACACGTACGCTCCCCCTAAAGCGTTGTCGTACCCTCACCTGGACCCTAAACCGTCCCCGTACCCTAACCCTAACCCTAGCCCGAACCCTAACCCTAACCCTTCCCCGAAGCCTGACCCTCACCCGTCCCCTAATCCTAACCCGTACGCTGACACTAACCCGAGCCCTCACACGTACACTCCCCCTAAAGCGTTTTCGTACCCTCACCTGGACCCTAAACCCTCCCCGTCCCCTAACCCGAACCCTAGCCCGAACCCTAACCCTAACCCTTCCCCGAAGCCTGACCCTCACCCGTCCCCTAATCCTAACCCGTACGCTGACACTAACCCGCGCCCTCACACGTACGCTCCCCCTAAAGCGTTTTCGTACCCTCACCTGGACCCTAAACCGTCCCCGTCCCCTAACCCTAACCCTAGCCCGAACCCTAACCTTAACCCTTCCCCGAAGCCTGACCCTCACCCGTCCCCTAATCCTAACCCGTACGCTGACACTAACCCGCGCCCTCACACGTACGCTCCCCCTGAAGCGTTGTCGTACCCTCACCTGGACCCTAAACCGTCCCCGTCCCCTAACCCTAACTCTAGACCGAACCCTAACCCTAACCCTTCCCCGAAGCCTGACCCTCACCCGTCCCCTAATCCTAAACCGTACGCTGACACTAACCCGCGCCCTCACACGTACGCTCCCCCTAAAGTGTTGTCGTCCCCTCACCTGGACCCTAAACCGTCCCCGTCCCCTAACCCTAACCCTAGCCCGAACCCTAACCCTAACACTTCCCCGACGCCTGACCCTCAGCCGTCCCCTAATCCTAACCCGTACGCTGACACTAACCCGCGCCCTCACACGTACGCTCCCCCTAAAGCGTTGTCGTACCCTCACCTGGACCCTAAACCGTCCCCGTCCCCTAACCCTAACCCTAGCCCGTACCCTAACCCTAACCCTTCCCCGAAGCCTGACCCTCACCCGTCCCCTAATCCTAACCCGTACGCTGACACTAACCCGCGCCGTCACACGTACGCTCCCCCTAAAGCGTTGTCGTACCCTCACCTGGACCCTAAACCTTCCCCATCCCCTAACCCTAACCCTAGACCGAACCCTAACCCTAACCCTTCCCCGAAGCCTGACCCTCACCCGTCCCCTAATCCTAACCCGTACGCTGACACTAACCCGCGCCCTCACACGTACGCTCCCCCTAAAGCGTTTTCGTACCCTCACCTGGACCCTAAACCGTCCCCGTACCCTAACCCTAACCCTAGCCCGAACCCTAACCCTAACGCTTCCCCGAAGCCTGACCCTCACCCGTCCCCTAATCCTAACCCGTACGCTGACACTAACCCGCGCCCTCACACGTACGCTCCCCCTAAAGCGTTGTCGTACCCTCACCTGGACCCTAAACCGTCCCCGTCCCCTAACCCTAACCCTAGCCCGAACCCTAACCCTAACCCTTCCCCGAAGCCTGACCCTCACCCGTCCCCTAATCCTAACCCGTACGCTGACACTAACCCGCGCCCTCACACGTACGCTCCCCCTAAAGCGTTGTCGTACCCTCACCTGGACCCTAAACCGTCCCCGTCCCCTAACCCTAACCCTAGCCCGTACCCTAACCCTAACCCTTCCCCGAAGCCTGACCCTCACCCGTCCCCTAATCCTAACCCGTACGCTGACACTAACCCGCGCCGTCACACGTACGCTTCCCCTAAAGCGTTGTCGTACCCTCACCTGGACCCTAAACCTTCCCCGTCCCCTAACCCTAACCCTAGACCGAACCCTAACCCTAACCCTTCCCCGAAGCCTGACCCTCACCCGTCCCCTAATCCTAACCCGTACGCTGACACTAACCCGCGCCCTCACACGTACGCTCCCCCTAAAGCGTTGTCGTACCCTCACCTGGACCCTAAACCGTCCCCGTCCCCTAACCCTAACCCTAGCCCGAACCCTAACCCTAACCCTTCCCAGAAGCCTGACCCTCACCCGTCCCCTAATCCTAACCCGTACGCTGACACTAACCCGCGCCCTCACACGTACGCTCCCCCTAAAGCGTTGTCGTACCCTCACCTGGACCCTAAACCGTCCCCGTCCCCTAACCCTAACCCTAGCCCGAACCCTAACCCTAACCCTTCCCCGAAGCCTGACCCTCACCCGTCCCCTAATCCTAACCCGTACGCTGACACTAACCCACGCCCTCACACGTACGCTCCCCCTAAAGCGTTGTCGTACCCTCACATGGACCCTAAACCTTCCCCGTCCCCTAACCCTAACCCTAGACCGAACCCTAACCCTAACACTTCCCCGAAGCCTTACCCTCACCCGTCCCCTAATCCTAACCCGTACGCTGACACTAACCCGCGCCCTCACACGTACGCTCCCCCTAAAGCGTTGTCGTACCCTCACCTGGACCCTAAACCGTCCCCGTACCCTAACCCTAACCCTAGCCCGAACCCTAACCCTAACCCTTCCCCGAAGCCTGACCCTCACCCGTCCCCTAATCCTAACCCGTACGCTGACACTAACCCGAGCCCTCACACGTACACTCCCCCTAAAGCGTTTTCGTACCCTCACCTGGACCCTAAACCCTCCCCGTCCCCTAACCCTAACCCTAGCCCGAACCCTAACCCTAACCCTTCCCCGAAGCCTGACCCTCACCCGTCCCCTAATCCTAACCCGTACGCTGACACTAACCCGCGCCCTCACACGTACGCTCCCCCTAAAGCGTTTTCGTACCCTCACCTGGACCCTAAACCGTCCCCGTCCCCTAACCCTAACCCTAGCCCGAACCCTAACCTTAACCCTTCCCCGAAGCCTGACCCTCACCCGTCCCCTAATCCTAACCCGTACGCTGACACTAACCCGCGTCCTCACACGTACGCTCCCCCTGAAGCGTTGTCGTACCCTCACCTGGACCCTAAACCGTCCCCGTCCCCTAACCCTAACCCTAGACCGAACCCTAACCCTAACCCTTCCCCGAAGCCTGACCCTCACCCGTCCCCTAATCCTAAACCGTACGCTGACACTAACCCACGCCCTCACACGTACGCTCCCCCTAAAGCATTGTCGTACCCTCACCTGGACCCTAAACCGTCCCCGTCCCCTAACACTAACCCTAGCCCGAACCCTAACCCTAACCCTTCCCCGAAGCCTGACCCTCACACGTCCCCTAATCCTAACCCGTACGCTGACACTAACCCGCGCCCTCACACGTACGCTCCCCCTAAGGCGTTGTCGTACCCTCACCTGGACCCTAAACCGTCCCCGTCCCCTAACCCTAACCCTAGCCCGAACCCTAAACCTAACCCTTCCCCGAAGCCTGACCATCACCCGTCCCCTAATCCTAACCCGTACGCTGACACTAACCCGCGCCCTCACACGTACGCTCCCCCTTAAGCGTTTTCGTACCCTCACCTGGACCCTAAACCGTCCCCGTCCCCTAACCCTAACCCTAGCCCGAACCCTAACCCTAACCCTTCCCCGAAGCCTGACCCTCACCCGTCATCTAATCCTAACCCGTACGCTGACACTAACCCGCGCCCTCACACGTACGCTCCCCCTAAAGCGTTTTCGTACCCTCACCTGGACCCTAAACCGTCCCCGTCCCCTAACCCTAACCCTAGCCCGAACCCTAACCCTAACCCTTCCCCGAAGCCTGACCCTCACCCGTCCCCTAATCCTAACCCGTACGCTGACACTAACCCGCGCCCTCACACATACGCTCCCCCTTAAGCGTTTTCGTACCCTCACCTGGACCCTAAACCGTCCCCGTCCCCTAACCCTAACCCTAGCCCGAACCCTAACCCTAACCCTTCCCCGAAGCGTGACCCTCACCCGTCCCCTAATCCTAACCCGTACGCTGACACTAACCCGCGCCCTCACACGTACGCTCCCCCTAACGCGTTGTCGTACCCTCACCTGGACCCTAAACCGTCCCCGTCCCCTAACCCTAACCCTAGCCCGAACCCTAACCCTAACCCTTCCCCGAAGCCTGACCCTCACACGTCCCCTAATCCTAACCCGTACGCTGACACTAACCCGCGCCCTCACACGTACGCTCCCCCTAACGCGTTGTCGTACCCTCACCTGGACCCTAAACCGTCCCCGTCCCCTAACCCTAACCCTAGCCCGAACCCTAACCCTAACCCTTCCCCGAAGCCTGACCCTCACCCGTCCCCTAATCCTAACCCGTACGCTGACACTAACCCGCGCCCTCACACGTACGCTCCCCCTTAAGCGTTTTCGTACCCTCACCTGGACCCTAAACCGTCCCCGTCCCCTAACCCTAACCCTAGCCCGAACCCTAACCCTAACCCTTCCCCGAAGCCTGACCCTCACCCGTCCCCTAATCCTAACCCGTACGCTGACACTAACCCGCGCCCTCACACGTACGCTCCCCCTAAAGCGTTTTCGTACCTCACCTGGACCCTAAACCATCCCCGTCCCCTAACCCTAACCCTAGCCCGAACCCTAACCCTAACCCTTCCCCGAAGCCTGACCCTCACCCGTCCCCTAATCCTAACCCGTACGCTGACACTAACCCGCGCCCTCACACGTACGCTCCCCCTAAAGCGTTTTCGTACCCTCACCTGGACCCTAAACCGTCCCCGTCCCCTAACCCTAACCCTAGCCCGAACCCTAACCCTAACACTTCCCCGAAGCCTGACCCTCACCCGTCCCCTAATCCTAACCCGTACGCTGACACTAACCCGCGCCCTCACACGTACGCTCCCCCTAAAGCGTTTTCGTACCCTCACCTGGACCCTAAACCGTCCCCGTCCCCTAACCCTAACCCTAGCCCGAACCCTAACCCTAACACTTCCCCGAAGCCTGACCCTCACCCGTCCCCTAATCCTAACCCGTACGCTGACACTAACCCGCGCCCTCACACGTACGCTCCCCCTAAAGCGTTTTCGTACCCTCACCTGGACCCTAAACCGTCCCCGTACCCTAACCCTAACCCTAGCCCGAACCCTAACCCTAACGCTTCCCCGAAGCCTGACCCTCACCCGTCCCCTAATCCTAACCCGTACGCTGACACTAACCCGCGCCCTCACACGTACGCTCCCCCTAAAGCGTTGTCGTACCCTCACCTGGACCCTAAACCGTCCCCGTCCCCTAACCCTAACCCTAGCCCGAACCCTAACCCTAACCCTTCCCCGAAGCCTGACCCTCACCCGTCCCCTAATCCTAACCCGTACGCTGACACTAACCCGTGCCCTCACACGAACGCTCCCCCTAAAGCGTTGTCGTACCCTCACCTGGACCCTAAACCGTCCCCGTCCCCTAACCCTAACCCTAGCCCGTACCCTAACCCTAACCCTTCCCCGAAGCCTGACCCTCACCCGTCCCCTAATCCTAACCCGTACGCTGACACTAACCCGCGCCGTCACACGTACGCTTCCCCTAAAGCGTTGTCGTACCCTCACCTGGACCCTAAACCTTCCCCGTCCCCTAACCCTAACCCTAGACCGAACCCTAACCCTAACCCTTCCCCGAAGCCTGACCCTCACCCGTCCCCTAATCCTAACCCGTACGCTGACACTAACCCGCGCCCTGACACGTACGCTCCCCCTAAAGCGTTGTCGTACCCTCACCTGGACCCTAAACCGTCCCCGTCCCCTAACCCTAACCCTAGCCCGAACCCTAACCCTAACCCTTCCCAGAAGCCTGACCCTCACCCGTCCCCTAATCCTAACCCGTACGCTGACACTAACCCGCGCCCTCACACGTACGCTCCCCCTAAAGCGTTGTCGTACCCTCACCTGGACCCTAAACCGTCCCCGTCCCCTAACCCTAACCCTAGCCCGAACCCTAACCCTAACCCTTCCCCGAAGCCTGACCCTCACCCGTCCCCTAATCCTAACCCGTACGCTGACACTAACCCACGCCCTCACACGTACGCTCCCCCTAAAGCGTTGTCGTACCCTCACCTGGACCCTAAACCTTCCCCGTCCCCTAACCCTAACCCTAGACCGAACCCTAACCCTAACACTTCCCCGAAGCCTTACCCTCACCCGTCCCCTAATCCTAACCCGTACGCTGACACTAACCCGCGCCCTCACACGTACGCTCCCCCTAAAGCGTTGTCGTACCCTCACCTGGACCCTAAACCGTCCCCGTACCCTAACCCTAACCCTAGCCCGAACCCTAACCCTAACCCTTCCCCGAAGCCTGACCCTCACCCGTCCCCTAATCCTAACCCGTACGCTGACACTAACCCGAGCCCTCACACGTACACTCCCCCTAAAGCGTTTTCGTACCCTCACCTGGACCCTAAACCCTCCCCGTCCCCTAACCCGAACCCTAGCCCGAACCCTAACCCTAACCCTTCCCCGAAGCCTGACCCTCACCCGTCCCCTAATCCTAACCCGTACGCTGACACTAACCCGCGCCCTCACACGTACGCTCCCCCTAAAGCGTTTTCGTACCCTCACCTGGACCCTAAACCGTCCCCGTCCCCTAACCCTAACCCTAGCCCGAACCCTAACCTTAACCCTTCCCCGAAGCCTGACCCTCACCCGTCCCCTAATCCTAACCCGTACGCTGACACTAACCCGCGCCCTCACACGTACGCTCCCCCTGAAGCGTTGTCGTACCCTCACCTGGACCCTAAACCGTCCCCGTCTCCTAACCCTAACTCTAGACCGAACCCTAACCCTAACCCTTCCCCGAAGCCTGACCCTCACCCGTCCCCTAATCCTAAACCGTACGCTGACACTAACCCGCGCCCTCACACGTACGCTCCCCCTAAAGTGTTGTCGTCCCCTCACCTGGACCCTAAACCGTCCCCGTCCCCTAACCCTAACCCTAGCCCGAACCCTAACCCTAACACTTCCCCGACGCCTGACCCTCAGCCGTCCCCTAATCCTAACCCGTACGCTGACACTAACCCGCGCCCTCACACGTACGCTCCCCCTAAAGCGTTGTCGTACCCTCACCTGGACCCTAAACCGTCCCCGTCCCCTAACCCTAACCCTAGCCCGTACCCTAACCCTAACCCTTCCCCGAAGCCTGACCCTCACCCGTCCCCTAATCCTAACCCGTACGCTGACACTAACCCGCGCCGTCACACGTACGCTCCCCCTAAAGCGTTGTCGTACCCTCACCTGGACCCTAAACCTTCCCCATCCCCTAACCCTAACCCTAGACCGAACCCTAACCCTAACCCTTCCCCGAAGCCTGACCCTCACCCGTCCCCTAATCCTAACCCGTACGCTGACACTAACCCGCGCCCTCACACGTACGCTCCCCCTAAAGCGTTTTCGTACCCTCACCTGGACCCTAAACCGTCCCCATACCCTAACCCTAACCCTAGCCCGAACCCTAACCCTAACGCTTCCCCGAAGCCTGACCCTCACCCGTCCCCTAATCCTAACCCGTACGCTGACACTAACCCGCGCCCTCACACGTACGCTCCCCCTAAAGCGTTGTCGTACCCTCACCTGGACCCTAAACCGTCCCCGTCCCCTAACCCTAACCCTAGCCCGAACCCTAACCCTAACCCTTCCCCGAAGCCTGACCCTCACCCGTCCCCTAATCCTAACCCGTACGCTGACACTAACCCGCGCCCTCACACGTACGCTCCCCCTAAAGCGTTGTCGTACCCTCACCTGGACCCTAAACCGTCCCCGTCCCCTAACCCTAACCCTAGCCCGTACCCTAACCCTAACCCTTCCCCGAAGCCTGACCCTCACCCGTCCCCTAATCCTAACCCGTACGCTGACACTAACCCGCGCCGTCACACGTACGCTTCCCCTAAAGCGTTGTCGTACCCTCACCTGGACCCTAAACCTTCCCCGTCCCCTAACCCTAACCCTAGACCGAACCCTAACCCTAACCCTTCCCCGAAGCCTGACCCTCACCCGTCCCCTAATCCTAACCCGTACGCTGACACTAACCCGCGCCCTCACACGTACGCTCCCCCTAAAGCGTTGTCGTACCCTCACCTGGACCCTAAACCGTCCCCGTCCCCTAACCCTAACCCTAGCCCGAACCCTAACCCTAACGCTTCCCAGAAGCCTGACCCTCACCCGTCCCCTAATCCTAACCCGTACGCTGACACTAACCCGCGCCCTCACACGTACGCTCCCCCTAAAGCGTTGTCGTACCCTCACCTGGACCCTAAACCGTCCCCGTCCCCTAACCCTAACCCTAGCCCGAACCCTAACCCTAACCCTTCCCCGAAGCCTGACCCTCACCCGTCCCCTAATCCTAACCCGTACGCTGACACTAACCCACGCCCTCACACGTACGCTCCCCCTAAAGCGTTGTCGTACCCTCACATGGACCCTAAACCTTCCCCGTCCCCTAACCCTAACCCTAGACCGAACCCTAACCCTAACACTTCCCCGAAGCCTTACCCTCACCCGTCCCCTAATCCTAACCCGTACGCTGACACTAACCCGCGCCCTCACACGTACGCTCCCCCTAAAGCGTTGTCGTACCCTCACCTGGACCCTAAACCGTCCCCGTACCCTAACCCTAACCCTAGCCCGAACCCTAACCCTAACCCTTCCCCGAAGCCTGACCCTCACCCGTCCCCTAATCCTAACCCGTACGCTGACACTAACCCGAGCCCTCACACGTACACTCCCCCTAAAGCGTTTTCGTACCCTCACCTGGACCCTAAACCCTCCCCGTCCCCTAACCCTAACCCTAGCCCGAACCCTAACCCTAACCCTTCCCCGAAGCCTGACCCTCACCCGTCCCCTAATCCTAACCCGTACGCTGACACTAACCCGCGCCCTCACACGTACGCTCCCCCTAAAGCGTTTTCGTACCCTCACCTGGACCCTAAACCGTCCCCGTCCCCTAACCCTAACCCTAGCCCGAACCCTAACCTTAACCCTTCCCCGAAGCCTGACCCTCACCCGTCCCCTAATCCTAACCCGTACGCTGACACTAACCCGCGTCCTCACACGTACGCTCCCCCTGAAGCGTTGTCGTACCCTCACCTGGACCCTAAACCGTCCCCGTCCCCTAACCCTAACCCTAGACCGAACCCTAACCCTAACCCTTCCCCGAAGCCTGACCCTCACCCGTCCCCTAATCCTAAACCGTACGCTGACACTAACCCGCGCCCTCACACGTACGCTCCCCCTAAAGTGTTGTCGTCCCCTCACCTGGACCCTAAACCGTCCCCGTCCCCTAACCCTAACCCTAGCCCGAACCCTAACCCTAACACTTCCCCGACGCCTGACCCTCAGCCGTCCCCTAATCCTAACCCGTACGCTGACACTAACCCGCGCCCTCACACGTACGCTCCCCCTAAAGCGTTGTCGTACCCTCACCTGGACCCTAAACCGTCCCCGTCCCCTAACCCTAACCCTAGCCCGTACCCTAACCCTAACCCTTCCCCGAAGCCTGACCCTCACCCGTCCCCTAATCCTAACCCGTACGCTGACACTAACCCGCGCCGTCACACGTACGCTCCCCCTAAAGCGTTGTCGTACCCTCACCTGGACCCTAAACCTTCCCCATCCCCTAACCCTAACCCTAGACCGAACCCTAACCCTAACCCTTCCCCGAAGCCTGACCCTCACCCGTCCCCTAATCCTAACCCGTACGCTGACACTAACCCGCGCCCTCACACGTACGCTCCCCCTAAAGCGTTGTCGTACCCTCACCTGGACCCTAAACCGTCCCCGTCCCCTAACCCTAACCCTATCCCGAACCCTAACCCTAACCCTTCCCCGAAGCCTGACCCTCACCCGTGCCCTAATCCTAACCCGTACGCTGACACTAACCCGCGCCCTCACACGTACGCTCCCCCTAAAGCGTTGTCGTACCCTCACCTGGACCCTAAACCGTCCCCGTTTCCTAACCCCAACCCTAGCCCGAACCCTAACCCTAACCCTTCCCCGAAGCCTGACCCTCACCCGTCCCCTAATCCTAACCCGTACGCTGACACTAACCCGCGCCCTCACACGTACGCTCCCCCTAAAGCGTTGTCGTACCCTCACCTGGACCCTAAACCGTCCCCGTCCCCTAACTCTAACCCTAGCCCGAACCCTAACCCTAACCCTTCCCCGAAGCCTGACCCTCACCCGTCCCCTAATCCTAACCCGTACGCTGACACTAACCCGCGCCCTCACACGTACGCTCCCCCTAAAGCGTTGTCCTACCCTCACCTGGACCCTAAACCGTCCCCGTCCCCTAACCCTAACCCTAGCCCGAACCCTAACCCTAACCCTTCCCCGAAGCCTGACCCTCACCCGTCCCCTAATCCTAACCCGTACGCTGACACTAACCCGCGCCCTCACACGTACGCTCCCCCTAAAGCGTTTTCGTACCCTCACCTGGACCCTAAACCATCCCCGTCCCCTAACCCTAACCCTAGCCCGAACCCTAACCCTAACCCTTCCCCGAAGCCTGACCCTCACCCGTCCCCTAATCCTAACCCGTACGCTGACACTAACCCGCGCCCTCACACGTACGCTCCCCCTAAAGCGTTTTCGTACCCTCACCTGGACCCTAAACCGTCCCCGTCCCCTAACCCTAACCCTAGCCCGAACCCTAACCCTAACACTTCCCCGAAGCCTAACCCTCACCCGTCCCCTAATCCTAACCCGTACGCTGACACTAACCCGCGCCCTCACACGTACGCTCCCCCTAAAGCGTTTTCGTACCCTCACCTGGACCCTAAACCGTCCCCGTACCCTAACCCTAACCCTAGCCCGAACCCTAACCCTAACGCTTCCCCGAAGCCTGACCCTCACCCGTCCCCTAATCCTAACCCGTACGCTGACACTAACCCGCGCCCTCACACGTACGCTCCCCCTAAAGCGTTGTCGTACCCTCACCTGGACCCTAAACCGTCCCCGTCCCCTAACCCTAACCCTAGCCCGAACCCTAACCCTAACCCTTCCCCGAAGCCTGACCCTCACCCGTCCCCTAATCCTAACCCGTACGCTGACACTAACCCGCGCCCTCACACGTACGCTCCCCCTAAAGCGTTGTCGTACCCTCACCTGGACCCTAAACCGTCCCCGTCCCCTAACCCTAACCCTAGCCCGTACCCTAACCCTAACCCTTCCCCGAAGCCTGACCCTCACCCGTCCCCTAATCCTAACCCGTACGCTGACACTAACCCGCGCCGTCACACGTACGCTCCCCCTAAAGCGTTGTCGTACCCTCACCTGGACCCTAAACCTTCCCCGTCCCCTAACCCTAACCCTAGACCGAACCCTAACCCTAACCCTTCCCCGAAGCCTGACCCTCACCCGTCCCCTAATCCTAACCCGAACGCTGACACTAACCCGCGCCCTCACACGTACGCTCCCCCTAAAGCGTTGTCGTACCCTCACCTGGACCCTAAACCGTCCCCGTCCCCTAACCCTAACCCTAGCCCGAACCCTAACCCTAACCCTTCCCCGAAGCCTGACCCTCACCCGTCCCCTAATCCTAACCCGTACGCTGACACTAACCCGCGCCCTCACACGTACGCTCCCCCTAAAGCGTTGTCGTACCCTCACCTGGATCCTAAACCGTCCCCGTCCCCTAACCCTAACCCTAGCCCGAACCCTAACCCTAACCCTTCTCCGAAGCCTGACCCTCACCCGTCCCCTAATCCTAACCCGTACGCTGACACTAACCCACGCCCTCACACGTACGCTCCCCCTAAAGCGTTGTCGTACCCTCACCTGGACCCTAAACCTTCCCCGTCCCCTAACCCTAACCCTAGACCGAACCCTAACCCTAACACTTCCCCGAAGCCTTACCCTCACCCGTCCCCTAATCCTAACCCGTACGCTGACACTAACCCGCGCCCTCACACGTACGCTCCCCCTAAAGCGTTGTCGTACCCTCACCTGGACCCTAAACCGTCCCCATACCCTAACCCTAACCCTAGCCCGAACCCTAACCCTAACCCTTCCCCGAAGCCTGACCCTCACCCGTCCCCTAATCCTAACCCGTACGCTGACACTAACCCGAGCCCTCACACGTACACTACCCCTAAAGCGTTGTCGTACCCTCACCTGGACCCTAAACCCTCCCCGTCCCCTAACCCTAACCCTAGCCCGAACCCTAACCCTAACCCTTCCCCGAAGCCTGACCCTCACCCGTCCCCTAATCCTAACCCGTACGCTGACACTAACCCGCGCCCTCACACGTACGCTCCCCCTAAAGCGTTGTCGTACCCTCACCTGGACCCTAAACCGTCCCCGTCCCCTAACCCTAACCGTAGCCCGAACCCTAATCCTAACCCTTCCCCGAAGCCTGACCCTCACCCGTCCCCTAATCCTAACCCGTACGCTGACAAACACCCGCGCCCTCACATGTACGCTCCCCCTAAAGCGTTGTCGTACCCTCACCTGGACCGTAAACCGTCCCCGATCCCTAACCCTAACCCTAGCCCAAACCCTAACCCTAACCCTTCCCCAAAGCCTGACCCTCACCCGTCCCCTAATCCTAAACCGTACGCTGACACTAAGCCGCGCCCTCACACGTACGCTCCCCCTAAAGCGTTGTCGTACCCTCACCTGGACCCTAAACCGTCCCCGTCCCCTAACCCTAACCCTAGCCCGAACCCTAACCCTAACCCTTCCCCGAAGCCTGACCCTCACCCGTCCCCTAATCCTAACCCGTACGCTGACACTAACCCACGCCCTCACACGTACGCTCCCCCTACAACGTTGTCGTACCCTCACCTTGACCCTAAACCGTCCTCGTTTCCTAACCCTAACCCTAGCCCGAACCCTAACCCTAACCCTTCCCTGAAGCCTGACCCTCACCCGTCCCCTAATCCTAACTCGTACGCTGACACTAACCCGCGCCCTCACACGTACGCTCCCCCTAAAGCGTTGTCGTACCCTCACCTGGACCCTAAACCGTCCCCGTGCCCTAACCCTAACCCTAGCCCGAACCCTAACCCTAACCCTTCCCCGAAGCCTGAACCTCACCCGTCCCCTAATCCTAACCCGTACGCTGACACTAACCCGCGCCCTCACACGTACGCTCCCCCTAAACCGTTGTCGTACCCTCACCTGGACCCTAAACCTTCCCCGTCCCCTAACCCTAACCCTAGCCCGAACCCTAACCCTAACCCTTCCCCGAAGCCTGACCCTCACCTGTCCCCTAATCCTAACCCGTACGCTGACAATAACCCGCGCCCTCACACGTACGCTCCCCCTAAAGCGTTGTCGTACCCTCACCTGGACCCTAAACCGTCCCCGTCCCCTAACCATAACCCTAGCCCGAACCCTAGCCCTAACCCTTCCCCGAAGCCTGACCCTAACCCGTCCCCTATTCCTAACCCGTACGCTGACACTAACCCGCGCCCTCACACTTACGCTCCCCCTAAAGCGTTGTCGTACCCTCACCTGGACCCTAAACCTTCCCCGTCCCCTAACCCTAACCCTAGCCCGAACCCAAACCCTAACCCTTCCCCGAAGCCTGACCCTCACACGTCCCCTAATCCTAACCCGTACGCTGACACTGACCCGCGCCCTCACACGTACGCTCCCCCTAACGCGTTGTCGTACCCTCACCTGGACCATAAACCGTCCCCGTCCCCTAACCCTAACCCTAGCCCGAACCCTAACCCTAACCCTTCCCCGAAGCCTGACCCTCACCCGTCCCCTAATCCTAACCCGTACGCTGACACTAACCCGCGCCCTCACACGTACGCTCCCCCTAAAGCGTTGTCGTACCCTCACCTGGACCCTAAACCGTCCCCGTCCCCTAACCCTAACCCTAGCCCGAACCCTAACCCTAACACTTCCCCGAAGCCTGACCCTCACCCGTCCCCTAATCCTAACCCGTACGCTGACACTAACCCGCGCCCTCACACGTACGCTCCCCCTAAAGCGTTTTCGTACCCTCACCTGGACCCTAAACCGTCCCCGTCCCCTAACCCTAACCCTAGCCCGAACCCTAACCCTAACCCTTCCCCGAAGCCTGACCCTCACCCGTCCCCTAATCCTAACCCGTACGCTGACACTAACCCGCGCCCTCACACGTACGCTCCCCCTAAAGCGTTTTCGTACCCTCACCTGGACCCTAAACCGTCCCCGTCCCCTAACCCTAACCCTAGCCCGAACCCTAACCTTAACCCTTCCCCGAAGCCTGACCCTCACCCGTCCCCTAATCCTAACCCGTACGCTGACACTAACCCGCGCCCTCACACGTACGCTCCCCCTGAAGCGTTGTCGTACCCTCACCTGGACCCTAAACCGTCCCCGTCCCCTAACCCTAACCCTAGCCCGTACCCTAACCCTAACCCTTCCCCGAAGCCTGACCCTCACCCGTCCCCTAATCCTAACCCGTACGCTGACACTAACCCGCGCCGTCACACGTACGCTCCCCCTAAAGCGTTGTCGTACCCTCACCTGGACCCTAAACCGTCCCCGTCCCCTAACCCTAACCCTATCCCGAACCCTAACCCTAACCCTTCCCCGAAGCCTGACCCTCACCCGTGCCCTAATCCTAACCCGTACGCTGACACTAACCCGCGCCCTCACACGTACGCTCCCCCTAAAGCGTTGTCGTACCCTCACCTGGACCCTAAACCGTCCCCGTTTCCTAACCCTAACCCTACACCGAACCCTAACCCTAACCCTTCCCCGAAGCCTGACCCTCACCCGTCCCCTAATCCTAACCCGTACGCTGACACTAACCCGCGCCCTCACACGTACGCTCCCCCTAAAGCGTTGTCGTACCCTCACCTGGACCCTAAACCGTCCCCGTCCCCTAACCCTAACCCTAGCCCGAACCCTAACCCTAACCCTTCCCCGAAGCCTGACCCTCACCCGTCCCCTAATCCTAACCCGTACGCTGACACTAACCCGCGCCCTCACACGTACGCTCCCCCTAAAGCGTTGTCGTACACTCACCTGGACCCTAAACCGTCCCCGTCCCCTAACCCTAACCCTAGCCCGAACCCTAACCCTAACCCTTCCCCGAAGCCTGACCCTCACCCGTCCCCTAATCCTAACCCGTACGCTGACACTAACCCGCGCCCTCACACGTACGCTCCCCCTAAAGCGTTGTCGTACCCTCACCTGGACCCTAAACCGTCCCCGTCCCCTAACCCTAACCCTAGCCCGAACCCTAACCCTAACCCTTCCCCGAAGCCTGACCCTCACCCGTCCCCTAATCCTAACCCGTACGCTGACACTAAGCCGCGCCCTCACACGTACGCTCCCCCTAAAGCGTTGTCGTACCCTCACCTGGACCCTAAACCGTCCCCGTCCCCTAACCCTAACCCTAGCCCGAACCCTAACCCTAACCCTTCCCCGAAGCCTGACCCTCACCCGTCCCCTAATCCTAAACCGTACGCTGACACTAACCCGCGCCCTCACACGTACGCTCCCCCTAAAGCGTTGTCGTACCCTCACCTGGACCCTAAACCGTCCCCGTCCCCTAACCCTAACCCTAGCCCGAACCCTAACCCTAACCCTTCCCCGAAGCCTGACCCTCACCCGTCCCCTAATCCTAACCCGTACGCTGACACTAACCCGCGCCCTCACACGTACGCTCCCCCTAAAGCGTTTTCGTACCCTCACCTGGACCCTAAACCGTCCCCGTCCCCTAACCCTAACCCTAGCCCGAACCCTAACCCTAACCCTTCCCCGAAGCCTGACCCTCACCCGTCCCCTAATCCTAACCCGTACGCTGACACTAACCCGCGCCCTCACACGTACGCTCCCCCTAAAGCGTTGTCGTACCCTCACCTGGACCCTAAACCGTCCCCGTCCCCTAACCCTAACCCTATCCCGAACCCTAACCCTAACCCTTCCCCGAAGCCTGACCCTCACCCGTCCCCTAATCCTAACCCGTACGCTGACACTAACCCGCGCCCTCACACGTACGCTCCCCCTAAAGCGTTGTCGTACCCTCACCTGGACCCTAAACCGTCCCCGTCCCCTAACCCTAACCCTAGCCCGAACCCTAACCCTAACCCTTCCCCGAAGCCTGACCCTCACCCGTCCCCTAATCCTAACCCGTACGCTGACACTAACCCGCGCCCTCACACGTACGCTCCCCCTAAAGCGTTGTCGTACCCTCACCTGGACCCTAAACCGTCCCCGTCCCCTAACCCTAACCCTAGCCCGAACCCTAACCCTAACCCTTCCCCGAAGCCTGACCCTCACCCGTCCCCTAATCCTAACCCGTACGCTGACACTAACCCGCGCCCTCACACGTACGCTCCCCCTAAAGCGTTGTCGTACCCTCACCTGGACCCTAAACCGTCCCCGTCCCCTAACCCTAACCCTAGCCCGAACCCTAACCCTAACCCTTCCCCGAAGCCTGACCCTCACCCGTCCCCTAATCCTAACCCGTACGCTGACACTAACCCGCGCCCTCACACGTACGCTCCCCCTAAAGCGTTGTCGTACCCTCACCTGGACCCTAAACCCTCCCCGTTTCCTAACCCTAACCCTAGCCCGAACCCTAACCCTAACACTTCCCCGAAGCCTGACCCTCACCCGTCCCCTAATTCTAACCCGTACGCTGACACTAACCGGCGCCCTCACACGTACGCTCCCCCTAAAGCGTTGTCGTACCCTCACCTGGACCCTAAACCGTCCCCGTCCCCTAACCCTAACCCTAGCCCGAACCCTAACCCTAACCCTTCCCCGAAGCCTGACCCTCACACGTCCCCTAATCCTAACCCGTACGCTGACACTAACCCGCGCCCTCACACGTACGCTCCCCCTAACGCGTTGTCGTACCCTCACCTGGACCCTAAACCGTCCCCGTCCCCTAACCCTAACCCTAGCCCGAACCCTAACCCTAACCCTTCCCCGAAGCCTGACCCTCACCCGTCCCCTAATCCTAACCCGTACGCTGACACTAACCCGCGCCCTCACACGTACGCTCCCCCTAAAGCGTTGTCGTACCCTCACCTGGACCCTAAACCGTCCCCGTCCCCTAACCCTAACCCTAGCCCGAACCCTAACCCTAACCCTTCCCCGAAGCCTGACCCTCACCCGTCCCCTAATCCTAACCCGTACGCTGACACTAACCCGCGCCCTCACACGTACGCTCCCCCTAAAGCGTTGTCGTACCCTCACCTGGACCCTAAACCGTCCCCGTCCCCTAACCCTAACCCTAGCCCGAACCCTAACCCTAACCCTTCCCCGAAGCCTGACCCTCACCCGTCCCCTAATCCTAACCCGTACGCTGACACTAACCCGCGCCCTCACACGTACGCTCCCCCTAAAGCGTTGTCGTACCCTCACCTGGACCCTAAACCGTCCCCGTCCCCTAACCCTAACCCTAGCCCGAACCCTAACCCTAACCCTTCCCCGAAGCCTGACCCTCACCCGTCCCCTAATCCTAACCCGTACGCTGACACTAACCCGCGCCCTCACTCGTACGCTCCCCCTGAAGCGTTGTCGTACCCTCACCTGGACCCTAAACCGTCCCCGTCCCCTAACCCTAACCCTAGCCCGAACCCTAACCCTAACCCTTCCCCAAGCCTGACCCTCACCCGTCCCCTAATCCTAACCCGTACGCTGACACTAACCCGCGCCCTCACACGTACGCTCCCCCTAAAGCGTTGTCGTACCCTCACCTGGACCCTAAACCGTCCCCGTCCCCTAACCCTAACCCTAGCCCGAACCCTAACCCTAACCCTTCCCCGAAGCCTGACCCTCACCCGTCCCCTAATCCTAACCCGTACGCTGACACTAACCCGCGCCCTCACACGTACGCTCCCCCTAAAGCGTTGTCGTACCCTCACGTGGACCCTAAACCGTCCCCGTCCCCTAACCCTAACCCTAGCCCGAACCCTAACCCTAACCCTTCCCCGAAGCCTGACCCTCACCCGTCCCCTAATCCTAACCCGTACGCTGACACTAACCCGCGCCCTCACACGTACGCTCCCCCTAAAGCGTTTTCGTACCCTCACCTGGACCCTAAACCGTCCCCGTCCCCTAACCCTAACCCTAGCCCGAACCCTAACCCTAACCCTTCCCCGAAGCCTGACCCTCACCCGTCCCCTAATCCTAACCCGTACGCTGACACTAAGCCGCGCCCTCACACGTACGCTCCCCCTAAAGCGTTGTCGTACCCTCACCTGGACCCTAAACCGTCCCCGTCCCCTAACCCTAACCCTAGCCTGAACCCTAACCCTAACCCTTCCCTGAAGCCTGACCCTCACCCGTCCCCTAATCCTAACCCGTACGCTGACACTAACCCGCGCCCTCACACGTACGCTCCCCCTAAAGCGTTGTCGTACCCTCACCTGGACCCTAAACCGTCCCCGTCCCCTAACCCTAACCCTAGCCCGAACCCTAACCCTAACCCTTCCCCGAAGCCTGACCCTCACCCGTCCCCTAATCCTAACCCGTACGCTGACACTAAGCCGCGCCCTCACACGTACGCTCCCCCTAAAGCGTTGTCGTACCCTCACCTGGACCCTAAACCGTCCCCGTCCCCTAACACTAACCCTAGCCCGAACCCTAACCCTAACCCTTCCCCGAAGCCTGACCTTCACGCGTCCCATAATCCTAACCCGTACGCTGACACTAACCCTCGCCCTCACACGTACGCTCCCCCTAAAGCGTTGTCGTACCCTCACCTGGACCCTAAACCGTCCCCGTCCCCTAACCCTAACCCTAGCCCGAACCCTAACCCTAACACTTCCCCGAAGCCTGACCCTCTCCCGTCCCCTAATCCTAACCCGTACGCTGACACTAAGCCGCGCCCTCACACGTACGCTCCCCCTACAGCGTTGTCGTACCCTCACCTGGACCCTAAACCGTCCCCGTCCCCTAACCCTAACCCTAGCCCGAACCCTATCCCTAACCCTTCCCCGAATCCTGACCCTCACCCGTCCCCTAATCCTAACCCGTACGCTGACACTAACCCGCGCCCTCACACGTACGCTCCCCCTAAAGCGTTGTCGTACCCTCACCTGGACCCTAAACCTTCCCCGTCCCCTAACCCTAACCCTTGCCCGAACCCTAACCCTAACCCTTCCCAGAAGCCTGACCCTCACCCGTCCCCTAATCCTAACCCGTACGCTGACACTAAGCCGCGCCCTCACACGTACGCTCCCCCTAAAGCGTTGTCGTACCCTCACCTGGACCCTAAACCGTCCCCGTCCCCTAACCCTAACCCTAGCCCGAACCCTAACCCTAACCCTTCCCCGAAGCCTGACCCTCACCCGTCCCCTAATCCTAACCCGTACGCTGACACTAAGCCACGCCCTCACACGTACGCTCCCCCTAAAGCGTTGTCGTACCCTCACCTGGACCCTAAACCGTCCCCGTCCCCTAACCCTAACCCTAGCCCGAACCCTAACCCTAATCCTTCCCCGAAGCCTGACCCTCACCCGTCCCCTAATCCTAACCCGTACGCTGACACTAAGCCGCGCCCTCACACGTACGCTCCCCCTAAAGCGTTGTCGTACCCTCACCTGGACCCTAAACCGTCCCCGTCCCCTAACCCTAACCCTAGGCCGAACCCTAACCCTAACCCTTCCCCGAAGCCTGACCCTCACCCGTCCCCTAATCCTAACCCGTACGCTGACACTAAGCCGCGCCCTCACACGTACGCTCCCCCTGAAGCGTTGTCGTACCCTCACCTGGACCCTAAACCGTCCCCGTCCCCTAACCCTAACCCTAGCCCGAACCCTAACCCTAACCCTTCCCTGAAGCCTGACCCTCACCCGTCCCCTAATCCTAACCCGTACGCTGACACTAAGCCGCGCCCTCACACGTACGCTCCCCCTAAAGCGTTGTCGTACCCTCACCTGGACCCTAAACCGTCCCCGTCCCCTAACCCTAACCCTAGCCCGAACCCTAACCCTAACCCTTCCCCGAAGCCTGACCCTCACCCGTCCCCTAATCCTAACCCGTACGCTGACACTAAGCGGCGCCCTCACACGTACGCTCCCCCTAAAGCGTTGTCGTACCCTCACCTGGACCCTAAACCGTCCCCGTCCCCTAACCCTAACCCTAGCCCGAACCCTAACCCTAACCCTTCCCCGAAGCCTGACCCTCACGCGTCCCATAATCCTAACCCGTACGCTGACACTAACACTCGCCCTCACACGTACGCTCCCCCTAAAGCGTTGTCGTACCCTCACCTGGACCCTAAACCGTCCCCGTCCCCTAACCCTAACCCTAGCCCGAACCCTAACCCTAACACTTCCCCGAAGCCTGACCCTCTCCCGTCCCCTAATCCTAACCCGTACGCTGACACTAAGCCGCGCCCTCACACGTACGCTCCCCCTACAGCGTTGTCGTACCCTCACCTGGACCCTAAACCGTCGCCGTCCCCTAACCCTAACCCTAGTCCGAACCCTAACCCTAACCCTTCCCCGAATCCTGACCCTCACCCGTCCCCTAATCCTAACCCGTACGCTGACACTAACCCGCGCCCTCACACGTACGCTCCCCCTAAAGCGTTGTCGTACCCTCACCTGGACCCTAAACCGTCCCCGTCCCCTAACCCTAACTCTAGCCCGAACCCTAACCCTAACCCTTCCCCGAAGCCTGACCCTCACCCGTCCCCTAATCCTAACCCGTACGCTGACACTAAGCCGCGCCCTCACACGTACGCTCCCCCTAAATCGTTGTCGTACCCTCACCTGGACCCTAAACCGTCCCCGTCCCCTAACCCTAACCCTAGCCCGAAACCTAACCCTAAGCCTTCCCCGAAGCCTGACCCTCACCCGTCCCCTAATCCTAACCCGTACGCTGACACTAAGCCGCGCCCTCACACGTACGCTCCCCCTAAAGCATTGTCATACCATCACCTGGACCCTAAACCGTCCCCGTCCCCTAACCCTAACCCTAGCCTGAACCCTAACCCTAACACTTCCCCGAAGCCTGACCCTCTCCCGTCCCCTAATCCTAACCCGTACGCTGACACTAAGCCGCGCCCTCACACGTACGCTCCCCCTACAGCGTTGTCGTACCCTCACCTGGACCCTAAACCGTCCCCGTCCCCTAACCCTAACCCTAGCCCGAACCCTAACCCTAACCCTTCCCCGAATCCTGACCCTCACCCGTCCCCTAATCCTAACCCGTACGCTGACACTAACCCGCGCCCTCACACGTACGCTCCCCCTAAAGCGTTGTCGTACCCTCACCTGGACCCTAAACCGTCCCCGTCCCCTAACCCTAACCCTAGCCCGAACCCTAACCCTAACCCTTCCCCGAAGCCTGACCCTCACACGTCCCCTAATCCTAACCCGTACGCTGACACTAACCCGCGCCCTCACACGTACGCTCCCCCTAACGCGTTGTCGTACCCTCACCTGGACCCTAAACCGTCCCCGTCCCCTAACCCTAACCCTAGCCCGAACCCTAACCCTAACCCTTCCCCGAAGCCTGACCCTCACCCGTCCCCTAATCCTAACCCGTACGCTGACACTAACCCGCGCCCTCACACGTATGCTCCCCCTAAAGCGTTGTCGTACCCTCACCTGGACCCTAAACCGTCCCCGTCCCCTAACCCTAACCCTAGCCCGAACCCTAACCCTAACCCTTCCCCGAAGCCTGACCCTCACCCGTCCCCTAATCCTAACCCGTACGCTGACACTAACCCGCGCCCTCACACGTACGCTCCCCCTAAAGCGTTGTCGTACCCTCACCTGGACCCTAAACCGTCCCCGTCCCCTAACCCTAACCCTAGCCCGAACCCTAACCCTAACCCTTCCCCGAAGCCTGACCCTCACCCGTCCCCTAATCCTAACCCGTACGCTGACACTAACCCGCGCCCTCACACGTACGCTCCCCCTAAAGCGTTGTCGTACCCTCACCTGGACCCTAAACCGTCCCCGTCCCCTAACCCTAACCCTAGCCCGAACCCTAACCCTAACCCTTCCCCGAAGCCTGACCCTCAACCGTCCCCTAATCCTAACCCGTACGCTGACACTAACCCGGGCCCTCACTCGTACGCTCCCCCTGAAGCGTTGTCGTACCCTCACCTGGACCCTAAACCGTCCCCTCCCCTAACCCTAACCCTTCCCCGAAGCCTGACCCTCACCCGTCCCCTAATCCTAACCCGTACGCTGACAGTGACCCGCGCCCTCACACGTACGCTCCCCCTAAAGCGTTGTCGTACCCTCACCTGGACCCTAAACCGTCCCCGTCCCCTAACCCTAACCCTTGCCCGAACCCTAACCCTAACCCTTCCCCGAAGCCTGACCCTCACCCGTCCCCTAATCCTAACCCGTACGCTGACACTAAGCCGCGCCCTCACACGTACGCTCCCCCTAAAGCGTTGTCATACCCTCACCTGGACCCTAAACCGTCCCCATCCCCTAACCCTAACCCTAGCCCGAACCCTAACCCTAACCCTTCCCCGAAGCCTGACCCTCACCCGTCCCCTAATCCTAACCCGTACGCTGACACTAAGCCGCGCCCTCACACGTACGCTCCCCCTAAAGCGTTGTCGTACCCTCACCTGGACCCTAAACCGTCCCCGTCCCCTAACCCTAACCCTAGCCCGAACCCTAACCCTAACCCTTCCCCGAAGCCTGACCCTCACCCGTCCCCTAATCCTAACCCGTACGCTGACACTAAGCCGCGCCCTCACACGTACGCTCCCCCTAAAGCGTTGTCGTACCCTCACCTGGACCCCAAACCGTCCCCGTCCCCTAACCCTAACCCTAGCCCGAACCCTAACCCTAACCCTTCCCCGAAGCCTGACCCTCACCCGTCCCCTAATCCTAACCCGTACGCTGACACTAAGCCGCGCCCTCACACGTACGCTCCCCCTAATGCGTTGTCGTACCCTCACCTGAACCCTAAACCGTCCCCGTCCCCTAACCCTGACCCTAGCCCGAACCCTAATCCTAACCCTTCCCCGAAGCCTGACCCTCACCCGTCCCCTAATCCTAACCCGTACGCTGACACTAAGCCGCGCCCTCACACGTACGCTCCCCCTAAAGCGTTGTCGTACCCTCACCTGGACCCTAAACCGTCCCCGTCCCCTAACCCTAACCCTAGCCCGAACCCTAACCCTAACCCTTCCCCGAAGCCTGACCCTCACCCGTCCCCTAATCCTAACCCGTACGCTGACACTAACCCGCGCCCTCACACGTACGCTCCCCCTAAAGCGTTGTCGTACCCTCACCTGGACCCTAAACTGTCCCCGTCCCCTAACCCTAACCCTAGCCCGAACCCTAACCCTAACCCTTCCCCGAAGCCTGACCCTCACCCGTCCCCTAATCCTAACCCGTACGCTGACACTAACCCGCGCCCTCACTCGTACGCTCCCCCTGAAGCGTTGTCGTACCCTCACCTGGACCCTAAACCGTCCCCTCCCCTAACCCTAACCCTTCCCCGAAGCCTGACCCTCACCCGTCCCCTAATCCTAACCCGTACGCTGACAGTGACCCGCGCCCTCACACGTACGCTCCCCCTAAAGCGTTGTCGTACCCTCACCTGGACCCTAAACCGTCCCCGTCCCCTAACCCTTACCCTTGCCCGAACCCTAACCCTAACCCTTCCCCGAAGCCTGACCCTCACCCGTCCCCTAATCCTAACCCGTACGCTGACACTAAGCCGCGCCCTCACACGTACGCTCCCCCTAAAGCGTTGTCATACCCTCACCTGGACCCTAAACCGTCCCCATCCCCTAACCCTAACCCTAGCCCGAACCCTAACCCTAACCCTTCCCCGAAGCCTGACCCTCACCCGTCCCCTAATCCTAACCCGTACGCTGACACTAAGCCGCGCCCTCACACGTACGCTCCCCCTAAAGCGTTGTCGTACCCTCACCTGGACCCTAAACCGTCCCCGTCCCCTAACCCTAACCCTAGCCCGAACCCTAACCCTAACCCTTCCCCGAAGCCTGACCCTCACCCGTCCCCTAATCCTAACCCGTACGCTGACACTAAGCCGCGCCCTCACACGTACGCTCCCCCTAAAGCGTTGTCGTACCCTCACCTGGACCCCAAACCGTCCCCGTCCCCTAACCCTAACCCTAGCCCGAACCCTAACCCTAACCCTTCCCCGAAGCCTGACCCTCACCCGTCCCCTAATCCTAACCCGTACGCTGACACTAAGCCGCGCCCTCACACGTACGCTCCCCCTAATGCGTTGTCGTACCCTCACCTGAACCCTAAACCGTCCCCGTCCCCTAACCCTGACCCTAGCCCGAACCCTAATCCTAACCCTTCCCCGAAGCCTGACCCTCACCCGTCCCCTAATCCTAACCCGTACGCTGACACTAAGCCGCGCCCTCACACGTACGCTCCCCCTAAAGCGTTGTCGTACCCTCACCTGGACCCTAAACCGTCCCCGTCCCCTAACCCTAACCCTAGCCCGAACCCTAACCCTAACCCTTCCCCGAAGCCTGACCCTCACCCGTCCCCTAATCCTAACCCGTACGCTGACACTAACCCGCGCCCTCACACGTACGCTCCCCCTAAAGCGTTGTCGTACCCTCACCTGGACCCTAAACTGTCCCCGTCCCCTAACCCTAACCCTAGCCCGAACCCTAACCCTAACCCTTCCCCGAAGCCTGACCCTCACCCGTCCCCTAATCCTAACCCGTACGCTGACACTAACCCTCGCACTCACACGAACGCTCCCCCTAAAGCGTTGTCGTACCCTCACCTGGACCCTAAACCGTCCCTGTCCCCTAACCCTAACCCTAGCCCGAACCCTAACCCTAACACTTCCCCGAAGCCTGACCCTCACCCGTCCCCTAATCCTAACCCGTACGCTGACAATAACCCGCGCCCTCACACGTACGCTCCCCCTAAAGCGTTGTCGTACCCTCACCTGGACCCTAAACCGTCCCCGTCCCCTAACCCTAACCCTAGCCCAAACCCTAACCCTAACCCTTCCCCAAAGCCTGACCCTCACCCGTCCCGTAATCCTAACCCGTACGCTGACACTAACCCACGCCCTCACACGTACGCTCCCCCTACAACGTTGTCGTACCCTCACCTTCACCCTAAACCGTCCTCGTTTCCTAACCCTAACCCTAGCCCGAACCCTAACCCTAACCCTTCCCCGAAGCCTGACCCTCACCCGTCCCCTAATCCTAACTCGTACGCGGACACTAACCCGCGCCCTCACACGTACGATCCCCCTAAAGCGTTGTCGTACCCTCACCTGGACCCTAAACCGTCCCCATCCCCTAACCCTAACCCTAGCCCGAACCCTAACCCTAACCCTTCCCCGAAGCCTGACCCTCAACCGTCCCCTAATCCTAACCCGTACGCTGACACTAACCCGCGCCATCACACGTACGCTCCCCCTAAAGCGTTGTCGTACCCTCACCTGGACCCTAAACCGTCCCCGTCCCCTAACCCTAACCCTAGCCCGAACCCTAACCCTAACCCTTCCCCGAAGCCTGACCCTCTCCCGTCCCCTAATCCTAACCCGTACGCTGACACTAACCCACGCCCTCACACGTACGCTCCCCCTAAAGCGTTGTCGTACCCTCACCTGGACCCTAAACCTTCCCCGTCACCTAACCCTAACCCTAGACCGAACCCTAACCGTAACCCTTCCCCGAAGCCTGACCCTCACCCGTCCCCTAATCCTAACCCGTACGCTGACACTAACCCGCGCCCTCACACGTACGCTCCCCCTAAAGCGTTGTCGTACCCTCACCTGGACCCTAAACCGTCCCCGTACCCTAACCCTAACCCTAGCCCGAACCCTAACCCTAACCCTTCCCCGAAGCCTGACCCTCACCCGTCCCCTAATCCTAACCCGTACGCTGACACTAACCCACGCCCTCACACGTACGCTCCCCCTAAAGCGTTGTCGTACCCTCACCTGGACCCTAAACCGTCCCCGTCCCCTAACCCTAACCCTAGCCCAAACCCTAACCCTAACCCTTCCCCGAAGCCTGACCCTCACCCGTCCCCTAATCCTAACCCGTACGCTGACACTAACCAGCGCCCTCACACGTACGCTCCCCCTAAAGCGTTGTCGTACCCTCACCTGGACCCTAAACCGTCCCCGTCCCCTAACCCTAACCGTAGCCCGAACCCTAACCCTAACCCTTCCCCGAAGCCTGACCCTCACCCGTCCCCTAATCATAACCCGTACGCTGACACTAACCCGTGCCCTCACATGTACGCTCCCCCTAAAGCGTTGTCGTACCCTCACCTGGACCCTAAACCGTCCCCGTTCCCTAACCCTAACCCTAGCCCAAACCCTAACCCTAACCCTTCCCCGAAGCCTGACCCTCACCCGTCCCCTAATCCTAACCCGTACGCTGACACTAAGCCACGCCCTCACACGTACGCTCCCCCTAAAGCGTTGTCGTACCCTCACCTGGACCCTAAACCGTCCCCGTCCCCTAACCCTAACCCTAGCCCGAACCCTAACCCTAACCCTTCCCCGAAGCCTGACCCTCACCCGTCCCCTAATCCTAACCCGTACGCTGACACTAACCCACGCCCTCACACGTACGCTCCCCCTACAACGTTGGCGTACCCTCACCTTGACCCTAAACCGTCCTCGTTTCCTAACCCTAACCCTAGCCCGAAACCTAACCCTAACCC
Organism: Globicephala melas; assembly: GCF_963455315.2. Lineage (NCBI taxonomy): Eukaryota > Metazoa > Chordata > Mammalia > Artiodactyla > Delphinidae > Globicephala > Globicephala melas. Next base: position 914,559 of record NW_027207231.1, on the reverse strand, counting down.
TTCCCCGAAGCCTGACCCTCACCCGTCCCCTAATCCTAACTCGTACGCTGACACTAACACACGCCCTCACACGTACGCTCCCCCTAAAGCGTTGTCGTACCCTCACCTGTACCCTAAACATTCCCCGTCACCTAACCCTAACCCTACACCGAACCCTAACCCTAACCCTTCCCCGAAGCCTGACCCTCACCCGTCCCCTAATCCTAACCCGTACGCTGACACTAACCCGCGCCCTCACACGTACGCTCCCCCTAAAGCGTTGTCGTACCCTCACCTGGACCCTAAACCGTCCCCGTCCCCTAACCCTAACCCTAGCCCGAACCCTAACCCTAACCCTTCCCCGAAGCCTGACCCTCACCCGTCCCCTAATCCTAACCCGTACGCTGACACTAACCCGCGCCCTCACACGTACGCTCCCCCTAAAGCGTTGTCGTACCCTCACCTGGACCCTAAACCGTCCCCCTCCCCTAACCCTAACCGTAGTCCGAACCCTAACCCTAACACTTCCCCGAAGCCTGACCCTCACCCGTCCCCTAATCCTAACCCGTACGCTGACACTAACCCGCGCCCTCACACGTACGCTCACCCTAAAGCGTTGTCGTACCCTCACCTGGACCCTAAACCTTCCCCGTCACCTAACCCTAACCCTAGACCGAACCCTAACCGTAACCCTTCCCCGAAGCCTGACCCTCACCCGTCCCCTAATCCTAACCCGTACGCTGACACTAACCCGCGCCCTCACACGTACGCTCCCCCTAAAGCGTTGTCGTACCCTCACCTGGACCCTAAACCGTCCCCGTACCCTAACCCTAACCCTAGCCCGAACCCTAACCCTAACCCTTCCCCGAAGCCTGACCCTCACCCGTCCCCTAATCGTAACCCGTACGCTGACACTAACCCACGCCCTCACACGTACGCTCCCCCTAAAGCGTTGTCGTACCCTCACCTGGACCCTAAACCGTCCCCGTCCCCTAACCCTAACCCTAGCCCAAACCCTAACCCTAACCCTTCCCCGAAGCCTGACCCTCACCCGTCCCCTAATCCTAACCCGTACGCTGACACTAACCAGCGCCCTCACACGTACGCTCCCCCTAAAGCGTTGTCGTACCCTCACCTGGACCCTAAACCGTCCCCGTCCCCTAACCCTAACCGTAGCCCGAACCCTAACCCTAACCCTTCCCCGAAGCCTGACCCTCACCCGTCCCCTAATCATAACCCGTACGCTGACACTAACCCGTGCCCTCACATGTACGCTCCCCCTAAAGCGTTGTCGTACCCTCACCTGGACCCTAAACCGTCCCCGTTCCCTAACCCTAACCCTAGCCCAAACCCTAACCCTAACCCTTCCCCGAAGCCTGACCCTCACCCGTCCCCTAATCCTAACCCGTACGCTGACACTAAGCCACGCCCTCACACGTACGCTCCCCCTAAAGCGTTGTCGTACCCTCACCTGGACCCTAAACCGTCCCCGTCCCCTAACCCTAACCCTAGCCCGAACCCTAACCCTAACCCTTCCCCGAAGCCTGACCCTCACCCGTCCCCTAATCCTAACCCGTACGCTGACACTAACCCACGCCCTCACACGTACGCTCCCCCTACAACGTTGGCGTACCCTCACCTTGACCCTAAACCGTCCTCGTTTCCTAACCCTAACCCTAGCCCGAAACCTAACCCTAACCCTTCCCCGAAGCCTGACCCTCACCCGTCCCCTAATCCTAACTCGTACGCTGACACTAACACACGCCCTCACACGTACGCTCCCCCTAAAGCGTTGTCGTACCCTCACCTGTACCCTAAACATTCCCCGTCACCTAACCCTAACCCTACACCGAACCCTAACCCTAACCCTTCCCCGAAGCCTGACCCTCACCCGTCCCCTAATCCTAACCCGTACGCTGACAGTAACCCGCGCCCTCACACGTACGCTCCCCCTAAAGCGTTGTCGTACCCTCACCTGGACCCTAAACCGTCCCCGTCCCCTAACCCTAACCCTAGCCCGAACCCTAACCCTAACCCTTCCCCGAAGCCTGACCCTCACCCGTCCCCTAATCCTAACCCGTACGCTGACACTAACCCGCGCCCTCACACGTACGCTCCCCCTAAAGCGTTGTCGTACCCTCACCTGGACCCTAAACCGTCCCCCTCCCCTAACCCTAACCGTAGTCCGAACCCTAACCCTAACACTTCCCCGAAGCCTGACCCTCACCCGTCCCCTAATCCTAACCCGTACGCTGACACTAACCCGCGCCCTCACACGTACGCTCACCCTAAAGCGTTGTCGTACCCTCACCTGGACCCTAAACCGTCCCCGTTCCCTAACCCTAACCCTAGCCCAAACCCTAACCCTAACCCTTCCCCGAAGCCTGACCCTCACCCGTCCCCTAATCCTAACCCGTACGCTGACACTAAGCCGCGCCCTCACACGTACGCTCCCCCTAAAGCGTTGTCGTACCCTCACCTGGACCCTAAACCGTCCCCGTCCCCTAACCCTAACCCTAGCCCGAACCCTAACCCTAACCCTTCCCCGAAGCCTGACCCTCACCCGTCCCCTAATCCTAACCCGTACGCTGACACTAACCCACGCCCTCACACGTACGCTCCCCCTACAACGTTGGCGTACCCTCACCTTGACCCTAAACCGTCCTCGTTTCCTAACCCTAACCCTAGCCCGAAACCTAACCCTAACCCTTCCCAGAAGCCTGACCCTCACCCGTCCCCTAATCCTAACTCGTACGCTGACACTAACACACGCCCTCACACGTACGCTCCCCCTAAAGCGTTGTCGTACCCTCACCTGGACCCTAAACCTTCCCCGTCACCTAACCCTAACCCTACACCGAACCCTAACCCTAACCCTTCCCCGAAGCCTGACCCTCACCCGTCCCCTAATCCTAACCCGTACGCTGACACTAACCCGCGCCCTCACACGTACGCTCCCCCTAAAGCGTTGTCGTACCCTCACCTGGACCCTAAACCGTCCCCCTCCCCTAACCCTAACCGTAGTCCGAACCCTAACCCTAACCCTTCCCCGAAGCCTGACCCTCACCCGTCCCCTAATCCTAACCCGTACGCTGACACTAACCCGCGCCCTCACACGTACGCTCCCCCTAAAGCGTTGTCGTACCCTCACCTGGACCCTAAACCGTCCCCGTTCCCTAACCCTAACCCTAGGCCAAACCCTAACCCTAACCCTTCCCCGAAGCCTGACCCTCACCCGTCCCCTAATCCTAACCCGTACGCTGACACTAAGCCGCGCCCTCACACGTACGCTCCCCCTAAAGCGTTGTCGTACCCTCACCTGGACCCTAAACCGTCCCCGTCCCCTAACCCTAACCCTAGCCCGAACCCTAACCCTAACCCTTCCCCGAAGCCTGACCCTCACCCGTCCCCTAATCCTAACCCGTACGCTGACACTAACCCACGCCCTCACACGTACGCTCCCCCTACAACGTTGTCGTACCCTCACCTTGACCCTAAACCGTCCTCGTTTCCTAACCCTAACCCTAGCCCGAACCCTAACCCTAACCCTTCCCCGAAGCCTGACCCTCACCCGTCCCCTAATCCTAACTCGTACGCTGACACTAACCCGCGCCCTCACACGTACGATCCCCCTAAAGCGTTGTCGTACCCTCACCTGGACCCTAAACCGTCCCCATCCCCTAACCCTAACCCTAGCCCGAACCCTAACCCTAACCCTTCCCCGAAGCCTGACACTCACCCGTCCCCTAATCCTAACCCGTACGCTGACACTAACCCGCGCCATCACACGTACGCTCCCCCTAAAGCGTTGTCGTACCCTCACCTGGACCCTAAACCGTCCCCGTCCCCTAACCCTAACCCTAGCCCGAACCCTAACCCTAACCCTTCCCCGAAGCCTGACCCTCACCCGTCCCCTAATCCTAACCCGTACGCTGACACTAACCCACGCCCTCACACGTACGCTCCCCCTAAAGCGTTGTCGTACCCTCACCTGGACCCTAAACCTTCCCCGTCACCTAACCCTAACCCTAGACCGAACCCTAACCGTAACCCTTCCCCGAAGCCTGACCCTCACCCGTCCCCTAATCCTAACCCGTACGCTGACACTAACCCGCGCCCTCACACGTACGCTCCCCCTAAAGCGTTGTCGTACCCTCACCTGGACCCTAAACCGTCCCCGTACCCTAACCCTAACCCTAGCCCGAAACCTAACCCTAACCCTTCCCCGAAGCCTGACCCTCACCCGTCCCCTAATCCTAACCCGTACGCTGACACTAACCCGCGCCCTCACACGTACGCTCCCCCTAAAGCGTTGTCGTACCCTCACCTGGACCCTAAACCGTCCCCGTCCCCTAACCCTAACCCTAGCCCAAACCCTAACCCTAACCCTTCCCCGAAGCCTGACCCTCACCCGTCCCCTAATCCTAACCCGTACGCTGACACTAACCCGCGCCCTCACACGTACGCTCCCCCTAAAGCGTTGTCGTACCCTCACCTGGACCCTAAACCGTCCCCGTCCCCTAACCCTAACCGTAGCCCGAACCCTAACCCTAACCCTTCCCCGAAGCCTGACCCTCACCCGTCCCCTAATCCTAACCCGTACGCTGACACTAACCTGTGCCCTGACATGTACGCTCCCCCTAAAGCGTTGTCGTACCCTCACCTGGACCCTAAACCGTCCCCGTTCCCTAACCCTAACCGTAGTCCGAACCCTAACCCTAACCCTTCCCCGAAGCCTGACCCTCACCCGTCCCCTAATCCTAACCCGTACGCTGACACTAACCCGCGCCCTCACACGTACGCTCCCCCTAAAGCGTTGTCGTACCCTCACCTGGACCCTAAACCGTCCCCGTTCCCTAACCCTAACCCTAGCCCAAACCCTAACCCTAACCCTTCCCCGAAGCCTGACCCTCACCCGTCCCCTAATCCTAACCCGTACGCTGACACTAAGCCGCGCCCTCACACGTACACTCCCCCTAAAGCGTTGTCGTACCCTCACCTGGACCCTAAACCGTCCCCGTCCCCTAACCCTAACCCTAGCCCGAACCCTAACCCTAACCCTTCCCCGAAGCCTGACCCTCACCCGTCCCCTAATCCTAACCCGTACGCTGACACTAACCCACGCCCTCACACGTACGCTCCCCCTACAACGTTGGCGTACCCTCACCTTGACCCTAAACCGTCCTCGTTTCCTAACCCTAACCCTAGCCCGAACCCTAACCCTAACCCTTCCCCGAAGCCTGACCCTCACCCGTCCCCTAATCCTAACTCGTACGCTGACACTAACCCGCGCCCTCACACGTACGCTCCCCCTAAAGCGTTGTCATACCCTCACCTGGACCCTAAACCGTCCCCGTTCCGTAACCCTAACCCTAGCCCGAACCCTAACCCTAACCCTTCCCCGAAGCCTGACCCTCACCCGTCCCCTAATCCTAACCCGTACGCTGACACTAACCCGCGCCCTCACACGTACGCTCCCCCTAAAGCGTTGTCGTACCCTCACCTGGACCCTAAACCGTCCCCGTCCCCTAACCCTAACCGTAGCCCGAACCCTAACCCTAACCCTTCCCCGAAGCCTGACCCTCACCCGTCCCCTAATCATAACCCGTACGCTGACACTAACCCGTGCCCTCACATGTACGCTCCCCCTAAAGCGTTGTCGTACCCTCACCTGGACCCTAAACCGTCCCCGTTCCCTAACCCTAACCCTAGCCCAAACCCTAACCCTAACACTTCCCCGAAGCCTGACCCTCACCCGTCCCCTAATCCTAACCCGTACGCTGACACTAAGCCACGCCCTCACAGGTACGCTCCCGCTAAAGCGTTGTCGTACCCTCACCTGGACCCTAAACCGTCCCCGTCCCCTAACCCTAACCCTAGCCCGAACCCTAACCCTAACCCTTCCCCGAAGCCTGACCCTCACCCGTCCCCTAATCCTAACCCGTACGCTGACACTAACCCACGCCCTCACACGTACGCTCCCCCTACAACGTTGGCGTACCCTCACCTTGACCCTAAACCGTCCTCGTTTCCTAACCCTAACCCTAGCCCGAAACCTAACCCTAACCCTTCCCCGAAGCCTGACCCTCACCCGTCCCCTAATCCTAACTCGTACGCTGACACTAACACACGCCCTCACACGTACGCTCCCCCTAAAGCGTTGTCGTACCCTCACCTGTACCCTAAACCTTCCCCGTCACCTAACCCTAACCCTACACCGAACCCTAACCCTAACCCTTCCCCGAAGCCTGACCCTCACCCGTCCCCTAATCCTAACCCGTACGCTGACACTAACCCGCGCCCTCACACGTACGCTCCCCCTAAAGCGTTGTCGTACCCTCACCTGGACCCTAAACCGTCCCCGTCCCCTAACCCTAACCCTAGCCCGAACCCTAACCCTAACCCTTCCCCGAAGCCTGACCCTCACCCGTCCCCTAATCCTAACCCGTACGCTGACACTAACCCGCGCCCTCACACGTACGCTCCCCCTAAAGCGTTGTCGTACCCTCACCTGGACCCTAAACCGTCCCCCTCCCCTAACCCTAACCGTAGTCCGAACCCTAACCCTAACCCTTCCCCGAAGCCTGACCCTCACCCGTCCCCTAATCCTAACCCGTACGCTGACACTAACCCGCGCCCTCACACGTACGCTCCCCCTAAAGCGTTGTCGTACCCTCACCTGGACCCTAAACCGTCCCCGTCCCCTAACCCTAACCCTAGCCCGAACCCTAACCCTAACCCTTCCCCGAAGCCTGACCCTCACCCGTCCCCTAATCCTAACCCGTACGCTGACACTAACCCGCGCCCTCACACGTACGCTCCCCCTAAAGCGTTGTCGTACCCTCACCTGGACCCTAAACCGTCCCCCTCCCCTAACCCTAACCGTAGTCCGAACCCTAACCCTAACCCTTCCCCGAAGCCTGACCCTCACCCGTCCCCTAATCCTAACCCGTACGCTGACAATAACCCGCGCCCTCACACGTACGCTCCCCCTAAAGCGTTGTCGTACCCTCACCTGGACCCTAAACCGTCCCCGTTCCCTAACCCTAACCCTAGCCCAAACCCTAACCCTAACCCTTCCCCGAAGCCTGACCCTCACCCGTCCCCTAATCCTAACCCGTACGCTGACACTAAGCCGCGCCCTCACACGTACGCTCCCCCTAAAGCGTTGTCGTACCCTCACCTGGACCCTAAACCGTCCCCGTCCCCTAACCCTAACCCTAGCCCGAACCCTAACCCTAACCCTTCCCCGAAGCCTGACCCTCACCCGTCCCCTAATCCTAACCCGTACGCTGACACTAACCCACGCCCTCACACGTACGCTCCCCCTACAACGTTGTCGTACCCTCACCTTGACCCTAAACCGTCCTCGTTTCCTAACCCTAACCCTAGCCCGAACCCTAACCCTAACCCTTCCCCGAAGCCTGACCCTCACCCGTCCCCTAATCCTAACTCGTACGCTGACACTAACCCGCGCCCTCACACGTACGATCCCCCTAAAGCGTTGTCGTACCCTCACCTGGACCCTAAACCGTCCCCATCCCCTAACCCTAACCCTAGCCCGAACCCTAACCCTAACCCTTCCCCGAAGCCTGACACTCACCCGTCCCCTAATCCTAACCCGTACGCTGACACTAACCCGCGCCATCACACGTACGCTCCCCCTAAAGCGTTGTCGTACCCTCACCTGGACCCTAAACCGTCCCCGTCCCCTAACCCTAACTCTAGCCCGAACCCTAACCCTAACCCTTCCCCGAAGCCTGACCCTCACCCGTCCCCTAATCCTAACCCGTACGCTGACACTAACCCACGCCCTCACACGTACGCTCCCCCTAAAGCGTTGTCGTACCCTCACCTGGACCCTAAACCTTCCCCGTCACCTAACCCTAACCCTAGACCGAACCCTAACCGTAACCCTTCCCCGAAGCCTGACCCTCACCCGTCCCCTAATCCTAACCCGTACGCTGACACTAACCCGCGCCCTCACACGTACGCTCCCCCTAAAGCGTTGTCGTACCCTCACCTGGACCCTAAACCGTCCCCGTACCCTAACCCTAACCCTAGCCCGAAACCTAACCCTAACCCTTGCCCGAAGCCTGACCCTCACCCGTCCCCTAATCCTAACCCGTACGCTGACACTAACCCGCGCCCTCACACGTACGCTCCCCCTAAAGCGTTGTCGTACCCTCACCTGGACCCTAAACCGTCCCCGTCCCCTAACCCTAACCCTAGCCCAAACCCTAACCCTAACCCTTCCCCGAAGCCTGATCCTCACCCGTCCCCTAATCCTAACCCGTACGCTGACACTAACCCGCGCCCTCACACGTACGCTCCCCCTAAAGCGTTGTCGTACCCTCACCTGGACCCTAAACCGTCCCCGTCCCCTAACCCTAACCGTAGCCCGAACCCTAACCCTAACCCTTCCCCGAAGCCTGACCCTCACCCGTCCCCTAATCCTAACCCGTACGCTGACACTAACCCGTGCCCTCACATGTACGCTCCCCCTAAAGCGTTGTCGTACCCTCACCTGGACCCTAAACCGTCCCCGTTCCCTAACCCTAACCGTAGTCCGAACCCTAACCCTAACCCTTCCGCGAAGCCTGACCCTCACCCGTCCCCTAATCCTAACCCGTACGCTGACACTAACCCGCGCCCTCACACGTACGCTCCCCCTAAAGCGTTGTCGTACCCTCACCTGGACCCTAAACCGTCCCCGTTCCCTAACCCTAACCCTAGCCCAAACCCTAACCCTAACCCTTCCCCGAAGCCTGACCCTCACCCGTCCCCTAATCCTAACCCGTACGCTGACACTAAGCCGCGCCCTCACACGTATGCTGCCCCTAAAGCGTTGTCGTACCCTCACCTGGACCCTAAACCGTCCCCGTCCCCTAACCCTAACCCTAGCCCGAACCCTAACCCTAACCCTTCCCCGAAGCCTGACCCTCACCCGTCCCCTAATCCTAACCCGTACGCTGACACTAACCCACGCCCTCACACGTACGCTCCCCCTACAACGTTGTCGTACCCTCACCTTGAGCCTAAACCGTCCTCGTTTCCTAACCCTAACCCTAGCCCGAACCCTAACCCTAACCCTTCCCCGAAGCCTGACCCTCACCCGTCCCCTAATCCTAACTCGTACGCTGACACTAACCCGCGCCCTCACACGTACGCTCCCCCTAAAGCGTTGTCGTACCCTCACCTGGACCCTAAACCGTCCCCGTTCCGTAACCCTAACCCTAGCCCGAACCCTAACCCTAACCCTTCCCCGAAGCCTGACCCTCACCCGTCCCCTAATCCTAACCCGTACGCTGACACTAACCCGCGCCCTCACACGTACGCTCCCCCTTAAGCGTTTTCGTACCCTCACCTGGACCCTAAACCGTCCCCGTCCCCTAACCCTAACCCTAGCCCGAACCCTAACCCTAACCCTTCCCCGAAGCCTGACCCTCACCCGTCCCCTAATCCTAACCCGTACGCTGACACTAACCCGCGCCCTCACACGTACGCTCCCCCTAAAGCGTTTTCGTACCCTCACCTGGACCCTAAACCGTCCCCGTCCCCTAACCCTAACCCTAGCCCGAACCCTAACCCTAACCCTTCCCCGAAGCCTGACCCTCACCCGTCCCCTAATCCTAACCCGTACGCTGACACTAACCCGCGCCCTCACACGTACGCTCCCCCTAAAGCGTTGTCGTACCCTCACCTGGACCCTAAACCGTCCCCGTCCCCTAACCCTAACCCTAGACCGAACCCTAACCCTAACCCTTCCCCGAAGCCTGACCCTCACCCGTCCCCTAATCCTAACCCGTACGCTGACACTAACCCGCGCCCTCACACGTACGCTCCCCCTTAAGCGTTTTCGTACCCTCACCTGGACCCTAAACCGTCCCCGTCCCCTAACCCTAACCCTAGCCCGAACCCTAACCCTAACCCTTCCCCGAAGCCTGACCCTCACCCGTCCCCTAATCCTAACCCGTACGCTGACACTAACCCGCGCCCTCACACGTACGCTCCCCCTAAAGCGTTTTCGTACCCTCACCTGGACCCTAAACCGTCCCCGTCCCCTAACCCTAACCCTAGCCCGAACCCTAACCCTAACCCTTCCCCGAAGCCTGACCCTCACCCGTCCCCTAATCCTAACCCGTACGCTGACACTGACCCGCGCCCTCACACGTACGCTCCCCCTAAAGCGTTGTCGTACCCTCACCTGGACCCTAAACCGTCCCCGTCCCCTAACCCTAACCCTAGACCGAACCCTAACCCTAACCCTTCCCCGAAGCCTGACCCTCACCCGTCCCCTAATCCTAACCCGTACGCTGACACTAACCCGCGCCCTCACACGTACACTCCCCCTAAAGCATTGTCGTCCCCTCACCTTGATCCTAAACCGTCCCCGTCCTCTAACCCTAACCCTAGCCCGAACCCTAACCCTAACACTTCCCCGAAGCCTGACCCTCAGCCGTCCCCTAATCCTAAACCGTACGCTGACACTAACCCGCGCCCTCACACGTACGCTCCCCCTAAAGCGTTGTCGTACCCTCACCTGGACCCTAAACCGTCCCCGTCCCCTAACCCTAACCCTAGCCCGTACCCTAACCCTAACCCTTCCCCGAAGCCTGACCCTCACCCGTCCCCTAATCCTAACCCGTACGCTGACACTAACCCGCGCCCTCACACGTACGCTCCCCTAAACCGTTGTCGTACCCTCACCTGGACCCTAAACCTTCCCCGTCCCCTAACCCTAACCCTAGCCCGAACCCTAACACTAAGCCTTCCCCGAAGCCTGACCCTCACCCGTCCCCTAATCCTAACCCGTACGCTGACACTAACCCGCGCCCTCACACGTACGCTCCCCCTAAAGCGTTGTCGTACCCTCACCTGGACCCTAAACCGTCCCCGTCCCCTAACCCTAACCCTAGCCCGAACCCTAACCCTAACCCTTCCCAGAAGCCTGACCCTCACCCGTCCCCTAATCCTAACCCGTACGCTGACACTAACCCGCGCCCTCACACGTACGCTCCCCCTAAAGCGTTGTCGTACCCTCACCTGGACCCTAAACCGTCCCCGTCCCCTAACCCTAACCCTAGCCCGAACCCTAACCCTAACCCTTCCCCGAAGCCTGACCCTCACCCGTCCCCTAATCCTAACCCGTACGCTGACACTAACCCACGCCCTCACACGTACGCTCCCCCTAAAGCGTTGTCGTACCCTCACATGGACCCTAAACCTTCCCCGTCCCCTAACCCTAACCCTAGACCGAACCCTAACCCTAACACTTCCCCGAAGCCTTACCCTCACCCGTCCCCTAATCCTAACCCGTACGCTGACACTAACCCGCGCCCTCACACGTACGCTCCCCCTAAAGCGTTGTCGTACCCTCACCTGGACCCTAAACCGTCCCCGTACCCTAACCCTAACCCTAGCCCGAACCCTAACCCTAACCCTTCCCCGAAGCCTGACCCTCACCCGTCCCCTAATCCTAACCCGTACGCTGACACTAACCCGAGCCCTCACACGTACACTCCCCCTAAAGCGTTTTCGTACCCTCACCTGGACCCTAAACCCTCCCCGTCCCCTAACCCTAACCCTAGCCCGAACCCTAACCCTAACCCTTCCCCGAAGCCTGACCCTCACCCGTCCCCTAATCCTAACCCGTACGCTGACACTAACCCGCGCCCTCACACGTACGCTCCCCCTAAAGCGTTTTCGTACCCTCACCTGGACCCTAAACCGTCCCCGTCCCCTAACCCTAACCCTAGCCCGAACCCTAACCTTAACCCTTCCCCGAAGCCTGACCCTCACCCGTCCCCTAATCCTAACCCGTACGCTGACACTAACCCGCGTCCTCACACGTACGCTCCCCCTGAAGCGTTGTCGTACCCTCACCTGGACCCTAAACCGTCCCCGTCCCCTAACCCTAACCCTAGACCGAACCCTAACCCTAACCCTTCCCCGAAGCCTGACCCTCACCCGTCCCCTAATCCTAAACCGTACGCTGACACTAACCCGCGCCCTCACACGTACGCTCCCCCTAAAGTGTTGTCGTCCCCTCACCTGGACCCTAAACCGTCCCCGTCCCCTAACCCTAACCCTAGCCCGAACCCTAACCCTAACACTTCCCCGACGCCTGACCCTCAGCCGTCCCCTAATCCTAACCCGTACGCTGACACTAACCCGCGCCCTCACACGTACGCTCCCCCTAAAGCGTTGTCGTACCCTCACCTGGACCCTAAACCGTCCCCGTCCCCTAACCCTAACCCTAGCCCGTACCCTAACCCTAACCCTTCCCCGAAGCCTGACCCTCACCCGTCCCCTAATCCTAACCCGTACGCTGACACTAACCCGCGCCGTCACACGTACGCTCCCCCTAAAGCGTTGTCGTACCCTCACCTGGACCCTAAACCTTCCCCATCCCCTAACCCTAACCCTAGACCGAACCCTAACCCTAACCCTTCCCCGAAGCCTGACCCTCACCCGTCCCCTAATCCTAACCCGTACGCTGACACTAACCCGCGCCCTCACACGTACGCTCCCCCTAAAGCGTTGTCGTACCCTCACCTGGACCCTAAACCGTCCCCGTCCCCTAACCCTAACCCTATCCCGAACCCTAACCCTAACCCTTCCCCGAAGCCTGACCCTCACCCGTGCCCTAATCCTAACCCGTACGCTGACACTAACCCGCGCCCTCACACGTACGCTCCCCCTAAAGCGTTGTCGTACCCTCACCTGGACCCTAAACCGTCCCCGTTTCCTAACCCCAACCCTAGCCCGAACCCTAACCCTAACCCTTCCCCGAAGCCTGACCCTCACCCGTCCCCTAATCCTAACCCGTACGCTGACACTAACCCGCGCCCTCACACGTACGCTCCCCCTAAAGCGTTGTCGTACCCTCACCTGGACCCTAAACCGTCCCCGTCCCCTAACCCTAACCCTAGCCCGAACCCTAACCCTAACCCTTCCCCGAAGCCTGACCCTCACCCGTCCCCTAATCCTAACCCGTACGCTGACACTAACCCGCGCCCTCACACGTACGCTCCCCCTAAAGCGTTGTCGTACCCTCACCTGGACCCTAAACCGTCCCCGTCCCCTAACCCTAACCCTAGCCCGAACCCTAACCCTAACCCTTCCCCGAAGCCTGACCCTCACCCGTCCCCTAATCCTAACCCGTACGCTGACACTAACCCGCGCCCTCACACGTACGCTCCCCCTAAAGCGTTTTCGTACCCTCACCTGGACCCTAAACCATCCCCGTCCCCTAACCCTAACCCTAGCCCGAACCCTAACCCTAACCCTTCCCCGAAGCCTGACCCTCACCCGTCCCCTAATCCTAACCCGTACGCTGACACTAACCCGCGCCCTCACACGTACGCTCCCCCTAAAGCGTTTTCGTACCCTCACCTGGACCCTAAACCGTCCCCGTCCCCTAACCCTAACCCTAGCCCGAACCCTAACCCTAACACTTCCCCGAAGCCTAACCCTCACCCGTCCCCTAATCCTAACCCGTACGCTGACACTAACCCGCGCCCTCACACGTACGCTCCCCCTAAAGCGTTTTCGTACCCTCACCTGGACCCTAAACCGTCCCCGTACCCTAACCCTAACCCTAGCCCGAACCCTAACCCTAACGCTTCCCCGAAGCCTGACCCTCACCCGTCCCCTAATCCTAACCCGTACGCTGACACTAACCCGCGCCCTCACACGTACGCTCCCCCTAAAGCGTTGTCGTACCCTCACCTGGACCCTAAACCGTCCCCGTCCCCTAACCCTAACCCTAGCCCGAACCCTAACCCTAACCCTTCCCCGAAGCCTGACCCTCACCCGTCCCCTAATCCTAACCCGTACGCTGACACTAACCCGCGCCCTCACACGTACGCTCCCCCTAAAGCGTTGTCGTACCCTCACCTGGACCCTAAACCGTCCCCGTCCCCTAACCCTAACCCTAGCCCGTACCCTAACCCTAACCCTTCCCCGAAGCCTGACCCTCACCCGTCCCCTAATCCTAACCCGTACGCTGACACTAACCCGCGCCGTCACACGTACGCTCCCCCTAAAGCGTTGTCGTACCCTCACCTGGACCCTAAACCTTCCCCGTCCCCTAACCCTAACCCTAGACCGAACCCTAACCCTAACCCTTCCCCGAAGCCTGACCCTCACCCGTCCCCTAATCCTAACCCGAACGCTGACACTAACCCGCGCCCTCACACGTACGCTCCCCCTAAAGCGTTGTCGTACCCTCACCTGGACCCTAAACCGTCCCCGTCCCCTAACCCTAACCCTAGCCCGAACCCTAACCCTAACCCTTCCCCGAAGCCTGACCCTCACCCGTCCCCTAATCCTAACCCGTACGCTGACACTAACCCGCGCCCTCACACGTACGCTCCCCCTAAAGCGTTGTCGTACCCTCACCTGGACCCTAAACCGTCCCCGTCCCCTAACCCTAACCCTAGCCCGAACCCTAACCCTAACCCTTCTCCGAAGCCTGACCCTCACCCGTCCCCTAATCCTAACCCGTACGCTGACACTAACCCACGCCCTCACACGTACGCTCCCCCTAAAGCGTTGTCGTACCCTCACCTGGACCCTAAACCTTCCCCGTCCCCTAACCCTAACCCTAGACCGAACCCTAACCCTAACACTTCCCCGAAGCCTTACCCTCACCCGTCCCCTAATCCTAACCCGTACGCTGACACTAACCCGCGCCCTCACACGTACGCTCCCCCTAAAGCGTTGTCGTACCCTCACCTGGACCCTAAACCGTCCCCGTACCCTAACCCTAACCCTAGCCCGAACCCTAACCCTAACCCTTCCCCGAAGCCTGACCCTCACCCGTCCCCTAATCCTAACCCGTACGCTGACACTAACCCGAGCCCTCACACGTACACTACCCCTAAAGCGTTGTCGTACCCTCACCTGGACCCTAAACCCTCCCCGTCCCCTAACCCTAACCCTAGCCCGAACCCTAACCCTAACCCTTCCCCGAAGCCTGACCCTCACCCGTCCCCTAATCCTAACCCGTACGCTGACACTAACCCGCGCCCTCACACGTACGCTCCCCCTAAAGCGTTGTCGTACCCTCACCTGGACCCTAAACCGTCCCCGTCCCCTAACCCTAACCGTAGCCCGAACCCTAATCCTAACCCTTCCCCGAAGCCTGACCCTCACCCGTCCCCTAATCCTAACCCGTACGCTGACAAACACCCGCGCCCTCACATGTACGCTCCCCCTAAAGCGTTGTCGTACCCTCACCTGGACCGTAAACCGTCCCCGATCCCTAACCCTAACCCTAGCCCAAACCCTAACCCTAACCCTTCCCCAAAGCCTGACCCTCACCCGTCCCCTAATCCTAAACCGTACGCTGACACTAAGCCGCGCCCTCACACGTACGCTCCCCCTAAAGCGTTGTCGTACCCTCACCTGGACCCTAAACCGTCCCCGTCCCCTAACCCTAACCCTAGCCCGAACCCTAACCCTAACCCTTCCCCGAAGCCTGACCCTCACCCGTCCCCTAATCCTAACCCGTACGCTGACACTAACCCACGCCCTCACACGTACGCTCCCCCTACAACGTTGTCGTACCCTCACCTTGACCCTAAACCGTCCTCGTTTCCTAACCCTAACCCTAGCCCGAACCCTAACCCTAACCCTTCCCTGAAGCCTGACCCTCACCCGTCCCCTAATCCTAACTCGTACGCTGACACTAACCCGCGCCCTCACACGTACGCTCCCCCTAAAGCGTTGTCGTACCCTCACCTGGACCCTAAACCGTCCCCGTGCCCTAACCCTAACCCTAGCCCGAACCCTAACCCTAACCCTTCCCCGAAGCCTGAACCTCACCCGTCCCCTAATCCTAACCCGTACGCTGACACTAACCCGCGCCCTCACACGTACGCTCCCCCTAAACCGTTGTCGTACCCTCACCTGGACCCTAAACCTTCCCCGTCCCCTAACCCTAACCCTAGCCCGAACCCTAACCCTAACCCTTCCCCGAAGCCTGACCCTCACCTGTCCCCTAATCCTAACCCGTACGCTGACAATAACCCGCGCCCTCACACGTACGCTCCCCCTAAAGCGTTGTCGTACCCTCACCTGGACCCTAAACCGTCCCCGTCCCCTAACCATAACCCTAGCCCGAACCCTAGCCCTAACCCTTCCCCGAAGCCTGACCCTAACCCGTCCCCTATTCCTAACCCGTACGCTGACACTAACCCGCGCCCTCACACTTACGCTCCCCCTAAAGCGTTGTCGTACCCTCACCTGGACCCTAAACCTTCCCCGTCCCCTAACCCTAACCCTAGCCCGAACCCAAACCCTAACCCTTCCCCGAAGCCTGACCCTCACACGTCCCCTAATCCTAACCCGTACGCTGACACTGACCCGCGCCCTCACACGTACGCTCCCCCTAACGCGTTGTCGTACCCTCACCTGGACCATAAACCGTCCCCGTCCCCTAACCCTAACCCTAGCCCGAACCCTAACCCTAACCCTTCCCCGAAGCCTGACCCTCACCCGTCCCCTAATCCTAACCCGTACGCTGACACTAACCCGCGCCCTCACACGTACGCTCCCCCTAAAGCGTTGTCGTACCCTCACCTGGACCCTAAACCGTCCCCGTCCCCTAACCCTAACCCTAGCCCGAACCCTAACCCTAACACTTCCCCGAAGCCTGACCCTCACCCGTCCCCTAATCCTAACCCGTACGCTGACACTAACCCGCGCCCTCACACGTACGCTCCCCCTAAAGCGTTTTCGTACCCTCACCTGGACCCTAAACCGTCCCCGTCCCCTAACCCTAACCCTAGCCCGAACCCTAACCCTAACCCTTCCCCGAAGCCTGACCCTCACCCGTCCCCTAATCCTAACCCGTACGCTGACACTAACCCGCGCCCTCACACGTACGCTCCCCCTAAAGCGTTTTCGTACCCTCACCTGGACCCTAAACCGTCCCCGTCCCCTAACCCTAACCCTAGCCCGAACCCTAACCTTAACCCTTCCCCGAAGCCTGACCCTCACCCGTCCCCTAATCCTAACCCGTACGCTGACACTAACCCGCGCCCTCACACGTACGCTCCCCCTGAAGCGTTGTCGTACCCTCACCTGGACCCTAAACCGTCCCCGTCCCCTAACCCTAACCCTAGACCGAACCCTAACCCTAACCCTTCCCCGAAGCCTGACCCTCACCCGTCCCCTAATCCTAAACCGTACGCTGACACTAATCCGCGCCCTCACACGTACGCTCCCCCTAAAGTGTTGTCGTCCCCTCACCTGGACCCTAAACCGTCCCCGTCCCCTAACCCTAACCCTAGCCCGAACCCTAACCCTAAGACTTCCCCGACGCCTGACCCTCAGCCGTCCCCTAATCCTAACCCGTACGCTGACACTAACCCGCGCCCTCACACGTACGCTCCCCCTAAAGCGTTGTCGTACCCTCACCTGGACCCTAAACCGTCCCCGTCCCCTAACCCTAACCCTAGCCCGAACCCTAACCCTAACCCTTCCCCGAAGCCTGACCCTCACCCGTCCCCTAATCCTAACCCGTACGCTGACACTAACCCGCGCCGTCACACGTACGCTCCCCCTAAAGCGTTGTCGTACCCTCACCTGGACCCTAAACCGTCCCCGTCCCCTAACCCTAACCCTATCCCGAACCCTAACCCTAACCCTTCCCCGAAGCCTGACCCTCACCCGTGCCCTAATCCTAACCCGTACGCTGACACTAACCCGCGCCCTCACACGTACGCTCCCCCTAAAGCGTTGTCGTACCCTCACCTGGACCCTAAACCGTCCCCGTTTCCTAACCCTAACCCTACACCGAACCCTAACCCTAACCCTTCCCCGAAGCCTGACCCTCACCCGTCCCCTAATCCTAACCCGTACGCTGACACTAACCCGCGCCCTCACACGTACGCTCCCCCTAAAGCGTTGTCGTACCCTCACCTGGACCCTAAACCGTCCCCGTCCCCTAACCCTAACCCTAGCCCGAACCCTAACCCTAACCCTTCCCCGAAGCCTGACCCTCACCCGTCCCCTAATCCTAACCCGTACGCTGACACTAACCCGCGCCCTCACACGTACGCTCCCCCTAAAGCGTTGTCGTACACTCACCTGGACCCTAAACCGTCCCCGTCCCCTAACCCTAACCCTAGCCCGAACCCTAACCCTAACCCTTCCCCGAAGCCTGACCCTCACCCGTCCCCTAATCCTAACCCGTACGCTGACACTAACCCGCGCCCTCACACGTACGCTCCCCCTAAAGCGTTGTCGTACCCTCACCTGGACCCTAAACCGTCCCCGTCCCCTAACCCTAACCCTAGCCCGAACCCTAACCCTAACCCTTCCCCGAAGCCTGACCCTCACCCGTCCCCTAATCCTAACCCGTACGCTGACACTAAGCCGCGCCCTCACACGTACGCTCCCCCTAAAGCGTTGTCGTACCCTCACCTGGACCCTAAACCGTCCCCGTCCCCTAACCCTAACCCTAGCCCGAACCCTAACCCTAACCCTTCCCCGAAGCCTGACCC
Source organism: Globicephala melas (assembly GCF_963455315.2). Lineage (NCBI taxonomy): Eukaryota > Metazoa > Chordata > Mammalia > Artiodactyla > Delphinidae > Globicephala > Globicephala melas. Next base: position 896,062 of record NW_027207231.1, on the reverse strand, counting down.
TCACCCGTCCCCTAATCCTAAACCGTACGCTGACACTAACCCGCGCCCTCACACGTACGCTCCCCCTAAAGCGTTGTCGTACCCTCACCTGGACCCTAAACCGTCCCCGTCCCCTAACCCTAACCCTAGCCCGAACCCTAACCCTAACCCTTCCCCGAAGCCTGACCCTCACCCGTCCCCTAATCCTAACCCGTACGCTGACACTAACCCGCGCCCTCACACGTACGCTCCCCCTAAAGCGTTTTCGTACCCTCACCTGGACCCTAAACCGTCCCCGTCCCCTAACCCTAACCCTAGCCCGAACCCTAACCCTAACCCTTCCCCGAAGCCTGACCCTCACCCGTCCCCTAATCCTAACCCGTACGCTGACACTAACCCGCGCCCTCACACGTACGCTCCCCCTAAAGCGTTGTCGTACCCTCACCTGGACCCTAAACCGTCCCCGTCCCCTAACCCTAACCCTATCCCGAACCCTAACCCTAACCCTTCCCCGAAGCCTGACCCTCACCCGTCCCCTAATCCTAACCCGTACGCTGACACTAACCCGCGCCCTCACACGTACGCTCCCCCTAAAGCGTTGTCGTACCCTCACCTGGACCCTAAACCGTCCCCGTCCCCTAACCCTAACCCTAGCCCGAACCCTAACCCTAACCCTTCCCCGAAGCCTGACCCTCACCCGTCCCCTAATCCTAACCCGTACGCTGACACTAACCCGCGCCCTCACACGTACGCTCCCCCTAAAGCGTTGTCGTACCCTCACCTGGACCCTAAACCGTCCCCGTCCCCTAACCCTAACCCTAGCCCGAACCCTAACCCTAACCCTTCCCCGAAGCCTGACCCTCACCCGTCCCCTAATCCTAACCCGTACGCTGACACTAACCCGCGCCCTCACACGTACGCTCCCCCTAAAGCGTTGTCGTACCCTCACCTGGACCCTAAACCGTCCCCGTCCCCTAACCCTAACCCTAGCCCGAACCCTAACCCTAACCCTTCCCCGAAGCCTGACCCTCACCCGTCCCCTAATCCTAACCCGTACGCTGACACTAACCCGCGCCCTCACACGTACGCTCCCCCTAAAGCGTTGTCGTACCCTCACCTGGACCCTAAACCCTCCCCGTTTCCTAACCCTAACCCTAGCCCGAACCCTAACCCTAACCCTTCCCCGAAGCCTGACCCTCACCCGTCCCCTAATTCTAACCCGTACGCTGACACTAACCGGCGCCCTCACACGTACGCTCCCCCTAAAGCGTTGTCGTACCCTCACCTGGACCCTAAACCGTCCCCGTCCCCTAACCCTAACCCTAGCCCGAACCCTAACCCTAACCCTTCCCCGAAGCCTGACCCTCACACGTCCCCTAATCCTAACCCGTACGCTGACACTAACCCGCGCCCTCACACGTACGCTCCCCCTAACGCGTTGTCGTACCCTCACCTGGACCCTAAACCGTCCCCGTCCCCTAACCCTAACCCTAGCCCGAACCCTAACCCTAACCCTTCCCCGAAGCCTGACCCTCACCCGTCCCCTAATCCTAACCCGTACGCTGACACTAACCCGCGCCCTCACACGTACGCTCCCCCTAAAGCGTTGTCGTACCCTCACCTGGACCCTAAACCGTCCCCGTCCCCTAACCCTAACCCTAGCCCGAACCCTAACCCTAACCCTTCCCCGAAGCCTGACCCTCACCCGTCCCCTAATCCTAACCCGTACGCTGACACTAACCCGCGCCCTCACACGTACGCTCCCCCTAAAGCGTTGTCGTACCCTCACCTGGACCCTAAACCGTCCCCGTCCCCTAACCCTAACCCTAGCCCGAACCCTAACCCTAACCCTTCCCCGAAGCCTGACCCTCACCCGTCCCCTAATCCTAACCCGTACGCTGACACTAACCCGCGCCCTCACACGTACGCTCCCCCTAAAGCGTTGTCGTACCCTCACCTGGACCCTAAACCGTCCCCGTCCCCTAACCCTAACCCTAGCCCGAACCCTAACCCTAACCCTTCCCCGAAGCCTGACCCTCACCCGTCCCCTAATCCTAACCCGTACGCTGACACTAACCCGCGCCCTCACTCGTACGCTCCCCCTGAAGCGTTGTCGTACCCTCACCTGGACCCTAAACCGTCCCCGTCCCCTAACCCTAACCCTAGCCCGAACCCTAACCCTAACCCTTCCCCAAGCCTGACCCTCACCCGTCCCCTAATCCTAACCCGTACGCTGACACTAACCCGCGCCCTCACACGTACGCTCCCCCTAAAGCGTTGTCGTACCCTCACCTGGACCCTAAACCGTCCCCGTCCCCTAACCCTAACCCTAGCCCGAACCCTAACCCTAACCCTTCCCCGAAGCCTGACCCTCACCCGTCCCCTAATCCTAACCCGTACGCTGACACTAACCCGCGCCCTCACACGTACGCTCCCCCTAAAGCGTTGTCGTACCCTCACGTGGACCCTAAACCGTCCCCGTCCCCTAACCCTAACCCTAGCCCGAACCCTAACCCTAACCCTTCCCCGAAGCCTGACCCTCACCCGTCCCCTAATCCTAACCCGTACGCTGACACTAACCCGCGCCCTCACACGTACGCTCCCCCTAAAGCGTTTTCGTACCCTCACCTGGACCCTAAACCGTCCCCGTCCCCTAACCCTAACCCTAGCCCGAACCCTAACCCTAACCCTTCCCCGAAGCCTGACCCTCACCCGTCCCCTAATCCTAACCCGTACGCTGACACTAAGCCGCGCCCTCACACGTACGCTCCCCCTAAAGCGTTGTCGTACCCTCACCTGGACCCTAAACCGTCCCCGTCCCCTAACCCTAACCCTAGCCTGAACCCTAACCCTAACCCTTCCCTGAAGCCTGACCCTCACCCGTCCCCTAATCCTAACCCGTACGCTGACACTAACCCGCGCCCTCACACGTACGCTCCCCCTAAAGCGTTGTCGTACCCTCACCTGGACCCTAAACCGTCCCCGTCCCCTAACCCTAACCCTAGCCCGAACCCTAACCCTAACCCTTCCCCGAAGCCTGACCCTCACCCGTCCCCTAATCCTAACCCGTACGCTGACACTAAGCCGCGCCCTCACACGTACGCTCCCCCTAAAGCGTTGTCGTACCCTCACCTGGACCCTAAACCGTCCCCGTCCCCTAACACTAACCCTAGCCCGAACCCTAACCCTAACCCTTCCCCGAAGCCTGACCTTCACGCGTCCCATAATCCTAACCCGTACGCTGACACTAACCCTCGCCCTCACACGTACGCTCCCCCTAAAGCGTTGTCGTACCCTCACCTGGACCCTAAACCGTCCCCGTCCCCTAACCCTAACCCTAGCCCGAACCCTAACCCTAACACTTCCCCGAAGCCTGACCCTCTCCCGTCCCCTAATCCTAACCCGTACGCTGACACTAAGCCGCGCCCTCACACGTACGCTCCCCCTACAGCGTTGTCGTACCCTCACCTGGACCCTAAACCGTCCCCGTCCCCTAACCCTAACCCTAGCCCGAACCCTATCCCTAACCCTTCCCCGAATCCTGACCCTCACCCGTCCCCTAATCCTAACCCGTACGCTGACACTAACCCGCGCCCTCACACGTACGCTCCCCCTAAAGCGTTGTCGTACCCTCACCTGGACCCTAAACCTTCCCCGTCCCCTAACCCTAACCCTTGCCCGAACCCTAACCCTAACCCTTCCCAGAAGCCTGACCCTCACCCGTCCCCTAATCCTAACCCGTACGCTGACACTAAGCCGCGCCCTCACACGTACGCTCCCCCTAAAGCGTTGTCGTACCCTCACCTGGACCCTAAACCGTCCCCGTCCCCTAACCCTAACCCTAGCCCGAACCCTAACCCTAACCCTTCCCCGAAGCCTGACCCTCACCCGTCCCCTAATCCTAACCCGTACGCTGACACTAAGCCACGCCCTCACACGTACGCTCCCCCTAAAGCGTTGTCGTACCCTCACCTGGACCCTAAACCGTCCCCGTCCCCTAACCCTAACCCTAGCCCGAACCCTAACCCTAATCCTTCCCCGAAGCCTGACCCTCACCCGTCCCCTAATCCTAACCCGTACGCTGACACTAAGCCGCGCCCTCACACGTACGCTCCCCCTAAAGCGTTGTCGTACCCTCACCTGGACCCTAAACCGTCCCCGTCCCCTAACCCTAACCCTAGGCCGAACCCTAACCCTAACCCTTCCCCGAAGCCTGACCCTCACCCGTCCCCTAATCCTAACCCGTACGCTGACACTAAGCCGCGCCCTCACACGTACGCTCCCCCTGAAGCGTTGTCGTACCCTCACCTGGACCCTAAACCGTCCCCGTCCCCTAACCCTAACCCTAGCCCGAACCCTAACCCTAACCCTTCCCTGAAGCCTGACCCTCACCCGTCCCCTAATCCTAACCCGTACGCTGACACTAAGCCGCGCCCTCACACGTACGCTCCCCCTAAAGCGTTGTCGTACCCTCACCTGGACCCTAAACCGTCCCCGTCCCCTAACCCTAACCCTAGCCCGAACCCTAACCCTAACCCTTCCCCGAAGCCTGACCCTCACCCGTCCCCTAATCCTAACCCGTACGCTGACACTAAGCGGCGCCCTCACACGTACGCTCCCCCTAAAGCGTTGTCGTACCCTCACCTGGACCCTAAACCGTCCCCGTCCCCTAACCCTAACCCTAGCCCGAACCCTAACCCTAACCCTTCCCCGAAGCCTGACCCTCACGCGTCCCATAATCCTAACCCGTACGCTGACACTAACACTCGCCCTCACACGTACGCTCCCCCTAAAGCGTTGTCGTACCCTCACCTGGACCCTAAACCGTCCCCGTCCCCTAACCCTAACCCTAGCCCGAACCCTAACCCTAACACTTCCCCGAAGCCTGACCCTCTCCCGTCCCCTAATCCTAACCCGTACGCTGACACTAAGCCGCGCCCTCACACGTACGCTCCCCCTACAGCGTTGTCGTACCCTCACCTGGACCCTAAACCGTCGCCGTCCCCTAACCCTAACCCTAGTCCGAACCCTAACCCTAACCCTTCCCCGAATCCTGACCCTCACCCGTCCCCTAATCCTAACCCGTACGCTGACACTAACCCGCGCCCTCACACGTACGCTCCCCCTAAAGCGTTGTCGTACCCTCACCTGGACCCTAAACCGTCCCCGTCCCCTAACCCTAACTCTAGCCCGAACCCTAACCCTAACCCTTCCCCGAAGCCTGACCCTCACCCGTCCCCTAATCCTAACCCGTACGCTGACACTAAGCCGCGCCCTCACACGTACGCTCCCCCTAAATCGTTGTCGTACCCTCACCTGGACCCTAAACCGTCCCCGTCCCCTAACCCTAACCCTAGCCCGAAACCTAACCCTAAGCCTTCCCCGAAGCCTGACCCTCACCCGTCCCCTAATCCTAACCCGTACGCTGACACTAAGCCGCGCCCTCACACGTACGCTCCCCCTAAAGCATTGTCATACCATCACCTGGACCCTAAACCGTCCCCGTCCCCTAACCCTAACCCTAGCCTGAACCCTAACCCTAACACTTCCCCGAAGCCTGACCCTCTCCCGTCCCCTAATCCTAACCCGTACGCTGACACTAAGCCGCGCCCTCACACGTACGCTCCCCCTACAGCGTTGTCGTACCCTCACCTGGACCCTAAACCGTCCCCGTCCCCTAACCCTAACCCTAGCCCGAACCCTAACCCTAACCCTTCCCCGAATCCTGACCCTCACCCGTCCCCTAATCCTAACCCGTACGCTGACACTAACCCGCGCCCTCACACGTACGCTCCCCCTAAAGCGTTGTCGTACCCTCACCTGGACCCTAAACCGTCCCCGTCCCCTAACCCTAACCCTAGCCCGAACCCTAACCCTAACCCTTCCCCGAAGCCTGACCCTCACACGTCCCCTAATCCTAACCCGTACGCTGACACTAACCCGCGCCCTCACACGTACGCTCCCCCTAACGCGTTGTCGTACCCTCACCTGGACCCTAAACCGTCCCCGTCCCCTAACCCTAACCCTAGCCCGAACCCTAACCCTAACCCTTCCCCGAAGCCTGACCCTCACCCGTCCCCTAATCCTAACCCGTACGCTGACACTAACCCGCGCCCTCACACGTACGCTCCCCCTAAAGCGTTGTCGTACCCTCACCTGGACCCTAAACCGTCCCCGTCCCCTAACCCTAACCCTAGCCCGAACCCTAACCCTAACCCTTCCCCGAAGCCTGACCCTCACCCGTCCCCTAATCCTAACCCGTACGCTGACACTAACCCGCGCCCTCACACGTACGCTCCCCCTAAAGCGTTGTCGTACCCTCACCTGGACCCTAAACCGTCCCCGTCCCCTAACCCTAACCCTAGCCCGAACCCTAACCCTAACCCTTCCCCGAAGCCTGACCCTCACCCGTCCCCTAATCCTAACCCGTACGCTGACACTAACCCGCGCCCTCACACGTACGCTCCCCCTAAAGCGTTGTCGTACCCTCACCTGGACCCTAAACCGTCCCCGTCCCCTAACCCTAACCCTAGCCCGAACCCTAACCCTAACCCTTCCCCGAAGCCTGACCCTCAACCGTCCCCTAATCCTAACCCGTACGCTGACACTAACCCGGGCCCTCACTCGTACGCTCCCCCTGAAGCGTTGTCGTACCCTCACCTGGACCCTAAACCGTCCCCTCCCCTAACCCTAACCCTTCCCCGAAGCCTGACCCTCACCCGTCCCCTAATCCTAACCCGTACGCTGACAGTGACCCGCGCCCTCACACGTACGCTCCCCCTAAAGCGTTGTCGTACCCTCACCTGGACCCTAAACCGTCCCCGTCCCCTAACCCTAACCCTTGCCCGAACCCTAACCCTAACCCTTCCCCGAAGCCTGACCCTCACCCGTCCCCTAATCCTAACCCGTACGCTGACACTAAGCCGCGCCCTCACACGTACGCTCCCCCTAAAGCGTTGTCATACCCTCACCTGGACCCTAAACCGTCCCCATCCCCTAACCCTAACCCTAGCCCGAACCCTAACCCTAACCCTTCCCCGAAGCCTGACCCTCACCCGTCCCCTAATCCTAACCCGTACGCTGACACTAAGCCGCGCCCTCACACGTACGCTCCCCCTAAAGCGTTGTCGTACCCTCACCTGGACCCTAAACCGTCCCCGTCCCCTAACCCTAACCCTAGCCCGAACCCTAACCCTAACCCTTCCCCGAAGCCTGACCCTCACCCGTCCCCTAATCCTAACCCGTACGCTGACACTAAGCCGCGCCCTCACACGTACGCTCCCCCTAAAGCGTTGTCGTACCCTCACCTGGACCCCAAACCGTCCCCGTCCCCTAACCCTAACCCTAGCCCGAACCCTAACCCTAACCCTTCCCCGAAGCCTGACCCTCACCCGTCCCCTAATCCTAACCCGTACGCTGACACTAAGCCGCGCCCTCACACGTACGCTCCCCCTAATGCGTTGTCGTACCCTCACCTGAACCCTAAACCGTCCCCGTCCCCTAACCCTGACCCTAGCCCGAACCCTAATCCTAACCCTTCCCCGAAGCCTGACCCTCACCCGTCCCCTAATCCTAACCCGTACGCTGACACTAAGCCGCGCCCTCACACGTACGCTCCCCCTAAAGCGTTGTCGTACCCTCACCTGGACCCTAAACCGTCCCCGTCCCCTAACCCTAACCCTAGCCCGAACCCTAACCCTAACCCTTCCCCGAAGCCTGACCCTCACCCGTCCCCTAATCCTAACCCGTACGCTGACACTAACCCGCGCCCTCACACGTACGCTCCCCCTAAAGCGTTGTCGTACCCTCACCTGGACCCTAAACTGTCCCCGTCCCCTAACCCTAACCCTAGCCCGAACCCTAACCCTAACCCTTCCCCGAAGCCTGACCCTCACCCGTCCCCTAATCCTAACCCGTACGCTGACACTAACCCGCGCCCTCACTCCTACGCTCCCCCTGAAGCGTTGTCGTACCCTCACCTGGACCCTAAACCGTCCCCTCCCCTAACCCTAACCCTTCCCCGAAGCCTGACCCTCACCCGTCCCCTAATCCTAACCCGTACGCTGACAGTGACCCGCGCCCTCACACGTACGCTCCCCCTAAAGCGTTGTCGTACCCTCACCTGGACCCTAAACCGTCCCCGTCCCCTAACCCTTACCCTTGCCCGAACCCTAACCCTAACCCTTCCCCGAAGCCTGACCCTCACCCGTCCCCTAATCCTAACCCGTACGCTGACACTAAGCCGCGCCCTCACACGTACGCTCCCCCTAAAGCGTTGTCATACCCTCACCTGGACCCTAAACCGTCCCCATCCCCTAACCCTAACCCTAGCCCGAACCCTAACCCTAACCCTTCCCCGAAGCCTGACCCTCACCCGTCCCCTAATCCTAACCCGTACGCTGACACTAAGCCGCGCCCTCACACGTACGCTCCCCCTAAAGCGTTGTCGTACCCTCACCTGGACCCTAAACCGTCCCCGTCCCCTAACCCTAACCCTAGCCCGAACCCTAACCCTAACCCTTCCCCGAAGCCTGACCCTCACCCGTCCCCTAATCCTAACCCGTACGCTGACACTAAGCCGCGCCCTCACACGTACGCTCCCCCTAAAGCGTTGTCGTACCCTCACCTGGACCCCAAACCGTCCCCGTCCCCTAACCCTAACCCTAGCCCGAACCCTAACCCTAACCCTTCCCCGAAGCCTGACCCTCACCCGTCCCCTAATCCTAACCCGTACGCTGACACTAAGCCGCGCCCTCACACGTACGCTCCCCCTAATGCGTTGTCGTACCCTCACCTGAACCCTAAACCGTCCCCGTCCCCTAACCCTGACCCTAGCCCGAACCCTAATCCTAACCCTTCCCCGAAGCCTGACCCTCACCCGTCCCCTAATCCTAACCCGTACGCTGACACTAAGCCGCGCCCTCACACGTACGCTCCCCCTAAAGCGTTGTCGTACCCTCACCTGGACCCTAAACCGTCCCCGTCCCCTAACCCTAACCCTAGCCCGAACCCTAACCCTAACCCTTCCCCGAAGCCTGACCCTCACCCGTCCCCTAATCCTAACCCGTACGCTGACACTAACCCGCGCCCTCACACGTACGCTCCCCCTAAAGCGTTGTCGTACCCTCACCTGGACCCTAAACTGTCCCCGTCCCCTAACCCTAACCCTAGCCCGAACCCTAACCCTAACCCTTCCCCGAAGCCTGACCCTCACCCGTCCCCTAATCCTAACCCGTACGCTGACACTAACCCTCGCACTCACACGAACGCTCCCCCTAAAGCGTTGTCGTACCCTCACCTGGACCCTAAACCGTCCCTGTCCCCTAACCCTAACCCTAGCCCGAACCCTAACCCTAACACTTCCCCGAAGCCTGACCCTCACCCGTCCCCTAATCCTAACCCGTACGCTGACAATAACCCGCGCCCTCACACGTACGCTCCCCCTAAAGCGTTGTCGTACCCTCACCTGGACCCTAAACCGTCCCCGTCCCCTAACCCTAACCCTAGCCCAAACCCTAACCCTAACCCTTCCCCAAAGCCTGACCCTCACCCGTCCCGTAATCCTAACCCGTACGCTGACACTAACCCACGCCCTCACACGTACGCTCCCCCTACAACGTTGTCGTACCCTCACCTTCACCCTAAACCGTCCTCGTTTCCTAACCCTAACCCTAGCCCGAACCCTAACCCTAACCCTTCCCCGAAGCCTGACCCTCACCCGTCCCCTAATCCTAACTCGTACGCGGACACTAACCCGCGCCCTCACACGTACGATCCCCCTAAAGCGTTGTCGTACCCTCACCTGGACCCTAAACCGTCCCCATCCCCTAACCCTAACCCTAGCCCGAACCCTAACCCTAACCCTTCCCCGAAGCCTGACCCTCAACCGTCCCCTAATCCTAACCCGTACGCTGACACTAACCCGCGCCATCACACGTACGCTCCCCCTAAAGCGTTGTCGTACCCTCACCTGGACCCTAAACCGTCCCCGTCCCCTAACCCTAACCCTAGCCCGAACCCTAACCCTAACCCTTCCCCGAAGCCTGACCCTCTCCCGTCCCCTAATCCTAACCCGTACGCTGACACTAACCCACGCCCTCACACGTACGCTCCCCCTAAAGCGTTGTCGTACCCTCACCTGGACCCTAAACCTTCCCCGTCACCTAACCCTAACCCTAGACCGAACCCTAACCGTAACCCTTCCCCGAAGCCTGACCCTCACCCGTCCCCTAATCCTAACCCGTACGCTGACACTAACCCGCGCCCTCACACGTACGCTCCCCCTAAAGCGTTGTCGTACCCTCACCTGGACCCTAAACCGTCCCCGTACCCTAACCCTAACCCTAGCCCGAACCCTAACCCTAACCCTTCCCCGAAGCCTGACCCTCACCCGTCCCCTAATCCTAACCCGTACGCTGACACTAACCCACGCCCTCACACGTACGCTCCCCCTAAAGCGTTGTCGTACCCTCACCTGGACCCTAAACCGTCCCCGTCCCCTAACCCTAACCCTAGCCCAAACCCTAACCCTAACCCTTCCCCGAAGCCTGACCCTCACCCGTCCCCTAATCCTAACCCGTACGCTGACACTAACCAGCGCCCTCACACGTACGCTCCCCCTAAAGCGTTGTCGTACCCTCACCTGGACCCTAAACCGTCCCCGTCCCCTAACCCTAACCGTAGCCCGAACCCTAACCCTAACCCTTCCCCGAAGCCTGACCCTCACCCGTCCCCTAATCATAACCCGTACGCTGACACTAACCCGTGCCCTCACATGTACGCTCCCCCTAAAGCGTTGTCGTACCCTCACCTGGACCCTAAACCGTCCCCGTTCCCTAACCCTAACCCTAGCCCAAACCCTAACCCTAACCCTTCCCCGAAGCCTGACCCTCACCCGTCCCCTAATCCTAACCCGTACGCTGACACTAAGCCACGCCCTCACACGTACGCTCCCCCTAAAGCGTTGTCGTACCCTCACCTGGACCCTAAACCGTCCCCGTCCCCTAACCCTAACCCTAGCCCGAACCCTAACCCTAACCCTTCCCCGAAGCCTGACCCTCACCCGTCCCCTAATCCTAACCCGTACGCTGACACTAACCCACGCCCTCACACGTACGCTCCCCCTACAACGTTGGCGTACCCTCACCTTGACCCTAAACCGTCCTCGTTTCCTAACCCTAACCCTAGCCCGAAACCTAACCCTAACCCTTCCCCGAAGCCTGACCCTCACCCGTCCCCTAATCCTAACTCGTACGCTGACACTAACACACGCCCTCACACGTACGCTCCCCCTAAAGCGTTGTCGTACCCTCACCTGTACCCTAAACATTCCCCGTCACCTAACCCTAACCCTACACCGAACCCTAACCCTAACCCTTCCCCGAAGCCTGACCCTCACCCGTCCCCTAATCCTAACCCGTACGCTGACACTAACCCGCGCCCTCACACGTACGCTCCCCCTAAAGCGTTGTCGTACCCTCACCTGGACCCTAAACCGTCCCCGTCCCCTAACCCTAACCCTAGCCCGAACCCTAACCCTAACCCTTCCCCGAAGCCTGACCCTCACCCGTCCCCTAATCCTAACCCGTACGCTGACACTAACCCGCGCCCTCACACGTACGCTCCCCCTAAAGCGTTGTCGTACCCTCACCTGGACCCTAAACCGTCCCCCTCCCCTAACCCTAACCGTAGTCCGAACCCTAACCCTAACACTTCCCCGAAGCCTGACCCTCACCCGTCCCCTAATCCTAACCCGTACGCTGACACTAACCCGCGCCCTCACACGTACGCTCACCCTAAAGCGTTGTCGTACCCTCACCTGGACCCTAAACCTTCCCCGTCACCTAACCCTAACCCTAGACCGAACCCTAACCGTAACCCTTCCCCGAAGCCTGACCCTCACCCGTCCCCTAATCCTAACCCGTACGCTGACACTAACCCGCGCCCTCACACGTACGCTCCCCCTAAAGCGTTGTCGTACCCTCACCTGGACCCTAAACCGTCCCCGTACCCTAACCCTAACCCTAGCCCGAACCCTAACCCTAACCCTTCCCCGAAGCCTGACCCTCACCCGTCCCCTAATCGTAACCCGTACGCTGACACTAACCCACGCCCTCACACGTACGCTCCCCCTAAAGCGTTGTCGTACCCTCACCTGGACCCTAAACCGTCCCCGTCCCCTAACCCTAACCCTAGCCCAAACCCTAACCCTAACCCTTCCCCGAAGCCTGACCCTCACCCGTCCCCTAATCCTAACCCGTACGCTGACACTAACCAGCGCCCTCACACGTACGCTCCCCCTAAAGCGTTGTCGTACCCTCACCTGGACCCTAAACCGTCCCCGTCCCCTAACCCTAACCGTAGCCCGAACCCTAACCCTAACCCTTCCCCGAAGCCTGACCCTCACCCGTCCCCTAATCATAACCCGTACGCTGACACTAACCCGTGCCCTCACATGTACGCTCCCCCTAAAGCGTTGTCGTACCCTCACCTGGACCCTAAACCGTCCCCGTTCCCTAACCCTAACCCTAGCCCAAACCCTAACCCTAACCCTTCCCCGAAGCCTGACCCTCACCCGTCCCCTAATCCTAACCCGTACGCTGACACTAAGCCACGCCCTCACACGTACGCTCCCCCTAAAGCGTTGTCGTACCCTCACCTGGACCCTAAACCGTCCCCGTCCCCTAACCCTAACCCTAGCCCGAACCCTAACCCTAACCCTTCCCCGAAGCCTGACCCTCACCCGTCCCCTAATCCTAACCCGTACGCTGACACTAACCCACGCCCTCACACGTACGCTCCCCCTACAACGTTGGCGTACCCTCACCTTGACCCTAAACCGTCCTCGTTTCCTAACCCTAACCCTAGCCCGAAACCTAACCCTAACCCTTCCCCGAAGCCTGACCCTCACCCGTCCCCTAATCCTAACTCGTACGCTGACACTAACACACGCCCTCACACGTACGCTCCCCCTAAAGCGTTGTCGTACCCTCACCTGTACCCTAAACATTCCCCGTCACCTAACCCTAACCCTACACCGAACCCTAACCCTAACCCTTCCCCGAAGCCTGACCCTCACCCGTCCCCTAATCCTAACCCGTACGCTGACAGTAACCCGCGCCCTCACACGTACGCTCCCCCTAAAGCGTTGTCGTACCCTCACCTGGACCCTAAACCGTCCCCGTCCCCTAACCCTAACCCTAGCCCGAACCCTAACCCTAACCCTTCCCCGAAGCCTGACCCTCACCCGTCCCCTAATCCTAACCCGTACGCTGACACTAACCCGCGCCCTCACACGTACGCTCCCCCTAAAGCGTTGTCGTACCCTCACCTGGACCCTAAACCGTCCCCCTCCCCTAACCCTAACCGTAGTCCGAACCCTAACCCTAACACTTCCCCGAAGCCTGACCCTCACCCGTCCCCTAATCCTAACCCGTACGCTGACACTAACCCGCGCCCTCACACGTACGCTCACCCTAAAGCGTTGTCGTACCCTCACCTGGACCCTAAACCGTCCCCGTTCCCTAACCCTAACCCTAGCCCAAACCCTAACCCTAACCCTTCCCCGAAGCCTGACCCTCACCCGTCCCCTAATCCTAACCCGTACGCTGACACTAAGCCGCGCCCTCACACGTACGCTCCCCCTAAAGCGTTGTCGTACCCTCACCTGGACCCTAAACCGTCCCCGTCCCCTAACCCTAACCCTAGCCCGAACCCTAACCCTAACCCTTCCCCGAAGCCTGACCCTCACCCGTCCCCTAATCCTAACCCGTACGCTGACACTAACCCACGCCCTCACACGTACGCTCCCCCTACAACGTTGGCGTACCCTCACCTTGACCCTAAACCGTCCTCGTTTCCTAACCCTAACCCTAGCCCGAAACCTAACCCTAACCCTTCCCAGAAGCCTGACCCTCACCCGTCCCCTAATCCTAACTCGTACGCTGACACTAACACACGCCCTCACACGTACGCTCCCCCTAAAGCGTTGTCGTACCCTCACCTGGACCCTAAACCTTCCCCGTCACCTAACCCTAACCCTACACCGAACCCTAACCCTAACCCTTCCCCGAAGCCTGACCCTCACCCGTCCCCTAATCCTAACCCGTACGCTGACACTAACCCGCGCCCTCACACGTACGCTCCCCCTAAAGCGTTGTCGTACCCTCACCTGGACCCTAAACCGTCCCCCTCCCCTAACCCTAACCGTAGTCCGAACCCTAACCCTAACCCTTCCCCGAAGCCTGACCCTCACCCGTCCCCTAATCCTAACCCGTACGCTGACACTAACCCGCGCCCTCACACGTACGCTCCCCCTAAAGCGTTGTCGTACCCTCACCTGGACCCTAAACCGTCCCCGTTCCCTAACCCTAACCCTAGGCCAAACCCTAACCCTAACCCTTCCCCGAAGCCTGACCCTCACCCGTCCCCTAATCCTAACCCGTACGCTGACACTAAGCCGCGCCCTCACACGTACGCTCCCCCTAAAGCGTTGTCGTACCCTCACCTGGACCCTAAACCGTCCCCGTCCCCTAACCCTAACCCTAGCCCGAACCCTAACCCTAACCCTTCCCCGAAGCCTGACCCTCACCCGTCCCCTAATCCTAACCCGTACGCTGACACTAACCCACGCCCTCACACGTACGCTCCCCCTACAACGTTGTCGTACCCTCACCTTGACCCTAAACCGTCCTCGTTTCCTAACCCTAACCCTAGCCCGAACCCTAACCCTAACCCTTCCCCGAAGCCTGACCCTCACCCGTCCCCTAATCCTAACTCGTACGCTGACACTAACCCGCGCCCTCACACGTACGATCCCCCTAAAGCGTTGTCGTACCCTCACCTGGACCCTAAACCGTCCCCATCCCCTAACCCTAACCCTAGCCCGAACCCTAACCCTAACCCTTCCCCGAAGCCTGACACTCACCCGTCCCCTAATCCTAACCCGTACGCTGACACTAACCCGCGCCATCACACGTACGCTCCCCCTAAAGCGTTGTCGTACCCTCACCTGGACCCTAAACCGTCCCCGTCCCCTAACCCTAACCCTAGCCCGAACCCTAACCCTAACCCTTCCCCGAAGCCTGACCCTCACCCGTCCCCTAATCCTAACCCGTACGCTGACACTAACCCACGCCCTCACACGTACGCTCCCCCTAAAGCGTTGTCGTACCCTCACCTGGACCCTAAACCTTCCCCGTCACCTAACCCTAACCCTAGACCGAACCCTAACCGTAACCCTTCCCCGAAGCCTGACCCTCACCCGTCCCCTAATCCTAACCCGTACGCTGACACTAACCCGCGCCCTCACACGTACGCTCCCCCTAAAGCGTTGTCGTACCCTCACCTGGACCCTAAACCGTCCCCGTACCCTAACCCTAACCCTAGCCCGAAACCTAACCCTAACCCTTCCCCGAAGCCTGACCCTCACCCGTCCCCTAATCCTAACCCGTACGCTGACACTAACCCGCGCCCTCACACGTACGCTCCCCCTAAAGCGTTGTCGTACCCTCACCTGGACCCTAAACCGTCCCCGTCCCCTAACCCTAACCCTAGCCCAAACCCTAACCCTAACCCTTCCCCGAAGCCTGACCCTCACCCGTCCCCTAATCCTAACCCGTACGCTGACACTAACCCGCGCCCTCACACGTACGCTCCCCCTAAAGCGTTGTCGTACCCTCACCTGGACCCTAAACCGTCCCCGTCCCCTAACCCTAACCGTAGCCCGAACCCTAACCCTAACCCTTCCCCGAAGCCTGACCCTCACCCGTCCCCTAATCCTAACCCGTACGCTGACACTAACCTGTGCCCTGACATGTACGCTCCCCCTAAAGCGTTGTCGTACCCTCACCTGGACCCTAAACCGTCCCCGTTCCCTAACCCTAACCGTAGTCCGAACCCTAACCCTAACCCTTCCCCGAAGCCTGACCCTCACCCGTCCCCTAATCCTAACCCGTACGCTGACACTAACCCGCGCCCTCACACGTACGCTCCCCCTAAAGCGTTGTCGTACCCTCACCTGGACCCTAAACCGTCCCCGTTCCCTAACCCTAACCCTAGCCCAAACCCTAACCCTAACCCTTCCCCGAAGCCTGACCCTCACCCGTCCCCTAATCCTAACCCGTACGCTGACACTAAGCCGCGCCCTCACACGTACACTCCCCCTAAAGCGTTGTCGTACCCTCACCTGGACCCTAAACCGTCCCCGTCCCCTAACCCTAACCCTAGCCCGAACCCTAACCCTAACCCTTCCCCGAAGCCTGACCCTCACCCGTCCCCTAATCCTAACCCGTACGCTGACACTAACCCACGCCCTCACACGTACGCTCCCCCTACAACGTTGGCGTACCCTCACCTTGACCCTAAACCGTCCTCGTTTCCTAACCCTAACCCTAGCCCGAACCCTAACCCTAACCCTTCCCCGAAGCCTGACCCTCACCCGTCCCCTAATCCTAACTCGTACGCTGACACTAACCCGCGCCCTCACACGTACGCTCCCCCTAAAGCGTTGTCATACCCTCACCTGGACCCTAAACCGTCCCCGTTCCGTAACCCTAACCCTAGCCCGAACCCTAACCCTAACCCTTCCCCGAAGCCTGACCCTCACCCGTCCCCTAATCCTAACCCGTACGCTGACACTAACCCGCGCCCTCACACGTACGCTCCCCCTAAAGCGTTGTCGTACCCTCACCTGGACCCTAAACCGTCCCCGTCCCCTAACCCTAACCGTAGCCCGAACCCTAACCCTAACCCTTCCCCGAAGCCTGACCCTCACCCGTCCCCTAATCATAACCCGTACGCTGACACTAACCCGTGCCCTCACATGTACGCTCCCCCTAAAGCGTTGTCGTACCCTCACCTGGACCCTAAACCGTCCCCGTTCCCTAACCCTAACCCTAGCCCAAACCCTAACCCTAACACTTCCCCGAAGCCTGACCCTCACCCGTCCCCTAATCCTAACCCGTACGCTGACACTAAGCCACGCCCTCACAGGTACGCTCCCGCTAAAGCGTTGTCGTACCCTCACCTGGACCCTAAACCGTCCCCGTCCCCTAACCCTAACCCTAGCCCGAACCCTAACCCTAACCCTTCCCCGAAGCCTGACCCTCACCCGTCCCCTAATCCTAACCCGTACGCTGACACTAACCCACGCCCTCACACGTACGCTCCCCCTACAACGTTGGCGTACCCTCACCTTGACCCTAAACCGTCCTCGTTTCCTAACCCTAACCCTAGCCCGAAACCTAACCCTAACCCTTCCCCGAAGCCTGACCCTCACCCGTCCCCTAATCCTAACTCGTACGCTGACACTAACACACGCCCTCACACGTACGCTCCCCCTAAAGCGTTGTCGTACCCTCACCTGTACCCTAAACCTTCCCCGTCACCTAACCCTAACCCTACACCGAACCCTAACCCTAACCCTTCCCCGAAGCCTGACCCTCACCCGTCCCCTAATCCTAACCCGTACGCTGACACTAACCCGCGCCCTCACACGTACGCTCCCCCTAAAGCGTTGTCGTACCCTCACCTGGACCCTAAACCGTCCCCGTCCCCTAACCCTAACCCTAGCCCGAACCCTAACCCTAACCCTTCCCCGAAGCCTGACCCTCACCCGTCCCCTAATCCTAACCCGTACGCTGACACTAACCCGCGCCCTCACACGTACGCTCCCCCTAAAGCGTTGTCGTACCCTCACCTGGACCCTAAACCGTCCCCCTCCCCTAACCCTAACCGTAGTCCGAACCCTAACCCTAACCCTTCCCCGAAGCCTGACCCTCACCCGTCCCCTAATCCTAACCCGTACGCTGACACTAACCCGCGCCCTCACACGTACGCTCCCCCTAAAGCGTTGTCGTACCCTCACCTGGACCCTAAACCGTCCCCGTCCCCTAACCCTAACCCTAGCCCGAACCCTAACCCTAACCCTTCCCCGAAGCCTGACCCTCACCCGTCCCCTAATCCTAACCCGTACGCTGAAACTAACCCGCGCCCTCACACGTACGCTCCCCCTAAAGCGTTGTCGTACCCTCACCTGGACCCTAAACCGTCCCCCTCCCCTAACCCTAACCGTAGTCCGAACCCTAACCCTAACCCTTCCCCGAAGCCTGACCCTCACCCGTCCCCTAATCCTAACCCGTACGCTGACAATAACCCGCGCCCTCACACGTACGCTCCCCCTAAAGCGTTGTCGTACCCTCACCTGGACCCTAAACCGTCCCCGTTCCCTAACCCTAACCCTAGCCCAAACCCTAACCCTAACCCTTCCCCGAAGCCTGACCCTCACCCGTCCCCTAATCCTAACCCGTACGCTGACACTAAGCCGCGCCCTCACACGTACGCTCCCCCTAAAGCGTTGTCGTACCCTCACCTGGACCCTAAACCGTCCCCGTCCCCTAACCCTAACCCTAGCCCGAACCCTAACCCTAACCCTTCCCCGAAGCCTGACCCTCACCCGTCCCCTAATCCTAACCCGTACGCTGACACTAACCCACGCCCTCACACGTACGCTCCCCCTACAACGTTGTCGTACCCTCACCTTGACCCTAAACCGTCCTCGTTTCCTAACCCTAACCCTAGCCCGAACCCTAACCCTAACCCTTCCCCGAAGCCTGACCCTCACCCGTCCCCTAATCCTAACTCGTACGCTGACACTAACCCGCGCCCTCACACGTACGATCCCCCTAAAGCGTTGTCGTACCCTCACCTGGACCCTAAACCGTCCCCATCCCCTAACCCTAACCCTAGCCCGAACCCTAACCCTAACCCTTCCCCGAAGCCTGACACTCACCCGTCCCCTAATCCTAACCCGTACGCTGACACTAACCCGCGCCATCACACGTACGCTCCCCCTAAAGCGTTGTCGTACCCTCACCTGGACCCTAAACCGTCCCCGTCCCCTAACCCTAACTCTAGCCCGAACCCTAACCCTAACCCTTCCCCGAAGCCTGACCCTCACCCGTCCCCTAATCCTAACCCGTACGCTGACACTAACCCACGCCCTCACACGTACGCTCCCCCTAAAGCGTTGTCGTACCCTCACCTGGACCCTAAACCTTCCCCGTCACCTAACCCTAACCCTAGACCGAACCCTAACCGTAACCCTTCCCCGAAGCCTGACCCTCACCCGTCCCCTAATCCTAACCCGTACGCTGACACTAACCCGCGCCCTCACACGTACGCTCCCCCTAAAGCGTTGTCGTACCCTCACCTGGACCCTAAACCGTCCCCGAACCCTAACCCTAACCCTAGCCCGAAACCTAACCCTAACCCTTGCCCGAAGCCTGACCCTCACCCGTCCCCTAATCCTAACCCGTACGCTGACACTAACCCGCGCCCTCACACGTACGCTCCCCCTAAAGCGTTGTCGTACCCTCACCTGGACCCTAAACCGTCCCCGTCCCCTAACCCTAACCCTAGCCCAAACCCTAACCCTAACCCTTCCCCGAAGCCTGACCCTCACCCGTCCCCTAATCCTAACCCGTACGCTGACACTAACCCGCGCCCTCACACGTACGCTCCCCCTAAAGCGTTGTCGTACCCTCACCTGGACCCTAAACCGTCCCCGTCCCCTAACCCTAACCGTAGCCCGAACCCTAACCCTAACCCTTCCCCGAAGCCTGACCCTCACCCGTCCCCTAATCCTAACCCGTACGCTGACACTAACCCGTGCCCTCACATGTACGCTCCCCCTAAAGCGTTGTCGTACCCTCACCTGGACCCTAAACCGTCCCCGTTCCCTAACCCTAACCGTAGTCCGAACCCTAACCCTAACCCTTCCGCGAAGCCTGACCCTCACCCGTCCCCTAATCCTAACCCGTACGCTGACACTAACCCGCGCCCTCACACGTACGCTCCCCCTAAAGCGTTGTCGTACCCTCACCTGGACCCTAAACCGTCCCCGTTCCCTAACCCTAACCCTAGCCCAAACCCTAACCCTAACCCTTCCCCGAAGCCTGACCCTCACCCGTCCCCTAATCCTAACCCGTACGCTGACACTAAGCCGCGCCCTCACACGTATGCTGCCCCTAAAGCGTTGTCGTACCCTCACCTGGACCCTAAACCGTCCCCGTCCCCTAACCCTAACCCTAGCCCGAACCCTAACCCTAACCCTTCCCCGAAGCCTGACCCTCACCCGTCCCCTAATCCTAACCCGTACGCTGACACTAACCCACGCCCTCACACGTACGCTCCCCCTACAACGTTGTCGTACCCTCACCTTGAGCCTAAACCGTCCTCGTTTCCTAACCCTAACCCTAGCCCGAACCCTAACCCTAACCCTTCCCCGAAGCCTGACCCTCACCCGTCCCCTAATCCTAACTCGTACGCTGACACTAACCCGCGCCCTCACACGTACGCTCCCCCTAAAGCGTTGTCGTACCCTCACCTGGACCCTAAACCGTCCCCGTTCCGTAACCCTAACCCTAGCCCGAACCCTAACCCTAACCCTTCCCCGAAGCCTGACCCTCACCCGTCCCCTAATCCTAACCCGTACGCTGACACTAACCCACGCCCTCACACGTACGCTCCCCCTTAAGCGTTTTCGTACCCTCACCTGGACCCTAAACCGTCCCCGTCCCCTAACCCTAACCCTAGCCCGAACCCTAACCCTAACCCTTCCCCGAAGCCTGACCCTCACCCGTCCCCTAATCCTAACCCGTACGCTGACACTAACCCGCGCCCTCACACGTACGCTCCCCCTAAAGCGTTTTCGTACCCTCACCTGGACCCTAAACCGTCCCCGTCCCCTAACCCTAACCCTAGCCCGAACCCTAACCCTAACCCTTCCCCGAAGCCTGACCCTCACCCGTCCCCTAATCCTAACCCGTACGCTGACACTAACCCGCGCCCTCACACGTACGCTCCCCCTAAAGCGTTGTCGTACCCTCACCTGGACCCTAAACCGTCCCCGTCCCCTAACCCTAACCCTAGACCGAACCCTAACCCTAACCCTTCCCCGAAGCCTGACCCTCACCCGTCCCCTAATCCTAACCCGTACGCTGACACTAACCCGCGCCCTCACACGTACGCTCCCCCTTAAGCGTTTTCGTACCCTCACCTGGACCCTAAACCGTCCCCGTCCCCTAACCCTAACCCTAGCCCGAACCCTAACCCTAACCCTTCCCCGAAGCCTGACCCTCACCCGTCCCCTAATCCTAACCCGTACGCTGACACTAACCCGCGCCCTCACACGTACGCTCCCCCTAAAGCGTTTTCGTACCCTCACCTGGACCCTAAACCGTCCCCGTCCCCTAACCCTAACCCTAGCCCGAACCCTAACCCTAACCCTTCCCCGAAGCCTGACCCTCACCCGTCCCCTAATCCTAACCCGTACGCTGACACTGACCCGCGCCCTCACACGTACGCTCCCCCTAAAGCGTTGTCGTACCCTCACCTGGACCCTAAACCGTCCCCGTCCCCTAACCCTAACCCTAGACCGAACCCTAACCCTAACCCTTCCCCGAAGCCTGACCCTCACCCGTCCCCTAATCCTAACCCGTACGCTGACACTAACCCGCGCCCTCACACGTACACTCCCCCTAAAGCATTGTCGTCCCCTCACCTTGATCCTAAACCGTCCCCGTCCTCTAACCCTAACCCTAGCCCGAACCCTAACCCTAACACTTCCCCGAAGCCTGACCCTCAGCCGTCCCCTAATCCTAAACCGTACGCTGACACTAACCCGCGCCCTCACACGTACGCTCCCCCTAAAGCGTTGTCGTACCCTCACCTGGACCCTAAACCGTCCCCGTCCCCTAACCCTAACCCTAGCCCGTACCCTAACCCTAACCCTTCCCCGAAGCCTGACCCTCACCCGTCCCCTAATCCTAACCCGTACGCTGACACTAACCCGCGCCCTCACACGTACGCTCCCCTAAACCGTTGTCGTACCCTCACCTGGACCCTAAACCTTCCCCGTCCCCTAACCCTAACCCTAGCCCGAACCCTAACACTAAGCCTTCCCCGAAGCCTGACCCTCACCCGTCCCCTAATCCTAACCCGTACGCTGACAATAACCCGCGCCCTCACACGCACACTCCCCCTAAAGCGTTGTCGTACCCTCACCTGGACCCTAAACCGTCCCCGTCCCCTAACCCTAACCCTAGCCCGAACCCTAACCCTAACCCTTCCCCGAAGCCTGACCCTCACCCGTCCCCTAATCCTAACCCGTACGCTGACACTAACCCGCGCCCTCACACGTACGCTCCCCCTTAAGCGTTTTCGTACCCTCACCTGGACCCTAAACCGTCCCCGTCCCCTAACCCTAACCCTAGCCCGAACCCTAACCCTAACCCTTCCCCGAAGCCTGACCCTCACCCGTCCCCTAATCCTAACCCGTACGCTGACACTAACCCGCGCCCTCACACGTACGCTCCCCCTAAAGCGTTTTCGTACCCTCACCTGGACCCTAAACCGTCCCCGTCCCCTAACCCTAACCCTAGCCCGAACCCTAACCCTAACCCTTCCCCGAAGCCTGACCCTCACCCGTCCCCTAATCCTAACCCGTACGCTGACACTGACCCGCGCCCTCACACGTACGCTCCCCCTAAAGCGTTGTCGTACCCTCACCTGGACCCTAAACCGTCCCCGTCCCCTAACCCTAACCCTAGACCGAACCCTAACCCTAACCCTTCCCCGAAGCCTGACCCTCACCCGTCCCCTAATCCTAACCCGTACGCTGACACTAACCCGCGCCCTCACACGTACACTCCCCCTAAAGCATTGTCGTCCCCTCACCTTGATCCTAAACCGTCCCCGTCCTCTAACCCTAACCCTAGCCCGATCCCTAACCCTAACACTTCCCCGAAGCCTGACCCTCAGCCGTCCCCTAATCCTAAACCGTACGCTGACACTAACCCGCGCCCTCACACGTACGCTCTCCCTAAAGCGTTGTCGTACCCTCACCTGGACCCTAAACCGTCCCCGTCCCCTAACCCTAACCCTAGCCCGTACCCTAACCCTAACCCTTCCCCGAAGCCTGACCCTCACCCGTCCCCTAATCCTAACCCGTACGCTGACACTAACCCGCGCCCTCACACGTACGCTCCCCCTAAACCGTTGTCGTACCCTCACCTGGACCCTAAACCTTCCCCGTCCCCTAACCCTAACCCTAGCCCGAACCCTAACCCTAAGCCTTCCCCGAAGCCTGACCCTCACCCGTCCCCTAATCCTAACCCGTACGCTGACAATAACCCGCGCCCTCACACGCACGCTCCCCCTAAAGCGTTGTCGTACCCTCACCTAGACCCTAAACCGTCCCCGTCCCCTAAACCTAACCCTAGCCCGAACCCTAGCCTTAACCCTTCTCCGAAGCCTGACCCTCACCCGTCCCCTAATCCTAACCCATACGCTGACACTAACCCACGCCCTCACACGTACGCTCCCCCTAAAGCATTGTCGTACCCTCACCTGGACCCTAAACCGTCCCCGTCCCCTAACCCTAACCCTAGCCCGAACCCTAACCCTAACCCTTCCCCGAAGCCTGACCCTCACACGTCCCCTAATCCTAACCCGTACGCTGACACTAACCCGCGCCCTCATACGTACGCTCCCCCTTAAGCGTTTTCGTACCCTCACCTGGACCCTAAACCGTCCCCGTCCCCTAACCCTAACCGTAGTCCGAACCCTAACCCTAACCCTTCCCCGAAGCCTGACCCTCACCCGTCCCCTAATCCTAACCCGTACGCTGACACTAACCCGCGCCCTCACATGTACGCTCCCCCTAAAGCGTTGTCGTACCCTCACCTGGACCCTAAACCGTCCCCGTTCCCTAACCCTAACCCTAGCCCAAACCCTAACCCTAACCCTTCCCCGAAGCCTGACCCTCACCCGTCCCCTAATCCTAACCCGTACGCTGACACTAAGCCGCGCCCTCACACGTACGCTCCCCCTAAAGCGTTGTCGTACCCTGACCTGGACCCTAAACCGTCCCCGTCCCCTAACCCTAACCCTAGCCCGAACCCTAACCCTAACCCTTCCCCGAAGCCTGACCCTCACCCGTCCCCTAATCCTAACCCGTACGCTGACACTAACCCACGCCCTCACACGTACGCTCCCCCTACAACGTTGTCGTACCCTCACCTTGACCCTAAACCGTCCTCGTTTCCTAACCCTAACCCTAGCCCGAACCCTAACCCTAACCCTTCCCCGAAGCCTGACCCTCACCCGTCCCCTAATCCTAACTCGTACGCTGACACTATCCCGCGCCCTCACACGTACACTCCCCCTAAAGCGTTGTCGTACCCTCACCTGGACCCTAAACCGTCCCCGTCCCCTAACCCTAACCCTAGCCCGAACCCTAACCCTAACCCTTCCCCGAAGCCTGACCCTCACCCGTCCCCTAATCCTAACCCGTACGCTGACACTAACCCGCGCCCTCACACGTACGCTCCCCCTAAAGCGTTGTCGTACCCTCACCTGGACCCTAAACCGTCTCCGTCCCCTAACCCTAACCCTAGCCCGATCCCTAACCCTAACCCTTCCCCGAAGCCTGACCCTCATCCGTCCCCTAATCCTAACCCGTACGCTGACACTAACCCGCGCCCTCACACGTACGCTCCCCCTAAAGCGTTTTCGTACCCTCACCTGGACCCTAAACCGTCCCCGTTCCGTAACCCTAACCCTAGCCCGAACCCTAACCCTAACCCTTCCCCGAAGCCTGACCCTCACCCGTCCCCTAATCGTAAACCGTACGCTGACACTAACCCGCGCCCTCACACGTACGCTCCCCCTAAAGCGTTGTCGTACCCTCACCTGGACCCTAAACCGTCCCCGTCCCCTAACCCTAACCCTAGACCGAACCCTAACCCTAACCCTTCCCCGAAGCCTGACCCTCACCCGTCCCCTAATCCTAACCCGTACGCTGACACTAACCCGCGCCCTCACACGTACACTCCCCCTAAAGCATTGTCGTCCCCTCACCTTGATCCTAAACCGTCCCCGTCCTCTAACCCTAACCCTAGCCCGAACCCTAACCCTAACACTTCCCCGAAGCCTGACCCTCAGCCGTCCCCTAATCCTAAACCGTACGCTGACACTAACCCGCGCCCTCACAAGTACGCTCCCCCTAAAGCGTTGTCGTACCCTCACCTGGACCCTAAACCGTCCCCGTCCCCTAACCCTAACCCTAGCCCGTACCCTAAACCTAACCCTTCCCCGAAGCCTGACCCTCACCCGTCCCCTAATCCTAACCCGTACACTGACACTAACCCGCGCCCTCACACGTACGCTCCCCCTAAACCGTTGTCGTACCCTCACCTGGACCCTAAACCTTCCCCGTCCCCTAACCCTAACCCTAGCCCGAACCCTAACCCTAAGCCTTCCCCGAAGCCTGACCCTCACCCGTCCCCTAATCCTAACCCGTACGCTGACAATAACCCGCGCCCTCACACGCACGCTCCCCCTAAAGCGTTGTCGTACCCTCACCTGGACCCTAAACCGTCCCCGTCCCCTAACCCTAACCCTAGCCCGAACCCTAGCCCTAACACTTCCCCGAAGCCTGACCCTCACCCGTCCCCTAATCCTAACCCGTACGCTGACACTAACCCGCGCCCTCACACGTACGCTCCCCCTAACGCGTTGTCGTACCCTCACCTGGACCCTAAACCGTCCCCGTCCCCTAACACTAACCCTAGCCCGAACCCTAACCCTAACCCTTCCCCGAAGCCTGACCCTCACCCGTCCCCTAATCCTAACCCGTACGCTGACACTAACCCGCGCCCTCACACGTACGCTCCCCCTTAAGCGTTTTCGTACCCTCACCTGGACCCTAAACCGTCCCCGTCCCCTAACCCTAACCGTAGTCCGAACCCTAACCCTAACCCTTCCCCGAAGCCTGACCCTCACCCGTCCCCTAATCCTAACCCGTACGCTGACACTAACCCGCGCCCTCACATGTACGCTCCCCCTAAAGCGTTGTCGTACCCTCACCTGGACCCTAAACCGTCCCCGTTCCCTAACCCTAACCCTAGCCCAAACCCTAACCCTAACCCTTCCCCGAAGCCTGACCCTCACCCGTCCCCTAATCCTAACCCGTACGCTGACACTAAGACGCGCCCTCACACGTACGCTCCCCCTAAAGCGTTGTCGTACCCTGACCTGGACCCTAAACCGTCCCCGTCCCCTAACCCTAACCCTAGCCCGAACCCTAACCCTAACCCTTCCCCGAAGCCTGACCCTCACCCGTCCCCTAATCCTAACCCGTACGCTGACACTAACCCGCGCCCTCACACGTACGCTCCCCCTAACGCGTTGTCGTACCCTCACCTGGACCCTAAACCGTCCCCGTCCCCTAACACTAACCCTAGCCCGAACCCTAACCCTAACCCTTCCCCGAAGCCTGACCCTCACCCGTCCCCTAATCCTAACCCGTACGCTGACACTAACCCGCGCCCTCACACGTACGCTCCCCCTAAAGCGTTTTCGTACCCTCACCTGGACCCTAAACCATCCCCGTCCCCTAACCCTAACCCTAGCCCGAACCCTAACCCTAACCCTTCCCCGAAGCCTGACCCTCACCCGTCCCCTAATCCTAACCCGTACGCTGACACTAACCCGCGCCCTCACACGTACGCTCCCCGTAAAGCGTTGTCGTACCCTCACCTGGACCCTAAACCGTCCCCGTCCCCTAACCCTAACCCTAGCCCGAACCCTAACCCTAACCCTTCCCCGAAGCCTGACCCTAACCCGTCCCCTAATCCTAACCCGTACGCTGACACTAAGCGGCGCCCTCACACGTACGCTCCC
This sequence comes from Globicephala melas, assembly GCF_963455315.2. NCBI lineage: Eukaryota > Metazoa > Chordata > Mammalia > Artiodactyla > Delphinidae > Globicephala > Globicephala melas. The sequence goes on along the minus strand of NW_027207231.1, from coordinate 869,338 downwards.
CCTAAAGCGTTTTCGTACCCTCACCTGGACCCTAAACCGTCCCCGTCCCCTAACCCTAACCCTAGCCCGAACCCTAACCCTAACACTTCCCCGAAGCCTGACCCTCACCCATCCCCTAATCCTAACCCGTACGCTGACACTAACCCGCGCCCTCACACGTACGCTCCCCCTAAAGCGTTTTCGTACCCTCACCTGGACCCTAAACCGTCCCCGTCCCCTAACCCTAACCCTAGCCCGAACCCTAACCCTAACACTTCCCCGAAGCCTGACCCTCACCCGTCCCCTAATCCTAACCCGTACGCTGACACTAACCCGCGCCCTCACACGTACGCTCCCCCTAAAGCGTTTTCGTACCCTCACCTGGACCCTAAACCGTCCCCGTACCCTAACCCTAACCCTAGCCCGAACCCTAACCCTAACGCTTCCCCGAAGCCTGACCCTCACCCGTCCCCTAATCCTAACCCGTACGCTGACACTAACCCGCGCCCTCACACGTACGCTCCCCCTAAAGCGTTGTCGTACCCTCACCTGGACCCTAAACCGTCCCCGTCCCCTAACCCTAACCCTAGCCCGAACCCTAACCCTAACCCTTCCCCGAAGCCTGACCCTCACCCGTCCCCTAATCCTAACCCGTACGCTGACACTAACCCGCGCCCTCACACGTACGCTCCCCCTAAAGCGTTGTCGTACCCTCACCTGGACCCTAAACCGTCCCCGTCCCCTAACCCTAACCCTAGCCCGTACCCTAACCCTAACCCTTCCCCGAAGCCTGACCCTCACCCGTCCCCTAATCCTAACCCGTACGCTGACACTAACCCGCGCCGTCACACGTACGCTCCCCCTAAAGCGTTGTCGTACCCTCACCTGGACCCTAAACCTTCCCCGTCCCCTAACCCTAACCCTAGACCGAACCCTAACCCTAACCCTTCCCCGAAGCCTGACCCTCACCCGTCCCCTAATCCTAACCCGTACGCTGACACTAACCCGCGCCCTCACACGTACGCTCCCCCTAAAGCGTTGTCGTACCCTCACCTGGACCCTAAACCGTCCCCGTCCCCTAACCCTAACCCTAGCCCGAACCCTAACCCTAACCCTTCCCCGAAGCCTGACCCTCACCCGTCCCCTAATCCTAACCCGTACGCTGACACTAACCCGCGCCCTCACACGTACGCTTCCCCTAAAGCGTTGTCGTACCCTCACCTGGACCCTAAACCGTCCCCGTCCCCTAACCCTAACCCTAGCCCGAACCCTAACCCTAACCCTTCCCCGAAGCCTGACCCTCACCCGTCCCCTAATCCTAACCCGTACGCTGACACTAACCCACGCCCTCACACGTACGCTCCCCCTAAAGCGTTGTCGTACCCTCACCTGGACCCTAAACCTTCCCCGTCCCCTAACCCTAACCCTAGACCGAACCCTAACCCTAACACTTCCCCGAAGACTTACCCTCACCCGTCCCCTAATCCTAACCCGTACGCTGACACTAACCCGCGCCCTCACACATACGCTCCCCCTAAAGCGTTGTCGTACCCTCACCTGGACCCTAAACCGTCCCCGTACCCTAACCCTAACCCTAGCCCGAACCCTAACCCTAACCCTTCCCCGAAGCCTGACCCTCACCCGTCCCCTAATCCTAACCCGTACGCTGACACTAACCCGAGCCCTCACACGTACACTCCCCCTAAAGCGTTGTCGTACCCTCACCTGGACCCTAAACCCTCCCCGTCCCCTAACACTAACCCTAGCCCGAACCCTAACCCTAACCCTTCCCCGAAGCCTGACCCTCACCCGTCCCCTAATCCTAACCCGTACGCTGACACTAACCCGCGCCCTCACACGTACGCTCCCCGTAAAGCGTTGTCGTACCCTCACCTGGACCCTAAACCGTCCCCGTCCCGTAACCCTAACCGTAGCCCGAACCCTAATCCTAACCCTTCCCCGAAGCCTGACCCTCACCCGTCCCCTAATCCTAACCCGTACGCTGACAATCACCCGCGCCCTCACATGTACGCTCCCCCTAAAGCGTTGTCGTACCCTCACCTGGACCCTAAACCGTCCCCGTTCCCTAACCCTAACCCTAGCCCAAACCCTAACCCTAACCCTTCCCCAAAGCCTGACCCTCACCCGTCCCCTAATCCTAACCCGTACGCTGACACTAAGCCGCGCCCTCACACGTACGCTCCCCCTAAAGCGTTGTCGTACCCTCACCTGGAACCTAAACCGTCCCCGTCCCCTAACCCTAACCCTAGCCCGAACCCTAACCCTAACCCTTCCCCGAAGCCTGACCCTCACCCGTCCCCTAATCCTAACCCGTACGCTGACACTAACCCACGCCCTCACACGTACGCTCCCCCTACAACGTTGTCGTACCCTCACCTTGACCCTAAACCGTCCTCGTTTCCTAACCCTAACCCTAGCCCGAACCCTAACCCTAACCCTTCCCCGAAGCCTGACCCTCACCCGTCCCCTAATCCTAACTCGTACGCTGACACTAACCCGCGCCCTCACACGTACGCTCCCCCTAAAGCGTTGTCGTACCCTCATCTGGACCCTAAACCGTCCCCGTGCCCTAACCCTAACCCTAGCCCGAACCCTAACCCTAACCCTTCCCCGAAGCCTGAACCTCACCCGTCCCCTAATCCTAACCCGTACGCTGACACTAACCCGCGCCCTCACACGTACGCTCCCCCTAAACCGTTGTCGTACCCTCACCTGGACCCTAAACCTTCCCCGTCCCCTAACCCTAACCCTAGCCCGAACCCTAACCCTAACCCTTCCCCGAAGCCTGACCCTCACCCGTCCCCTAATCCTAACCCGTACGCTGACAATAACCCGCGCCCTCACACGTACGCTCCCCCTAAAGCGTTGTCGTACCCTCACCTGGACCCTAAACCGTCCCCGTCCCCTAACCCTAACCCTAGCCCGAACCCTAGCCCTAACCCTTCCCCGAAGCCTGACCCTCACCCGTCCCCTAATCCTAACCCGTACGCTGACACTAACCCGCGCCCTCACACTTACGCTCCCCCTAAAGCGTTGTCGTACCCTCACCTGGACCCTAAACCTTCCCCGTCCAGTAACCCTAACCCTAGCCCGAACCCAAACCCTAACCCTTCCCCGAAGCCTGACCCTCACACGTCCCCTAATCCTAACCCGTACGCTGACACTGACCCGCGCCCTCACACGTACGCTCCCCCTAACGCGTTGTCGTACCCTCACCTGGACCCTAAACCGTCCCCATTCCCTAACCCTAACCCTAGCCCGAACCCTAACCCTAACCCTTCCCCGAAGCCTGACCCTCACCCGTCCCCTAATCCTAACCCGTACGCTGACACTAACCCGCGCCCTCACACGTACGCTCCCCCTAAAGCGTTGTCGTACCCTCACCTGGACCCTAAACCGTCCCCGTCCCCTAACCCTAACCCTAGCCCGAACCCTAACCCTAACACTTCCCCGAAGCCTGACCCTCACCCGTCCCCTAATCCTAACCCGTACGCTGACACTAACCCGCGCCCTCACACGTACGCTCCCCCTAAAGCGTTTTCGTACCCTCACCTGGACCCTAAACCGTCCCCGTCCCCTAACCCTAACCCTAGCCCGAACCCTAACCCTAACCCTTCCCCGAAGCCTGACCCTCACCCGTCCCCTAATCCTAACCCGTACGCTGACACTAACCCGCGCCCTCACACGTACGCTCCCCCTAAAGCGTTTTCGTACCCTCACCTGGACCCTAAACCGTCCCCGTCCCCTAACCCTAACCCTAGCCCGAACCCTAACCTTAACCCTTCCCCGAAGCCTGACCCTCACCCGTCCCCTAATCCTAACCCGTACGCTGACACTAACCCGCGCCCTCACACGTACGCTCCCCCTGAAGCGTTGTCGTACCCTCACCTGGACCCTAAACCGTCCCCGTCCCCTAACCCTAACCCTAGACCGAACCCTAACCCTAACCCTTCCCCGAAGCCTGACCCTCACCCGTCCCCTAATCCTAAACCGTACGCTGACACTAACCCGCGCCCTCACACGTACGCTCCCCCTAAAGTGTTGTCGTCCCCTCACCTGGACCCTAAACCGTCCCCGTCCCCTAACCCTAACCCTAGCCCGAACCCTAACCCTAACACTTCCCCGACGCCTGACCCTCAGCCGTCCCCTAATCCTAACCCGTACGCTGACACTAACCCGCGCCCTCACACGTACGCTCCCCCTAAAGCGTTGTCGTACCCTCACCTGGACCCTAAACCGTCCCCGTCCCCTAACCCTAACCCTAGCCCGTACCCTAACCCTAACCCTTCCCCGAAGCCTGACCCTCACCCGTCCCCTAATCCTAACCCGTACGCTGACACTAACCCGTGCCGTCACACGTACGCTCCCCCTAAAGCGTTGTCGTACCCTCACCTGGACCCTAAACCTTCCCCATCCCCTAACCCTAACCCTAGACCGAACCCTAACCCTAACACTTCCCCGAAGCCTGACCCTCACCCGTCCCCTAATCCTAACCCGTACGCTGACACTAACCCGCGCCCTCACACGTACGCTCCCCCTAAAGCGTTGTCGTACCCTCACCTGGACCCTAAACCGTCCCCGTCCCCTAACCCTAACCCTATCCCGAACCCTAACCCTAACCCTTCCCCGAAGCCTGACCCTCACCCGTCCCCTAATCCTAACCCGTACGCTGACACTAACCCGCGCCCTCACACGTACGCTCCCCCTAAAGCGTTGTCGTACCCTCACCTGGACCCTAAACCGTCCCCGTTTCCTAACCCTAACCCTAGCCCGAACCCTAACCCTAACCCTTCCCCGAAGCCTGACCCTCACCCGTCCCCTAATCCTAACCCGTACGCTGACACTAACCCGCGCCCTCACACGTACGCTCCCCCTAAAGCGTTGTCGTACCCTCACCTGGACCCTAAACCGTCCCCGTCCCCTAACCCTAACCCTAGCCCGAACCCTAACCCTAACCCTTCCCCGAAGCCTGACCCTCACCCGTCCCCTAATCCTAACCCGTACGCTGACACTAACCCGCGCCCTCACACGTACGCTCCCCCTAAAGCGTTGTCGTACCCTCACCTGGACCCTAAACCGTCCCCGTCCCCTAACCCTAACCCTAGCCCGAACCCTAACCCTAACCCTTCCCCGAAGCCTGACCCTCACCCGTCCCCTAATCCTAACCCGTACGCTGACACTAACCCGCGCCCTCACACGTACGCTCCCCCTAAAGCGTTGTCGTACCCTCACCTGGACCCTAAACCGTCCCCGTCCCCTAACCCTAACCCTAGCCCGAACCCTAACCCTAACCCTTCCCCGAAGCCTGACCCTCACCCGTCCCCTAATCCTAACCCGTACGCTGACACTAACCCGCGCCCTCACACGTACGCTCCCCCTAAAGCGTTGTCGTACCCTCACCTGGACCCTAAACCGTCCCCGTCCCCTAACCCTAACCCTAGCCCGCACCCTAACCCTAACCCTTCCCCGAAGCCTGACCCTCACCCGTCCCCTAATCCTAACCCGTACGCTGACACTAACCCGCGCCCTCACACGTACGCTCCCCCTAAAGCGTTGTCGTACCCTCACCTGGACCCTAAACCGTCCCCGTCCCCTAACCCTAACCGTAGCCCGAACCCTAACCCTAACCCTTCCCCGAAGCCTGACCCTCACCCGTCCCCTAATCCTAACCCGTACGCTGACACTAACCCGCGCCCTCACACGTACGCTCCCCCTAAAGCGTTGTCGTACCCTCACCTGGACCCTAAACCGTCCCCGTCCCCTAACCCTAACCCTAGCCCGAACCCTATCCCTAACCCTTCCCCGAAGCCTGACACTCACCCGTCCCCTAATCCTAACCCGTACGCTGACACTAACCCGCGCCCTCACACGTACGCTCCCCCTAAAGCGTTTTCGTACCCTCACCTGGACCCTAAACCGTCCCCGTCCCCTAACCCTAACCCTAGCCCGAACCCTAACCCTAACCCTTCCCCGAAGCCTGACCCTCACCCGTCCCCTAATCCTAACCCGTACGCTGACACTAACCCGCGCCCTCACACGTACGCTCCCCCTAAAGCGTTTTCGTACCCTCACCTGGACCCTAAACCGTCCCCGTCCCCTAACCCTAACCCTAGCCCGAACCCTAGCCTTAACCCTTCCCCGAAGCCTGACCCTCACCCGTCCCCTAATCCTAACCCGTACGCTGACACTAACCCGCGCCCTCACACGTACGCTCCCCCTAAAGCGTTGTCGTACCCTCACCTGGACCCTAAACCGTCCCCGTCCCCTAACCCTAACCCTATCCCGAACCCTAACCCTAACCCTTCCCCGAAGCCTGACCCTCACCCGTCCCCTAATCCTAACCCGTACGCTGACACTAACCCGCGCCCTCACACGTACGCTCCCCCTAAAGCGTTGTCGTACCCTCACCTGGACCCTAAACCGTCCCCGTCCCCTAACCCTAACCCTAGCCCGAACCCTAACCCTAACCCTTCCCCGAAGCCTGACCCTCACCCGTCCCCTAATCCTAACCCGTACGCTGACACTAACCCGCGCCCTCACACGTACGCTCCCCCTAAAGCGTTGTCGTACCCTCACCTGGACCCTAAACCGTCCCCGTCCCCTAACCCTAACCCTAGCCCGAACCCTAACCCTAACCCTTCCCCGAAGCCTGACCCTCACCCGTCCCCTAATCCTAACCCGTACGCTGACACTAACCCGCGCCCTCACACGTACGCTCCCCCTAAAGCGTTGTCGTACCCTCACCTGGACCCTAAACCGTCCCCGTCCCCTAACCCTAACCCTAGCCCGAACCCTAACCCTAACCCTTCCCCGAAGCCTGACCCTCACCCGTCCCCTAATCCTAACCCGTACGCTGACACTAACCCCCGCCCTCACTCGTACGCTCCCCCTGAAGCGTTGTCGTACCCTCACCTGGACCCTAAACCGTCCCCGTCCCCTAACCCTAACCCTATCCCGAACCCTAACCCTAACCCTTCCCCAAGCCTGACCCTCACCCGTCCCCTAATCCTAACCCGTACGCTGACACTAACCCGCGCCCTCACACGTACGCTCCCCCTAAAGCGTTGTCGTACCCTCACCTGGACCCTAAACCGTCCCCGTCCCCTAACCCTAACCCTAGCCCGAACCCTAACCCTAACCCTTCCCCGAAGCCTGACCCTCACCCGTCCCCTAATCCTAACCCGTACGCTGACACTAACCCGCGCCCTCACACGTACGCTCCCCCTAAAGCGTTGTCGTACCCTCACCTGGACCCTAAACCGTCCCCGTCCCCTAACCCTAACCCTAGCCCGAACCCTAACCCTAACCCTTCCCCGAAGCCTGACCCTCACCCGTCCCCTAATCCTAACCCGTACGCTGACACTAACCCGCGCCCTCACACGTACGCTCCCCCTAAAGCGTTTTCGTACCCTCACCTGGACCCTAAACCGTCCCCGTCCCCTAACCCTAACCCTAGCCCGAACCCTAACCCTAACCCTTCCCCGAAGTCTGACCCTCACCCGTCCCCTAATCCTAACCCGTACGCTGACACTAACCCGCGCCCTCACACGTACGCTCCCCCTAAAGCGTTTTCGTACCCTCACCTGGACCCTAAACCGTCCCCGTCCCCTAACCCTAACCCTAGCCCGAACCCTAACCTTAACCCTTCCCCGAAGCCTGACCCTCACCCGTCCCCTAATCCTAACCCGTACGCTGACACTAACCCGCGCCCTCACACGTACGCTCCCCCTAAAGCGTTGTCGTACCCTCACCTGGACCCTAAACCGTCCCCGTCCCCTAACCCTAACCCTAGACCGAACCCTAACCCTAACCCTTCCCCGAAGCCTGACCCTCACCCGTCCCCTAATCCTAACCCGTACGCTGACACTAACCCGCGCCCTCACACGTACGCTCCCCCTAAAGCGTTGTCGTACCCTCACCTGGACCCTAAACCTTCCCCGTCCCCTAACCCTAACCCTAGCCCGAACCCTAACCCTAACCCTTCCCCGAAGCCTGACCCTCACCCGTCCCCTAATCCTAACCCGTACGCTGACACTAACCCGCGCCGTCACACGTACGCTCCCCCTAAAGCGTTGTCGTACCCTCACCTGGACCCTAAACCGTCCCCGTCCCCTAACCCTAACCCTATCCCGAACCCTAACCCTAACCCTTCCCCGAAGCCTGACCCTCACCCGTCCCCTAATCCTAACCCGTACGCTGACACTAACCCGCGCCCTCACACGTACGCTCCCCCTAAAGCGTTGTTGTACCCTCACCTGGACCCTAAACCGTCCCCGTCCCCTAACCCTAACCCTAGCCCGAACCCTAACCCTAACCCTTCCCCGAAGCCTGACCCTCACCCGTCCCCTAATCCTAACCCGTACGCTGACACTAACCCACGCCCTCACACGTACGCTCCCCCTAAAGCGTTGTCGTACCCTCACCTGGACCCTAAACCGTCCCCGTCCCCTAACCCTAACCCTAGCCCGAACCCTAACCCTAACCCTTCCCCGAAGCCTGACCCTCTCCCGTCCCCTAATCCTAACCCGTACGCTGACACTAACCGGCGCCCTCACAGGTACGCTCCCCCTAAAGCGTTGTCGTACCCTCACCTGGACCCTAAACCGTCCCCGTCCCCTAACCCTAACCCTAGCCCGAACCCTAACCCTAACCCTTCCCCGAAGCCTGACCCTCACCCGTCCCCTAATCCTAACCCGTACGCTGACACTAACCCGCGCCCTCACACGTACGCTCCCCCTAAAGCGTTGTCGTACCCTCACCTGGACCCTAAACCGTCCCCGTTTCCTAACCCTAACCCTAGCCCGAACCCTAACCCTAACCCTTCCCCGAAGCCTGACCCTCACCCGTCCCCTAATACTAACCCGTACGCTGACACTAACTGGCGCCCTCACACGTACGCTCCCCCTAAAGCGTTGTCGTACCCTCACCTGGACCCTAAACCGTCCCCGTCCCCTAACCCTAACCCTACCCCGAACCCTAACCCTAACCCTTCCCCGAAGCCTGACCCTCACACGTCCCCTAATCCTAACCCGTACGCTGACACTAACCCGCGCCCTCACACGTACGCTCCGCCTAACGCGTTGTCGTACCCTCACCTGGACCCTAAACCGTCCCCGTCCCCTAACCCTAACCCTAGCCCGAACCCTAACCCTAACCCTTCCCCGAAGCCTGACCCTCACCCGTCCCCTAATCCTAACCCGTACGCTGACACTAACCCGCGCCCTCACACGTACGCTCCCCTTAAAGCGTTTTCGTACCCTCACCTGGACCCTAAACCGTCCCCGTCCCCTAACCCTAACCCTAGCCCGAACCCTAACCCTAACCCTTCCCCGAAGCCTGACCCTCACCCGTCCCCTAATCCTAACCCGTACGCTGACACTAACCCGCGCCCTCACACGTACGCTCCCCCTAAATCGTTGTCGTACCCTCACCTGGACCCTAAACCGTCCCCGTCCCCTAACCCTAACCCTAGCCCGAACCCTAACCCTAACCCTTCCCCGAAGCCTGACCCTCACCCGTCCCCTAATCCTAACCCGTACGCTGACACTAACCCGCGCCCTCACACGTACGCTCCCCCTACAGCGTTGTCGTACCCTCACCTGGACCCTAAACCGTCCCCGTCCCCTAACCCTAACCCTAGACCGAACCCTAACCCTAACCCTTCCCCGAAGCCTGACCCTCACCCGTCCCCTAATCCTAACCCTTACGCTGACACTAACCCGCGCCCTCACACGTACGCTCCCCCTAAAGCGTTGTCGTACCCTCACCTGGACCCTAAACCGTCCCCGTCCCCTAACCCTAACCCTAGCCCGAACCCTAACCCTAACCCTTCCCCGAAGCCTGACCCTCCCCCGTCCCCTAATCCTAACCCGTACGCTGACACTAACCCGCGCCCTCACACGTACGCTCCCCCTAAATCGTTGTCGTACCCTCACCTCACCCTAAACCGTCCCCGTCCCCTAACCCTAACCCTAGCCCGAACCCTAACCCTAACCCTTCCCCGAAGCCTGACCCTCACCCGTCCCCTAATCCTAACCCGTACGCTGACACTAACCCGCGCCCTCACACGTACGCTCCCCCTACAGCGTTGTCGTACCCTCACCTGGACCCTAAACCGTCCCCGTCCCCTAACCCTAACCCTAGACCGAACCCTAACCCTAACCCTTCCCCGAAGCCTGACCCTCACCCGTCCCCTAATCCTAACCCGTACGCTGACACTAACCCGCGCCCTCACACGTACGCTCCCCCTAAAGCGTTGTCGTACCCTCACCTGGACCCTAAACCGTCCCCGTCCCCTAACCCTAACCCTAGCCCGAACCCTAACCCTAACACTTCCCCGGAGCCTGACCCTCACCCGTCCCCTAATCCTAACCCGTACGCTGACACTAACCCGCGCCCTCACACGTACGCTCCCCCTAAAGCGTTGTCGTACCCTCACCTGCACCCTAAACCGTCCCCGTCCCCTAACCCTAACCCTAGCCCGATCCCTAACCCTAACCCTTCCCCGAAGCCTGACCCTCACCCGTCCCCTAATCCTAACCCGTACGCCGACACTAACCCACGCCCTCACACGTACGCTCCCCCTAAAGCGTTGTCGTACCCTCACCTGGACCCTAAACCGTCCCCGTCCCCTAACCCTAACCCTAGCCCGAACCCTAACCCTAACCCTTCCCCGAAGCCTGACCCTCACCCGTCCCCTAATCCTAACCCGTACGCTGACACTAACCCGCGCCCTCACACGTACGCTCCCCCTAAAGTGTTGTCGTACCCTCACCTGGACCCTAAACCGTCCCCGTCCCCTAACCCAAACCCTAGCCCGAACCCTAACCCTAACACTTCCCCGAAGCCTGACCCTCACCCGTCCCCTAATCCTAACCCGTACGCTGACACTAACCGGCGCCCTCACACGTACGCTCCCCCTAAAGCGTTGTCGTACCCTCACCTGGACCCTAAACCGTCCCTGTCCCCTAACCCTAACCCTAGCCCGAAACCTAACCCTAACACTTCCCCGAAGCCTGACCCTCACCCGTCCCCTAATCCTAACCCGTACGCTGACACTAACCCACGCCCTCACACGTACGCTCCCCCTAAAGCGTTGTCGTACCCTCACCTGGACCCTAAACCGTCCCCGTCCCCTAACCCTAACCCTAGCCCGAACCCTAACCCTAACCCTTCCCCGAAGCCTGACCCTCACCCGTCCCCTAATCCTAACCCGTACGCTGACACTAACCCGCGCCCTCACACGTACGCTCCCCCTACAGCGTTGTCGTACCCTCACCTGGACCCTAAACCGTCCCCGTCCCCTAACCCTAACCCTAGACCGAACCCTAACCCTAACCCTTCCCCGAAGCCTGACCCTCACCCGTCCCCTAATCCTAACCCGTACGCTGACACTAACCCGCGCCCTCACACGTACGCTCCCCCTAAAGCGTTGTCGTACCCTCACCTGGACCCTAAACCGTCCCCGTCCCCTAACCCTAACCCTAGCCCGAACCCTAACCCTAACCCTTCCCCGAAGCCTGACCCTCACCCGTCCCCTAATCCTAACCCGTACGCTGACACTAACCCACGCCCTCACACGTACGCTCCCCCTAAAGCGTTGTCGTACCCTCACCTGGACCCTAAACCGTCCCCGTCCCCTAACCCTAACCCTAGCCCGAACCCTAACCCTAACCCTTCCCCGAAGCCTGACCCTCACCCGTCCCCTAATCCTAACCCGTACGCTGACACTAACCGGCGCCCTCACACGTACGCTCCCCCTAAAGCGTTGTCGTACCCTCACCTGGACCCTAAACCTTCCCCGTCCCCTAACCCTAACCCTAGACCGAACCCTAACCCTAACACTTCCCCGAAGACTTACCCTCACCCGTCCCCTAATCCTAACCCGTACGCTGACACTAACCCGAGCCCTCACACGTACACTCCCCCTAAAGCGTTGTCGTACCCTCACCTGGACCCTAAACCCTCCCCGTCCCCTAACCCTAACCCTAGCCCGAACCCTAACCCTAACCCTTCCCCGAAGCCTGACCCTCACCCGTCCCCTAATCCTAACCCGTACGCTGACACTAACCCGCGCCCTCACACGTACGCTCCCCCTAAAGCGTTGTCGTACCCTCACCTGGACCCTAAACCGTCCCCGTCCCGTAACCCTAACCGTAGCCCGAACCCTAATCCTAACCCTTCCCCGAAGCCTGACCCTCACCCGTCCCCTAATCCTAACCCGTACGCTGACAATCACCCGCGCCCTCACATGTACGCTCCCCCTAAAGCGTTGTCGTACCCTCACCTGGACCCTAAACCGTCCCCGTTCCCTAACCCTAACCCAAACCCTAACCCTAACCCTTCCCCAAAGCCTGACCCTCACCCGTCCCCTAATCCTAACCCGTACGCTGATACTAAGCCGCGCCCTCACACGTACGCTCCCCCTAAAGCGTTGTCGTACCCTCACCTGGACCCTAAACCGTCCCCGTCCCCTAACCCTAACCCTAGCCCGAACCCTAACCCTAACCCTTCCCCGAAGCCTGACCCTCACCCGTCCCCTAATCCTAACCCGTACGCTGACACTAACCCACGCCCTCACACGTACGCTCCCCCTACAACGTTGTCGTACCCTCACCTTGACCCTAAACCGTCCTCGTTTCCTAACCCTAACCCTAGCCCGAACCCTAACCCTAACCCTTCCCCGAAGCCTGACCCTCACCCGTCCCCTAATCCTAACCCGTACGCTGACACTAACCCGCGCCCTCACACGTACGCTCCCCCTAAAGCGTTGTCGTACCCTCACCTGGACCCTAAACCGTCCCCGTCCCCTAACCCTAACCCTAGCCCGAACCCTAACCCTAACCCTTCCCCGAAGCCTGACCCTCCCCCGTCCCCTAATCCTAACCCGTACGCTGACACTAACCCGCGCCCTCCCACGTACGCTCCCCCTAAATCGTTGTCGTACCCTCACCTGGACCCTAAACCGTCCCCGTCCCCTAACCCTAACCCTAGCCCGAACCCTAACCCTAACCCTTCCCCGAAGCCTGACCCTCACCCGTCCCCTAATCCTAACCCGTACGCTGACACTAACCCGCGCCCTCACACGTACGCTCCCCCTACAGTGTTGTCGTACCCTCACCTGGACCCTAAACCGTCCCCGTCCCCTAACCCTAACCCTAGACCGAACCCTAACCCTAACACTTCCCCGAAGCCTGACCCTCACCCGTCCCCTAATCCTAACCCGTACGCTGACACTAACCCGCGCCCTCACACGTACGCTCCCCCTAAAGCGTTGTCGTACCCTCACCTGGACCCTAAACCGTCCCCGTTTCCTAACCCTAACCCTAGCCCGAACCCTAACCCTAACACTTCCCCGAAGCCTGACCCTCACCCGTCCCCTAATCCTAACCCGTACGCTGACACTAACCGGCGCCCTCACACGTACGCTCCCCCTAAAGCGTTGTCGTACCCTCACCTGGACCCTAAACCGTCCCCGTCCCCTAACCCTAACCCTAGCCCGAACCCTAACCCTAACCCTTCCCCGAAGCCTGACCCTCACCCGTCCCCTAATCCTAACCCGTACGCTGACACTAACCCGCGCCCTCACACGTACGCTCCCCCTAAAGCGTTGTCGTACCCTCACCTGGACCCTAAACCGTCCCCGTTTCCTAACCCTAACCCTAGCCCGAACCCTAACCCTAACCCTTCCCCGAAGCCTGACCCTCACCCGTCCCCTAATCCTAACCCGTACGCTGACACTAACCCGCGCCCTCACACGTACGCTCCGCCTAACGCGTTGTCGTACCCTCACCTGGACCCTAAACCGTCCCCGTCCCCTAACCCTAACCCTAGCCCGAACCCTAACCCTAACCCTTCCCCGAAGCCTGACCCTCACCCGTCCCCTAATCCTAACCCGTACGCTGACACTAACCCGCGCCCTCACACGTACGCTCCCCTTAAAGCGTTTTCGTACCCTCACCTGGACCCTAAACCGTCCCCGTCCCCTAACCCTAACCCTAGCCCGAACCCTAACCCTAACCCTTCCCCGAAGCCTGACCCTCACCCGTCCCCTAATCCTAACCCGTACGCTGACACTAACCCGCGCCCTCACACGTACGCTCCCCCTAAATCGTTGTCGTACCCTCACCTGGACCCTAAACCGTCCCCGTCCCCTAACCCTAACCCTAGCCCGAACCCTAACCCTAACCCTTCCCCGAAGCCTGACCCTCACCCGTCCCCTAATCCTAACCCGTACGCTGACACTAACCCGCGCCCTCACACGTACGCTCCCCCTACAGCGTTGTCGTACCCTCACCTGGACCCTAAACCGTCCCCGTCCCCTAACCCTAACCCTAGACCGAACCCTAACCCTAACCCTTCCCCGAAGCCTGACCCTCACCCGTCCCCTAATCCTAACCCTTACGCTGACACTAACCCGCGCCCTCACACGTACGCTCCCCCTAAAGCGTTGTCGTACCCTCACCTGGACCCTAAACCGTCCCCGTCCCCTAACCCTAACCCTAGCCCGAACCCTAACCCTAACCCTTCCCCGAAGCCTGACCCTCCCCCGTCCCCTAATCCTAACCCGTACGCTGACACTAACCCGCGCCCTCACACGTACGCTCCCCCTAAATCGTTGTCGTACCCTCACCTCACCCTAAACCGTCCCCGTCCCCTAACCCTAACCCTAGCCCGAACCCTAACCCTAACCCTTCCCCGAAGCCTGACCCTCACCCGTCCCCTAATCCTAACCCGTACGCTGACACTAACCCGCGCCCTCACACGTACGCTCCCCCTAAAGCGTTGTCGTACCCTCACCTGGACCCTAAACCGTCCCCGTCCCCTAACCCTAACCCTATCCCGAACCCTAACCCTAACCCTTCCCCGAAGCCTGACCCTCACCCGTCCCCTAATCCTAACCCGTACGCTGACACTAACCCGCGCCCTCACACGTACGCTCCCCCTAAAGCGTTGTCGTACCCTCACCTGGACCCTAAACCGTCCCCGTCCCCTAACCCTAACCCTAGCCCGAACCCTAACCCTAACCCTTCCCCGAAGCCTGACCCTCACCCGTCCCCTAATCCTAACCCGTACGCTGACACTAACCCGCGCCCTCACACGTACGCTCCCCCTAAAGCGTTGTCGTACCCTCACCTGGACCCTAAACCGTCCCCGTCCCCTAACCCTAACCCTAGCCCGAACCCTAACCCTAACCCTTCCCCGAAGCCTGACCCTCACCCGTCCCCTAATCCTAACCCGTACGCTGACACTAACCCGCGCCCTCACACGTACGCTCCCCCTAAAGCGTTGTCGTACCCTCACCTGGACCCTAAACCGTCCCCGTCCCCTAACCCTAACCCTAGCCCGAACCCTAACCCTAACCCTTCCCCGAAGCCTGACCCTCACCCGTCCCCTAATCCTAACCCGTACGCTGACACTAACCCACGCCCTCACACGTACGCTCCCCCTAAAGCGTTGTCGTACCCTCACCTGGACCCTAAACCGTCCCCGTCCCCTAACCCTAACCCTAGCCCGAACCCTAACCCTAACCCTTCCCCGAAGCCTGACCCTCACCCGTCCCCTAATCCTAACCCGTACGCTGACACTAACCCGCGCCCTCACACGTACGCTCCCCCTAAAGCGTTGTCGTACCCTCACCTGGACCCTAAACCCTCCCCATCCCCTAACCCTAACCCTAGCCCGAACCCTAACCCTAACCCTTCCCCGAAGCCTGACCCTCACCCGTCCCCTAATTCTAACCCGTACGCTGACACTAACCAGCGCCCTCACACGTACGCTCCCCCTAAAGCGTTGTCGTACCCTCACCTGGACCCTAATCCGTCCCCGTCCCCTAACCCTAACCCTAGCCCGAACCCTAACCCTAACCCTTCCCCGAAGCCTGACCCTCACACGTCCCCTAATCCTAACCCGTACGCTGACACTAACCCGCGCCCTCACACGTACGCTCCCCCTAACGCGTTGTCGTACCCTCACCTGGACCCTAAACCGTCCCCGTCCCCTAACCCTAACCCTAGCCCGAACCCTAACCCTAACCCTTCCCCGAAGCCTGACCCTCACCCGTCCCCTAATCCTAAACCGTACGCTGACACTAACCCGCGCCCTCACACGTACGCTCCCCCTAAAGCGTTGTCGTACCCTCACCTGGACCCTAAACCGTCCCCGTCCCCTAACCCTAACCCTAGCCCGAACCCTAACCCTAACCCTTCCCCGAAGCCTGACCCTCACCCGTCCCCTAATCCTAACCCGTACGCTGACACTAACCCGCGCCCTCACACGTACGCTCCCCCTAAAGCGTTGTCGTACCCTCACCTGGACCCTAAACCGTCCCCGTCCCCTAACCCTAACCCTAGCCCGAACCCTAACCCTAACCCTTCCCCGAAGCCTGACCCTCACACGTCCCCTAATCCTAACCCGTACGCTGACACTAACCCGCGCCCTCACACGTACGCTCCCCCTAACGCGTTGTCGTACCCTCACCTGGACCCTAAACCGTCCCCGTCCCCTAACCCTAACCCTAGCCCGAACCCTAACCCTAACCCTTCCCCGAAGCCTGACCCTCACCCGTCCCCTAATCCTAACCCGTACGCTGACACTAACCCGCGCCCTCACACGTACGCTCCCCCTAAAGCGTTGTCGTACCCTCACCTGGACCCTAAACCGTCCCCGTCCCCTAACCCTAACCCTAGCCCGAACCCTAACCCTAACCCTTCCCCGAAGCCTGACCCTCACCCGTCCCCTAATCCTAACCCGTACGCTGACACTAACCCGCGCCCTCACACGTACGCTCCCCCTAAAGCGTTGTCGTACCCTCACCTGGACCCTAAACCGTCCCCGTCCCCTAACCCTAACCGTAGCCCGAACCCTAACCCTAACCCTTCCCCGAAGCCTGACCCTCACCCGTCCCCTAATCCTAACCCGTACGCTGACACTAACCCGCGCCCTCACACGTACGCTCCCCCTAAAGCGTTGTCGTACCCTCACCTGGACCCTAAACCGTCCCCGTCCCCTAACCCTAACCCTAGCCCGAACCCTATCCCTAACCCTTCCCCGAAGCCTGACCCTCACCCGTCCCCTAATCCTAACCCGTACGCTGACACTAACCCGCGCCCTCACACGTACGCTCCCCCTAAAGCGTTGTCGTACCCTCACCTGGACCCTAAACCGTCCCCGTCCCCTAACCCTAACCCTAGCCCGAACCCTAACCCTAACCCTTCCCCGAAGCCTGACCCTCACCCGTCCCCTAATCCTAACACGTACGCTGACACTAACCCGCGCCCTCACACGTACGCTCCCCCTAAAGCGTTTTCGTACCCTCACCTGGACCCTAAACCGTCCCCGTCCCCTAACCCTAACCCTAGCCCGAACCCTAGCCTTAACCCTTCCCCGAAGCCTGACCCTCACCCGTCCCCTAATCCTAACCCGTACGCTGACACTAACCCGCGCCCTCACACGTACGCTCCCCCTAAAGCGTTGTCGTACCCTCACCTGGACCCTAAACCGTCCCCGTCCCCTAACCCTAACCCTATCCCGAACCCTAACCCTAACCCTTCCCCGAAGCCTGACCCTCACACGTCCCCTAATCCTAACCCGTACGCTGACACTAACCCGCGCCCTCACACGTACGCTCCCCCTAAAGCGTTGTCGTACCCTCACCTGGACCCTAAACCGTCCCCGTCCCCTAACCCTAACCCTAGCCCGAACCCTAACCCTAACCCTTCCCCGAAGCCTGACCCTCACCCGTCCCCTAATCCTAACCCGTACGCTGACACTAACCCGCGCCCTCACACGTACGCTCCCCCTAAAGCGTTGTCGTACCCTCACCTGGACCCTAAACCGTCCCCGTCCCCTAACCCTAACCCTAGCCCGAACCCTAACCCTAACCCTTCCCCGAAGCCTGACCCTCACCCGTCCCCTAATCCTAACCCGTACGCTGACACTAACCCGCGCCCTCACACGTACGCTCCCCCTAAAGCGTTGTCGTACCCTCACCTGGACCCTAAACCGTCCCTGTCCCCTAACCCTAACCCTAGCCCGAACCCTAACCCTAACCCTTCCCCGAAGCCTGACCCTCACCCGTCCCCTAATCCTAACCCGTACGCTGACACTAACCCCCGCCCTCACTCGTACGCTCCCCCTGAAGCGTTGTCGTACCCTCACCTGGACCCTAAACCGTCCCCGTCCCCTAACCCTAACCCTAGCCCGAACCCTAACCCTAAACCTTCCCCAAGCCTGACCCTCACCCGTCCCCTAATCCTAACCCGTACGCTGACACTAACCCGCGCCCTCACACGTACGCTCCCCCTGAAGCGTTGTCGTACCCTCACCTGGACCCTAAACCGTCCCTGTCCCCTAACCCTAACCCTAGCCCGAACCCTAACCCTAACCCTTCCCCGAAGCCTGACCCTCACCCGTCCCCTAATCCTAACCCGTACGCTGACACTAACCCGCGCCCTCACACGTACGCTCCCCCTAAAGCGTTGTCGTACCCTCACCTGGACCCTAAACCGTCCCCGTCCCCTAACCCTAACCCTAGCCCGAACCCTAACCCTAACCCTTCCCCGAAGCCTGACCCTCACCCGTCCCCTAATCCTAACCCGTACGCTGACACTAACCCGCGCCCTCACACGTACGCTCCCCCTAAAGCGTTTTCGTACCCTCACCTGGACCCTAAACCGTCCCCGTCCCCTAACCCTAACCCTAGCCCGAACCCTAACCCTAACCCTTCCCCGAAGTCTGACCCTCACCCGTCCCCTAATCCTAACCCGTACGCTGACACTAACCCGCGCCCTCACACGTACGCTCCCCCTAAAGCGTTGTCGTACCCTCACCTGGACCCTAAACCGTCCCCGTCCCCTAACCCTAACCCTAGCCCGAACCCTAACCCTAACCCTTCCCCGAAGCCTGACCCTCACCCGTCCCCTAATCCTAACCCGTACGCTGACACTAACCCACGCCCTCACACGTACGCTCCCCCTACAACGTTGTCGTACCCTCACCTTGACCCTAAACCGTCCTCGTTTCCTAACCCTAACCCTAGCCCGAACCCTAACCCTAACCCTTCCCCGAAGCCTGACCCTCACCCGTCCCCTAATCCTAACCCGTACGCTGACACTAACCCGCGCCCTCACACGTACGCTCCCCCTAAAGCGTTGTCGTACCCTCACCTGGACCATAAACCGTCCCCGTCCCCTAACCCTAACCCTAGCCCGAACCCTAACCCTAACCCTTCCCCGAAGCCTGACCCTCCCCCGTCCCCTAATTCTAACCCGTACGCTGACACTAACCCGCGCCCTCCCACGTACGCTCCCCCTAAATCGTTGTCGTACCCTCACCTGGACCCTAAACCGTCCCCGTCCCCTAACCCTAACCCTAGCCCGAACCCTAACCCTAACCCTTCCCCGAAGCCTGACCCTCACCCGTCCCCTAATCCTAACCCGTACGCTGACACTAACCCGCGCCCTCACACGTACGCTCCCCCTACAGCGTTGTCGTACCCTCACCTGGACCCTAAACCGTCCCCGTCCGCTAACCCTAACCCTAGACCGAACCCTAACCCTAACACTTCCCCGAAGCCTGACCCTCACCCGTCCCCTAATCCTAACCCGTACGCTGACACTAACCCGCGCCCTCACACGTACGCTCCCCCTAAAGCGTTGTCGTACCCTCACCTGGACCCTAAACCGTCCCCGTTTCCTAACCCTAACCCTAGCCCGAACCCAAACCCTAACACTTCCCCGAAGCCTGACCCTCACCCGTCCCCTAATCCTAACCCGTACGCTGACACTAACCGGCGCCCTCACACGTACGCTCCCCCTAAAGCGTTGTCGTACCCTCACCTGGACCCTAAACCGTCCCCGTCCCCTAACCCTAACCCTAGCCCGAACCCTAACCCTAACCCTTCCCCGAAGCCTGACCCTCACCCGTCCCCTAATCCTAACCCGTACGCTGACACTAACCCGCGCCCTCACACGTACGCTCCCCCTAAAGCGTTGTCGTACCCTCACCTGGACCCTAAACCGTCCCCGTTTCCTAACCCTAACCCTAGCCCGAACCCTAACCCTAACCCTTCCCCGAAGCCTGACCCTCACCCGTCCCCTAATACTAACCCGTACGCTGACACTAACTGGCGCCCTCACACGTACGCTCCCCCTAAAGCGTTGTCGTACCCTCACCTGGACCCTAAACCGTCCCCGTCCCCTAACCCTAACCCTAGCCCGAACCCTAACCCTAACCCTTCCCCGAAGCCTGACCCTCACACGTCCCCTAATCCTAACCCGTACGCTGACACTAACCCGCGCCCTCACACGTACGCTCCGCCTAACGCGTTGTCGTACCCTCACCTGGACCCTAAACCGTCCCCGTCCCCTAACCCTAACCCTAGCCCGAACCCTAACCCTAACCCTTCCCCGAAGCCTGACCCTCACCCGTCCCCTAATCCTAACCCGTACGCTGACACTAACCCGCGCCCTCACACGTACGCTCCCCTTAAAGCGTTTTCGTACCCTCACCTGGACCCTAAACCGTCCCCGTCCCCTAACCCTAACCCTAGCCCGAACCCTAACCCTAACCCTTCCCCGAAGCCTGACCCTCACCCGTCCCCTAATCCTAACCCGTACGCTGACACTAACCCGCGCCCTCACACGTACGCTCCCCCTAAATCGTTGTCGTACCCTCACCTGGACCCTAAACCGTCCCCGTCCCCTAACCCTAACCCTAGCCCGAACCCTAACCCTAACCCTTCCCCGAAGCCTGACCCTCACCCGTCCCCTAATCCTAACCCGTACGCTGACACTAACCCGCGCCCTCACACGTACGCTCCCCCTACAGCGTTGTCGTACCCTCACCTGGACCCTAAACCGTCCCCGTCCCCTAACCCTAACCCTAGACCGAACCCTAACCCTAACCCTTCCCCGAAGCCTGACCCTCACCCGTCCCCTAATCCTAACCCTTACGCTGACACTAACCCGCGCCCTCACACGTACGCTCCCCCTAAAGCGTTGTCGTACCCTCACCTGGACCCTAAACCGTCCCCGTCCCCTAACCCTAACCCTAGCCCGAACCCTAACCCTAACCCTTCCCCGAAGCCTGACCCTCCCCCGTCCCCTAATCCTAACCCGTACGCTGACACTAACCCGCGCCCTCACACGTACGCTCCCCCTAAATCGTTGTCGTACCCTCACCTCACCCTAAACCGTCCCCGTCCCCTAACCCTAACCCTAGCCCGAACCCTAACCCTAACCCTTCCCCGAAGCCTGACCCTCACCCGTCCCCTAATCCTAACCCGTACGATGACACTAACCCGCGCCCTCACACGTACGCTCCCCCTAAAGCGTTGTCGTACCCTCACCTGGACCCTAAACCGTCCCCGTCCCCTAACCCTAACCCTATCCCGAACCCTAACCCTAACCCTTCCCCGAAGCCTGACCCTCACCCGTCCCCTAATCCTAACCCGTACGCTGACACTAACCCGCGCCCTCACACATACGCTCCCCCTAAAGCGTTGTCGTACCCTCACCTGGACCCTAAACCGTCCCCGTCCCCTAACCCTAACCCTATCCCAAACCCTAACCCTAACCCTTCCCCGAAGCCTGACCCTCACCCGTCCCCTAATCCTAACCCGTACGCTGACACTAACCCGCGCCCTCACACGTACGCTCCCCCTAAAGCGTTGTCGTACCCTCACCTGGACCCTAAACCGTCCCCGTCCCCTAACCCTAACCCTAGCCCGAACCCTAACCCTAACCCTTCCCCGAAGCCTGACCCTCACACGTCCCCTAATCCTAACCCGTACGCTGACACTAACCCGCGCCCTCACACGTACGCTCCCCCTAAAGCGTTGTCGTACCCTCACCTGGACCCTAAACCGTCCCCGTCCCCTAACCCTAACCCTAGCCCGAACCCTAACCCTAACCCTTCCCCGAAGCCTGACCCTCACCCGTCCCCTAATCCTAACCCGTACGCTGACACTAACCCGCGCCCTCACACGTACGCTCCCCCTAAAGCGTTGTCGTACCCTCACCTGGACCCTAAACCGTCCCCGTCCCCTAACCCTAACCCTAGCCCGAACCCTAACCCTAACCCTTCCCCGAAGCCTGACCCTCACCCGTCCCCTAATCCTAACCCGTACGCTGACACTAACCCGCGCCCTCACACGTACGCTCCCCCTAACGCGTTGTCGTACCCTCACCTGGACCCTAAACCGTCCCCGTCCCCTAACCCTAACCCTATCCCGAACCCTAACCCTAACCCTTCCCCGAAGCCTGACCCTCACCCGTCCCCTAATCCTAACCCGTACGCTGACACTAACCCGCGCCCTCACACGTACGCTCCCCCTAAAGCGTTGTCGTACCCTCACCTGGACCCTAAACCGTCCCCGTCCCCTAACCCTAACCCTAGCCCGAACCCTAACCCTAACCCTTCCCCGAAGCCTGACCCTCACCCGTCCCCTAATCCTAACCCGTACGCTGACACTAACCCGCGCCCTCACACGTACGCTCCCCCTAAAGCGTTGTCGTACCCTCACCTGGACCCTAAACCGTCCCCGTCCCCTAACCCTAACCCTAGCCCGAACCCTAACCCTAACCCTTCCCCGAAGCCTGACCCTCACACGTCCCCTAATCCTAACCCGTACGCTGACACTAACCCGCGCCCTCACACGTACGCTCCCCCTAACGCGTTGTCGTACCCTCACCTGGACCCTAAACCGTCCCCGTCCCCTAACCCTAACCCTAGCCCGAACCCTAACCCTAACCCTTCCCCGAAGCCTGACCCTCACCCGTCCCCTAATCCTAACCCGTACGCTGACACTAACCCGCGCCCTCACACGTACGCTCCCCCTAAAGCGTTGTCGTACCCTCACCTGGACCCTAAACCGTCCCCGTCCCCTAACCCTAACCCTAGCCCGAACCCTAACCCTAACCCTTCCCCGAAGCCTGACCCTCACCCGTCCCCTAATCCTAACCCGTACGCTGACACTAACCCGCGCCCTCACACGTACGCTCCCCCTAAAGCGTTGTCGTACCCTCACCTGGACCCTAAACCATCCCCGTCCCCTAACCCTAACCGTAGCCCGAACCCTAACCCTAACCCTTCCCCGAAGCCTGACCCTCACCCGTCCCCTAATCCTAACCCGTACGCTGACACTAACCCGCGCCCTCACACGTACGCTCCCCCTAAAGCGTTGTCGTACCCTCACCTGGACCCTAAACCGTCCCCGTCCCCTAACCCTAACCCTAGCCCGAACCCTATCCCTAACCCTTCCCCGAAGCCTGACCCTCACCCGTCCCCTAATCCTAACCCGTACGCTGACACTAACCCGCGCCCTCACACGTACGCTCCCCCTAAAGCGTTGTCGTACCCTCACCTGGACCCTAAACCGTCCCCGTCCCCTAACCCTAACCCTAGCCCGAACCCTAACCCTAACCCTTCCCCGAAGCCTGACCCTCACCCGTCCCCTAATCCTAACCCGTACGCTGACACTAACCCGCGCCCTCACACGTACGCTCCCCCTAAAGCGTTTTCGTACCCTCACCTGGACCCTAAACCGTCCCCGTCCCCTAACCCTAACCCTAGCCCGAACCCTAGCCTTAACCCTTCCCCGAAGCCTGACCCTCACCCGTCCCCTAATCCTAACCCGTACGCTGACACTAACCCGCGCCCTCACACGTACGCTCCCCCTAAAGCGTTGTCGTACCCTCACCTGGACCCTAAACCGTCCCCGTCCCCTAACCCTAACCCTATCCCGAACCCTAACCCTAACCCTTCCCCGAAGCCTGACCCTCACACGTCCCCTAATCCTAACCCGTACGCTGACACTAACCCGCGCCCTCACACGTACGCTCCCCCTAAAGCGTTGTCGTACCCTCACCTGGACCCTAAACCGTCCCCGTCCCCTAACCCTAACCCTAGCCCGAACCCTAACCCTAACCCTTCCCCGAAGCCTGACCCTCACCCGTCCCCTAATCCTAACCCGTACGCTGACACTAACCCGCGCCCTCACACGTACGCTCCCCCTAAAGCGTTGTCCTACCCTCACCTGGACCCTAAACCGTCCCCGTCCCCTAACCCTAACCCTAGCCCGAACCCTAACCCTAACCCTTCCCCGAAGCCTGACCCTCACCCGTCCCCTAATCCTAACCCGTACGCTGACACTAACCCGCGCCCTCACACGTACGCTCCCCCTAAAGCGTTGTCGTACCCTCACCTGGACCCTAAACCGTCCCCGTCCCCTAACCCTAACCCTAGCCCGAACCCTAACCCTAACCCTTCCCCGAAGCCTGACCCTCACCCGTCCCCTAATCCTAACCCGTACGCTGACACTAACCCCCGCCCTCACTCGTACGCTCCCCCTGAAGCGTTGTCGTACCCTCACCTGGACCCTAAACCGTCCCCGTCCCCTAACCCTAACCCTAGCCCGAACCCTAACCCTAACCCTTCCCCAAGCCTGACCCTCACCCGTCCCCTAATCCTAACCCGTACGCTGACACTAACCCGCGCCCTCACACGTACGCTCCCCCTGAAGCGTTGTCGTACCCTCACCTGGACCCTAAACCGTCCCCGTCCCCTAACCCTAACCCTAGCCCGAACCCTAACCCTAACCCTTCCCCGAAGCCTGACCCTCACCCGTCCCCTAATCCTAACCCGTACGCTGACACTAACCCGCGCCCTCACACGTACGCTCCCCCTAAAGCGTTGTCGTACCCTCACCTGGACCCTAAACCGTCCCCGTCCCCTAACCCTAACCCTAGCCCGAACCCTAACCCTAACCCTTCCCCGAAGCCTGACCCTCACCCGTCCCCTAATCCTAACCCGTACGCTGACACTAACCCGCGCCCTCACACGTACGCTCCCCCTAAAGCGTTTTCGTACCCTCACCTGGACCCTAAACCGTCCCCGTCCCCTAACCCTAACCCTAGCCCGAACCCTAACCCTAACCCTTCCCCGAAGTCTGACCCTCACCCGTCCCCTAATCCTAACCCGTACGCTGACACTAACCCGCGCCCTCACACGTACGCTCCCCCTAAAGCGTTTTCGTACCCTCACCTGGACCCTAAACCGTCCCCGTCCCCTAACCCTAACCCTAGCCCGAACCCTAACCTTAACCCTTCCCCGAAGCCTGACCCTCACCCGTCCCCTAATCCTAACCGGTACGCTGACACTAACCCGCGCCCTCACACGTACGCTCCCCCTAAAGCGTTGTCGTACCCTCACCTGGACCCTAAACCGTCCCCGTCCCCTAACCCTAACCCTAGACCGAACCCTAACCCTAACCCTTCCCCGAAGCCTGACCCTCACCCGTCCCCTAATCCTAACCCGTACGCTGACACTAACCCGCGCCCTCACACGTACGCTCCCCCTAAAGCGTTGTCGTACCCTCACCTGGACCCTAAACCTTCCCCGTCCCCTAACCCTAACCCTAGCCCGAACCCTAACCCTAACCCTTCCCCGAAGCCTGACCCTCACCCGTCCCCTAATCCTAACCCGTACGCTGACACTAACCCGCGCCGTCACACGTACGCTCCCCCTAAAGCGTTGTCGTACCCTCACCTGGACCCTAAACCGTCCCCGTCCCCTAACCCTAACCCTATCCCGAACCCTAACCCTAACTCTTCCCCGAAGCCTGACCCTCACCCGTCCCCTAATCCTAACCCGTACGCTGACACTAACCCGCGCCCTCACACGTACGCTCCCCCTAAAGCGTTGTTGTACCCTCACCTGGACCCTAAACCGTCCCCGTCCCCTAACCCTAACCCTAGCCCGAACCCTAACCCTAACCCTTCCCCGAAGCCTGACCCTCACCCGTCCCCTAATCCTAACCCGTACGCTGACACTAACCCACGCCCTCACACGTACGCTCCCCCTAAAGCGTTGTCGTACCCTCACCTGGACCCTAAACCGTCCCCGTCCCCTAACCCTAACCCTAGCCCGAACCCTAACCCTAACCCTTCCCCGAAGCCTGACCCTCTCCCGTCCCCTAATCCTAACCCGTACGCTGACACTAACCGGCGCCCTCACACGTACGCTCCCCCTAAAGCGTTGTCGTACCCTCACCTGGACCCTAAACCGTCCCCGTCCCCTAACCCTAACCCTAGCCCGAACCCTAACCCTAACCCTTCCCCGAAGCCTGACCCTCACCCGTCCCCTAATCCTAACCCGTACGCTGACACTAACTCGCGCCCTCACACGTACGCTCCCCCTAAAGCGTTGTCGTACCCTCACCTGGACCCTAAACCGTCCCCGTTTCCTAACCCTAACCCTAGCCCGAACCCTAACCCTAACCCTTCCCCGAAGCCTGACCCTCACCCGTCCCCTAATACTAACCCGTACGCTGACACTAACTGGCGCCCTCACACGTACGCTCCCCCTAAAGCGTTGTCGTACCCTCACCTGGACCCTAAACCGTCCCCGTCCCCTAACCCTAACCCTAGCCCGAACCCTAACCCTAACCCTTCCCCGAAGCCTGACCCTCACACGTCCCCTAATCCTAACCCGTACGCTGACACTAACCCGCGCCCTCACACGTACGCTCCGCCTAACGCGTTGTCGTACCCTCACCTGGACCCTAAACCGTCCCCGTCCCCTAACCCTAACCCTAGCCCGAACCCTAACCCTAACCCTTCCCCGAAGCCTGACCCTCACCCGTCCCCTAATCCTAACCCGTACGCTGACACTAACCCGCGCCCTCACACGTACGCTCCCCTTAAAGCGTTTTCGTACCCTCACCTGGACCCTAAACCGTCCCCGTCCCCTAACCCTAACCCTAGCCCGAACCCTAACCCTAACCCTTCCCCGAAGCCTGACCCTCACCCGTCCCCTAATCCTAACCCGTACGCTGACACTAACCCGCGCCCTCACACGTACGCTCCCCCTAAATCGTTGTCGTACCCTCACCTGGACCCTAAACCGTCCCCGTCCCCTAACCCTAACCCTAGCCCGAACCCTAACCCTAACCCTTCCCCGAAGCCTGACCGTCACCCGTCCCCTAATCCTAACCCGTACGCTGACACTAACCCGCGCCCTCACACGTACGCTCCCCCTACAGCGTTGTCGTACCCTCACCTGGACCCTAAACCGTCCCCGTCCCCTAACCCTAACCCTAGACCGAACCCTAACCCTAACCCTTCCCCGAAGCCTGACCCTCACCCGTCCCCTAATCCTAACCCTTACGCTGACACTAACCCGCGCCCTCACACGTACGCTCCCCCTAAAGCGTTGTCGTACCCTCACCTGGACCCTAAACCGTCCCCGTCCCCTAACCCTAACCCTAGCCCGAACCCTAACCCTAACCCTTCCCCGAAGCCTGACCCTCCCCCGTCCCCTAATCCTAACCCGTACGCTGACACTAACCCGCGCCCTCACACGTACGCTCCCCCTAAATCGTTGTCGTACCCTCACCTCACCCTAAACCGTCCCCGTCCCCTAACCCTAACCCTAGCCCGAACCCTAACCCTAACCCTTCCCCGAAGCCTGACCCTCACCCGTCCCCTAATCCTAACCCGTACGCTGACACTAACCCGCGCCCTCACACGTACGCTCCCCCTACAGCGTTGTCGTACCCTCACCTGGACCCTAAACCGTCCCCGTCCCCTAACCCTAACCCTAGACCGAACCCTAACCCTAACACTTCCCCGAAGCCTGACCCTCACCCGTCCCCTAATCCTAACCCGTACGCTGACACTAACCCGCGCCCTCACACGTACGCTCCCCCTAAAGCGTTGTCGTACCCTCACCTGGACCCTAAACCGTCCCCGTCCCCTAACCCTAACCCTAGCCCGAACCCTAACCCTAACACTTCCCCGGAGCCTGACCCTCACCCGTCCCCTAATCCTAACCCGTACGCTGACACTAACCCGCGCCCTCACACGTACGCTCCCCCTAAAGCGTTGTCGTACCCTCACCTGCACCCTAAACCGTCCCCGTCCCCTAACCCTAACCCTAGCCCGATCCCTAACCCTAACCCTTCCCCGAAGCCTGACCCTCACCCGTCCCCTAATCCTAACCCGTACGCCGACACTAACCCACGCCCTCACACGTACGCTCCCCCTAAAGCGTTGTCGTACCCTCACCTGGACCCTAAACCGTCCCCGTCCCCTAACCCTAACCCTAGCCCGAACCCTAACCCTAACCCTTCCCCGAAGCCTGACCCTCACCCGTCCCCTAATCCTAACCCGTACGCTGACACTAACCCGCGCCCTCACACGTACGCTCCCCCTAAAGTGTTGTCGTACCCTCACCTGGACCCTAAACCGTCCCCGTCCCCTAACCCAAACCCTAGCCCGAACCCTAACCCTAACACTTCCCCGAAGCCTGACCCTCACCCGTCCCCTAATCCTAACCCGTACGCTGACACTAACCGGCGCCCTCACACGTACGCTCCCCCTAAAGCGTTGTCGTACCCTCACCTGGACCCTAAACCGTCCCTGTCCCCTAACCCTAACCCTAGCCCGAAACCTAACCCTAACACTTCCCCGAAGCCTGACCCTCACCCGTCCCCTAATCCTAACCCGTACGCTGACACTAACCCACGCCCTCACACGTACGCTCCCCCTAAAGCGTTGTCGTACCCTCACCTGGACCCTAAACCGTCCCCGTCCCCTAACCCTAACCCTAGCCCGAACCCTAACCCTAACCCTTCCCCGAAGCCTGACCCTCACCCGTCCCCTAATCCTAACCCGTACGCTGACACTAACCCGCGCCCTCACACGTACGCTCCCCCTACAGCGTTGTCGTACCCTCACCTGGACCCTAAACCGTCCCCGTCCCCTAACCCTAACCCTAGCCCGAACCCTAACCCTAACCCTTCCCCGAAGCCTGACCCTCACCCGTCCCCTAATCCTAACCCGTACGCTGACACTAACCCGCTCCCTCACAGGTACGCTCCCCCTAAAGCGTTGTCGTACCCTCACCTGGACCCTAAACCGTCCCCGTCCCCTAACCCTAACCCTAGCCCGAACCCTAACCCTAACCCTTCCCCGAAGCCTGACCCTCACCCGTCCCCTAATCCTAACCCGTACGCTGACACTAACCCACGCCCTCACACGTACGCTCCCCCTAAAGCGTTGTCGTACCCTCACCTGGACCCTAAACCGTCCCCGTCCCCTAACCCTAACCCTAGCCCGAACCCTAACCCTAACCCTTCCCCGAAGCCTGACCCTCACCCGTCCCCTAATCCTAACCCGTACGCTGACACTAACCGGCGCCCTCACACGTACGCTCCCCCTAAAGCGTTGTCGTACCCTCACCTGGACCCTAAACCTTCCCCGTCCCCTAACCCTAACCCTAGACCGAACCCTAACCCTAACACTTCCCCGAAGACTTACCCTCACCCGTCCCCTAATCCTAACCCGTACGCTGACACTAACCCGAGCCCTCACACGTACACTCCCCCTAAAGCGTTGTCGTACCCTCACCTGGACCCTAAACCCTCCCCGTCCCCTAACCCTAACCCTAGCCCGAACCCTAACCCTAACCCTTCCCCGAAGCCTGACCCTCACCCGTCCCCTAATCCTAACCCGTACGCTGACAATCACCCGCGCCCTCACATGTACGCTCCCCCTAAAGCGTTGTCGTACACTCACCTGGACCCTAAACCGTCCCCGTTCCCTAACCCTAACCCAAACCCTAACCCTAACCCTTCCCCAAAGCCTGACCCTCACCCGTCCCCTAATCCTAACCCGTACGCTGATACTAAGCCGCGCCCTCACACGTACGCTCCCCCTAAAGCGTTGTCGTACCCTCACCTGGACCCTAAACCGTCCCCGTCCCCTAACCCTAACCCTAGCCCGAACCCTAACCCTAACCCTTCCCCGAAGCCTGACCCTCACCCGTCCCCTAATCCTAACCCGTACGCTGACACTAACCCACGCCCTCACACGTACGCTCCCCCTACAACGTTGTCGTACCCTCACCTTGACCCTAAACCGTCCTCGTTTCCTAACCCTAACCCTAGCCCGAACCCTAACCCTAACCCTTCCCCGAAGCCTGACCCTCACCCGTCCCCTAATCCTAACCCGTACGCTGACACTAACCCGCGCCCTCACACGTACGCTCCCCCTAAAGCGTTGTCGTACCCTCACCTGGACCCTAAACCGTCCCCGTCCCCTAACCCTAACCCTAGCCCGAACCCTAACCCTAACCCTTCCCCGAAGCCTGACCCTCCCCCGTCCCCTAATCCTAACCCGTACGCTGACACTAACCCGCGCCCTCCCACGTACGCTCCCCCTAAATCGTTGTCGTACCCTCACCTGGACCCTAAACCGTCCCCGTCCCCTAACCCTAACCCTAGCCCGAACCCTAACCCTAACCCTTCCCCGAAGCCTGACCCTCACCCGTCCCCTAATCCTAACCCGTACGCTGACACTAACCCGCGCCCTCACACGTACGCTCCCCCTACAGCGTTGTCGTACCCTCACCTGGACCCTAAACCGTCCCCGTCCCCTAACCCTAACCCTAGACCGAACCCTAACCCTAACACTTCCCCGAAGCCTGACCCTCACCCGTCCCCTAATCCTAACCCGTACGCTGAAACTAACCCGCGCCCTCACACGTACGCTCCCCCTAAAGCGTTGTCGTACCCTCACCTGGACCCTAAACCGTCCCCGTTTCCTAACCCTAACCCTAGCCCGAACCCTAACCCTAACACTTCCCCGAAGCCTGACCCTCACCCGTCCCCTAATCCTAACCCGTACGCTGACACTAACCGGCGCCCTCACACGTACGCTCCCCCTAAAGCGTTGTCGTACCCTCACCTGGACCCTAAACCGTCCCCGTCCCCTAACCCTAACCCTAGCCCGAACCCTAACCCTAACCCTTCCCCGAAGCCTGACCCTCACCCGTCCCCTAATCCTAACCCGTACGCTGACACTAACCCGCGCCCTCACACGTACGCTCCCCCTAAAGCGTTGTCGTACCCTCACCTGGACCCTAAACCGTCCCCGTTTCCTAACCCTAACCCTAGCCCGAACCCTAACCCTAACCCTTCCCCGAAGCCTGACCCTCACCCGTCCCCTAATACTAACCCGTACGCTGACACTAACTGGCGCCCTCACACGTACGCTCCCCCTAAAGCGTTGTCGTACCCTCACCTGGACCCTAAACCGTCCCCGTCCCCTAACCCTAACCCTAGCCCGAACCCTAACCCTAACCCTTCCCCGAAGCCTGACCCTCACACGTCCCCTAATCCTAACCCGTACGCTGACACTAACCCGCGCCCTCACACGTACGCTCCGCCTAACGCGTTGTCGTACCCTCACCTTGACCCTAAACCGTCCTCGTTTCCTAACCCTAACCCTAGCCCGAACCCTAACCCTAACCCTTCCCCGAAGCCTGACCCTCACCCGTCCCCTAATCCTAACCCGTACGCTGACACTAACCCGCGCCCTCACACGTACGCTCCCCCTAAAGCGTTGTCGTACCCTCACCTGGACCCTAAACCGTCCCCGTCCCCTAACCCTAACCCTAGCCCGAACCCTAACCCTAACCCTTCCCCGAAGCCTGACCCTCCCCCGTCCCCTAATCCTAACCCGTACGCTGACACTAACCCGCGCCCTCCCACGTACGCTCCCCCTAAATCGTTGTCGTACCCTCACCTGGACCCTAAACCGTCCCCGTCCCCTAACCCTAACCCTAGCCCGAACCCTAACCCTAACCCTTCCCCGAAGCCTGACCCTCACCCGTCCCCTAATCCTAACCCGTACGCTGACACTAACCCGCGCCCTCACACGTACGCTCCCCCTACAGCGTTGTCGTACCCTCACCTGGACCCTAAACCGTCCCCGTCCCCTAACCCTAACCCTAGACCGAACCCTAACCCTAACACTTCCCCGAAGCCTGACCCTCACCCGTCCCCTAATCCTAACCCGTACGCTGAAACTAACCCGCGCCCTCACACGTACGCTCCCCCTAAAGCGTTGTCGTACCCTCACCTGGACCCTAAACCGTCCCCGTTTCCTAACCCTAACCCTAGCCCGAACCCTAACCCTAACACTTCCCCGAAGCCTGACCCTCACCCGTCCCCTAATCCTAACCCGTACGCTGACACTAACCGGCGCCCTCACACGTACGCTCCCCCTAAAGCGTTGTCGTACCCTCACCTGGACCCTAAACCGTCCCCGTCCCCTAACCCTAACCCTAGCCCGAACCCTAACCCTAACCCTTCCCCGAAGCCTGACCCTCACCCGTCCCCTAATCCTAACCCGTACGCTGACACTAACCCGCGCCCTCACACGTACGCTCCCCCTAAAGCGTTGTCGTACCCTCACCTGGACCCTAAACCGTCCCCGTTTCCTAACCCTAACCCTAGCCCGAACCCTAACCCTAACCCTTCCCCGAAGCCTGACCCTCACCCGTCCCCTAATACTAACCCGTACGCTGACACTAACTGGCGCCCTCACACGTACGCTCCCCCTAAAGCGTTGTCGTACCCTCACCTGGACCCTAAACCGTCCCCGTCCCCTAACCCTAACCCTAGCCCGAACCCTAACCCTAACCCTTCCCCGAAGCCTGACCCTCACACGTCCCCTAATCCTAACCCGTACGCTGACACTAACCCGCGCCCTCACACGTACGCTCCGCCTAACGCGTTGTCGTACCCTCACCTGGACCCTAAACCGTCCCCGTCCCCTAACCCTAACCCTAGCCCGAACCCTAACCCTAACCCTTCCCCGAAGCCTGACCCTCACCCGTCCCCTAATCCTAACCCGTACGCTGACACTAACCCGCGCCCTCACACGTACGCTCCCCTTAAAGCGTTTTCGTACCCTCACCTGGACCCTAAACCGTCCCCGTCCCCTAACCCTAACCCTAGCCCGAACCCTAACCCTAACCCTTCCCCGAAGCCTGACCCTCACCCGTCCCCTAATCCTAACCCGTACGCTGACACTAACCCGCGCCCTCACACGTACGCTCCCCCTACAGCGTTGTCGTACCCTCACCTGGACCCTAAACCGTCCCCGTCCCCTAACCCTAACCCTAGACCGAACCCTAACCCTAACCCTTCCCCGAAGCCTGACCCTCACCCGTCCCCTAATCCTAACCCTTACGCTGACACTAACCCGCGCCCTCACACGTACGCTCCCCCTAAAGCGTTGTCGTACCCTCACCTGGACCCTAAACCGTCCCCGTCCCCTAACCCTAACCCTAGCCCGAACCCTAACCCTAACCCTTCCCCGAAGCCTGACCCTCCCCCGTCCCCTAATCCTAACCCGTACGCTGACACTAACCCGCGCCCTCACACGTACGCTCCCCCTAAATCGTTGTCGTACCCTCACCTCACCCTAAACCGTCCCCGTCCCCTAACCCTAACCCTAGCCCGAACCCTAACCCTAACCCTTCCCCGAAGCCTGACCCTCTCCCGTCCCCTAATCCTAACCCGTACGCTGACACTAACCCGCGCCCTCACACGTACGCTCCCCCTAAAGCGTTGTCGTACCCTCACCTGGACCCTAAACCGTCCCCGTCCCCTAACCCTAACCCTATCCCGAACCCTAACCCTAACCCTTCCCCGAAGCCTGACCCTCACCCGTCCCCTAATCCTAACCCGTACGCTGACACTAACCCGCGCCCTCACACGTACGCTCCCCCTAAAGCGTTGTCGTACCCTCACCTGGACCCTAAACCGTCCCCGTCCCCTAACCCTAACCCTAGCCCGAACCCTAACCCTAACCCTTCCCCGAAGCCTGACCCTCACCCGTCCCCTAATCCTAACCCGTACGCTGACACTAACCCGCGCCCTCACACGTACGCTCCCCCTAAAGCGTTGTCGTACCCTCACCTGGACCCTAAACCGTCCCCGTCCCCTAACCCTAACCCTAGCCCGAACCCTAACCCTAACCCTTCCCCGAAGCCTGACCCTCACCCGTCCCCTAATCCTAACCCGTACGCTGACACTAACCCGCGCCCTCACACGTACGCTCCCCCTAAAGCGTTGTCGTACCCTCACCTGGACCCTAAACCGTCCCCGTCCCCTAACCCTAACCCTAGCCCGAACCCTAACCCTAACCCTTCCCCGAAGCCTGACCCTCACCCGTCCCCTAATCCTAACCCGTACGCTGACACTAACCCACGCCCTCACACGTACGCTCCCCCTAAAGCGTTGTCGTACCCTCACCTGGACCCTAAACCGTCCCCGTCCCCTAACCCTAACCCTAGCCCGAACCCTAACCCTAACCCTTCCCCGAAGCCTGACCCTCACCCGTCCCCTAATCCTAACCCGTACGCTGACACTAACCCGCGCCCTCACACGTACGCTCCCCCTAAAGCGTTGTCGTACCCTCACCTGGACCCTAAACCCTCCCCATCCCCTAACCCTAACCCTAGCCCGAACCCTAACCCTAACCCTTCCCCGAAGCCTGACCCTCACCCGTCCCCTAATTCTAACCCGTACGCTGACACTAACCAGCGCCCTCACACGTACGCTCCCCCTAAAGCGTTGTCGTACCCTCACCTGGACCCTAATCCGTCCCCGTCCCCTAACCCTAACCCTAGCCCGAACCCTAACCCTAACCCTTCCCCGAAGCCTGACCCTCACACGTCCCCTAATCCTAACCCGTACGCTGACACTAACCCGCGCCCTCACACGTACGCTCCCCCTAACGCGTTGTCGTACCCTCACCTGGACCCTAAACCGTCCCCGTCCCCTAACCCTAACCCTAGCCCGAACCCTAACCCTAACCCTTCCCCGAAGCCTGACCCTCACCCGTCCCCTAATCCTAAACCGTACGCTGACACTAACCCGCGCCCTCACACGTACGCTCCCCCTAAAGCGTTGTCGTACCCTCACCTGGACCCTAAACCGTCCCCGTCCCCTAACCCTAACCCTAGCCCGAACCCTAACCCTAACCCTTCCCCGAAGCCTGACCCTCACCCGTCCCCTAATCCTAACCCGTACGCTGACACTAACCCGCGCCCTCACACGTACGCTCCCCCTAAAGCGTTGTCGTACCCTCACCTGGACCCTAAACCGTCCCCGTCCCCTAACCCTAACCCTAGCCCGAACCCTAACCCTAACCCTTCCCCGAAGCCTGACCCTCACACGTCCCCTAATCCTAACCCGTACGCTGACACTAACCCGCGCCCTCACACGTACGCTCCCCCTAACGCGTTGTCGTACCCTCACCTGGACCCTAAACCGTCCCCGTCCCCTAACCCTAACCCTAGCCCGAACCCTAACCCTAACCCTTCCCCGAAGCCTGACCCTCACCCGTCCCCTAATCCTAACCCGTACGCTGACACTAACCCGCGCCCTCACACGTACGCTCCCCCTAAAGCGTTGTCGTACCCTCACCTGGACCCTAAACCGTCCCCGTCCCCTAACCCTAACCCTAGCCCGAACCCTAACCCTAACCCTTCCCCGAAGCCTGACCCTCACCCGTCCCCTAATCCTAACCCGTACGCTGACACTAACCCGCGCCCTCACACGTACGCTCCCCCTAAAGCGTTGTCGTACCCTCACCTGGACCCTAAACCGTCCCCGTCCCCTAACCCTAACCGTAGCCCGAACCCTAACCCTAACCCTTCCCCGAAGCCTGACCCTCACCCGTCCCCTAATCCTAACCCGTACGCTGACACTAACCCGCGCCCTCACACGTACGCTCCCCCTAAAGCGTTGTCGTACCCTCACCTGGACCCTAAACCGTCCCCGTCCCCTAACCCTAACCCTAGCCCGAACCCTATCCCTAACCCTTCCCCGAAGCCTGACCCTCACCCGTCCCCTAATCCTAACCCGTACGCTGACACTAACCCGCGCCCTCACACGTACGCTCCCCCTAAAGCGTTGTCGTACCCTCACCTGGACCCTAAACCGTCCCCGTCCCCTAACCCTAACCCTAGCCCGAACCCTAACCCTAACCCTTCCCCGAAGCCTGACCCTCACCCGTCCCCTAATCCTAACACGTACGCTGACACTAACCCGCGCCCTCACACGTACGCTCCCCCTAAAGCGTTTTCGTACCCTCACCTGGACCCTAAACCGTCCCCGTCCCCTAACCCTAACCCTAGCCCGAACCCTAGCCTTAACCCTTCCCCGAAGCCTGACCCTCACCCGTCCCCTAATCCTAACCCGTACGCTGACACTAACCCGCGCCCTCACACGTACGCTCCCCCTAAAGCGTTGTCGTACCCTCACCTGGACCCTAAACCGTCCCCGTCCCCTAACCCTAACCCTATCCCGAACCCTAACCCTAACCCTTCCCCGAAGCCTGACCCTCACACGTCCCCTAATCCTAACCCGTACGCTGACACTAACCCGCGCCCTCACACGTACGCTCCCCCTAAAGCGTTGTCGTACCCTCACCTGGACCCTAAACCGTCCCCGTCCCCTAACCCTAACCCTAGCCCGAACCCTAACCCTAACCCTTCCCCGAAGCCTGACCCTCACCCGTCCCCTAATCCTAACCCGTACGCTGACACTAACCCGCGCCCTCACACGTACGCTCCCCCTAAAGCGTTGTCGTACCCTCACCTGGACCCTAAACCGTCCCCGTCCCCTAACCCTAACCCTAGCCCGAACCCTAACCCTAACCCTTCCCCGAAGCCTGACCCTCACCCGTCCCCTAATCCTAACCCGTACGCTGACACTAACCCGCGCCCTCACACGTACGCTCCCCCTAAAGCGTTGTCGTACCCTCACCTGGACCCTAAACCGTCCCTGTCCCCTAACCCTAACCCTAGCCCGAACCCTAACCCTAACCCTTCCCCGAAGCCTGACCCTCACCCGTCCCCTAATCCTAACCCGTACGCTGACACTAACCCCCGCCCTCACTCGTACGCTCCCCCTGAAGCGTTGTCGTACCCTCACCTGGACCCTAAACCGTCCCCGTCCCCTAACCCTAACCCTAGCCCGAACCCTAACCCTAAACCTTCCCCAAGCCTGACCCTCACCCGTCCCCTAATCCTAACCCGTACGCTGACACTAACCCGCGCCCTCACACGTACGCTCCCCCTGAAGCGTTGTCGTACCCTCACCTGGACCCTAAACCGTCCCTGTCCCCTAACCCTAACCCTAGCCCGAACCCTAACCCTAACCCTTCCCCGAAGCCTGACCCTCACCCGTCCCCTAATCCTAAC
This sequence comes from Globicephala melas, assembly GCF_963455315.2. Taxonomy (NCBI): domain Eukaryota; kingdom Metazoa; phylum Chordata; class Mammalia; order Artiodactyla; family Delphinidae; genus Globicephala; species Globicephala melas. The sequence continues at coordinate 832,273 of NW_027207231.1, read as the reverse complement.
CCGTACGCTGACACTAACCCGCGCCCTCACACGTACGCTCCCCCTAAAGCGTTGTCGTACCCTCACCTGGACCCTAAACCGTCCCCGTCCCCTAACCCTAACCCTAGCCCGAACCCTAACCCTAACCCTTCCCCGAAGCCTGACCCTCACCCGTCCCCTAATCCTAACCCGTACGCTGACACTAACCCGCGCCCTCACACGTACGCTCCCCCTAAAGCGTTTTCGTACCCTCACCTGGACCCTAAACCGTCCCCGTCCCCTAACCCTAACCCTAGCCCGAACCCTAACCCTAACCCTTCCCCGAAGTCTGACCCTCACCCGTCCCCTAATCCTAACCCGTACGCTGACACTAACCCGCGCCCTCACACGTACGCTCCCCCTAAAGCGTTGTCGTACCCTCACCTGGACCCTAAACCGTCCCCGTCCCCTAACCCTAACCCTAGCCCGAACCCTAACCCTAACCCTTCCCCGAAGCCTGACCCTCACCCGTCCCCTAATCCTAACCCGTACGCTGACACTAACCCACGCCCTCACACGTACGCTCCCCCTACAACGTTGTCGTACCCTCACCTTGACCCTAAACCGTCCTCGTTTCCTAACCCTAACCCTAGCCCGAACCCTAACCCTAACCCTTCCCCGAAGCCTGACCCTCACCCGTCCCCTAATCCTAACCCGTACGCTGACACTAACCCGCGCCCTCACACGTACGCTCCCCCTAAAGCGTTGTCGTACCCTCACCTGGACCATAAACCGTCCCCGTCCCCTAACCCTAACCCTAGCCCGAACCCTAACCCTAACCCTTCCCCGAAGCCTGACCCTCCCCCGTCCCCTAATTCTAACCCGTACGCTGACACTAACCCGCGCCCTCCCACGTACGCTCCCCCTAAATCGTTGTCGTACCCTCACCTGGACCCTAAACCGTCCCCGTCCCCTAACCCTAACCCTAGCCCGAACCCTAACCCTAACCCTTCCCCGAAGCCTGACCCTCACCCGTCCCCTAATCCTAACCCGTACGCTGACACTAACCCGCGCCCTCACACGTACGCTCCCCCTACAGCGTTGTCGTACCCTCACCTGGACCCTAAACCGTCCCCGTCCGCTAACCCTAACCCTAGACCGAACCCTAACCCTAACACTTCCCCGAAGCCTGACCCTCACCCGTCCCCTAATCCTAACCCGTACGCTGACACTAACCCGCGCCCTCACACGTACGCTCCCCCTAAAGCGTTGTCGTACCCTCACCTGGACCCTAAACCGTCCCCGTTTCCTAACCCTAACCCTAGCCCGAACCCAAACCCTAACACTTCCCCGAAGCCTGACCCTCACCCGTCCCCTAATCCTAACCCGTACGCTGACACTAACCGGCGCCCTCACACGTACGCTCCCCCTAAAGCGTTGTCGTACCCTCACCTGGACCCTAAACCGTCCCCGTCCCCTAACCCTAACCCTAGCCCGAACCCTAACCCTAACCCTTCCCCGAAGCCTGACCCTCACCCGTCCCCTAATCCTAACCCGTACGCTGACACTAACCCGCGCCCTCACACGTACGCTCCCCCTAAAGCGTTGTCGTACCCTCACCTGGACCCTAAACCGTCCCCGTTTCCTAACCCTAACCCTAGCCCGAACCCTAACCCTAACCCTTCCCCGAAGCCTGACCCTCACCCGTCCCCTAATACTAACCCGTACGCTGACACTAACTGGCGCCCTCACACGTACGCTCCCCCTAAAGCGTTGTCGTACCCTCACCTGGACCCTAAACCGTCCCCGTCCCCTAACCCTAACCCTAGCCCGAACCCTAACCCTAACCCTTCCCCGAAGCCTGACCCTCACACGTCCCCTAATCCTAACCCGTACGCTGACACTAACCCGCGCCCTCACACGTACGCTCCGCCTAACGCGTTGTCGTACCCTCACCTGGACCCTAAACCGTCCCCGTCCCCTAACCCTAACCCTAGCCCGAACCCTAACCCTAACCCTTCCCCGAAGCCTGACCCTCACCCGTCCCCTAATCCTAACCCGTACGCTGACACTAACCCGCGCCCTCACACGTACGCTCCCCTTAAAGCGTTTTCGTACCCTCACCTGGACCCTAAACCGTCCCCGTCCCCTAACCCTAACCCTAGCCCGAACCCTAACCCTAACCCTTCCCCGAAGCCTGACCCTCACCCGTCCCCTAATCCTAACCCGTACGCTGACACTAACCCGCGCCCTCACACGTACGCTCCCCCTAAATCGTTGTCGTACCCTCACCTGGACCCTAAACCGTCCCCGTCCCCTAACCCTAACCCTAGCCCGAACCCTAACCCTAACCCTTCCCCGAAGCCTGACCCTCACCCGTCCCCTAATCCTAACCCGTACGCTGACACTAACCCGCGCCCTCACACGTACGCTCCCCCTACAGCGTTGTCGTACCCTCACCTGGACCCTAAACCGTCCCCGTCCCCTAACCCTAACCCTAGACCGAACCCTAACCCTAACCCTTCCCCGAAGCCTGACCCTCACCCGTCCCCTAATCCTAACCCTTACGCTGACACTAACCCGCGCCCTCACACGTACGCTCCCCCTAAAGCGTTGTCGTACCCTCACCTGGACCCTAAACCGTCCCCGTCCCCTAACCCTAACCCTAGCCCGAACCCTAACCCTAACCCTTCCCCGAAGCCTGACCCTCCCCCGTCCCCTAATCCTAACCCGTACGCTGACACTAACCCGCGCCCTCACACGTACGCTCCCCCTAAATCGTTGTCGTACCCTCACCTCACCCTAAACCGTCCCCGTCCCCTAACCCTAACCCTAGCCCGAACCCTAACCCTAACCCTTCCCCGAAGCCTGACCCTCACCCGTCCCCTAATCCTAACCCGTACGATGACACTAACCCGCGCCCTCACACGTACGCTCCCCCTAAAGCGTTGTCGTACCCTCACCTGGACCCTAAACCGTCCCCGTCCCCTAACCCTAACCCTAGCCCGAACCCTAACCCTAACCCTTCCCCGAAGCCTGACCCTCACCCGTCCCCTAATCCTAACCCGTACGCTGACACTAACCCGCGCCCTCACACGTACGCTCCCCCTAAAGCGTTGTCGTACCCTCACCTGGACCCTAAACCGTCCCCGTCCCCTAACCCTAACCCTATCCCGAACCCTAACCCTAACCCTTCCCCGAAGCCTGACCCTCACCCGTCCCCTAATCCTAACCCGTACGCTGACACTAACCCGCGCCCTCACACGTACGCTCCCCCTAAAGCGTTGTCGTACCCTCACCTGGACCCTAAACCGTCCCCGTCCCCTAACCCTAACCCTAGCCCGAACCCTAACCCTAACCCTTCCCCGAAGCCTGACCCTCACACGTCCCCTAATCCTAACCCGTACGCTGACACTAACCCGCGCCCTCACACGTACGCTCCCCCTAAAGCGTTGTCGTACCCTCACCTGGACCCTAAACCGTCCCCGTCCCCTAACCCTAACCCTAGCCCGAACCCTAACCCTAACCCTTCCCCGAAGCCTGACCCTCACCCGTCCCCTAATCCTAACCCGTACGCTGACACTAACCCGCGCCCTCACACGTACGCTCCCCCTAAAGCGTTGTCGTACCCTCACCTGGACCCTAAACCGTCCCCGTCCCCTAACCCTAACCCTAGCCCGAACCCTAACCCTAACCCTTCCCCGAAGCCTGACCCTCACCCGTCCCCTAATCCTAACCCGTACGCTGACACTAACCCGCGCCCTCACACGTACGCTCCCCCTAACGCGTTGTCGTACCCTCACCTGGACCCTAAACCGTCCCCGTCCCCTAACCCTAACCCTATCCCGAACCCTAACCCTAACCCTTCCCCGAAGCCTGACCCTCACCCGTCCCCTAATCCTAACCCGTACGCTGACACTAACCCGCGCCCTCACACGTACGCTCCCCCTAAAGCGTTGTCGTACCCTCACCTGGACCCTAAACCGTCCCCGTCCCCTAACCCTAACCCTAGCCCGAACCCTAACCCTAACCCTTCCCCGAAGCCTGACCCTCACCCGTCCCCTAATCCTAACCCGTACGCTGACACTAACCCGCGCCCTCACACGTACGCTCCCCCTAAAGCGTTGTCGTACCCTCACCTGGACCCTAAACCGTCCCCGTCCCCTAACCCTAACCCTAGCCCGAACCCTAACCCTAACCCTTCCCCGAAGCCTGACCCTCACACGTCCCCTAATCCTAACCCGTACGCTGACACTAACCCGCGCCCTCACACGTACGCTCCCCCTAACGCGTTGTCGTACCCTCACCTGGACCCTAAACCGTCCCCGTCCCCTAACCCTAACCCTAGCCCGAACCCTAACCCTAACCCTTCCCCGAAGCCTGACCCTCACCCGTCCCCTAATCCTAACCCGTACGCTGACACTAACCCGCGCCCTCACACGTACGCTCCCCCTAAAGCGTTGTCGTACCCTCACCTGGACCCTAAACCGTCCCCGTCCCCTAACCCTAACCCTAGCCCGAACCCTAACCCTAACCCTTCCCCGAAGCCTGACCCTCACCCGTCCCCTAATCCTAACCCGTACGCTGACACTAACCCGCGCCCTCACACGTACGCTCCCCCTAAAGCGTTGTCGTACCCTCACCTGGACCCTAAACCATCCCCGTCCCCTAACCCTAACCGTAGCCCGAACCCTAACCCTAACCCTTCCCCGAAGCCTGACCCTCACCCGTCCCCTAATCCTAACCCGTACGCTGACACTAACCCGCGCCCTCACACGTACGCTCCCCCTAAAGCGTTGTCGTACCCTCACCTGGACCCTAAACCGTCCCCGTCCCCTAACCCTAACCCTAGCCCGAACCCTATCCCTAACCCTTCCCCGAAGCCTGACCCTCACCCGTCCCCTAATCCTAACCCGTACGCTGACACTAACCCGCGCCCTCACACGTACGCTCCCCCTAAAGCGTTGTCGTACCCTCACCTGGACCCTAAACCGTCCCCGTCCCCTAACCCTAACCCTAGCCCGAACCCTAACCCTAACCCTTCCCCGAAGCCTGACCCTCACCCGTCCCCTAATCCTAACCCGTACGCTGACACTAACCCGCGCCCTCACACGTACGCTCCCCCTAAAGCGTTTTCGTACCCTCACCTGGACCCTAAACCGTCCCCGTCCCCTAACCCTAACCCTAGCCCGAACCCTAGCCTTAACCCTTCCCCGAAGCCTGACCCTCACCCGTCCCCTAATCCTAACCCGTACGCTGACACTAACCCGCGCCCTCACACGTACGCTCCCCCTAAAGCGTTGTCGTACCCTCACCTGGACCCTAAACCGTCCCCGTCCCCTAACCCTAACCCTATCCCGAACCCTAACCCTAACCCTTCCCCGAAGCCTGACCCTCACACGTCCCCTAATCCTAACCCGTACGCTGACACTAACCCGCGCCCTCACACGTACGCTCCCCCTAAAGCGTTGTCGTACCCTCACCTGGACCCTAAACCGTCCCCGTCCCCTAACCCTAACCCTAGCCCGAACCCTAACCCTAACCCTTCCCCGAAGCCTGACCCTCACCCGTCCCCTAATCCTAACCCGTACGCTGACACTAACCCGCGCCCTCACACGTACGCTCCCCCTAAAGCGTTGTCCTACCCTCACCTGGACCCTAAACCGTCCCCGTCCCCTAACCCTAACCCTAGCCCGAACCCTAACCCTAACCCTTCCCCGAAGCCTGACCCTCACCCGTCCCCTAATCCTAACCCGTACGCTGACACTAACCCGCGCCCTCACACGTACGCTCCCCCTAAAGCGTTGTCGTACCCTCACCTGGACCCTAAACCGTCCCCGTCCCCTAACCCTAACCCTAGCCCGAACCCTAACCCTAACCCTTCCCCGAAGCCTGACCCTCACCCGTCCCCTAATCCTAACCCGTACGCTGACACTAACCCCCGCCCTCACTCGTACGCTCCCCCTGAAGCGTTGTCGTACCCTCACCTGGACCCTAAACCGTCCCCGTCCCCTAACCCTAACCCTAGCCCGAACCCTAACCCTAACCCTTCCCCAAGCCTGACCCTCACCCGTCCCCTAATCCTAACCCGTACGCTGACACTAACCCGCGCCCTCACACGTACGCTCCCCCTGAAGCGTTGTCGTACCCTCACCTGGACCCTAAACCGTCCCCGTCCCCTAACCCTAACCCTAGCCCGAACCCTAACCCTAACCCTTCCCCGAAGCCTGACCCTCACCCGTCCCCTAATCCTAACCCGTACGCTGACACTAACCCGCGCCCTCACACGTACGCTCCCCCTAAAGCGTTGTCGTACCCTCACCTGGACCCTAAACCGTCCCCGTCCCCTAACCCTAACCCTAGCCCGAACCCTAACCCTAACCCTTCCCCGAAGCCTGACCCTCACCCGTCCCCTAATCCTAACCCGTACGCTGACACTAACCCGCGCCCTCACACGTACGCTCCCCCTAAAGCGTTTTCGTACCCTCACCTGGACCCTAAACCGTCCCCGTCCCCTAACCCTAACCCTAGCCCGAACCCTAACCCTAACCCTTCCCCGAAGTCTGACCCTCACCCGTCCCCTAATCCTAACCCGTACGCTGACACTAACCCGCGCCCTCACACGTACGCTCCCCCTAAAGCGTTTTCGTACCCTCACCTGGACCCTAAACCGTCCCCGTCCCCTAACCCTAACCCTAGCCCGAACCCTAACCTTAACCCTTCCCCGAAGCCTGACCCTCACCCGTCCCCTAATCCTAACCGGTACGCTGACACTAACCCGCGCCCTCACACGTACGCTCCCCCTAAAGCGTTGTCGTACCCTCACCTGGACCCTAAACCGTCCCCGTCCCCTAACCCTAACCCTAGACCGAACCCTAACCCTAACCCTTCCCCGAAGCCTGACCCTCACCCGTCCCCTAATCCTAACCCGTACGCTGACACTAACCCGCGCCCTCACACGTACGCTCCCCCTAAAGCGTTGTCGTACCCTCACCTGGACCCTAAACCTTCCCCGTCCCCTAACCCTAACCCTAGCCCGAACCCTAACCCTAACCCTTCCCCGAAGCCTGACCCTCACCCGTCCCCTAATCCTAACCCGTACGCTGACACTAACCCGCGCCGTCACACGTACGCTCCCCCTAAAGCGTTGTCGTACCCTCACCTGGACCCTAAACCGTCCCCGTCCCCTAACCCTAACCCTATCCCGAACCCTAACCCTAACTCTTCCCCGAAGCCTGACCCTCACCCGTCCCCTAATCCTAACCCGTACGCTGACACTAACCCGCGCCCTCACACGTACGCTCCCCCTAAAGCGTTGTTGTACCCTCACCTGGACCCTAAACCGTCCCCGTCCCCTAACCCTAACCCTAGCCCGAACCCTAACCCTAACCCTTCCCCGAAGCCTGACCCTCACCCGTCCCCTAATCCTAACCCGTACGCTGACACTAACCCACGCCCTCACACGTACGCTCCCCCTAAAGCGTTGTCGTACCCTCACCTGGACCCTAAACCGTCCCCGTCCCCTAACCCTAACCCTAGCCCGAACCCTAACCCTAACCCTTCCCCGAAGCCTGACCCTCTCCCGTCCCCTAATCCTAACCCGTACGCTGACACTAACCGGCGCCCTCACACGTACGCTCCCCCTAAAGCGTTGTCGTACCCTCACCTGGACCCTAAACCGTCCCCGTCCCCTAACCCTAACCCTAGCCCGAACCCTAACCCTAACCCTTCCCCGAAGCCTGACCCTCACCCGTCCCCTAATCCTAACCCGTACGCTGACACTAACTCGCGCCCTCACACGTACGCTCCCCCTAAAGCGTTGTCGTACCCTCACCTGGACCCTAAACCGTCCCCGTTTCCTAACCCTAACCCTAGCCCGAACCCTAACCCTAACCCTTCCCCGAAGCCTGACCCTCACCCGTCCCCTAATACTAACCCGTACGCTGACACTAACTGGCGCCCTCACACGTACGCTCCCCCTAAAGCGTTGTCGTACCCTCACCTGGACCCTAAACCGTCCCCGTCCCCTAACCCTAACCCTAGCCCGAACCCTAACCCTAACCCTTCCCCGAAGCCTGACCCTCACACGTCCCCTAATCCTAACCCGTACGCTGACACTAACCCGCGCCCTCACACGTACGCTCCGCCTAACGCGTTGTCGTACCCTCACCTGGACCCTAAACCGTCCCCGTCCCCTAACCCTAACCCTAGCCCGAACCCTAACCCTAACCCTTCCCCGAAGCCTGACCCTCACCCGTCCCCTAATCCTAACCCGTACGCTGACACTAACCCGCGCCCTCACACGTACGCTCCCCTTAAAGCGTTTTCGTACCCTCACCTGGACCCTAAACCGTCCCCGTCCCCTAACCCTAACCCTAGCCCGAACCCTAACCCTAACCCTTCCCCGAAGCCTGACCCTCACCCGTCCCCTAATCCTAACCCGTACGCTGACACTAACCCGCGCCCTCACACGTACGCTCCCCCTAAATCGTTGTCGTACCCTCACCTGGACCCTAAACCGTCCCCGTCCCCTAACCCTAACCCTAGCCCGAACCCTAACCCTAACCCTTCCCCGAAGCCTGACCGTCACCCGTCCCCTAATCCTAACCCGTACGCTGACACTAACCCGCGCCCTCACACGTACGCTCCCCCTACAGCGTTGTCGTACCCTCACCTGGACCCTAAACCGTCCCCGTCCCCTAACCCTAACCCTAGACCGAACCCTAACCCTAACCCTTCCCCGAAGCCTGACCCTCACCCGTCCCCTAATCCTAACCCTTACGCTGACACTAACCCGCGCCCTCACACGTACGCTCCCCCTAAAGCGTTGTCGTACCCTCACCTGGACCCTAAACCGTCCCCGTCCCCTAACCCTAACCCTAGCCCGAACCCTAACCCTAACCCTTCCCCGAAGCCTGACCCTCCCCCGTCCCCTAATCCTAACCCGTACGCTGACACTAACCCGCGCCCTCACACGTACGCTCCCCCTAAATCGTTGTCGTACCCTCACCTCACCCTAAACCGTCCCCGTCCCCTAACCCTAACCCTAGCCCGAACCCTAACCCTAACCCTTCCCCGAAGCCTGACCCTCACCCGTCCCCTAATCCTAACCCGTACGCTGACACTAACCCGCGCCCTCACACGTACGCTCCCCCTACAGCGTTGTCGTACCCTCACCTGGACCCTAAACCGTCCCCGTCCCCTAACCCTAACCCTAGACCGAACCCTAACCCTAACACTTCCCCGAAGCCTGACCCTCACCCGTCCCCTAATCCTAACCCGTACGCTGACACTAACCCGCGCCCTCACACGTACGCTCCCCCTAAAGCGTTGTCGTACCCTCACCTGGACCCTAAACCGTCCCCGTCCCCTAACCCTAACCCTAGCCCGAACCCTAACCCTAACACTTCCCCGGAGCCTGACCCTCACCCGTCCCCTAATCCTAACCCGTACGCTGACACTAACCCGCGCCCTCACACGTACGCTCCCCCTAAAGCGTTGTCGTACCCTCACCTGCACCCTAAACCGTCCCCGTCCCCTAACCCTAACCCTAGCCCGATCCCTAACCCTAACCCTTCCCCGAAGCCTGACCCTCACCCGTCCCCTAATCCTAACCCGTACGCCGACACTAACCCACGCCCTCACACGTACGCTCCCCCTAAAGCGTTGTCGTACCCTCACCTGGACCCTAAACCGTCCCCGTCCCCTAACCCTAACCCTAGCCCGAACCCTAACCCTAACCCTTCCCCGAAGCCTGACCCTCACCCGTCCCCTAATCCTAACCCGTACGCTGACACTAACCCGCGCCCTCACACGTACGCTCCCCCTAAAGTGTTGTCGTACCCTCACCTGGACCCTAAACCGTCCCCGTCCCCTAACCCAAACCCTAGCCCGAACCCTAACCCTAACACTTCCCCGAAGCCTGACCCTCACCCGTCCCCTAATCCTAACCCGTACGCTGACACTAACCGGCGCCCTCACACGTACGCTCCCCCTAAAGCGTTGTCGTACCCTCACCTGGACCCTAAACCGTCCCTGTCCCCTAACCCTAACCCTAGCCCGAAACCTAACCCTAACACTTCCCCGAAGCCTGACCCTCACCCGTCCCCTAATCCTAACCCGTACGCTGACACTAACCCACGCCCTCACACGTACGCTCCCCCTAAAGCGTTGTCGTACCCTCACCTGGACCCTAAACCGTCCCCGTCCCCTAACCCTAACCCTAGCCCGAACCCTAACCCTAACCCTTCCCCGAAGCCTGACCCTCACCCGTCCCCTAATCCTAACCCGTACGCTGACACTAACCCGCGCCCTCACACGTACGCTCCCCCTACAGCGTTGTCGTACCCTCACCTGGACCCTAAACCGTCCCCGTCCCCTAACCCTAACCCTAGCCCGAACCCTAACCCTAACCCTTCCCCGAAGCCTGACCCTCACCCGTCCCCTAATCCTAACCCGTACGCTGACACTAACCCGCTCCCTCACAGGTACGCTCCCCCTAAAGCGTTGTCGTACCCTCACCTGGACCCTAAACCGTCCCCGTCCCCTAACCCTAACCCTAGCCCGAACCCTAACCCTAACCCTTCCCCGAAGCCTGACCCTCACCCGTCCCCTAATCCTAACCCGTACGCTGACACTAACCCACGCCCTCACACGTACGCTCCCCCTAAAGCGTTGTCGTACCCTCACCTGGACCCTAAACCGTCCCCGTCCCCTAACCCTAACCCTAGCCCGAACCCTAACCCTAACCCTTCCCCGAAGCCTGACCCTCACCCGTCCCCTAATCCTAACCCGTACGCTGACACTAACCGGCGCCCTCACACGTACGCTCCCCCTAAAGCGTTGTCGTACCCTCACCTGGACCCTAAACCTTCCCCGTCCCCTAACCCTAACCCTAGACCGAACCCTAACCCTAACACTTCCCCGAAGACTTACCCTCACCCGTCCCCTAATCCTAACCCGTACGCTGACACTAACCCGAGCCCTCACACGTACACTCCCCCTAAAGCGTTGTCGTACCCTCACCTGGACCCTAAACCCTCCCCGTCCCCTAACCCTAACCCTAGCCCGAACCCTAACCCTAACCCTTCCCCGAAGCCTGACCCTCACCCGTCCCCTAATCCTAACCCGTACGCTGACAATCACCCGCGCCCTCACATGTACGCTCCCCCTAAAGCGTTGTCGTACACTCACCTGGACCCTAAACCGTCCCCGTTCCCTAACCCTAACCCAAACCCTAACCCTAACCCTTCCCCAAAGCCTGACCCTCACCCGTCCCCTAATCCTAACCCGTACGCTGATACTAAGCCGCGCCCTCACACGTACGCTCCCCCTAAAGCGTTGTCGTACCCTCACCTGGACCCTAAACCGTCCCCGTCCCCTAACCCTAACCCTAGCCCGAACCCTAACCCTAACCCTTCCCCGAAGCCTGACCCTCACCCGTCCCCTAATCCTAACCCGTACGCTGACACTAACCCACGCCCTCACACGTACGCTCCCCCTACAACGTTGTCGTACCCTCACCTTGACCCTAAACCGTCCTCGTTTCCTAACCCTAACCCTAGCCCGAACCCTAACCCTAACCCTTCCCCGAAGCCTGACCCTCACCCGTCCCCTAATCCTAACCCGTACGCTGACACTAACCCGCGCCCTCACACGTACGCTCCCCCTAAAGCGTTGTCGTACCCTCACCTGGACCCTAAACCGTCCCCGTCCCCTAACCCTAACCCTAGCCCGAACCCTAACCCTAACCCTTCCCCGAAGCCTGACCCTCCCCCGTCCCCTAATCCTAACCCGTACGCTGACACTAACCCGCGCCCTCCCACGTACGCTCCCCCTAAATCGTTGTCGTACCCTCACCTGGACCCTAAACCGTCCCCGTCCCCTAACCCTAACCCTAGCCCGAACCCTAACCCTAACCCTTCCCCGAAGCCTGACCCTCACCCGTCCCCTAATCCTAACCCGTACGCTGACACTAACCCGCGCCCTCACACGTACGCTCCCCCTACAGCGTTGTCGTACCCTCACCTGGACCCTAAACCGTCCCCGTCCCCTAACCCTAACCCTAGACCGAACCCTAACCCTAACACTTCCCCGAAGCCTGACCCTCACCCGTCCCCTAATCCTAACCCGTACGCTGAAACTAACCCGCGCCCTCACACGTACGCTCCCCCTAAAGCGTTGTCGTACCCTCACCTGGACCCTAAACCGTCCCCGTTTCCTAACCCTAACCCTAGCCCGAACCCTAACCCTAACACTTCCCCGAAGCCTGACCCTCACCCGTCCCCTAATCCTAACCCGTACGCTGACACTAACCGGCGCCCTCACACGTACGCTCCCCCTAAAGCGTTGTCGTACCCTCACCTGGACCCTAAACCGTCCCCGTCCCCTAACCCTAACCCTAGCCCGAACCCTAACCCTAACCCTTCCCCGAAGCCTGACCCTCACCCGTCCCCTAATCCTAACCCGTACGCTGACACTAACCCGCGCCCTCACACGTACGCTCCCCCTAAAGCGTTGTCGTACCCTCACCTGGACCCTAAACCGTCCCCGTTTCCTAACCCTAACCCTAGCCCGAACCCTAACCCTAACCCTTCCCCGAAGCCTGACCCTCACCCGTCCCCTAATACTAACCCGTACGCTGACACTAACTGGCGCCCTCACACGTACGCTCCCCCTAAAGCGTTGTCGTACCCTCACCTGGACCCTAAACCGTCCCCGTCCCCTAACCCTAACCCTAGCCCGAACCCTAACCCTAACCCTTCCCCGAAGCCTGACCCTCACACGTCCCCTAATCCTAACCCGTACGCTGACACTAACCCGCGCCCTCACACGTACGCTCCGCCTAACGCGTTGTCGTACCCTCACCTTGACCCTAAACCGTCCTCGTTTCCTAACCCTAACCCTAGCCCGAACCCTAACCCTAACCCTTCCCCGAAGCCTGACCCTCACCCGTCCCCTAATCCTAACCCGTACGCTGACACTAACCCGCGCCCTCACACGTACGCTCCCCCTAAAGCGTTGTCGTACCCTCACCTGGACCCTAAACCGTCCCCGTCCCCTAACCCTAACCCTAGCCCGAACCCTAACCCTAACCCTTCCCCGAAGCCTGACCCTCCCCCGTCCCCTAATCCTAACCCGTACGCTGACACTAACCCGCGCCCTCCCACGTACGCTCCCCCTAAATCGTTGTCGTACCCTCACCTGGACCCTAAACCGTCCCCGTCCCCTAACCCTAACCCTAGCCCGAACCCTAACCCTAACCCTTCCCCGAAGCCTGACCCTCACCCGTCCCCTAATCCTAACCCGTACGCTGACACTAACCCGCGCCCTCACACGTACGCTCCCCCTACAGCGTTGTCGTACCCTCACCTGGACCCTAAACCGTCCCCGTCCCCTAACCCTAACCCTAGACCGAACCCTAACCCTAACACTTCCCCGAAGCCTGACCCTCACCCGTCCCCTAATCCTAACCCGTACGCTGAAACTAACCCGCGCCCTCACACGTACGCTCCCCCTAAAGCGTTGTCGTACCCTCACCTGGACCCTAAACCGTCCCCGTTTCCTAACCCTAACCCTAGCCCGAACCCTAACCCTAACACTTCCCCGAAGCCTGACCCTCACCCGTCCCCTAATCCTAACCCGTACGCTGACACTAACCGGCGCCCTCACACGTACGCTCCCCCTAAAGCGTTGTCGTACCCTCACCTGGACCCTAAACCGTCCCCGTCCCCTAACCCTAACCCTAGCCCGAACCCTAACCCTAACCCTTCCCCGAAGCCTGACCCTCACCCGTCCCCTAATCCTAACCCGTACGCTGACACTAACCCGCGCCCTCACACGTACGCTCCCCCTAAAGCGTTGTCGTACCCTCACCTGGACCCTAAACCGTCCCCGTTTCCTAACCCTAACCCTAGCCCGAACCCTAACCCTAACCCTTCCCCGAAGCCTGACCCTCACCCGTCCCCTAATACTAACCCGTACGCTGACACTAACTGGCGCCCTCACACGTACGCTCCCCCTAAAGCGTTGTCGTACCCTCACCTGGACCCTAAACCGTCCCCGTCCCCTAACCCTAACCCTAGCCCGAACCCTAACCCTAACCCTTCCCCGAAGCCTGACCCTCACACGTCCCCTAATCCTAACCCGTACGCTGACACTAACCCGCGCCCTCACACGTACGCTCCGCCTAACGCGTTGTCGTACCCTCACCTGGACCCTAAACCGTCCCCGTCCCCTAACCCTAACCCTAGCCCGAACCCTAACCCTAACCCTTCCCCGAAGCCTGACCCTCACCCGTCCCCTAATCCTAACCCGTACGCTGACACTAACCCGCGCCCTCACACGTACGCTCCCCTTAAAGCGTTTTCGTACCCTCACCTGGACCCTAAACCGTCCCCGTCCCCTAACCCTAACCCTAGCCCGAACCCTAACCCTAACCCTTCCCCGAAGCCTGACCCTCACCCGTCCCCTAATCCTAACCCGTACGCTGACACTAACCCGCGCCCTCACACGTACGCTCCCCCTAAATCGTTGTCGTACCCTCACCTGGACCCTAAACCGTCCCCGTCCCCTAACCCTAACCCTAGCCCGAACCCTAACCCTAACCCTTCCCCGAAGCCTGACCCTCACCCGTCCCCTAATCCTAACCCGTACGCTGACACTAACCCGCGCCCTCACACGTACGCTCCCCCTACAGCGTTGTCGTACCCTCACCTGGACCCTAAACCGTCCCCGTCCCCTAACCCTAACCCTAGACCGAACCCTAACCCTAACCCTTCCCCGAAGCCTGACCCTCACCCGTCCCCTAATCCTAACCCTTACGCTGACACTAACCCGCGCCCTCACACGTACGCTCCCCCTAAAGCGTTGTCGTACCCTCACCTGGACCCTAAACCGTCCCCGTCCCCTAACCCTAACCCTAGCCCGAACCCTAACCCTAACCCTTCCCCGAAGCCTGACCCTCCCCCGTCCCCTAATCCTAACCCGTACGCTGACACTAACCCGCGCCCTCACACGTACGCTCCCCCTAAATCGTTGTCGTACCCTCACCTCACCCTAAACCGTCCCCGTCCCCTAACCCTAACCCTAGCCCGAACCCTAACCCTAACCCTTCCCCGAAGCCTGACCCTCACCCGTCCCCTAATCCTAACCCGTACGCTGACACTAACCCGCGCCCTCACACGTACGCTCCCCCTAAAGCGTTGTCGTACCCTCACCTGGACCCTAAACCGTCCCCGTCCCCTAACCCTAACCCTATCCCGAACCCTAACCCTAACCCTTCCCCGAAGCCTGACCCTCACCCGTCCCCTAATCCTAACCCGTACGCTGACACTAACCCGCGCCCTCACACGTACGCTCCCCCTAAAGCGTTGTCGTACCCTCACCTGGACCCTAAACCGTCCCCGTCCCCTAACCCTAACCCTATCCCGAACCCTAACCCTAACCCTTCCCCGAAGCCTGACCCTCACCCGTCCCCTAATCCTAACCCGTACGCTGACACTAACCCGCGCCCTCACACGTACGCTCCCCCTAAAGCGTTGTCGTACCCTCACCTGGACCCTAAACCGTCCCCGTCCCCTAACCCTAACCCTAGCCCGAACCCTAACCCTAACCCTTCCCCGAAGCCTGACCCTCACCCGTCCCCTAATCCTAACCCGTACGCTGACACTAACCCGCGCCCTCACACGTACGCTCCCCCTAAAGCGTTGTCGTACCCTCACCTGGACCCTAAACCGTCCCCGTCCCCTAACCCTAACCCTAGCCCGAACCCTAACCCTAACCCTTCCCCGAAGCCTGACCCTCACCCGTCCCCTAATCCTAACCCGTACGCTGACACTAACCCGCGCCCTCACACGTACGCTCCCCCTAAAGCGTTGTCGTACCCTCACCTGGACCCTAAACCGTCCCCGTCCCCTAACCCTAACCCTAGCCCGAACCCTAACCCTAACCCTTCCCCGAAGCCTGACCCTCACCCGTCCCCTAATCCTAACCCGTACGCTGACACTAACCCGCGCCCTCACACGTACGCTCCCCCTAAAGCGTTGTCGTACCCTCACCTGGACCCTAAACCCTCCCCATCCCCTAACCCTAACCCTAGCCCGAACCCTAACCCTAACCCTTCCCCGAAGCCTGACCCTCACCCGTCCCCTAATTCTAACCCGTACGCTGACACTAACCGGCGCCCTCACACGTACGCTCCCCCTAAAGCGTTGTCGTACCCTCACCTGGACCCTAAACCGTCCCCGTCCCCTAACCCTAACCCTAGCCCGAACCCTAACCCTAACCCTTCCCCGAAGCCTGACCCTCACACGTCCCCTAATCCTAACCCGTACGCTGACACTAACACGCGCCCTCACACGTACGCTCCCCCTAACGCGTTGTCGTACCCTCACCTGGACCCTAAACCGTCCCCGTCCCCTAACCCTAACCCTAGCCCGAACCCTAACCCTAACCCTTCCCCGAAGCCTGACCCTCACCCGTCCCCTAATCCTAACCCGTACGCTGACACTAACCCGCGCCCTCACACGTACGCTCCCCCTAAAGCGTTGTCGTACCCTCACCTGGACCCTAAACCGTCCCCGTCCCCTAACCCTAACCCTAGCCCGAACCCTAACCCTAACCCTTCCCCGAAGCCTGACCCTCACCCGTCCCCTAATCCTAACCCGTACGCTGACACTAACCCGCGCCCTCACACGTACGCTCCCCCTAAAGCGTTGTCGTACCCTCACCTGGACCCTAAACCGTCCCCGTCCCCTAACCCTAACCCTAGCCCGAACCCTAACCCTAACCCTTCCCCGAAGCCTGACCCTCACCCGTCCCCTAATCCTAACCCGTACGCTGACACTAACCCGCGCCCTCACACGTACGCTCCCCCTAAAGCGTTGTCGTACCGTCACCTGGACCCTAAACCGTCCCCGTCCCCTAACCCTAACCCTAGCCCGAACCCTAACCCTAACCCTTCCCCGAAGCCTGACCCTCACCCGTCCCCTAATCCTAACCCGTACGCTGACACTAACCCGCGCCCTCACACGTACGCTCCCCCTAAAGCGTTTTCGTACCCTCACCTGGACCCTAAACCGTCCCCGTCCCCTAACCCTAACCCTAGCCCGAACCCTAACCCTAACCCTTCCCCGAAGCCTGACCCTCACCCGTCCCCTAATCCTAACCCGTACGCTGACACTAACCCGCGCCCTCACACGTACGCTCCCCCTAAAGCGTTTTCGTACCCTCACCTGGACCCTAAACCGTCCCCGTCCCCTAACCCTAACCCTAGCCCGAACCCTAGCCTTAACCCTTCCCCGAAGCCTGACCCTCACCCGTCCCCTAATCCTAACCCGTACGCTGACACTAACCCGCGCCCTCACACGTACGCTCCCCCTAAAGCGTTGTCGTACCCTCACCTGAACCCTAAACCGTCCCCGTCCCCTAACCCTAACCCTAGCCCGAACCCTAACCCTAACCCTTCCCCGAAGCCTGACCCTCACCCGTCCCCTAATCCTAACCCGTACGCTGACACTAACCCGCGCCCTCACACGTACGCTCCCCCTAAAGCGTTGTCGTACCCTCACCTGGACCCTAAACCGTCCCCGTCCCCTAACCCTAACCCTAGCCCGAACCCTAACCCTAACCCTTCCCCGAAGCCTGACCCTCACCCGTCCCCTAAACCTAACCCGTACGCTGACACTAACCCGCGCCCTCACACGTACGCTCCCCCTAAAGCGTTGTCGTACCCTCACCTGGACCCTAAACCCTCTTCGTTTCCTAACCCTAACCCTAGCCCGAACCCTAACCCTAACCCTTCCCCGAAGCCTGACCCTCACCCGTCCCCTAATTCTAACCCGTACGCTGACACTAACCGGCGCCCTCACACGTACGCTCCCCCTAAAGCGTTGTCGTACCCTCACCTGGACCCTAAACCGTCCCCGTCCCCTAACCCTAACCCTAGCCCGAACCCTAACCCTAACCCTTCCCCGAAGCCTGACCCTCACACGTCCCCTAATCCTAACCCGTACGCTGACACTAACCCGCGCCCTCACACGTACGCTCCCCCTAACGAGTTGTCGTACCCTCACCTGGACCCTAAACCGTCCCCGTCCCCTAACCCTAACCCTAGCCCGAACCCTAACCCTAACCCTTCCCCGAAGCCTGACCCTCACCCGTCCCCTAATCCTAACCCGTACGCTGACACTAACCCGCGCCCTCACACGTACGCTCCCCCTAAAGCGTTGTCGTACCCTCACCTGGACCCTAAACCGTCCCCGTCCCCTAACCCTAACCCTAGCCCGAACCCTAACCCTAACCCTTCCCCGAAGCCTGACCCTCACCCGTCCCCTAATCCTAACCCGTACGCTGACACTAACCCGCGCCCTCACACGTACGCTCCCCCTAAAGCGTTGTCGTACCCTCACCTGGACCCTAAACCGTCCCCGTCCCCTAACCCTAACCCTAGCCCGAACCCTAACCCTAACCCTTCCCCGAAGCCTGACCCTCACCCGTCCCCTAATCCTAACCCGTACGCTGACACTAACCCGCGCCCTCACACGTACGCTCCCCCTAAAGCGTTGTCGTACCCTCACCTGGACCCTAAACCGTCCCCGTCCCCTAACCCTAACCCTAGCCCGAACCCTAACCCTAACCCTTCCCCGAAGCCTGACCCTCACCCGTCCCCTAATCCTAACCCGTACGCTGACACTAACCCCCGCCCTCACTCGTACGCTCCCCCTGAAGCGTTGTCGTACCCTCACCTGGACCCTAAACCGTCCCCGTCCCCTAACCCTAACCCTAGCCCGAACCCTAACCCTAACCCTTCCCCAAGCCTGACCCTCACCCGTCCCCTAATCCTAACCCGTACGCTGACACTAACCCGCGCCCTCACACGTACGCTCCCCCTAAAGCGTTGTCGTACCCTCACCTGGACCCTAAACCGTCCCCGTCCCCTAACCCTAACCCTAGCCCGAACCCTAACCCTAACCCTTCCCCGAAGCCTGACCCTCACCCGTCCCCTAATCCTAACCCGTACGCTGACACTAACCCGCGCCCTCACACGTACGCTCCCCCTAAAGCGTTGTCGTACCCTCACCTGGACCCTAAACCGTCCCCGTCCCCTAACCCTAACCCTAGCCCGAACCCTAACCCTAACCCTTCCCCGAAGCCTGACCCTCACCCGTCCCCTAATCCTAACCCGTACGCTGACACTAACCCGCGCCCTCACACGTACGCTCCCCCTAAAGCGTTTTCGTACCCTCACCTGGACCCTAAACCGTCCCCGTCCCCTAACCCTAACCCTAGCCCGAACCCTAACCCTAACCCTTCCCCGAAGTCTGACCCTCACCCGTCCCCTAATCCTAACCCGTACGCTGACACTAACCCGCGCCCTCACACGTACGCTCCCCCTAAAGCGTTTTCGTACCCTCACCTGGACCCTAAACCGTCCCCGTCCCCTAACCCTAACCCTAGCCCGAACCCTAACCTTAACCCTTCCCCGAAGCCTGACCCTCACCCGTCCCCTAATCCTAACCGGTACGCTGACACTAACCCGCGCCCTCACACGTATGCTCCCCCTAAAGCGTTGTCGTACCCTCACCTGGACCCTAAACCGTCCCCGTCCCCTAACCCTAACCCTAGACCGAACCCTAACCCTAACCCTTCCCCGAAGCCTGACCCTCACCCGTCCCCTAATCCTAACCCGTACGCTGACACTAACCCGCGCCCTCACACGTACGCTCCCCCTAAAGCGTTGTCGTACCCTCACCTGGACCCTAAACCTTCCCCGTCCCCTAACCCTAACCCTAGCCCGAACCCTAACCCTAACCCTTCCCCGAAGCCTGACCCTCACCCGTCCCCTAATCCTAACCCGTACGCTGACACTAACCCGCGCCGTCACACGTACGCTCCCCCTAAAGCGTTGTCGTACCCTCACCTGGACCCTAAACCGTCCCCGTCCCCTAACCCTAACCCTATCCCGAACCCTAACCCTAACCCTTCCCCGAAGCCTGACCCTCACCCGTCCCCTAATCCTAACCCGTACGCTGACACTAACCCGCGCCCTCACACGTACGCTCCCCCTAAAGCGTTGTTGTACCCTCACCTGGACCCTAAACCGTCCCCGTCCCCTAACCCTAACCCTAGCCCGAACCCTAACCCTAACCCTTCCCCGAAGCCTGACCCTCACCCGTCCCCTAATCCTAACCCGTACGCTGACACTAACCCACGCCCTCACACGTACGCTCCCCCTAAAGCGTTGTCGTACCCTCACCTGGACCCTAAACCGTCCCCGTCCCCTAACCCTAACCCTAGCCCGAACCCTAACCCTAACCCTTCCCCGAAGCCTGACCCTCACCCGTCCCCTAATCCTAACTCGTACGCTGACACTAACCCGCGCCCTCACACGTACGCTCCCCCTAAAGCGTTGTCGTACCCTCACCTGGACCCTAAACCGTCCCCATCCCCTAACCCTAACCCTAGCCCGAACCCTAACCCTAACCCTTCCCCGAAGCCTGACCCTCACCCGTCCCCTAATCCTAACCCGTACGCTGACACTAACCCGCGCCCTCACACGTACGCTCCCCCTAAAGCGTTGTCGTACCCTCACCTGGACCCTAAACCCTCCCCGTTTCCTAACCCTAACCCTAGCCCGAACCCTAACCCTAACCGTTCCCCGAAGCCTGACCCTCACCCGTCCCCTAATCCTAACCCGTACGCTGACACTAACCCACGCCCTCACACGTACGCTCCCCCTAAAGCGTTGTCGTACCCTCACCTGGACCCTAAACCGTCCCCGTCCCCTAACCCTAACCCTAGCCCGAACCCTAACCCTAACCCTTCCCCGAAGCCTGACCCTCACCCGTCCCCTAATCCTAACCCGTACGCTGACACTAACCCGCGCCCTCACACGTACGCTCCCCCTAAAGCGTTGTCGTACCCTCACCTGGACCCTAAACCGTCCCCGTCCCCTAACCCTAACCCTAGCCCGAACCCTAACCCTAACCCTTCCCCGAAGCCTGACCCTCACCCGTCCCCTAATCCTAACCCGTACGCTGACACTAACCCGCGCCCTCACACGTACGCTCCCCCTAAAGCGTTTTCGTACCCTCACCTGGACCCTAAACCGTCCCCGTCCCCTAACCCTAACCCTAGCCCGAACCCTAACCCTAACCCTTCCCCGAAGCCTGACCCTCACCCTTCCCCTAATCCTAACCCGTACGCTGACACTAACCCGCGCCCTCACACGTACGCTCCCCCTAAAGCGTTTTCGTACCCTCACCTGGACCCTAAACCGTCCCCGTCCCTAAACCCTAACCCTAGCCCGAACCCTAACCTTAACCCTTCCCCGAAGCCTGACCCTCACCCGTCCCCTAATCCTAACCCGTACGCTGACACTAACCCGCGCTCTCACACGTACGCTCCCCCTAAAGCGTTGTCGTACCCTCACCTGGACCCTAAACCGTCCCCGTCCCCTAACCCTAACCCTATCCCGAACCCTAACCCTAACCCTTCCCCGAAGCCTGACCCTCACCCGTCCCCTAATCCTAACCCGTACGCTGACACTAACCCGCGCCCTCACACGTACGCTCCCCCTAAAGCGTTGTCGTACCCTCACCTGGACCCTAAACCGTCCCCGTCCCCTAACCCTAACCCTAGCCTGAACCCTAACCCTAACCCTTCCCCGAAGCCTGACCCTCACCCGTCCCCTAATCCTAACCCGTACGCTGACACTAACCCGCGCCCTCACACGTACGCTCCCCCTAAAGCGTTGTCGTACCCTCACCTGGACCCTAAACCGTCCCCGTCCCCTAACCCTAACCCTAGCCCGAACCCTAACCCTAACCCTTCCCCGAAGCCTGACCCTCACCCGTCCCCTAATCCTAACCCGTACGCTGACACTAACCCGCGCCCTCACACGTACGCTCCCCCTAAAGCGTTGTCGTACCCTCACCTGGACCCTAAACCGTCCCCGTCCCCTAACCCTAACCCTAGCCCGAACCCTAACCCTAACCCTTCCCCGAAGCCTGACCCTCACCCGTCCCCTAATCCTAACCCGTACGCTGACACTAACCCGCGCCCTCACACGTACGCTCCCCCTAAAGCGTTGTCGTACCCTCACCTGGACCCTAAACCCTCCCCGTTTCCTAACCCTAACCCTAGCCCGAACCCTAACCCTAACCCTTCCCCGAAGCCTGACCCTCACCCGTCCCCTAATTCTAACCCGTACGCTGACACTAACTGGCGCCCTCACACGTACGCTCCCCCTAAAGCGTTGTCGTACCCTCACCTGGACCCTAAACCGTCCCCGTCCCCTAACCCTAACCCTAGCCCGAACCCTAACCCTAACCCTTCCCTGAAGCCTGACCCTCACACGTCCCCTAATCCTAACCCGTACGCTGACACTAACCCGCGCCCTCACACGTACGCTCCCCCTAACGCGTTGTCGTACCCTCACCTGGACCCTAAACCGTCCCCGTCCCCTAACCCTAACCCTAGCCCGAACCCTAACCCTAACCCTTCCCCGAAGCCTGACCCTCACCCGTCCCCTAATCCTAACCCGTACGCTGACACTAACCCGCGCCCTCACACGTACGCTCCCCCTAAAGCGTTGTCGTACCCTCACCTGGACCCTAAACCGTCCCCGTCCCCTAACCCTAACCCTAGCCCGAACCCTAACCCTAACCCTTCCCCGAAGCCTGACCCTCACCCGTCCCCTAATCCTAACCCGTACGCTGACACTAACCCGCGCCCTCACACGTACGCTCCCCCTAAAGCGTTGTCGTACCCTCACCTGGACCCTAAACCGTCCCCGTCCCCTAACCCTAACCCTAGCCCGAACCCTAACCCTAACCCTTCCCCGAAGCCTGACCCTCACCCGTCCCCTAATCCTAACCCGTACGCTGACACTAATCCGCGCCCTCACACGTACGCTCCCAATAAAGCGTTGTCGTACCCTCACCTGGACCCTAAACCGTCCCCGTCCCCTAACCCTAACCCTAGCCCGAACCCTAACCCTAACCCTTCCCCGAAGCCTGACCCTCACCCGTCCCCTAATCCTAACCCGTACGCTGACACTAACCCGCGCCCTCACACGTACGCTCCCCCTGAAGCGTTGTCGTACCCTCACCTGGACCCTAAACCGTCCCCGTCCCCTAACCCTAACCCTAGCCCGAACCCTAACCCTAACCCTTCCCCAAGCCTGACCCTCACCCGTCCCCTAATCCTAACCCGTACGCTGACACTAACCCGCGCCCTCACACGTACGCTCCCCCTAAAGCGTTGTCGTACCCTCACCTGGACCCTAAACCGTCCCCGTCCCCTAACCCTAACCCTAGCCCGAACCCTAACCCTAACCCTTCCCCGAAGCCTGACCCTCACCCGTCCCCTAATCCTAACCCGTACGCTGACACTAACCCGCGCCCTCACACGTACGCTCCCCCTAAAGCGTTGTCGTACCCTCACCTGGACCCTAAACCGTCCCCGTCCCCTAACACTAACCCTAGCCCGAACCCTAACCCTAACCCTTCCCCGAAGCCTGACCCTCACCCGTCCCCTAATCCTAACCCGTACGCTGACACTAACCCGCGCCCTCACACGTACGCTCCCCCTAAAGCGTTGTCGTACCCTCACCTGGACCCTAAACCCTCCCCGTTTCCTAACCCTAACCCTAGCCCGAACCCTAACCCTAACCCTTCCCCGAAGCCTGACCCTCACCCGTCCCCTAATTCTAACCCGTACGCTGACACTAACTGGCGCCCTCACACGTACGCTCCCCCTAAAGCGTTGTCGTACCCTCACCTGGACCCTAAACCGTCCCCGTCCCCTAACCCTAACCCTAGCCCGAACCCTAACCCTAACCCTTCCCTGAAGCCTGACCCTCACACGTCCCCTAATCCTAACCCGTACGCTGACACTAACCCGTGCCCTCACACGTACGCTCCCCCTAACGCGTTGTCGTACCCTCACCTGGACCCTAAACCGTCCCCGTCCCCTAACCCTAACCCTAGCCCGAACCCTAACCCTAACCCTTCCCCGAAGCCTGACCCTCACCCGTCCCCTAATCCTAACCCGTACGCTGACACTAACCCGCGCCCTCACACGTACGCTCCCCCTAAAGCGTTGTCGTACCCTCACCTGGACCCTAAACCGTCCCCGTCCCCTAACCCTAACCCTAGCCCGAACCCTAACCCTAACCCTTCCCCGAAGCCTGACCCTCACCCGTCCCCTAATCCTAACCCGTACGCTGACACTAACCCGCGCCCTCACACGTACGCTCCCCCTAAAGCGTTGTCGTACCCTCACCTGGACCCTAAACCGTCCCCGTCCCCTAACCCTAACCCTAGCCCGAACCCTAACCCTAACCCTTCCCCGAAGCCTGACCCTCACCCGTCCCCTAATCCTAACCCGTACGCTGACACTACCCGCGCCCTCACACGTACGCTCCCAATAAAGCGTTGTCGTACCCTCACCTGGACCCTAAACCGTCCCCGTCCCCTAACCGTAACCCTAGCCCGAACCCTAACCCTAACACTTCCCCGAAGCCTGACCCTCACCCGTCCCCTAATCCTAATCCGTACGCTGACACTAACCCGCGCCCTCACACGTACGCTCCCCCTGAAGCGTTGTCGTACCCTCACCTGGACCCTAAACCGTCCCCGTCCCCTAACCCTAACCCTAGCCCGAACCCTAACCCTAACCCTTCCCCAAGCCTGACCCTCACCCGTCCCCTAATCCTAACCCGTACGCTGACACTAACCCGCGCCCTCACACGTACGCTCCCCCTAAAGCGTTGTCGTACCCTCACCTGGACCCTAAACCGTCCCCGTCCCCTAACCCTAACCCTAGCCCGAACCCTAACCCTAACCCTTCCCCGAAGCCTGACCCTCACCCGTCCCCTAATCCTAACCCGTACGCTGACACTAACCCGCGCCCTCACACGTACGCTCCCCCTAAAGCGTTGTCGTACCCTCACCTGGACCCTAAACCGTCCCCGTCCCCTAACCCTAACCCTAGCCCGAACCCTAACCCTAACCCTTCCCCGAAGCCTGACCCTCACCCGTCCCCTAATCCTAACCCGTACGCTGACACTAACCCGCGCCCTCACACGTACGCTCCCAATAAAGCGTTGTCGTACCCTCACCTGGACCCTAAACCGTCCCCGTCCCCTAACCCTAACCCTAGCCCGAACCCTAACCCTAACCCTTCCCCGAAGCCTGACCCTCACCCGTCCCCTAATCCTAACCCGTACGCTGACACTAACCCGCGCCCTCACACGTACGCTCCCCCTAAAGCGTTGTCGTACCCTCACCTGGACCCTAAACCGTCCCCGTTTCCTAACCCTAACCCTAGCCCGAACCCTAACCCTAACCCTTCCCCGAAGCCTGACCCTCACCCGTCCCCTAATACTAACCCGTACGCTGACACTAACTGGCGCCCTCACACGTACGCTCCCCCTAAAGCGTTGTCGTACCCTCACCTGGACCCTAAACCGTCCCCGTCCCCTAACCCTAACCCTAGCCCGAACCCTAACCCTAACCCTTCCCCGAAGCCTGACCCTCACACGTCCCCTAATCCTAACCCGTACGCTGACACTAACCCGCGCCCTCACACGTACGCTCCGCCTAACGCGTTGTCGTACCCTCACCTGGACCCTAAACCGTCCCCGTCCCCTAACCCTAACCCTAGCCCGAACCCTAACCCTAACCCTTCCCCGAAGCCTGACCCTCACCCGTCCCCTAATCCTAACCCGTACGCTGACACTAACCCGCGCCCTCACACGTACGCTCCCCTTAAAGCGTTTTCGTACCCTCACCTGGACCCTAAACCGTCCCCGTCCCCTAACCCTAACCCTAGCCCGAACCCTAACCCTAACCCTTCCCCGAAGCCTGACCCTCACCCGTCCCCTAATCCTAACCCGTACGCTGACACTAACCCGCGCCCTCACACGTACGCTCCCCCTAAATCGTTGTCGTACCCTCACCTGGACCCTAAACCGTCCCCGTCCCCTAACCCTAACCCTAGCCCGAACCCTAACCCTAACCCTTCCCCGAAGCCTGACCCTCACCCGTCCCCTAATCCTAACCCGTACGCTGACACTAACCCGCGCCCTCACACGTACGCTCCCCCTACAGCGTTGTCGTACCCTCACCTGGACCCTAAACCGTCCCCGTCCCCTAACCCTAACCCTAGACCGAACCCTAACCCTAACCCTTCCCCGAAGCCTGACCCTCACCCGTCCCCTAATCCTAACCCTTACGCTGACACTAACCCGCGCCCTCACACGTACGCTCCCCCTAAAGCGTTGTCGTACCCTCACCTGGACCCTAAACCGTCCCCGTCCCCTAACCCTAACCCTAGCCCGAACCCTAACCCTAACCCTTCCCCGAAGCCTGACCCTCCCCCGTCCCCTAATCCTAACCCGTACGCTGACACTAACCCGCGCCCTCACACGTACGCTCCCCCTAAATCGTTGTCGTACCCTCACCTCACCCTAAACCGTCCCCGTCCCCTAACCCTAACCCTAGCCCGAACCCTAACCCTAACCCTTCCCCGAAGCCTGACCCTCACCCGTCCCCTAATCCTAACCCGTACGCTGACACTAACCCGCGCCCTCACACGTACGCTCCCCCTAAAGCGTTGTCGTACCCTCACCTGGACCCTAAACCGTCCCCGTCCCCTAACCCTAACCCTATCCCGAACCCTAACCCTAACCCTTCCCCGAAGCCTGACCCTCACCCGTCCCCTAATCCTAACCCGTACGCTGACACTAACCCGCGCCCTCACACGTACGCTCCCCCTAAAGCGTTGTCGTACCCTCACCTGGACCCTAAACCGTCCCCGTCCCCTAACCCTAACCCTATCCCGAACCCTAACCCTAACCCTTCCCCGAAGCCTGACCCTCACCCGTCCCCTAATCCTAACCCGTACGCTGACACTAACCCGCGCCCTCACACGTACGCTCCCCCTAAAGCGTTGTCGTACCCTCACCTGGACCCTAAACCGTCCCCGTCCCCTAACCCTAACCCTAGCCCGAACCCTAACCCTAACCCTTCCCCGAAGCCTGACCCTCACCCGTCCCCTAATCCTAACCCGTACGCTGACACTAACCCGCGCCCTCACACGTACGCTCCCCCTAAAGCGTTGTCGTACCCTCACCTGGACCCTAAACCGTCCCCGTCCCCTAACCCTAACCCTAGCCCGAACCCTAACCCTAACCCTTCCCCGAAGCCTGACCCTCACCCGTCCCCTAATCCTAACCCGTACGCTGACACTAACCCGCGCCCTCACACGTACGCTCCCCCTAAAGCGTTGTCGTACCCTCACCTGGACCCTAAACCGTCCCCGTCCCCTAACCCTAACCCTAGCCCGAACCCTAACCCTAACCCTTCCCCGAAGCCTGACCCTCACCCGTCCCCTAATCCTAACCCGTACGCTGACACTAACCCGCGCCCTCACACGTACGCTCCCCCTAAAGCGTTGTCGTACCCTCACCTGGACCCTAAACCCTCCCCATCCCCTAACCCTAACCCTAGCCCGAACCCTAACCCTAACCCTTCCCCGAAGCCTGACCCTCACCCGTCCCCTAATTCTAACCCGTACGCTGACACTAACCGGCGCCCTCACACGTACGCTCCCCCTAAAGCGTTGTCGTACCCTCACCTGGACCCTAAACCGTCCCCGTCCCCTAACCCTAACCCTAGCCCGAACCCTAACCCTAACCCTTCCCCGAAGCCTGACCCTCACACGTCCCCTAATCCTAACCCGTACGCTGACACTAACACGCGCTCTCACACGTACGCTCCCCCTAACGCGTTGTCGTACCCTCACCTGGACCCTAAACCGTCCCCGTCCCCTAACCCTAACCCTAGCCCGAACCCTAACCCTAACCCTTCCCCGAAGCCTGACCCTCACCCGTCCCCTAATCCTAACCCGTACGCTGACACTAACCCGCGCCCTCACACGTACGCTCCCCCTAAAGCGTTGTCGTACCCTCACCTGGACCCTAAACCGTCCCCGTCCCCTAACCCTAACCCTAGCCCGAACCCTAACCCTAACCCTTCCCCGAAGCCTGACCCTCACCCGTCCCCTAATCCTAACCCGTACGCTGACACTAACCCGCGCCCTCACACGTACGCTCCCCCTAAAGCGTTGTCGTACCCTCACCTGGACCCTAAACCGTCCCCGTCCCCTAACCCTAACCCTAGCCCGAACCCTAACCCTAACCCTTCCCCGAAGCCTGACCCTCACCCGTCCCCTAATCCTAACCCGTACGCTGACACTAACCCGCGCCCTCACACGTACGCTCCCCCTAAAGCGTTGTCGTACCGTCACCTGGACCCTAAACCGTCCCCGTCCCCTAACCCTAACCCTAGCCCGAACCCTAACCCTAACCCTTCCCCGAAGCCTGACCCTCACCCGTCCCCTAATCCTAACCCGTACGCTGACACTAACCCGCGCCCTCACACGTACGCTCCCCCTAAAGCGTTTTCGTACCCTCACCTGGACCCTAAACCGTCCCCGTCCCCTAACCCTAACCCTAGCCCGAACCCTAACCCTAACCCTTCCCCGAAGCCTGACCCTCACCCGTCCCCTAATCCTAACCCGTACGCTGACACTAACCCGCGCCCTCACACGTACGCTCCCCCTAAAGCGTTTTCGTACCCTCACCTGGACCCTAAACCGTCCCCGTCCCCTAACCCTAACCCTAGCCCGAACCCTAGCCTTAACCCTTCCCCGAAGCCTGACCCTCACCCGTCCCCTAATCCTAACCCGTACGCTGACACTAACCCGCGCCCTCACACGTACGCTCCCCCTAAAGCGTTGTCGTACCCTCACCTGAACCCTAAACCGTCCCCGTCCCCTAACCCTAACCCTAGCCCGAACCCTAACCCTAACCCTTCCCCGAAGCCTGACCCTCACCCGTCCCCTAATCCTAACCCGTACGCTGACACTAACCCGCGCCCTCACACGTACGCTCCCCCTAAAGCGTTGTCGTACCCTCACCTGGACCCTAAACCGTCCCCGTCCCCTAACCCTAACCCTAGCCCGAACCCTAACCCTAACCCTTCCCCGAAGCCTGACCCTCACCCGTCCCCTAAACCTAACCCGTACGCTGACACTAACCCGCGCCCTCACACGTACGCTCCCCCTAAAGCGTTGTCGTACCCTCACCTGGACCCTAATCCCTCTTCGTTTCCTAACCCTAACCCTAGCCCGAACCCTAACCCTAACCCTTCCCCGAAGCCTGACCCTCACCCGTCCCCTAATTCTAACCCGTACGCTGACACTAACCGGCGCCCTCACACGTACGCTCCCCCTAAAGCGTTGTCGTACCCTCACCTGGACCCTAAACCGTCCCCGTCCCCTAACCCTAACCCTAGCCCGAACCCTAACCCTAACCCTTCCCCGAAGCCTGACCCTCACACGTCCCCTAATCCTAACCCGTACGCTGACACTAACCCGCGCCCTCACACGTACGCTCCCCCTAACGAGTTGTCGTACCCTCACCTGGACCCTAAACCGTCCCCGTCCCCTAACCCTAACCCTAGCCCGAACCCTAACCCTAACCCTTCCCCGAAGCCTGACCCTCACCCGTCCCCTAATCCTAACCCGTACGCTGACACTAACCCGCGCCCTCACACGTACGCTCCCCCTAAAGCGTTGTCGTACCCTCACCTGGACCCTAAACCGTCCCCGTCCCCTAACCCTAACCCTAGCCCGAACCCTAACCCTAACCCTTCCCCGAAGCCTGACCCTCACCCGTCCCCTAATCCTAACCCGTACGCTGACACTAACCCGCGCCCTCACACGTACGCTCCCCCTAAAGCGTTGTCGTACCCTCACCTGGACCCTAAACCGTCCCCGTCCCCTAACCCTAACCCTAGCCCGAACCCTAACCCTAACCCTTCCCCGAAGCCTGACCCTCACCCGTCCCCTAATCCTAACCCGTACGCTGACACTAACCCGCGCCCTCACACGTACGCTCCCCCTAAAGCGTTGTCGTACCCTCACCTGGACCCTAAACCGTCCCCGTCCCCTAACCCTAACCCTAGCCCGAACCCTAACCCTAACCCTTCCCCGAAGCCTGACCCTCACCCGTCCCCTAATCCTAACCCGTACGCTGACACTAACCCCCGCCCTCACTCGTACGCTCCCCCTGAAGCGTTGTCGTACCCTCACCTGGACCCTAAACCGTCCCCGTCCCCTAACCCTAACCCTAGCCCGAACCCTAACCCTAACCCTTCCCCAAGCCTGACCCTCACCCGTCCCCTAATCCTAACCCGTACGCTGACACTAACCCGCGCCCTCACACGTACGCTCCCCCTAAAGCGTTGTCGTACCCTCACCTGGACCCTAAACCGTCCCCGTCCCCTAACCCTAACCCTAGCCCGAACCCTAACCCTAACCCTTCCCCGAAGCCTGACCCTCACCCGTCCCCTAATCCTAACCCGTACGCTGACACTAACCCGCGCCCTCACACGTACGCTCCCCCTAAAGCGTTGTCGTACCCTCACCTGGACCCTAAACCGTCCCCGTCCCCTAACCCTAACCCTAGCCCGAACCCTAACCCTAACCCTTCCCCGAAGCCTGACCCTCACCCGTCCCCTAATCCTAACCCGTACGCTGACACTAACCCGCGCCCTCACACGTACGCTCCCCCTAAAGCGTTTTCGTACCCTCACCTGGACCCTAAACCGTCCCCGTCCCCTAACCCTAACCCTAGCCCGAACCCTAACCCTAACCCTTCCCCGAAGTCTGACCCTCACCCGTCCCCTAATCCTAACCCGTACGCTGACACTAACCCGCGCCCTCACACGTACGCTCCCCCTAAAGCGTTTTCGTACCCTCACCTGGACCCTAAACCGTCCCCGTCCCCTAACCCTAACCCTAGCCCGAACCCTAACCTTAACCCTTCCCCGAAGCCTGACCCTCACCCGTCCCCTAATCCTAACCGGTACGCTGACACTAACCCGCGCCCTCACACGTACGCTCCCCCTAAAGCGTTGTCGTACCCTCACCTGGACCCTAAACCGTCCCCGTCCCCTAACCCTAACCCTAGACCGAACCCTAACCCTAACCCTTCCCCGAAGCCTGACCCTCACCCGTCCCCTAATCCTAACCCGTACGCTGACACTAACCCGCGCCCTCACACGTACGCTCCCCCTAAAGCGTTGTCGTACCCTCACCTGGACCCTAAACCTTCCCCGTCCCCTAACCCTAACCCTAGCCCGAACCCTAACCCTAACCCTTCCCCGAAGCCTGACCCTCACCCGTCCCCTAATCCTAACCCGTACGCTGACACTAACCCGCGCCGTCACACGTACGCTCCCCCTAAAGCGTTGTCGTACCCTCACCTGGACCCTAAACCGTCCCCGTCCCCTAACCCTAACCCTATCCCGAACCCTAACCCTAACCCTTCCCCGAAGCCTGACCCTCACCCGTCCCCTAATCCTAACCCGTACGCTGACACTAACCCGCGCCCTCACACGTACGCTCCCCCTAAAGCGTTGTTGTACCCTCACCTGGACCCTAAACCGTCCCCGTCCCCTAACCCTAACCCTAGCCCGAACCCTAACCCTAACCCTTCCCCGAAGCCTGACCCTCACCCGTCCCCTAATCCTAACCCGTACGCTGACACTAACCCACGCCCTCACACGTACGCTCCCCCTAAAGCGTTGTCGTACCCTCACCTGGACCCTAAACCGTCCCCGTCCCCTAACCCTAACCCTAGCCCGAACCCTAACCCTAACCCTTCCCCGAAGCCTGACCCTCACCCGTCCCCTAATCCTAACTCGTACGCTGACACTAACCCGCGCCCTCACACGTACGCTCCCCCTAAAGCGTTGTCGTACCCTCACCTGGACCCTAAACCGTCCCCATCCCCTAACCCTAACCCTAGCCCGAACCCTAACCCTAACCCTTCCCCGAAGCCTGACCCTCACCCGTCCCCTAATCCTAACCCGTACGCTGACAATAACCCGCGCCCTCACACGTACGCTCCCCCTAAAGCGTTGTCGTACCCTCACCTGGACCCTAAACCCTCCCCGTTTCCTAACCCTAACCCTAGCCCGAACCCTAACCCTAACCGTTCCCCGAAGCCTGACCCTCACCCGTCCCCTAATCCTAACCCGTACGCTGGCACTAACCCACGCCCTCACACGTACGCTCCCCCTAAAGCGTTGTCGTACCCTCACCTGGACCCTAAACCGTCCCCGTCCCCTAACCCTAACCCTAGCCCGAACCCTAACCCTAACCCTTCCCCGAAGCCTGACCCTCACCCGTCCCCTAATCCTAACCCGTACGCTGACACTAACCCGCGCCCTCACACGTACGCTCCCCCTAAAGCGTTGTCGTACCCTCACCTGGACCCTAAACCGTCCCCGTCCCCTAACCCTAACCCTAGCCCGAACCCTAACCCTAACCCTTCCCCGAAGCCTGACCCTCACCCGTCCCCTAATCCTAACCCGTACGCTGACACTAACCCGCGCCCTCACACGTACGCTCCCCCTAAAGCGTTTTCGTACCCTCACCTGGACCCTAAACCGTCCCCGTCCCCTAACCCTAACCCTAGCCCGAACCCTAACCCTAACCCTTCCCCGAAGCCTGACCCTCACCCGTCCCCTAATCCTAACCCGTACGCTGACACTAACCCGCGCCCTCACACGTACGCTCCCCCTAAAGCGTTTTCGTACCCTCACCTGGACCCTAAACCGTCCCCGTCCCTTAACCCTAACCCTAGCCCGAACCCTAACCTTAACCCTTCCCCGAAGCCTGACCCTCACCCGTCCCCTAATCCTAACCCGTACGCTGACACTAACCCGCGCTCTCACACGTACGCTCCCCCTAAAGCGTTGTCGTACCCTCACCTGGACCCTAAACCGTCCCCGTCCCCTAACCCTAACCCTATCCCGAACCCTAACCCTAACCCTTCCCCGAAGCCTGACCCTCACCCGTCCCCTAATCCTAACCCGTACGCTGACACTAACCCGCGCCCTCACACGTACGCTCCCCCTAAAGCGTTGTCGTACCCTCACCTGGACCCTAAACCGTCCCCGTCCCCTAACCCTAACCCTAGCCTGAACCCTAACCCTAACCCTTCCCCGAAGCCTGACCCTCACCCGTCCCCTAATCCTAACCCGTACGCTGACACTAACCCGCGCCCTCACACGTACGCTCCCCCTAAAGCGTTGTCGTACCCTCACCTGGACCCTAAACCGTCCCCGTCCCCTAACCCTAACCCTAGCCCGAACCCTAACCCTAACCCTTCCCCGAAGCCTGACCCTCACCCGTCCCCTAATCCTAACCCGTACGCTGACACTAACCCGCGCCCTCACACGTACGCTCCCCCTAAAGCGTTGTCGTACCCTCACCTGGACCCTAAACCGTCCCCGTCCCCTAACCCTAACCCTAGCCCGAACCCTAACCCTAACCCTTCCCCGAAGCCTGACCCTCACCCGTCCCCTAATCCTAACCCGTACGCTGACACTAACCCGCGCCCTCACACGTACGCTCCCCCTAAAGCGTTGTCGTACCCTCACCTGGACCCTAAACCCTCCCCGTTTCCTAACCCTAACCCTAGCCCGAACCCTAACCCTAACCCTTCCCCGAAGCCTGACCCTCACCCGTCCCCTAATTCTAACCCGTACACTGACACTAACTGGCGCCCTCACACGTACGCTCCCCCTAAAGCGTTGTCGTACCCTCACCTGGACCCTAAACCGTCCCCGTCCCCTAACCCTAACCCTAGCCCGAACCCTAACCCTAACCCTTCCCTGAAGCCTGACCCTCACACGTCCCCTAATCCTAACCCGTACGCTGACACTAACCCGCGCCCTCACACGTACGCTCCCCCTAACGCGTTGTCGTACCCTCACCTGGACCCTAAACCGTCCCCGTCCCCTAACCCTAACCCTAGCCCGAACCCTAACCCTAACCCTTCCCCGAAGCCTGACCCTCACCCGTCCCCTAATCCTAACCCGTACGCTGACACTAACCCGCGCCCTCACACGTACGCTCCCCCTAAAGCGTTGTCGTACCCTCACCTGGACCCTAAACCGTCCCCGTCCCCTAACCCTAACCCTAGCCCGAACCCTAACCCTAACCCTTCCCCGAAGCCTGACCCTCACCCGTCCCCTAATCCTAACCCGTACGCTGACACTAACCCGCGCCCTCACACGTACGCTCCCCCTAAAGCGTTGTCGTACCCTCACCTGGACCCTAAACCGTCCCCGTCCCCTAACCCTAACCCTAGCCCGAACCCTAACCCTAACCCTTCCCCGAAGCCTGACCCTCACCCGTCCCCTAATCCTAACCCGTACGCTGACACTAACCCGCGCCCTCACACGTACGCTCCCAATAAAGCGTTGTCGTACCCTCACCTGGACCCTAAACCGTCCCCGTCCCCTAACCCTAACCCTAGCCCGAACCCTAACCCTAACCCTTCCCCGAAGCCTGACCCTCACCCGTCCCCTAATCCTAACCCGTACGCTGACACTAACCCGCGCCCTCACACGTACGCTCCCCCTGAAGCGTTGTCGTACCCTCACCTGGACCCTAAACCGTCCCCGTCCCCTAACCCTAACCCTAGCCCGAACCCTAACCCTAACCCTTCCCCAAGCCTGACCCTCACCCGTCCCCTAATCCTAACCCGTACGCTGACACTAACCCGCGCCCTCACACGTACGCTCCCCCTAAAGCGTTGTCGTACCCTCACCTGGACCCTAAACCGTCCCCGTCCCCTAACCCTAACCCTAGCCCGAACCCTAACCCTAACCCTTCCCCGAAGCCTGACCCTCACCCGTCCCCTAATCCTAACCCGTACGCTGACACTAACCCGCGCCCTCACACGTACGCTCCCCCTAAAGCGTTGTCGTACCCTCACCTGGACCCTAAACCGTCCCCGTCCCCTAACACTAACCCTAGCCCGAACCCTAACCCTAACCCTTCCCCGAAGCCTGACCCTCACCCGTCCCCTAATCCTAACCCGTACGCTGACACTAACCCGCGCCCTCACACGTACGCTCCCCCTAAAGCGTTGTCGTACCCTCACCTGGACCCTAAACCCTCCCCGTTTCCTAACCCTAACCCTAGCCCGAACCCTAACCCTAACCCTTCCCCGAAGCCTGACCCTCACCCGTCCCCTAATTCTAACCCGTACGCTGACACTAACTGGCGCCCTCACACGTACGCTCCCCCTAAAG
Source organism: Globicephala melas (assembly GCF_963455315.2). Taxonomy (NCBI): domain Eukaryota; kingdom Metazoa; phylum Chordata; class Mammalia; order Artiodactyla; family Delphinidae; genus Globicephala; species Globicephala melas. Next base: position 797,129 of record NW_027207231.1, on the reverse strand, counting down.
CGTTGTCGTACCCTCACCTGGACCCTAAACCGTCCCCGTCCCCTAACCCTAACCCTAGCCCGAACCCTAACCCTAACCCTTCCCTGAAGCCTGACCCTCACACGTCCCCTAATCCTAACCCGTACGCTGACACTAACCCGTGCCCTCACACGTACGCTCCCCCTAACGCGTTGTCGTACCCTCACCTGGACCCTAAACCGTCCCCGTCCCCTAACCCTAACCCTAGCCCGAACCCTAACCCTAACCCTTCCCCGAAGCCTGACCCTCACCCGTCCCCTAATCCTAACCCGTACGCTGACACTAACCCGCGCCCTCACACGTACGCTCCCCCTAAAGCGTTGTCGTACCCTCACCTGGACCCTAAACCGTCCCCGTCCCCTAACCCTAACCCTAGCCCGAACCCTAACCCTAACCCTTCCCCGAAGCCTGACCCTCACCCGTCCCCTAATCCTAACCCGTACGCTGACACTAACCCGCGCCCTCACACGTACGCTCCCCCTAAAGCGTTGTCGTACCCTCACCTGGACCCTAAACCGTCCCCGTCCCCTAACCCTAACCCTAGCCCGAACCCTAACCCTAACCCTTCCCCGAAGCCTGACCCTCACCCGTCCCCTAATCCTAACCCGTACGCTGACACTACCCGCGCCCTCACACGTACGCTCCCAATAAAGCGTTGTCGTACCCTCACCTGGACCCTAAACCGTCCCCGTCCCCTAACCGTAACCCTAGCCCGAACCCTAACCCTAACACTTCCCCGAAGCCTGACCCTCACCCGTCCCCTAATCCTAATCCGTACGCTGACACTAACCCGCGCCCTCACACGTACGCTCCCCCTGAAGCGTTGTCGTACCCTCACCTGGACCCTAAACCGTCCCCGTCCCCTAACCCTAACCCTAGCCCGAACCCTAACCCTAACCCTTCCCCAAGCCTGACCCTCACCCGTCCCCTAATCCTAACCCGTACGCTGACACTAACCCGCGCCCTCACACGTACGCTCCCCCTAAAGCGTTGTCGTACCCTCACCTGGACCCTAAACCGTCCCCGTCCCCTAACCCTAACCCTAGCCCGAACCCTAACCCTAACCCTTCCCCGAAGCCTGACCCTCACCCGTCCCCTAATCCTAACCCGTACGCTGACACTAACCCGCGCCCTCACACGTACGCTCCCCCTAAAGCGTTGTCGTACCCTCACCTGGACCCTAAACCGTCCCCGTCCCCTAACCCTAACCCTAGCCCGAACCCTAACCCTAACCCTTCCCCGAAGCCTGACCCTCACCCGTCCCCTAATCCTAACCCGTACGCTGACACTAACCCGCGCCCTCACACGTACGCTCCCCCTAAAGCGTTGTCGTACCCTCACCTGGACCCTAAACCGTCCCCGTCCCCTAACCCTAACCCTAGCCCGAACCCTAACCCTAACCCTTCCCCGAAGCCTGACCCTCACCCGTCCCCTAATCCTAACCCGTACGCTGACACTAACCCGCGCCCTCACACGTACGCTCCCAATAAAGCGTTGTCGTACCCTCACCTGGACCCTAAACCGTCCCCGTCCCCTAACCCTAACCCTAGCCCGAACCCTAACCCTAACCCTTCCCCGAAGCCTGACCCTCACCCGTCCCCTAATCCTAACCCGTACGCTGACACTAACCCGCGCCCTCACACGTACGCTCCCCCTGAAGCGTTGTCGTACCCTCACCTGGACCCTAAACCGTCCCCGTCCCCTAACCCTAACCCTAGCCCGAACCCTAACCCTAACCCTTCCCCAAGCCTGACCCTCACCCGTCCCCTAATCCTAACCCGTACGCTGACACTAACCCGCGCCCTCACACGTACGCTCCCCCTAAAGCGTTGTCGTACCCTCACCTGGACCCTAAACCGTCCCCGTCCCCTAACCCTAACCCTAGCCCGAACCCTAACCCTAACCCTTCCCCGAAGCCTGACCCTCACCCGTCCCCTAATCCTAACCCGTACGCTGACACTAACCCGCGCCCTCACACGTACGCTCCCCCTAAAGCGTTGTCGTACCCTCACCTGGACCCTAAACCGTCCCCGTCCCCTAACACTAACCCTAGCCCGAACCCTAACCCTAACCCTTCCCCGAAGCCTGACCCTCACCCGTCCCCTAATCCTAACCCGTACGCTGACACTAACCCGCGCCCTCACACGTACGCTCCCCCTAAAGCGTTGTCGTACCCTCACCTGGACCCTAAACCCTCCCCGTTTCCTAACCCTAACCCTAGCCCGAACCCTAACCCTAACCCTTCCCCGAAGCCTGACCCTCACCCGTCCCCTAATTCTAACCCGTACGCTGACACTAACTGGCGCCCTCACACGTACGCTCCCCCTAAAGCGTTGTCGTACCCTCACCTGGACCCTAAACCGTCCCCGTCCCCTAACCCTAACCCTAGCCCGAACCCTAACCCTAACCCTTCCCTGAAGCCTGACCCTCACACGTCCCCTAATCCTAACCCGTACGCTGACACTAACCCGTGCCCTCACACGTACGCTCCCCCTAACGCGTTGTCGTACCCTCACCTGGACCCTAAACCGTCCCCGTCCCCTAACCCTAACCCTAGCCCGAACCCTAACCCTAACCCTTCCCCGAAGCCTGACCCTCACCCGTCCCCTAATCCTAACCCGTACGCTGACACTAACCCGCGCCCTCACACGTACGCTCCCCCTAAAGCGTTGTCGTACCCTCACCTGGACCCTAAACCGTCCCCGTCCCCTAACCCTAACCCTAGCCCGAACCCTAACCCTAACCCTTCCCCGAAGCCTGACCCTCACCCGTCCCCTAATCCTAACCCGTACGCTGACACTACCCGCGCCCTCACACGTACGCTCCCAATAAAGCGTTGTCGTACCCTCACCTGGACCCTAAACCGTCCCCGTCCCCGTCCCCTAACCCTAGCCCGAACCCTAACCCTAACCCTTCCCCGAAGCCTGACCCTCACCCGTCCCCTAATCCTAATCCGTACGCTGACACTAACCCGCGCCCTCACACGTACGCTCCCCCTGAAGCGTTGTCGTACCCTCACCTGGACCCTAAACCGTCCCCGTCCCCTAACCCTAACCCTAGCCCGAACCCTAACCCTAACCCTTCCCCAAGCCTGACCCTCACCCGTCCCCTAATCCTAACCCGTACGCTGACACTAACCCACGCCCTCACACGTACGCTCCCCCTAAAGCGTTGTCGTACCCTCACCTGGACCCTAAACCGTCCCCGTCCCCTAACCCTAACCCTAGCCCGAACCCTAACCCTAACCCTTCCCCGAAGCCTGACCCTCACCCGTCCCCTAATCCTAACCCGTACGCTGACACTAACCCGCGCCCTCACACGTACGCTCCCCCTAAAGCGTTGTCGTACCCTCACCTGGACCCTAAACCGTCCCCGTCCCCTAACACTAACCCTAGCCCGAACCCTAACCCTAACCCTTCCCCGAAGCCTGACCCTCACCCGTCCCCTAATCCTAACCCGTACGCTGACACTAACCCGCGCCCTCACACGTACGCTCCCCCTAAAGCGTTGTCGTACCCTCACCTCGACCCTAAACCGTCCCCGTCCCCTAACCCTAACCCTAGCCCGAACCCTAACCCTAACCCTTCCCCGAAGCCTGACCCTCCCCCGTCCCCTAATCCTAACCCGTACGCTGACACTAACCCGCGCCCTCCCACGTACGCTCCCCCTAAATCGTTGTCGTACCCTCACCTGGACCCTAAACCGTCCCCGTCCCCTAACCCTAACCCTAGCCCGAACCCTAACCCTAACCCTTCCCCGAAGCCTGACCCTCACCCGTCCCCTAATCCTAACCCGTAGGCTGACACTAACCCGCGCCCTCACACGTACGCTCCCCCTACAGCGTTGTCGTACCCTCACCTGGACCCTAAACCGTCCCCGTCCCCTAACCCTAACCCTAGACCGAACCCTAACCCTAACCCTTCCCCGAAGCCTGACCCTCACCCGTCCCCTAATCCTAACCCGTACGCTGACACTAACCCGCGCCCTCACACGTACGCTCCCCCTAAAGCGTTGTCGTACCCTCACCTGGACCCTAAACCGTCCCCGTTTCCTAACCCTAACCCTAGCCCGAACCCTAACCCTAACACTTCCCCGAAGCCTGACCCTCACCCGTCCCCTAATCCTAACCCGTACGCTGACACTAACCGGCGCCCTCACACGTACGCTCCCCCTAAAGCGTTGTCGTACCCTCACCTGGACCCTAAACCGTCCCCGTCCCCTAACCCTAACCCTAGCCCGAACCCTAACCCTAACCCTTCCCCGAAGCCTGACCCTCACCCGTCCCCTAATCCTAACCCGTACGCTGACACTAACCCGCGCCCTCACACGTACGCTCCCCCTAAAGCGTTGTCGTACCCTCACCTGGACCCTAAACCGTCCCCGTTTCCTAACCCTAACCCTAGCCCGAACCCTAACCCTAACCCTTCCCCGAAGCCTGACCCTCACCCGTCCCCTAATACTAACCCGTACGCTGACACTAACTGGCGCCCTCACACGTACGCTCCCCCTAAAGCGTTGTCGTACCCTCACCTGGACCCTAAACCGTCCCCGTCCCCTAACCCTAACCCTAGACCGAACCCTAACCCTAACCCTTCCCCGAAGCCTGACCCTCACACGTCCCCTAATCCTAACCCGTACGCTGACACTAACCCGCGCCCTCACACGTACGCTCCGCCTAACGCGTTGTCGTACCCTCACCTGGACCCTAAACCGTCCCCGTCCCCTAACCCTAACCCTAGCCCGAACCCTAACCCTAACCCTTCCCCGAAGCCTGACCCTCACCCGTCCCCTAATCCTAACCCGTACGCTGACACTAACCCGCGCCCTCACACGTACGCTCCCCTTAAAGCGTTTTCGTACCCTCACCTGGACCCTAAACCGTCCCCGTCCCCTAACCCTAACCCTAGCCCGAACCCTAACCCTAACCCTTCCCCGAAGCCTGACCCTCACCCGTCCCCTAATCCTAACCCGTACGCTGACACTAACCCGCGCCCTCACACGTACGCTCCCCCTAAATCGTTGTCGTACCCTCACCTGGACCCTAAACCGTCCCCGTCCCCTAACCCTAACCCTAGCCCGAACCCTAACCCTAACCCTTCCCCGAAGCCTGACCCTCACCCGTCCCCTAATCCTAACCCGTACGCTGACACTAACCCGCGCCCTCACACGTACGCTCCCCCTACAGCGTTGTCGTACCCTCACCTGGACCCTAAACCGTCCCCGTCCCCTAACCCTAACCCTAGACCGAACCCTAACCCTAACCCTTCCCCGAAGCCTGACCCTCACCCGTCCCCTAATCCTAACCCTTACGCTGACACTAACCCGCGCCCTCACACGTACGCTCCCCCTAAAGCGTTGTCGTACCCTCACCTGGACCCTAAACCGTCCCCGTCCCCTAACCCTAACCCTAGCCCGAACCCTAACCCTAACCCTTCCCCGAAGCCTGACCCTCCCCCGTCCCCTAATCCTAACCCGTACGCTGACACTAACCCGCGCCCTCACACGTACGCTCCCCCTAAATCGTTGTCGTACCCTCACCTCACCCTAAACCGTCCCCGTCCCCTAACCCTAACCCTAGCCCGAACCCTAACCCTAACCCTTCCCCGAAGCCTGACCCTCACCCGTCCCCTAATCCTAACCCGTACGCTGACACTAACCCACGCCCTCACACGTACGCTCCCCCTACAGCGTTGTCGTACCCTCACCTGGACCCTAAACCGTCCCCGTCCCCTAACCCTAACCCTAGACCGAACCCTAACCCTAACCCTTCCCCGAAGCCTGACCCTCACCCGTCCCCTAATCCTAACCCGTACGCTGACACTAACCCGCGCCCTCACACGTACGCTCCCCCTAAAGCGTTGTCGTACCCTCACCTGGACCCTAAACCGTCCCCGTCCCCTAACCCTAACCCTAGCCCGAACCCTAACCCTAACACTTCCCCGGAGCCTGACCCTCACCCGTCCCCTAATCCTAACCCGTACGCTGACACTAACCCGCGCCCTCACACGTACGCTCCCCCTAAAGCGTTGTCGTACCCTCACCTGCACCCTAAACCGTCCCCGTCCCCTAACCCTAACCCTAGCCCGATCCCTAACCCTAACCCTTCCCCGAAGCCTGACCCTCACCCGTCCCCTAATCCTAACCCGTACGCCGACACTAACCCACGCCCTCACACGTACGCTCCCCCTAAAGCGTTGTCGTACCCTCACCTGGACCCTAAACCGTCCCCGTCCCCTAACCCTAACCCTAGCCCGAACCCTAACCCTAACCCTTCCCCGAAGCCTGACCCTCACCCGTCCCCTAATCCTAACCCGTACGCTGACACTAACCCGCGCCCTCACACGTACGCTCCCCCTAAAGTGTTGTCGTACCCTCACCTGGACCCTAAACCGTCCCCGTCCCCTAACCCAAACCCTAGCCCGAACCCTAACCCTAACACTTCCCCGAAGCCTGACCCTCACCCGTCCCCTAATCCTAACCCGTACGCTGACACTAACCGGCGCCCTCACACGTACGCTCCCCCTAAAGCGTTGTCGTACCCTCACCTGGACCCTAAACCGTCCCTGTCCCCTAACCCTAACCCTAGCCCGAAACCTAACCCTAACACTTCCCCGAAGCCTGACCCTCACCCGTCCCCTAATCCTAACCCGTACGCTGACACTAACCCACGCCCTCACACGTACGCTCCCCCTAAAGCGTTGTCGTACCCTCACCTGGACCCTAAACCGTCCCCGTCCCCTAACCCTAACCCTAGCCCGAACCCTAACCCTAACCCTTCCCCGAAGCCTGACCCTCACCCGTCCCCTAATCCTAACCCGTACGCTGACACTAACCCGCGCCCTCACACGTACGCTCCCCCTACAGCGTTGTCGTACCCTCACCTGGACCCTAAACCGTCCCCGTCCCCTAACCCTAACCCTAGCCCGAACCCTAACCCTAACCCTTCCCCGAAGCCTGACCCTCACCCGTCCCCTAATCCTAACCCGTACGCTGACACTAACCCGCGCCCTCACAGGTACGCTCCCCCTAAAGCGTTGTCGTACCCTCACCTGGACCCTAAACCGTCCCCGTCCCCTAACCCTAACCCTAGCCCGAACCCTAACCCTAACCCTTCCCCGAAGCCTGACCCTCACCCGTCCCCTAATCCTAACCCGTACGCTGACACTAACCCACGCCCTCACACGTACGCTCCCCCTAAAGCGTTGTCGTACCCTCACCTGGACCCTAAACCGTCCCCGTCCCCTAACCCTAACCCTAGCCCGAACCCTAACCCTAACCCTTCCCCGAAGCCTGACCCTCACCCGTCCCCTAATCCTAACCCGTACGCTGACACTAACCGGCGCCCTCACACGTACGCTCCCCCTAAAGCGTTGTCGTACCCTCACCTGGACCCTAAACCTTCCCCGTCCCCTAACCCTAACCCTAGACCGAACCCTAACCCTAACACTTCCCCGAAGACTTACCCTCACCCGTCCCCTAATCCTAACCCGTACGCTGACACTAACCCGAGCCCTCACACGTACACTCCCCCTAAAGCGTTGTCGTACCCTCACCTGGACCCTAAACCCTCCCCGTCCCCTAACCCTAACCCTAGCCCGAACCCTAACCCTAACCCTTCCCCGAAGCCTGACCCTCACCCGTCCCCTAATCCTAACCCGTACGCTGACACTAACCCGCGCCCTCACACGTACGCTCCCCCTAAAGCGTTGTCGTACCCTCACCTGGACCCTAAACCGTCCCCGTCCCGTAACCCTAACCGTAGCCCGAACCCTAATCCTAACCCTTCCCCGAAGCCTGACCCTCACCCGTCCCCTAATCCTAACCCGTACGCTGACAATCACCCGCGCCCTCACATGTACGCTCCCCCTAAAGCGTTGTCGTACCCTCACCTGGACCCTAAACCGTCCCCGTTCCCTAACCCTAACCCAAACCCTAACCCTAACCCTTCCCCAAAGCCTGACCCTCACCCGTCCCCTAATCCTAACCCGTACGCTGATACTAAGCCGCGCCCTCACACGTACGCTCCCCCTAAAGCGTTGTCGTACCCTCACCTGGACCCTAAACCGTCCCCGTCCCCTAACCCTAACCCTAGCCCGAACCCTAACCCTAACCCTTCCCCGAAGCCTGACCCTCACCCGTCCCCTAATCCTAACCCGTACGCTGACACTAACCCACGCCCTCACACGTACGCTCCCCCTACAACGTTGTCGTACCCTCACCTTGACCCTAAACCGTCCTCGTTTCCTAACCCTAACCCTAGCCCGAACCCTAACCCTAACCCTTCCCCGAAGCCTGACCCTCACCCGTCCCCTAATCCTAACTCGTACGCTGACACTAACCCGCGCCCTCACACGTACGCTCCCCCTAAAGCGTTGTCGTACCCTCATCTGGACCCTAAACCGTCCCCGTGCCCTAACCCTAACCCTAGCCCGAACCCTAACCCTAACCCTTCCCCGAAGCCTGAACCTCACCCGTCCCCTAATCCTAACCCGTACGCTGACACTAACCCGCGCCCTCACACGTACGCTCCCCCTAAACCGTTGTCGTACCCTCACCTGGACCCTAAACCTTCCCCGTCCCCTAACCCTAACCCTAGCCCGAACCCTAACCCTAACCCTTCCCCGAAGCCTGACCCTCACCCGTCCCCTAATCCTAACCCGTACGCTGACAATAACCCGCGCCCTCACACGTACGCTCCCCCTAAAGCGTTGTCGTACCCTCACCTGGACCCTAAACCGTCCCCGTCCCCTAACCCTAACCCTAGCCCGAACCCTAGCCCTAACCCTTCCCCGAAGCCTGACCCTCACCCGTCCCCTAATCCTAACCCGTACGCTGACACTAACCCGCGCCCTCACACTTACGCTCCCCCTAAAGCGTTGTCGTACCCTCACCTGGACCCTAAACCGTCCCCGTCCCCTAACCCTAACCCTAGCCCGAACCCTAACCCTAACACTTCCCCGAAGCCTGACCCTCACCCGTCCCCTAATCCTAACCCGTACGCTGACACTAACCCGCGCCCTCACACGTACGCTCCCCCTAAAGCGTTTTCGTACCCTCACCTGGACCCTAAACCGTCCCCGTCCCCTAACCCTAACCCTAGCCCGAACCCTAACCTTAACCCTTCCCCGAAGCCTGACCCTCACCCGTCCCCTAATCCTAACCCGTACGCTGACACTAACCAGCGCCCTCACACGTACGCTCCCCCTGAAGCGTTGTCGTACCCTCACCTGGACCCTAAACCGTCCCCGTCCCCTAACCCTAACCCTAGACCGAACCCTAACCCTAACCCTTCCCCGAAGCCTGACCCTCACCCGTCCCATAATCCTAAACCGTACGCTGACACTAACCCGCGCCCTCACACGTACGCTCCCCCTAAAGTGTTGTCGTCCCCTCACCTGGACCCTAAACCGTCCCCGTCCCCTAACCCTAACCCTAGCCCGAACCCTAACCCTAACACTTCCCCGACGCCTGACCCTCAGCCGTCCCCTAATCCTAACCCGTACGCTGACACTAACCCGCGCCCTCACACGTACGCTCCCCCTAAAGCGTTGTCATACCCTCACCTGGACCCTAAACCTTCCCCATCCCCTAACCCTAACCCTAGACCGAACCCTAACCCTAACACTTCCCCGAAGCCTGACCCTCACCCGTCCCCTAATCCTAACCCGTACGCTGACACTAACCCGCGCCCTCACACGTACGCTCCCCCTAAAGCGTTGTCGTACCCTCACCTGGACCCTAAACCGTCCCCGTCCCCTAACCCTAACCCTATCCCGAACCCTAACCCTAACCCTTCCCCGAAGCCTGACCCTCACCCGTGCCCTAATCCTAACCCGTACGCTGACACTAACCCGCGCCCTCACACGTACGCTCCCCCTAAAGCGTTGTCGTACCCTCACCTGGACCCTAAACCGTCCCCGTTTCCTAACCCTAACCCTAGCCCGAACCCTAACCCTAACCCTTCCCCGAAGCCTGACCCTCCCCCGTCCCCTAATCCTAACCCGTACGCTGACACTAACCAGCGCCCTCACACGTACGCTCCCCCTAAAGCGTTGTCGTACCCTCACCTGGACCCTAAACCGTCCCCGTCCCCTAACCCTAACCCTAGCCCGAACCCTAACCCTAACCCTTCCCCGAAGCCTGACCCTCACCCGTCCCCTAATCCTAACCCGTACGCTGACACTAACCCGCGCCCTCACACGTACGCTCCCCCTAAAGCGTTGTCGTACCCTCACCTGGACCCTAAACCGTCCCCGTCCCCTAACCCTAACCCTAGCCCGAACCCTAACCCTAACCCTTCCCCGAAGCCTGACCCTCACCCGTCCCCTAATCCTAACCCGTACGCTGACACTAACCCGCGCCCTCACACGTACGCTCCCCCTAAAGCGTTGTCGTACCCTCACCTGGACCCTAAACCGTCCCCGTCCCCTAACCCTAACCCTAGCCCGAACCCTAACCCTAACCCTTCCCCGAAGCCTGACCCTCACCCGTCCCCTAATCCTAACCCGTACGCTGACACTAACCCGCGCCCTCACACGTACGCTCCCCCTAAAGCGTTGTCGTACCCTCACCTGGACCCTAAACCGTCCCCGTGCCCTAGCCCTAACCCTAGCCCGAACCCTAACCCTAACCCTTCCCCGAAGCCTGACCCTCACCCGTCCCCTAATCCTAACCCGTACGCTGACACTAACCCGCGCCCTCACACGTACGCTCCCCCTAAAGCATTTTCGTACCCTCACCTGGACCCTAAACCGTCCCCGTCCCCTAACCCTAACCCTAGCCCGAACCCTAACCCTAACCCTTCCCCGAAGCCTGACCCTCACCCGTCCCCTAATCCTAACCCGTACGCTGACACTAACCCGCGCCCTCACACGTACGCTCCCCCTAAAGCGTTTTCGTACCCTCACCTGGACCCTAAACCGTCCCCGTCCCCTAACCCTAACCCTAGCCCGAACCCTAACCTTAACCCTTCCCCGAAGCCTGACCCTCACCCGTCCCCTAATCCTAACCCGTACGCTGACACTAACCCGCGCCCTCACACGTACGCTCCCCCTAAAGCGTTGTCGTACCCTCACCTGGACCCTAAACCGTCCCCGTCCCCTAACCCTAACCCTATCCCGAACCCTAACCCTAACCCTTCCCCGAAGCCTGACCCTCACCCGTCCCCTAATCCTAACCCGTACGCTGACACTAACCCGCGCCCTCACACGTACGCTCCCCCTAAAGCGTTGTCGTACCCTCACCTGGACCCTAAACCGTCCCCGTCCCCTAACCCTAAACCTAGCCCGAACCCTAACCCTAACCCTTCCCCGAAGCCTGACCCTCACCCGTCCCCTAATCCTAACCCGTACGCTGACACTAACCCGCGCCCTCACACGTACGCTCCCCCTAAAGCGTTGTCGTACCCTCACCTGGACCCTAAACCGTCCCCGTCCCCTAACCCTAACCCTAGCCCGAACCCTAACCCTAACCCTTCCCCGAAGCCTGACCCTCACCCGTCCCCTAATCCTAACCCGTACGCTGACACTAACCCGCGCCCTCACACGTACGCTCCCCCTAAAGCGTTGTCGTACCCTCACCTGGACCCTAAACCGTCCCCGTCCCCTAACCCTAACCCTAGCCCGAACCCTAACCCTAACCCTTCCCCGAAGCCTGACCCTCACCCGTCCCCTAATCCTAACCCGTACGCTGACACTAACCCACGCCCTCACACGTACGCTCCCCCTAAAGCGTTGTCGTACCCTCACCTGGACCCTAAACCCTCCCCATCCCCTAACCCTAACCCTAGCCCGAACCCTAACCCTAACACTTCCCCGAAGCCTGACCCTCACCCGTCCCCTAATTCTAACCCGTACGCTGACACTAACCGGCGCCCTCACACGTACGCTCCCCCTAAAGCGTTGTCGTACCCTCACCTGGACCCTAAACCGTCCCCGTCCCCTAACCCTAACCCTAGCCCGAACCCTAACCCTAACCCTTCCCCGAAGCCTGACCCTCACACGTCCCCTAATCCTAACCCGTACGCTGACACTAACCCGCGCCCTCACACGTACGCTCCCCCTAACGCGTTGTCGTACCCTCACCTGGACCCTAAACCGTCCCCGTCCCCTAACCCTAACCCTAGCCCGAACCCTAACCCTAACCCTTCCCCGAAGCCTGACCCTCACCCGTCCCCTAATCCTAACCCGTACGCTGACACTAACCCGCGCCCTCACACGTACGCTCCCCCTAAAGCGTTGTCGTACCCTCACCTGGACCCTAAACCGTCCCCGTCCCCTAACCCTAACCCTAGCCCGAACCCTAACCCTAACCCTTCCCCGAAGCCTGACCCTCACCCGTCCCCTAATCCTAACCCGTACGCTGACACTAACCCGCGCCCTCACACGTACGCTCCCCCTAAAGCGTTGTCGTACCCTCACCTGGACCCTAAACCGTCCCCGTCCCCTAACCCTAACCCTAGCCCGAACCCTAACCCTAACCCTTCCCCGAAGCCTGACCCTCACCCGTCCCCTAATCCTAACCCGTACGCTGACACTAACCCGCGCCCTCACACGTACGCTCCCCCTAAAGCGTTGTCGTACCGTCACCTGGACCCTAAACCGTCCCCGTCCCCTAACCCTAACCCTAGCCCGAACCCTAACCCTAACCCTTCCCCGAAGCCTGACCCTCACCCGTCCCCTAATCCTAACCCGTACGCTGACACTAACCCGCGCCCTCACACGTACGCTCCCCCTAAAGCGTTTTCGTACCCTCACCTGGACCCTAAACCGTCCCCGTCCCCTAACCCTAACCCTAGCCCGAACCCTAACCCTAACCCTTCCCCGAAGCCTGACCCTCACCCGTCCCCTAATCCTAACCCGTACGCTGACACTAACCCGCGCAATCACACGTACGCTCCCCCTAAAGCGTTTTCGTACCCTCACCTGGACCCTAAACCGTCCCCGTCCCCTAACCCTAACCCTAGCCCGAACCCTAGCCTTAACCCTTCCCCGAAGCCTGACCCTCACCCGTCCCCTAATCCTAACCCGTACGCTGACACTAACCCGCGCCCTCACACGTACGCTCCCCCTAAAGTGTTGTCGTACCCTCACCTGGACCCTAAACCGTCCCCGTCCCCTAACCCTAACCCTATCCCGAACCCTAACCCTAACCCTTCCCCGAAGCCTGACCCTCACCCGTCCCCTAATCCTAACCCGTACGCTGACACTAACCCGCGCCCTCACACGTACGCTCCCCCTAAAGCGTTGTCGTACCCTCACCTGGACCCTAAACCGTCCCCGTCCCCTAACCCTAACCCTAGCCCGAACCCTAACCCTAACCCTTCCCCGAAGCCTGACCCTCACCCGTCCCCTAATCCTAACCCGTACGCTGACACTAACCCGCGCCCTCACACGTACGCTCCCCGTAAAGCGTTGTCGTACCCTCACCTGGACCCTAAACCGTCCCCGTCCCCTAACCCTAACCCTAGCCCGAACCCTAACCCTAACCCTTCCCCGAAGCCTGACCCTCACCCGTCCCCTAATCCTAACCCGTACGCTGACACTAACCCGCGCCCTCACACGTACGCTCCCCCTAAAGCGTTGTCGTACCCTCACCTGGACCCTAAACCCTCCCCGTTTCCTAACCCTAACCCTAGCCCGAACCCTAACCCTAACCCTTCCCCGAAGCCTGACCCTCACCCGTCCCCTAATTCTAACCCGTACGCTGACACTAACCCGCGCCCTCACACGTACGCTCCCCCTAAAGCGTTGTCGTACCCTCACCTGGACCCTAAACCGTCCCCGTCCCCTAACCCTAACCCTATCCCGAACCCTAACCCTAACCCTTCCCCGAAGCCTGACCCTCACCCGTGCCCTAATCCTAACCCGTACGCTGACACTAACCCGCGCCCTCACACGTACGCTCCCCCTAAAGCGTTGTCGTACCCTCACCTGGACCCTAAACCGTCCCCGTTTCCTAACCCTAACCCTAGCCCGAACCCTAACCCTAACCCTTCCCCGAAGCCTGACCCTCCCCCGTCCCCTAATCCTAACCCGTACGCTGACACTAACCCGCGCCCTCACACGTACGCTCCCCCTAAAGCGTTGTCGTACCCTCACCTGGACCCTAAACCGTCCCCGTCCCCTAACCCTAACCCTAGCCCGAACCCTAACCCTAACCCTTCCCCGAAGCCTGACCCTCACCCGTCCCCTAATCCTAACCCGTACGCTGACACTAACCCGCGCCCTCACACGTACGCTCCCCCTAAAGCGTTGTCGTACCCTCACCTGGACCCTAAACCGTCCCCGTCCCCTAACCCTAACCCTAGCCCGAACCCTAACCCTAACCCTTCCCCGAAGCCTGACCCTCACCCGTCCCCTAATCCTAACCCGTACGCTGACACTAACCCGCGCCCTCACACGTACGCTCCCCCTAAAGCGTTGTCGTACCCTCACCTGGACCCTAAACCGTCCCCGTCCCCTAACCCTAACCCTAGCCCGAACCCTAACCCTAACCCTTCCCCGAAGCCTGACCCTCACCCGTCCCCTAATCCTAACCCGTACGCTGACACTAACCCGCGCCCTCACACGTACGCTCCCCCTAAAGCGTTGTCGTACCCTCACCTGGACCCTAAACCGTCCCCGTGCCCTAGCCCTAACCCTAGCCCGAACCCTAACCCTAACCCTTCCCCGAAGCCTGACCCTCACCCGTCCCCTAATCCTAACCCGTACGCTGACACTAACCCGCGCCCTCACACGTACGCTCCCCCTAAAGCGTTTTCGTACCCTCACCTGGACCCTAAACCGTCCCCGTCCCCTAACCCTAACCCTAGCCCGAACCCTAACCCTAACCCTTCCCCGAAGCCTGACCCTCACCCGTCCCCTAATCCTAACCCGTACGCTGACACTAACCCGCGCCCTCACACGTACGCTCCCCCTAAAGCGTTTTCGTACCCTCACCTGGACCCTAAACCGTCCCCGTCCCCTAACCCTAACCCTAGCCCGAACCCTAACCTTAACCCTTCCCCGAAGCCTGACCCTCACCCGTCCCCTAATCCTAACCCGTACGCTGACACTAACCCGCGCCCTCACACGTACGCTCCCCCTAAAGCGTTGTCGTACCCTCACCTGGACCCTAAACCGTCCCCGTCCCCTAACCCTAACCCTATCCCGAACCCTAACCCTAACCCTTCCCCGAAGCCTGACCCTCACCCGTCCCCTAATCCTAACCCGTACGCTGACACTAACCCGCGCCCTCACACGTACGCTCCCCCTAAAGCGTTGTCGTACCCTCACCTGGACCCTAAACCGTCCCCGTCCCCTAACCCTAACCCTAGCCCGAACCCTAACCCTAACCCTTCCCCGAAGCCTGACCCTCACCCGTCCCCTAATCCTAACCCGTACGCTGACACTAACCCGCGCCCTCACACGTACGCTCCCCCTAAAGCGTTGTCGTACCCTCACCTGGACCCTAAACCGTCCCCGTCCCCTAACCCTAACCCTAGCCCGAACCCTAACCCTAACCCTTCCCCGAAGCCTGACCCTCACCCGTCCCCTAATCCTAACCCGTACGCTGACACTAACCCGCGCCCTCACACGTACGCTCCCCCTAAAGCGTTGTCGTACCCTCACCTGGACCCTAAACCGTCCCCGTCCCCTAACCCTAACCCTAGCCCGAACCCTAACCCTAACCCTTCCCCGAAGCCTGACCCTCACCCGTCCCCTAATCCTAACCCGTACGCTGACACTAACCCGCGCCCTCACACGTACGCTCCCCCTAAAGCGTTGTCGTACCCTCACCTGGACCCTAAACCCTCCCCATCCCCTAACCCTAACCCTAGCCCGAACCCTAACCCTAACCCTTCCCCGAAGCCTGACCCTCACCCGTCCCCTAATTCTAACCCGTACGCTGACACTAACCGGCGCCCTCACACGTACGCTCCCCCTAAAGCGTTGTCGTACCCTCACCTGGACCCTAAACCGTCCCCGTCCCCTAACCCTAACCCTAGCCCGAACCCTAACCCTAACCCTTCCCCGAAGCCTGACCCTCACACGTCCCCTAATCCTAACCCGTACGCTGACACTAACCCGCGCCCTCACACGTACGCTCCCCCTAACGCGTTGTCGTACCCTCACCTGGACCCTAAACCGTCCCCGTCCCCTAACCCTAACCCTAGCCCGAACCCTAACCCTAACCCTTCCCCGAAGCCTGACCCTCACCCGTCCCCTAATCCTAACCCGTACGCTGACACTAACCCGCGCCCTCACACGTACGCTCCCCCTAAAGCGTTGTCGTACCCTCACCTGGACCCTAAACCGTCCCCGTCCCCTAACCCTAACCCTAGCCCGAACCCTAACCCTAACCCTTCCCCGAAGCCTGACCCTCACCCGTCCCCTAATCCTAACCCGTACGCTGACACTAACCCGCGCCCTCACACGTACGCTCCCCCTAAAGCGTTGTCGTACCCTCACCTGGACCCTAAACCGTCCCCGTCCCCTAACCCTAACCCTAGCCCGAACCCTAACCCTAACCCTTCCCCGAAGCCTGACCCTCACCCGTCCCCTAATCCTAACCCGTACGCTGACACTAACCCGCGCCCTCACACGTACGCTCCCCCTAAAGCGTTGTCGTACCGTCACCTGGACCCTAAACCGTCCCCGTCCCCTAACCCTAACCCTAGCCCGAACCCTAACCCTAACCCTTCCCCGAAGCCTGACCCTCACCCGTCCCCTAATCCTAACCCGTACGCTGACACTAACCCGCGCCCTCACACGTACGCTCCCCCTAAAGCGTTTTCGTACCCTCACCTGGACCCTAAACCGTCCCCGTCCCCTAACCCTAACCCTAGCCTGAACCCTAACCCTAACCCTTCCCCGAAGCCTGACCCTCACCCGTCCCCTAATCCTAACCCGTACGCTGACACTAACCCGCGCCCTCACACGTACGCTCCCCCTAAAGCGTTTTCGTACCCTCACCTGGACCCTAAACCGTCCCCGTCCCCTAACCCTAACCCTAGCCCGAACCCTAGCCTTAACCCTTCCCCGAAGCCTGACCCTCACCCGTCCCCTAATCCTAACCCGTACGCTGACACTAACCCGCGCCCTCACACGTACGCTCCCCCTAAAGTGTTGTCGTACCCTCACCTGGACCCTAAACCGTCCCCGTCCCCTAACCCTAACCCTATCCCGAACCCTAACCCTAACCCTTCCCCGAAGCCTGACCCTCACCCGTCCCCTAATCCTAACCCGTACGCTGACACTAACCCGCGCCCTCACACGTACGCTCCCCCTAAAGCGTTGTCGTACCCTCACCTGGACCCTAAACCGTCCCCGTCCCCTAACCCTAACCCTAGCCCGAACCCTAACCCTAACCCTTCCCCGAAGCCTGACCCTCACCCGTCCCCTAATCCTAACCCGTACGCTGACACTAACCCGCGCCCTCACACGTACGCTCCCCGTAAAGCGTTGTCGTACCCTCACCTGGACCCTAAACCGTCCCAGTCCCCTAACCCTAACCCTAGCCCGAACCCTAACCCTAACCCTTCCCCGAAGCCTGACCCTCACCCGTCCCCTAATCCTAACCCGTATGCTGACACTAACCCGCGCCCTCACACGTACGCTCCCCCTAAAGCGTTGTCGTACCCTCACCTGGACCCTAAACCCTCCCCGTTTCCTAACCCTAACCCTAGCCCGAACCCTAACCCTAACCCTTCCCCGAAGCCTGACCCTCACCCGTCCCCTAATTCTAACCCGTACGCTGACACTAACCCGCGCCCTCACACGTACGCTCCCCCTAAAGCGTTGTCGTACCCTCACCTGGACCCTAAACCGTCCCCGTCCCCTAACCCTAACCCTAGCCCGAACCCTAACCCTAACCCTTCCCCGAAGCCTGACCCTCACACGTCCCCTAATCCTAACCCGTACGCTGACACTAACCCGCGCCCTCACACGTACGCTCCCCCTAACGCGTTGTCGTACCCTCACCTGGACCCTAAACCGTCCCCGTCCCCTAACCCTAACCCTAGCCCGAACCCTAACCCTAACCCTTCCCCGAAGCCTGACCCTCACCCGTCCCCTAATCCTAACCCGTACGCTGACACTAACCTGCGCCCTCACACGTACGCTCCCCCTAAAGCGTTGTCGTACCCTCACCTGGACCCTAAACCGTCCCCGTCCCCTAACCCTAACCCTAGCCCGAACCCTAACCCTAACCCTTCCCCGAAGCCTGACCCTCACCCGTCCCCTAATCCTAACCCGTACGCTGACACTAACCCGCGCCCTCACACGTACGCTCCCCCTAAAGCGTTGTCGTACCCTCACCTGGACCCTAAACCGTCCCCGTCCCCTAACCCTAACCCTAGCCCGAACCCTAACCCTAACCCTTCCCCGAAGCCTGACCCTCACCCGTCCCCTAATCCTAACCCGTACGCTGACACTAACCCGCGCCCTCACACGTACGCTCCCCCTAAAGCGTTGTCGTACCCTCACCTGGACCCTAAACCCTCCCCGTCCCCTAACCCTAAACCTAGCCCGAACCCTAACCCTAACCCTTCCCCGAAGCCTGACCCTCACCCGTCCCCTAATCCTAACCCGTACGCTGACACTAACCCCCGCCCTCACTCGTACGCTCCCCCTGAAGCGTTGTCGTACCCTCACCTGGACCCTAAACCGTCCCCGTCCCCTAACCCTAACCCTAGCCCGAACCCTAACCCTAACCCTTCCCCAAGCCTGACCCTCACCCGTCCCCTAATCCTAACCCGTACGCTGACACGAACCCGCGCCCTCACACGTACGCTCCCCCTAAAGCGTTGTCGTACCCTCACCTGGACCCTAAACCGTCCCCGTCCCCTAACCCTAACCCTAGCCCGAACCCTAACCCTAACCCTTCCCCGAAGCCTGACCCTCACCCGTCCCCTAATCCTAACCTGTACGCTGACACTAACCCGCGCCCTCACACGTACGCTCCCCCTAAAGCGTTGTCGTACCCTCACCTGGAGCCTAAACCGTCCCCGTCCCCTAACCCTAACCCTAGCCCGAACCCTAACCTTAACCCTTCCCCGAAGCCTGACCCTCACCCGTCCCCTAATCCTAACCGGTACGCTGACACTAACCCGCGCCCTCACACGTACGCTCCCCCTAAAGCGTTGTCGTACCCTCACCTGGACCCTAAACCGTCCCCGTCCCCTAACCCTAACCCTAGACCGAACCCTAACCCTAACCCTTCCCCGAAGCCTGACCCTCACCCGTCCCCTAATCCTAACCCGTACGCTGACACTAACCCGCGCCCTCACACGTACGCTCCCCCTAAAGCGTTGTCGTACCCTCACCTGGACCCTAAACCTTCCCCGTCCCCTAACCCTAACCCTAGCCCGAACCCTAACCCTAACCCTTCCCCGAAGCCTGACCCTCACCCGTCCCCTAATCCTAACCCGTACGCTGACACTAACCCGCGCCGTCACACGTACGCTCCCCCTAAAGCGTTGTCGTACCCTCACCTGGACCCTAAACCGTCCCCGTCCCCTAACCCTAACCCTATCCCGAACCCTAACCCTAACCCTTCCCCGAAGCCTGACCCTCACCCGTCCCCTAATCCTAACCCGTACGCTGACACTAACCCGCGCCCTCACACGTACGCTCCCCCTAAAGCGTTGTCGTACCCTCACCTGGACCCTAAACCGTCCCCGTCCCCTAACCCTAACCCTACCCCGAACCCTAACCCTAACCCTTCCCCGAAGCCTGACCCTCACCCGTCCCCTAATCCTAACCCGTACGCTGACACTAACCCACGCCCTCACACGTACGCTCCCCCTAAAGCGTTGTCGTACCCTCACCTGGACCCTAAACCGTCCCCGTCCCCTAACCCTAACCCTAGCCCGAACCCTAACCCTAACCCTTCCCCGAAGCCTGACCCTCACCCGTCCCCTAATCCTAACTCGTACGCTGACACTAACCCGCGCCCTCACACGTACGCTCCCCCTAAAGCGTTGTCGTACCCTCACCTGGACCCTAAACCGTCCCCATCCCCTAACCCTAACCCTAGCCCGAACCCTAACCCTAACCCTTCCCCGAAGCCTGACCCTCACCCGTCCCCTAATCCTAACCCGTACGCTGACACTAACCCGCGCCCTCACACGTACGCTCCCCCTAAAGCGTTGTCGTACCCTCACCTGGACCCTAAACCCTCCCCGTTTCCTAACCCTAACCCTAGCCCGAACCCTAACCCTAACCGTTCCCCGAAGCCTGACCCTCACCCGTCCCCTAATCCTAACCCGTACGCTGACACTAACCCGCGCCCTCACACGTACGCTCCCCCTAAAGCGTTGTCGTACCCTCACCTGGACCCTAAACCGTCCCCGTCCCCTAACCCTAACCCTAGCCCGAACCCTAACCCTAACCCTTCCCCGAAGCCTGACCCTCACCCGTCCCCTAATCCTAACCCGTACGCTGACACTAACCCGCGCCCTCACACGTACGCTCCCCCTAAAGCGTTGTCGTACCCTCACCTGGACCCTAAACCGTCCCCGTCCCCTAACCCTAACCCTAGCCCGAACCCTAACCCTAACCCTTCCCCGAAGCCTGACCCTCACCCGTCCCCTAATCCTAACCCGTACGCTGACACTAACCCGCGCCCTCACACGTACGCTCCCCCTAAAGCGTTTTCGTACCCTCACCTGGACCCTAAACCGTCCCCGTCCCCTAACCCTAACCCTAGCCCGAACCCTAACCCTAACCCTTCCCCGAAGCCTGACCCTCACCCGTCCCCTAATCCTAACCCGTACGCTGACACTAACCCGCGCCCTCACACGTACGCTCCCCCTAAAGCGTTTTCGTACCCTCACCTGGACCCTAAACCGTCCCCGTCCCTTAACCCTAACCCTAGCCCGAACCCTAACCTTAACCCTTCCCCGAAGCCTGACGCTCACCCGTCCCCTAATCCTAACCCGTACGCTGACACTAACCCACGCCCTCACACGTACGCTCCCCCTAAAGCGTTGTCGTACCCTCACCTGGACCCTAAACCGTCCCCGTCCCCTAACCCTAACCCTATCCCGAACCCTAACCCTAACCCTTCCCCGAAGCCTGACCCTCACCCGTCCCCTAATCCTAACCCGTACGCTGACACTAACCCGCGCCCTCACACGTACGCTCCCCCTAAAGCGTTGTCGTACCCTCACCTGGACCCTAAACCGTCCCCGTCCCCTAACCCTAACCCTAGCCCGAACCCTAACCCTAACCCTTCCCCGAAGCCTGACCCTCACCCGTCCCCTAATCCTAACCCGTACGCTGACACTAACCCGCGCCCTCACACGTACGCTCCCCCTAAAGCGTTGTCGTACCCTCACCTGGACCCTAAACCGTCCCCGTCCCCTAACCCTAACCCTAGCCCGAACCCTAACCCTAACCCTTCCCCGAAGCCTGACCCTCACCCGTCCCCTAATCCTAACCCGTACGCTGACACTAACCCGCGCCCTCACACGTACGCTCCCCCTAAAGCGTTGTCGTACCCTCACCTGGACCCTAAACCCTCCCCGTTTCCTAACCCTAACCCTAGCCCGAACCCTAACCCTAACCCTTCCCCGAAGCCTGACACTCACCCGTCCCCTAATCCTAACCCGTACGCTGACACTAACCCGCGCCCTCACACGTACGCTCCCCCTGAAGCGTTGTCGTACCCTCACCTGGACCCTAAACCGTCCCCGTCCCCTAACCCTAACCCTAGCCCGAACCCTAACCCTAACCCTTCCCCAAGCCTGACCCTCACCCGTCCCCTAATCCTAACCCGTACGCTGACACTAACCCGCGCCCTCACACGTACGCTCCCCCTAAAGCGTTGTCGTACCCTCACCTGGACCCTAAACCGTCCCCGTCCCCTAACCCTAACCCTAGCCCGAACCCTAACCCTAACCCTTCCCCGAAGCCTGACCCTCACCCGTCCCCTAATCCTAACCCGTACGCTGACACTAACCCGCGCCCTCACACGTACGCTCCCCCTAAAGCGTTGTCGTACCCTCATCTGGACCCTAAACCGTCCCCGTCCCCTAACACTAACCCTAGCCCGAACCCTAACCCTAACCCTTCCCCGAAGCCTGACCCTCACCCGTCCCCTAATCCTAACCCGTACGCTGACACTAACCCGCGCCCTCACACGTACGCTCCCCCTAAAGCGTTGTCGTACCCTCACCTGGACCCTAAACCCTCCCCGTTTCCTAACCCTAACCCTAGCCCGAACCCTAACCCTAACCCTTCCCCGAAGCCTGACCCTCACCCGTCCCCTAATTCTAACCCGTACGCTGACACTAACTGGCGCCCTCACACGTACGCTCCCCCTAAAGCGTTGTCGTACCCTCACCTGGACCCTAAACCGTCCCCGTCCCCTAACCCTAACCCTAGCCCGAACCCTAACCCTAACCCTTCCCTGAAGCCTGACCCTCACCCGTCCCCTAATCCTAACCCGTACGCTGACACTAACCCGCGCCCTCACACGTACGCTCCCCCTAACGCGTTGTCGTACCCTCACCTGGACCCTAAACCGTCCCCGTCCCCTAACCCTAACCCTAGCCCGAACCCTAACCCTAACCCTTCCCCGAAGCCTGACCCTCACCCGTCCCCTAATCCTAACCCGTACGCTGACACTAACCCGCGCCCTCACACGTACGCTCCCCCTAAAGTGTTGTCGTACCCTCACCTGGACCCTAAACCGTCCCCGTCCCCTAACCCTAACCCTAGCCCGAACCCTAACCCTAACCCTTCCCCGAAGCCTGACCCTCACCCGTCCCCTAATCCTAACCCGTACGCTGACACTAACCCGCGCCCTCACACGTACGCTCCCCCTAAAGCGTTGTCGTACCCTCACCTGGACCCTAAACCGTCCCCGTCCCCTAACCCTAACCCTAGCCCGAACCCTAACCCTAACCCTTCCCCGAAGCCTGACCCTCACCCGTCCCCTAATCCTAACCCGTACGCTGACACTAACCCGCGCCCTCACACGTACGCTCCCAATAAAGCGTTGTCGTACCCTCACCTGGACCCTAAACCGTCCCCGTCCCCTAACCCTAACCCTAGCCCGAACCCTAACCCTAACCCTTCCCCGAAGCCTGACCCTCACCCGTCCCCTAATCCTAACCCGTACGCTGACACTAACCCGCGCCCTCACACGTACGCTCCCCCTGAAGCGTTGTCGTACCCTCACCTGGACCATAAACCGTCCCCGTCCCCTAACCCTAACCCTAGCCCGAACCCTAACCCTAACCCTTCCCCAAGCCTGACCCTCACCCGTCCCCTAATCCTAACCCGTACGCTGACACTAACCCGCGCCCTCACACGTACGCTCCCCCTAAAGCGTTGTCGTACCCTCACCTGGACCCTAAACCGTCCCCGTCCCCTAACCCTAACCCTAGCCCGAACCCTAACCCTAACCCTTCCCCGAAGCCTGACCCTCACCCGTCCCCTAATCCTAACCCGTACGCTGACACTAACCCGCGCCCTCACACGTACGCTCCCCCTAAAGCGTTGTCGTACCCTCACCTGGACCCTAAACCGTCCCCGTCCCCTAACACTAACCCTAGCCCGAACCCTAACCCTAACCCTTCCCCGAAGCCTGACCCTCACCCGTCCCCTAATCCTAACCCGTACGCTGACACTAACCCGCGCCCTCACACGTACGCTCCCCCTAAAGCGTTGTCGTACCCTCACCTGGACCCTAAACCATCCCCGTTTCCTAACCCTAACCCTAGCCCGAACCCTAACCCTAACACTTCCCCGAAGCCTGACCCTCACCCGTCCCCTAATCCTAACCCGTACGCTGACACTAACCGGCGCCCTCACACGTACGCTCCCCCTAAAGCGTTGTCGTACCCTCACCTGGACCCTAAACCGTCCCCGTCCCCTAACCCTAACCCTAGCCCGAAACCTAACCCTAACCCTTCCCCGAAGCCTGACCCTCACCCGTCCCCTAATCCTAACCCGTACGCTGACACTAACCCGCGCCCTCACACGTACGCTCCCCCTAAAGCGTTGTCGTACCCTCACCTGGACCCTAAACCGTCCCCGTTTCCTAACCCTAACCCTAGCCCGAACCCTAACCCTAACCCTTCCCCGAAGCCTGACCCTCACCCGTCCCCTAATACTAACCCGTACGCTGACACTAACTGGCGCCCTCACACGTACGCTCCCCCTAAAGCGTTGTCGTACCCTCACCTGGACCCTAAACCGTCCCCGTCCCCTAACCCTAACCCTAGACCGAACCCTAACCCTAACCCTTCCCCGAAGCCTGACCCTCACCCGTCCCCTAATCCTAACCCTTACGCTGACACTAACCCGCGCCCTCACACGTACGCTCCCCCTAAAGCGTTGTCGTACCCTCACCTGGACCCTAAACCGTCCCCGTCCCCTAACCCTAACCCTAGCCCGAACCCTAACCCTAACCCTTCCCCGAAGCCTGACCCTCCCCCGTCCCCTAATCCTAACCTGTACGCTGACACTAACCCGCGCCCTCACACGTACGCTCCCCCTAAATCGTTGTCGTACCCTCACCTCACCCTAAACCGTCCCCGTCCCCTAACCCTAACCCTAGCCCGAACCCTAACCCTAACCCTTCCCCGAAGCCTGACCCTCACCCGTCCCCTAATCCTAACCCGTACGCTGACACTAACCCGCGCCCTCACACGTACGCTCCCCCTAAAGTGTTGTCGTACCCTCACCTGGACCCTAAACCGTCCCGGTCCCCTAACCCAAACCCTAGCCCGAACCCTAACCCTAACACTTCCCCGAAGCCTGACCCTCACCCGTCCCCTAATCCTAACCCGTACGCTGACACTAACCGGCGCCCTCACACGTACGCTCCCCCTAAAGCGTTGTCGTACCCTCACCTGGACCCTAAACCGTCCCTGTCCCCTAACCCTAACCCTAGCCCGAAACCTAACCCTAACACTTCCCCGAAGCCTGACCCTCACCCGTCCCCTAATCCTAACCCGTACGCTGACACTAACCCACGCCCTCACACGTACGCTCCCCCTAAAGCGTTGTCGTACCCTCACCTGGACCCTAAACCGTCCCCGTCCCCTAACCCTAACCCTAGCCCGAACCCTAACCCTAACCCTTCCCCGAAGCCTGACCCTCACCCGTCCCCTAATCCTAACCCGTACGCTGACACTAACCCGCGCCCTCACACGTACGCTCCCCCTACAGCATTGTCGTACCCTCACCTGGACCCTAAACCGTCCCCGTCCCCTAACCCTAACCCTAGCCCGAACCCTAACCCTAACCCTTCCCCGAAGCCTGACCCTCACCCGTCCCCTAATCCTAACCCGTACGCTGACACTAACCGGCGCCCTCACACGTACGCTCCCCCTAAAGCGTTGTCGTACCCTCACCTGGACGCTAAACCGTCCCCGTCCCCTAACCCTAACCCTAGCCCGAACCCTAACCCTAACCCTTCCCCAAAGCCTGACCCTCACCCGTCCCCTAATCCTAACCCGTACGCTGACACTAACCCGCGCCCTCACACGTACGCTCCCCCTAAAGCGTTGTCGTACCCTCACCTGGACCCTAAACCGTCCCCGTCCCCTAACCCTCACCCTAGCCCGAACCCTAACCCTAACCCTTCCCCGAAGCCTGACCCTCACCCGTCCCCTAATCCTAACCCGTACGCTGACACTAACCCACGCCCTCACACGTACGCTCCCCCTAAAGCGTTGTCGTACCCTCACCTGGACCCTAAACCGTCCCCGTCCCCTAACCCTAACCCTAGCCCGAACCCTAACCCTAACCCTTCCCCGAAGCCTGACCCTCACCCGTCCCCTAATCCTAACCCATACGCTGACACTAACCCGCGCCCTCACACGTACGCTCCCCCTGAAGCGTTGTCGTACCCTCACCTGGACCCTAAACCATCCCCGTCCCCTAACCCTAACCCTAGCCCGAACCCTAACCCTAACCCTTCCCCGAAGCCTGACCCTCACCCGTCCCCTAATCCTAACCCGTACGCTGACACTAACCCGCGCCCTCACACGTACGCTCCCCCTGAAGTGTTGTCGTACCCTCACCTGGACCCTAAACCGTCCCCGTCCCCTAACCCTAACCCTAGCCCGAACCCTAACCCTAACCCTTCCCCGAAGCCTGACCCTCACCTGTCCCCTAATCCTAACCCGTGCGCTGACACTAACCCGTGCCCTCACACGTACGCTCCCCCTAAAGCGTTGTCGTACCCTCACCTGGACCCTAAACCGTCCCCGTCCCCTAACCCTAACCCTAGCCCGAACCCTAACCCTAACCCTTCCCCGAAGCCTGACCCTCACCCGTCCCCTAATCCTAACCCGTACGCTCACACTAACCCACGCCCTCACACGTACGCTCCCCCTAAAGCGTTGTCGTACCCTCACCTGGACCCTGAACCGTCCCCGTCCCCTAACGCTAACCCTAGCCCGAACCCTAACCCTAACCCTTCCCCGAAGCCTGACCCTCACCCGTCCCCTAATCCTAACCCGTACGCTGACACTAACCGTCGCCCTCACACGTACGCTCCCCCTAAATCGTTGTCGTACCCTCACCTGGACCCTAAACCGTCCCCGTCCCCTAACCCTAACCCTAGCGCGAACCCTAACCCTAACCCTTCCCCGAAGCCTGACCCTCACCCGTCCCCTAATCCTAACCCGTACGCTGACACTAACCCGCGCCCTCACACGTACGCTCCCCCTAAAGCGTTGTCGTACCCTCACCTGGACCCTAAACCGTCCCCGTCCCCTAACCCTAACCCTAGCCCGAACCCTAACCCTAACCCTTCCCCGAAGCCTGACCCTCACCCGTCCCCTAATCCTAACCCGGTCGCTGACACTAACCCGCACCCTCACATGTACGCTCCCCCTAAAGCGTTGTCGTACCCTCACCTGGACCCTAAACCGTCCCCGTCCCCTAACCCTAACCCTAGCCCGAACCCTAAACCTAACACTTCCCCGAACCCTGACCCTCACCCGTCCCCTAATCCTAACCCGTACGCTGACACTAACCCGCGCCCTCACACGTACGCTCCCCTTAAATCGTTGTCGTACCCTCACCTGGACCCTAAACCGTCCCCGTCCCCTAACCCTAACCCTAGCCCGAACCCTAACCCTAACCCTTCCCCGAAGCCTGACCCTCACCCGTCCCCTAATCCTAACCCGCTCGCTGACACTAACCCGCGCCCTCACACGTACGCTCCCCCTACAACGTTGTCGTACCCTCACCTTGACCCTAAACCGTCCCCGTCTCCTAACCCTAACCCTAGCCCGAACCCTAACCCTAACCCTTCCCCGAAGCCTGACCCTCACCCGTCCCCTAATCCTAACCCGTACGCTGACACTAAACCGCGCCCTCACACGTACGCTCCCCCTAAAGCGTTGTCGTACCCTCACCTGGACCCTAAACCGTCCCCGTCCCCTAACCCTAACCCTAGCCCGAACCCTAACCCTAACCCTTCCCCGAAGCCTGACCCTCACCCGTCCCCTAATCCTAACCCGTACGCTGACACTAACCCGCGCCCTCACACGTACGCTCCCCCTAAAGCGTTGTCGTACCCTCACCTGGACCCTAAACCGTCCCCGTCCCCTAACCCTAACCCTTCCCCGAATCGTAATCCTAACCCTTCCCCGAAGCCTGACCCTCACCCGTCCCCTAATCCTAACCCGTACGCTGACACTAACCCGCACCCTCACACGTACGCTCCCCCTAAAGCGTTGTCGTACCCTCACCTGGACCCTAAACCGTCCCCGTCCCCTAACCCTAACCCTAGCCCGAACCC
Source organism: Globicephala melas (assembly GCF_963455315.2). Lineage (NCBI taxonomy): Eukaryota > Metazoa > Chordata > Mammalia > Artiodactyla > Delphinidae > Globicephala > Globicephala melas. The sequence continues at coordinate 769,358 of NW_027207231.1, read as the reverse complement.
TAACCCTAACCCTTCCCCGAAGCCTGACCCTCACCCGTCCCCTAATCCTAACCCGGTCGCTGACACTAACCCGCGCCCTCACATGTACGCTCCCCCTAAAGCGTTGTCGTACCCTCACCTGGACCCTAAACCGTCCCCGTCCCCTAACCCTAACCCTAGCCCGAACCCTAACCCTAACACTTCCCCGAAGCCTGACCCTCACCCGTCCCCTAATCCTAACCCGTACGCTGACACTAACCCGCGCCCTCACACGTACGCTCCCCTTAAATCGTTGTCGTACCCTCACCTGGACCCTAAACCGTCCCCGTCCCCTAACCCTAACCCTAGCCCGAACCCTAACCCTAACCCTTCCCCGAAGCCTGACCCTCACCCGTCCCCTAATCCTAACCCGTTCGCTGACACTAACCCGCGCCCTCACACGTACGCTCCCCCTACAACCTTGTCGTACCCTCACCTTGACCCTAAACCGTCCCCGTCTCCTAACCCTAACCCTAGCCCGAACCCTAACCCTAACCCTTCCCCGAAGCCTGACCCTCACCCGTCCCCTAATCCTAACCCGTACGCTGACACTAACCAGCGCCCTCACACGTACGCTCCCCCTAAAGCGTTGTCGTACCCTCACCTGGACCCTAAACCGTCCCCGTCCCCTAACCCTAACCCTAGCCCGAACCCTAACCCTAACCCTTCCCCGAAGCCTGACCCTCACCCGTCCCCTAATCCTAACCCGTACGCTGACGCTAACCCCCGCCCTCACAGGGACGCTCCCCCTAAAGCGTTGTCGTACCCTCACCTGGACCCTAAACCGTCCCCGTCCCCTAACCCTAACCCTAGCCCGAACCCTAACCCTAACCCTTCCCCGAAGCCTGACCCTCACCCGTCCCCTAATCCTAACCCGTATGCTGACACTAACCCGCGCCCTCACACGTACGCTCCCCCTAAAGCGTTGTCGTACCCTCACCTGGACCCTAAACCGTCCCCGTCCCCTAACCCTAACCCTAGCCCGAACCCTAACCCTAACCCTTCCCCGAAGCCTGACCCTCACGCGTCCCCTAATCCTAACCCGTACGCTGACACTAACCCGCGCCCTCACACGTACGCTCCCCCTAAAGCGTTGTCGTACCCTCACCTGGACCCTAAACCGTCCCCGTCCCCTAACCCTAACCCTAGCCCGAACCCTAACCCTAACCCTTCCCCGAAGCCTGACCCTCACCCGTCCCCTAATCCTAACCCGTACGCTGACACTAACCCGCGCCCTCACACGTACGCTCCCCCTGAAGCGTTGTCGTACCCTCACCTGGACCCTAAACCGTCCCCGTCCCCTAACCCTAACCGTAGCCAGAACCCTAACCCTAACCCTTCCCCGAAGCCTGATCCTCACCCGTCCCCTAATCCTAACCCGTACGCTGACACTAACCCGCGCCCTCACACGTTCGCTCCCCCTAAAGCGTTGTCGTACCCTCACCTGGACCCTAAACCGTCCCCGTCCCCTAACCCTAACCCTAGCCCGAACCCTAACCCTAACCCTTCCCCGAAGCCTGACCCTCACCCGTCCCCTAATCCTAACCCGTACGCTGACACTAACCCGCGCCCTCACACGTACGCTCCCCCTAAAGCGTTGTCGTACCCTCACCTGGACCCTAAACCGTCCCCGTCCCCTAACCCTAAACCTAGCCCGAACCCTAACCCTAACCCTTCCCCGAAGCCTGACACTCACCCTTCCCCTTATCCTAACCCGTACACTGACACTAACCCGCGCCCTCACACGTACGCTCCCCCTAAAGCGTTGTCGTACCCTCACCTGGACCCTAAACCGTCCCCGTCCCCTAACCCTAACCCTAGCCCGAACCCTAACCCTAACCCTTCCCCGAAGCCTGACCCTCACCCGTCCCCTAATCCTAACCCGTACGCTGACACTAACCGGCGCCCTCACACATACGCTCCCCCTAAAGCGTTGTCGTACCCTCACCTGGACCCTAAACCGTCCCCGTTCCCTAACCCTAACCCTAGCCCGAACCCTAACCCTAACCCTTCCCCGAAGCCTGACCCTCACCCGTGCCCTAATCCTAACCCGTACGCTGACACTATCCGGCGCCCTCACACATATGCTCCCCCTAAAGCGTTGTCGTACCCTCACCTGGACCCTAAACCGTCCCCGTCCCCTAACCCTAACCCTAGCCCGAACCCTAACCCTAACCCTTCCCCGAAGCCTGACCCTCACCCGTCCCCTAATCCTAACCTGTACGCTGACACTAAGCCGCGCCCTCACATGTACGCTCCCCCTAAAGCGTTGTCGTACCCTCACCTGGACCCTAAACCGTCCCCGTCCCCTAACCCTAACCCTAGCCCGAACCCTAATCCTAACCCTTCCCCGAAGCCTGACCCTCACCCGTCCCCTAATCCTAACCCGTACGCTGACACTAACCCGCGCCCTCACACGTACGCTCCCCTACAACGTTGTCGTACCCTCACCTTGACCCTAAACCGTCCCCGTCTCCTAACCCTAACCCTAGCCCGAACCCTAACCCTAACACTTCCCCGAAGCCTGACCCTCACCCGTCCCCTAATCCTAACCCGTACGCTGACACTAACCCGCGCCCTCACACGTACGCTCCCCCTAAAGCGTTGTCGTACCCTCACCTGGACCCTAAACCGTCCCCGTCCCCTAACCCTAACCCTAGCCCGAAGCCTAACCCTAACCCTTCCCCGAAGCCTGACCCTCACCCGTCCCCTAATCCTAACCCGTACGCTGACACTAACCCGCGCCCTCACACGTACGCTCCCCCTAAAGCGTTGTCGTACCCTCACCTGGACCCTAAACCGTCCCCGTCCCCTAACCCTAACCCTAGCCCGAACCCTAACCCTAACCCTTCCCCGAAGCCTGACCCTCACCCGTCCCCTAATCCTAACCCGTACGCTGACACTAACCCAGGCCCTCACACGTACGCTCCCCCTAAAGCGTTGTCGTACCCTCACCTGGACCCTAAACCGTCCCTGTCCCCTAACCCTAACCCTAGCCCGAACCCTAACCCTAACCCTTCCCCGAAGCCTGACCCTCACCCGTCCCCTAATCCTAACCCGTACGCTGACACTAACCCGCGCCCTCACACGTACGCTCCCCCTAAAGCATTGTCGTACCCTCAGCTGGACCCTAAACCGTCCCCGTCCCCTAACCTTAACCCTAGCCCTAACCCTAACCCTAACCCTTCCCCGAAGCCTGACCCTCACCCGTCCGCTAATCCTAACCCGTACGCTGACACTAACCCGCGCCCTCACACGTACGCTCCCAATAAAGCGTTGTCGTACCCTCACCTGGACCCTAAACCGTCCCCGTCCCCTAACCCTAACCCTAGCCCGAACCCTAACCCTAACCCTTCCCCGAAGCCTGACCCTCACCCGTCCCCTAATCCTAACCCGTTCGCTGACACTAACCCGCGCCCTCACACGTACGCTCCCCCTACAACCTTGTCGTACCCTCACCTTGACCCTAAACCGTCCCCGTCTCCTAACCCTAACCCTAGCCCGAACCCTAACCCTAACCCTTCCCCGAAGCCTGACCCTCACCCGTCCCCTAATCCTAACCCGTACGCTGACACTAACCAGCGCCCTCACACGTACGCTCCCCCTAAAGCGTTGTCGTACCCTCACCTGGACCCTAAACCGTCCCCGTCCCCTAACCCTAACCCTAGCCCGAACCCTAACCCTAACACTTCCCCGAAGCCTGACCCTCACCCGTCCCCTAATCCTAACCCGTACGCTGACGCTAACCCCCGCCCTCACAGGGACGCTCCCCCTAAAGCGTTGTCGTACCCTCACCTGGACCCTAAACCGTCCCCGTCCCCTAACCCTAACCCTAGCCCGAACCCTAACCCTAACCCTTCCCCGAAGCCTGACCCTCACCCGTCCCCTAATCCTAACCCGTATGCTGACACTAACCCGCGCCCTCACACGTACCCTCCCCCTAAAGCGTTGTCGTACCCTCACCTGGACCCTAAACCGTCCCCGTACCCTAACCCTAACCCTAGCCCGAACCCTAACCCTAACCCTTCCCCGAAGCCTGACCCTCACGCGTCCCCTAATCCTAACCCGTACGCTGACACTAACCCGCGCCCTCACACGTACGCTCCCCCTAAAGCGTTGTCGTACCCTCACCTGGACCCTAAACCGTCCCCGTCCCCTAACCCTAACCCTAGCCCGAACCCTAACCCTAACCCTTCCCCGAAGCCTGACCCTCACACGTCCCCTAATCCTAACCCGTACGCTGACACTAACCCGCGCCCTCACACGTACGCTCCCCCTGAAGCGTTGTCGTACCCTCACCTGGACCCTAAACCGTCCCCGTCCCCTAACCATAACCGTAGCCAGAACCCTAACCCTAACCCTTCCCCGAAGCCTGATCCTCACCCGTCCCCTAATCCTAACCCGTACGCTGACACTAACCCGCGCCCTCACACGTTCGCTCCCCCTAAAGCGTTGTCGTACCCTCACCTGGACCCTAAACCGTCCCCGTCCCCTAACCCTAACCCTAGCCCGAACCCTAACCCTAACCCTTCCCCGAAGCCTGACCCTCACCCGTCCCCTAATCCTAACCCGTACGCTGACACTAACCCGCGCCCTCACACGTACGCTCCCCCTAAAGCGTTGTCGTACCCTCACCTGGACCCTAAACCGTCCCCGTCCCCTAACCCTAAACCTAGCCCGAACCCTAACCCTAACACTTCCCCGAAGCCTGACACTCACCCTTCCCCTTATCCTAACCCGTACACTGACACTAACCCGCGCCCTCACACGTACGCTCCCCCTAAAGCGTTGTCGTACCCTCACCTGGACCCTAAACCGTCCCCGTCCCCTAACCCTAACCCTAGCCCGAACCCTAACCCTAACCCTTCCCCGAAGCCTGACCCTCACCCGTCCCCTAATCCTAACCCGTACGCTGACACTAACCGGCGCCCTCACACATACGCTCCCCCTAAAGCGTTGTCGTACCCTCACCTGGACCCTAAACCGTCCCCGTCCCCTAACCCTAACCCTAGCCCGAACCCTAACCCTAACCCTTCCCCGAAGCCTGACCCTCACCCGTCCCCTAATCCTAACCCGTACGCTGACACTAACCGGCGCCCTCACACATACGCTCCCCCTAAAGCGTTGTCGTACCCTCAGCTGGACCCTAAACCGTCCCCGTCCCCTAACCCTAACCCTAGCCCGAACCCTAACCCTAACCCTTCCCCGAAGCCTGACCCTCACCCGTCCCCTAATCCTAACCTGTACGCTGACACTAACCCGCGCCCTCACATGTACGCTCCCCCTAAAGCGTTGTCGTACCCTCACCTGGACCCTAAACCGTCCCCGTCCCCTAACCCTAACCCTAGCCCGAACCCTAATCCTAACCCTTCCCCGAAGCCTGACCCTCACCCGTCCCCTAATCCTAACCCGTACGCTGACACTAACCCGCGCCCTCACACGTACGCTCCCCCTACAACGTTGTCGTACCCTCACCTTGACCCTAAACCGTCCCCGTCTCCTAACCCTAACCCTAGCCCGAACCCTAACCCTAACCCTTCCCCGAAGCCTGACCCTCACCCGTCCCCTAATCCTAACCCGTACGCTGACACTAACCCGCGCCCTCACACGTACGCTCCCCCTAAAGCGTTGTCGTACCCTCACCTGGACCCTAAACCGTCCCCGTCCCCTAACCCTAACCCTAGCCCGAACCCTAACCCTAACCCTTCCCCGAAGCCTGACCCTCACCCGTCCCCTAATCCTAACCCGTACGCTGACACTAACCCGCGCCCTCACACGTACGCTCCCCCTAAAGCGTTGTCGTACCCTCACCTGGACCCTAAACCGTCCCCGTCCCCTAACCCTAACCCTAGCCCGAACCCTAACCCTAACCCTTCCCCGAAGCCTGACCCTCACCCGTCCCCTAATCCTAACCCGTACGCTGACACTAACCCAGGCCCTCACACGTACGCTCCCCCTAAAGCGTTGTCGTACCCTCACCTGGACCCTAAACCGTCCCCGTCCCCTAACCCTAACCCTAGCCCGAACCCTAACCCTAACCCTTCCCCGAAGCCTGACCCTCACCCGTCCCCTAATCCTAACCCGTACGCTGACACTAACCCGCGCCCTCACACGTACGCTCCCCCTAAAGCGTTGTCGTACCCTCAGCTGGACCCTAAACCGTCCCCGTCCCCTAACCCTAACCCTAGCCCTAACCCTAACCCTAACCCTTCCCCGAAGCCTGACCCTCACCCGTCCGCTAATCCTAACCCGTACGCTGACACTAACCCGCGCCCTCACACGTACGCTCCCAATAAAGCGTTGTCGTACCCTCACCTGGACCCTAAACCGTCCCCGTCCCCTAACCCTAACCCTAGCCCGAACCCTAACCCTAACCCTTCCCCGAAGCCTGACCCTCACCCGTCCCCTAATCCTAACCCGTACGCTGACACTAACCCGCGCCCTCACACGTACGCTCCCCCTAAAGCGTTGTCGTACCCTCACCTGGACCCTAAACCGTCCCCGTCCCCTAACCCTAACCCTAGCCCGAACCCTAACCCTAACCCTTCCCCGAAGCCTGACCCTCACCCGTCCCCTAATCCTAACCCGTACGCTGACACTAACCCAGGCCCTCACACGTACGCTCCCCCTAAAGCGTTGTCGTACCCTCACCTGGACCCTAAACCGTCCCCGTCCCCTAACCCTAACCCTAGCCCGAACCCTAACCCTAACCCTTCCCCGAAGCCTGACCCTCACCCGTCCCCTAATCCTAACCCGTACGCTGACACTAACCCGCGCCCTCACACGTACGCTCCCCCTAAAGCGTTGTCGTACCCTCAGCTGGACCCTAAACCGTCCCCGTCCCCTAACCCTAACCCTAGCCCTAACCCTAACCCTAACCCTTCCCCGAAGCCTGACCCTCACCCGTCCGCTAATCCTAACCCGTACGCTGACACTAACCCGCGCCCTCACACGTACGCTCCCCCTAAAGCGTTGTCGTACCCTCACCTGGACCCTAAACCGTCCCCGTCCCCTAACCCTAACCCTAGCCCGAACCCTAACCCTAACCCTTCCCCGAAGCCTGACCCTCACCCGTCCCCTAATCCTAACCCGTACGCTGACACTAACCCGCGCCCTCACACGTACGCTCCCCCTAAAGCGTTGTTGTACCCTCACCTGGACCCTAAACCGTCCCCGTCCCCTAACCCTAAACCTAGCCCGAACCCTAACCCTAACCCTTCCCCGAAGCCTGACACTCACCCTTCCCCTTATCCTAACCCGTACACTGACACTAACCCGCGCCCTCACACGTACGCTCCCCCTAAAGCGTTGTCGTACCCTCACCTGGACCCTAAACCGTCCCCGTCCCCTAACCCTAACCCTAGCCCGAACCCTAACCCTAACCCTTCCCCGAAGCCTGACCCTCACCCGTCCCCTAATACTAACCCGTACGCTGACACTAACCGGCGCCCTCACACATACGTTCCCCCTAAAGCGTTGTCGTACCCTCACCTGGACCCTAAACCGTCCCCGTCCCCTAACCCTAACCCTAGCCCGAACCCTAACCCTAACCCTTCCCCGAAGCCTGACCCTCACCCGTCCCCTAATCCTAACCTGTACGCTGACACTAACCCGCGCCCTCACATGTACGCTCCCCCTAAAGCGTTGTCGTACCCTCACCTGGACCCTAAACCATCCCCGTCCCCTAACCCTAACCCTAGCCCGAACCCTAATCCTAACCCTTCCCCGAAGCCTGACCCTCACCCGTCCCCTAATCCTAACCCGTACGCTGACACTAACCCGCGCCCTCACACGTACGCTCCCCCTACAACGTTGTCGTACCCTCACCTTGACCCTAAACCGTCCCCGTCTCCTAACCCTAACCCTAGCCCGAACCCTAACCCTAACCCTTCCCCGAAGCCTGACCCTCACCCGTCCCCTAATCCTAACCCGTACGCTGACACTAACCCGCGCCCTCACACGTACGCTCCCCCTAAAGCGTTGTCGTACCCTCACCTGGACCCTAAACCGTCCCCGTCACCTAACACTAGCCCGAAGCCTAACCCTAACCCTTCCCCGAAGCCTGACCATCACCCGTCCCCTAATCCTCACCCGGTCGCTGACACTAACCCGCGCCCTCACACGTACGCTCCCCCTAAAGCGTTGTCGTACCCTCACCTGGACCCTAAACCGTCCCCGTCCCCTAACCCTAACCCTAGCCCGAACCCTAACCCTAACCCTTCCCCGAAGCCTGACCCTCACCCGTCCCCTAATCCTAACCCGTACGCTGACACTAACCCGCGCCCTCACACGTACGCTCCCCCTAAAGTGTTGTCGTACCCTCACCTGGACCCTAAACCGTCCCAGTCCCCTAACCCTAACCCTAGCCCGAACCCTAACCCTAACCCTTCCCCGAAGCCTGACCCTCACCCGTCCCCTAATCCTAACCCGTACGCTGACACTAACCCGCGCCCTCACACGTACGCTCCCCCTAAAGCGTTGTCGTACCCTCACCTGGACCCTAAACCGTCCCCGTCCCCTAACCCTAACCCTAGCCCGAACCCTAACCCTAACCCTTCCCCGAAGCCTGACCCTCACCCGTCCCCTAATCGTAACCCGTACGCTGACACTAACCCGCGCCCTCACACGTACGCTCCCCCTAAAGCGTTGTCGTACCCTCACCTGGACCCTAAACCGTCCCCGTCCCCTAACCCTAACCGTAGCCCGAACCCTAACCCTAAACCTTCCCCGAAGCCTGACCCTCACCCGTCCCCTAATCCTAACCCGTACGCTGACACTAACCCGCGCCCTCACACGTACACTCCCCCTAAAGCGTTGTCGTACCCTCACCAGGACCCTAAACCTTCCCCGTCCCCTAACCCTAACCCTAGCCCGAACCCTAACCCTAACCCTTCCCCGAAGCCTGACCCTCACCCGTCCCCTAATCCTAACCCGTACGCTGACACTAACCCGCTCCCTCACACGTACGCTCCCCCTAAAGCGTTGTCGTACCCTCACCTGGACCCTAAACCGTCCCCGTCCCCTAACCCTAACCCTAGCCCGAACCCTAACCCTAACCCTTCCCCGAAGCCTGACCCTCACCCGTCCCCTAATCCTAACCCGGTCGCTGACACTAACCCGCGCCCTCACAGGTACGCTCCCCCTAAAGCGTTGTCGTACCCTCACCTGGACCCTAAACCGTCCCCGTCCCCTAACCCTAACCCTAGCCCGAACCCTAACCCTAACCCTTCCCCGAAGCCTGACCCTCACCCGTCCCCTAATCCTAACCCGTACGCTGACACTAACCCAGGGCCTCACACGTACGCTCCCCCTAAAGCGTTGTCGTACCCTCACCTGGACCCTAAACCGTCCCCGTCCCCTAACCCTAACCCTAGCCCGAACCCTAACCCTAACCCTTCCCCGAAGCCTGACCCTCACCCGTCCCCTAATCCTAACCCGTACGCTGACACTAACCCGCGCCCTCACACGTACGCTCCCCCTTAAGCGTTGTCGTACCCTCAGCTGGACCCTAAACCGTCCCCGTCCCCTAACCCTAACCCTAGCCCTAACCCTAACCCTAACCCTTCCCCGAAGCCTGACCCTCACCCGTCCGCTAATCCTAACCCGTACGCTGACACTAACCCGCGCCCTCACACGTACGCTCCCAATAAAGCGTTGTCGTACCCTCACCTGGACCCTAAACCGTCCCCGTCCCCTAACCCTAACCCTAGCCCGAACCCTAACCCTAACCCTTCCCCGAAGCCTGACCCTCACCCGTCCCCTAATCCTAACCCGTACGCGGACACTAACCCGCGCCCTCACACGTACGCTCCCCCTAAAGCGTTGTCGTACCCTCACCTGGACCCTAAACCGTCCCCGTCCCCTAACCCTAACCGTAGTCTGAACCCTAACCCTAACCCTTCCCCGAAGCCTGACCCTCACCCGTCCCCTAATCCTAACCCGTAGGCTGACACTAACCCGCGCCCTCACACGTACGCTCCCCCTAAAGCGTTGTCGTACCCTCACCTGGACCCTAAACCGTCCCCGTCCCCTAACCCTAACCCTAGCCCGAACCCTAACCCTAACCCTTCCCCGAAGCCTGACCCTCACCCGTCCCCTAATCCTAACCCGTACGCTGACACTAACCCGCGCCCTCACACGTACGCTCCCCCTAAAGCGTTGTCGTACCCTCACCTGGACCCTAAACCGTCCCCGTCCCCTAACCCTAACCCTAGCCCGAACCCTAACCCTAACCCTTCCCCGAAGCCTGACCCTCACCCGTCCCCTAATCCTAACCCGTACGCTGACACTAACCCGCGCCCTCACACGTACGCTCCCCCTAAAGCGTTGTTGTACCCTCACCTGGACCCTAAACCGTCCCCGTCCCCTAACCCTAAACCTAGCCCGAACCCTAACCCTAACCCTTCCCCGAAGCCTGACACTCACCCTTCCCCTTATCCTAACCCGTACACTGACACTAACCCGCGCCCTCACACGTACGCTCCCCCTAAAGCGTTGTCGTACCCTCACCTGGACCCTAAACCGTCCCCGTCCCCTAACCCTAACCCTAGCCCGAACCCTAACCCTAACCCTTCCCCGAAGCCTGACCCTCACCCGTCCCCTAATCCTAACCCGTACGCTGACACTAACCGGCGCCCTCACACATACGCTCCCCCTAAAGCGTTGTCGTACCCTCACCTGGACCCTAAACCGTCCCCGTCCCCTAACCCTAACCCTAGCCCGAACCCTAACCCTAACCCTTCCCCGAAGCCTGACCCTCACCCGTCCCCTAATCGTAACCCGTACGCTGACACTAACCCGCGCCCTCACACGTACGCTCCCCCTAAAGCGTTGTCGTACCCTCACCTGGACCCTAAACCGTCCCCGTCCCCTAACCCTAACCCTAGCCCGAACCCTAACCCTAAACCTTCCCCGAAGCCTGACCCTCACCCGTCCCCTAATCCTAACCCGTACGCTGACACTAACCCGCGCCCTCACACGTACACTCCCCCTAAAGCGTTGTCGTACCCTCACCAGGACCCTAAACCTTCCCCGTCCCCTAACCCTAACCCTAGCCCGAACCCTAACCCTAACCCTTCCCCGAAGCCTGACCCTCACCCGTCCCCTAATCCTAACCCGTACGCTGACACTAACCCGCTCCCTCACACGTACGCTCCCCCTAAAGCGTTGTCGTACCCTCACCTGGACCCTAAACCGTCCCCGTCCCCTAACCCTAACCCTAGCCCGAACCCTAACCCTAACCCTTCCCCGAAGCCTGACCCTCACCCGTCCCCTAATCCTAACCCGGTCGCTGACACTAACCCGCGCCCTCACAGGTACGCTCCCCCTAAAGCGTTGTCGTACCCTCACCTGGACCCTAAACCGTCCCCGTCCCCTAACCCTAACCCTAGCCCGAACCCTAACCCTAACCCTTCCCCGAAGCCTGACCCTCACCCGTCCCCTAATCCTAACCCGTACGCTGACACTAACCCAGGGCCTCACACGTACGCTCCCCCTAAAGCGTTGTCGTACCCTCACCTGGACCCTAAACCGTCCCCGTCCCCTAACCCTAACCCTAGCCCGAACCCTAACCCTAACCCTTCCCCGAAGCCTGACCCTCACCCGTCCCCTAATCCTAACCCGTACGCTGACACTAACCCGCGCCCTCACACGTACGCTCCCCCTTAAGCGTTGTCGTACCCTCAGCTGGACCCTAAACCGTCCCCGTCCCCTAACCCTAACCCTAGCCCTAACCCTAACCCTAACCCTTCCCCGAAGCCTGACCCTCACCCGTCCGCTAATCCTAACCCGTACGCTGACACTAACCCGCGCCCTCACACGTACGCTCCCAATAAAGCGTTGTCGTACCCTCACCTGGACCCTAAACCGTCCCCGTCCCCTAACCCTAACCCTAGCCCGAACCCTAACCCTAACCCTTCCCCGAAGCCTGACCCTCACCCGTCCCCTAATCCTAACCCGTACGCGGACACTAACCCGCGCCCTCACACGTACGCTCCCCCTAAAGCGTTGTCGTACCCTCACCTGGACCCTAAACCGTCCCCGTCCCCTAACCCTAACCGTAGTCTGAACCCTAACCCTAACCCTTCCCCGAAGCCTGACCCTCACCCGTCCCCTAATCCTAACCCGTAGGCTGACACTAACCCGCGCCCTCACATGTACGCTCCCCCTAAAGCGTTGTCGTACCCTCACCTGGACCCTAAACCGTCCCCGTCCCCTAACCCTAACCCTAGCCCGAACCCTAACCCTAACCCTTCCCCGAAGCCTGACCCTCACCCGTCCCCTAATCCTAACCCGTACGCTGACACTAACCCGCGCCCTCACACGTACGCTCCCCCTAAAGCGTTGTCGTACCCTCACCTGGACCCTAAACCGTCCCCGTCCCCTAACCCTAACCCTAGCCCGAACCCTAACCCTAACCCTTCCCCGAAGCCTGACCCTCACCCGTCCCCTAATCCTAACCCGTACGCTGACACTAACCCGCGCCCTCACACGTACGCTCCCCCTAAAGCGTTGTTGTACCCTCACCTGGACGCTAAACCGTCCCCGTCCCCTAACCCTAAACCTAGCCCGAACCCTAACCCTAACCCTTCCCCGAAGCCTGACACTCACCCTTCCCCTTATCCTAACCCGTACACTGACACTAACCCGCGCCCTCACACGTACGCTCCCCCTAAAGCGTTGTCGTACCCTCACCTGGACCCTAAACCGTCCCCGTCCCCTAACCCTAACCCTAGCCCGAACCCTAACCCTAACCCTTCCCCGAAGCCTGACCCTCACCCGTCCCCTAATCCTAACCCGTACGCTGACACTAACCGGCGCCCTCACACATACGCTCCCCCTAAAGCGTTGTCGTACTCTCACCTGGACCCTAAACCGTCCCCGTCCCCTAACCCTAACCCTAGCCCGAACCCTAACCCTAACACTTCCCCGAAGCCTGACCCTCACCCGTCCCCTAATCCTAACCTGTACGCTGACACTAACCCGCGCCCTCACATGTACGCTCCCCCTAAAGCGTTGTCGTACCCTCACCTGGACCCTAAACCGTCCCCGTCCCCTATCCCTAACCCTAGCCCGAACCCTAATCCTAACCCTTCCCCGAAGCCTGACCCTCACCCGTCCCCTAATCCTAACCCGTACGCTGACACTAACCCGCGCCCTCACACGTACGCTCCCCCTACAACGTTGTCGTACCCTCACCTTGACCCTAAACCGTCCCCGTCTCCTAACCCTAACCCTAGCCCGAACCCTAACCCTAACCCTTCCCCGAAGCCTGACCCTCACCCGTCCCCTAATCCTAACCCGTACGCTGACACTAACCCGCGCCCTCACACGTACGCTCCCCCTAAAGCGTTGTCGTACCCTCACCTGGACCCTAAACCGTCCCCGTCCCCTAACCCTAGCCCGAAGCCTAACCCTAACCCTTCCCCGAAGCCTGACCATCACCCGTCCCCTAATCCTCACCCGGTCGCTGACACTAACCCGCGCCCTCACACGTACGCTCCCCCTAAAGCGTTGTCGTACCCTCACCTGGACCCTAAACCGTCCCCGTCCCCTAACCCTAACCCTAGCCCGAACCCTAACCCTAACCCTTCCCCGAAGCCTGACCCTCACCCGTCCCCTAATCCTAACCCGTACGCTGACACTAACCCGCGCCCTCACACGTACGCTCCCCCTAAAGTGTTGTCGTACCCTCACCTGGACCCTAAACCGTCCCCGTCCCCTAACCCTAACCCTAGCCCGAACCCTAACCCTAACCCTTCCCCGAAGCCTGACCCTCACCCGTCCCCTAATCCTAACCCGTACGCTGACACTAACCCGCGCCCTCACACGTACGCTCCCCCTAAAGCGTTGTCGTACCCTCACCTGGACCCTAAACCGTCCCCGTCCCCTAACCCTAACCCTAGCCCGAACCCTAACCCTAACCCTTCCCCGAAGCCTGACCCTCACCCGTCCCCTAATCGTAACCCGTACGCTGACACTAACCCGCGCCCTCACACGTACGCTCCCCCTAAAGCGTTGTCGTACCCTCACCTGGACCCTAAACCGTCCCCGTCCCCTAACCCTAACCCTAGCCCGAACCCTAACCCTAACCCTTCCCCGAAGCCTGACCCTCACCCGTCCCCTAATCCTAACCCGGTCGCTGACACTAACCCGCGCCCTCACAGGTACGCTCCCCCTAAAGCGTTGTCGTACCCTCACCTGGACCCTAAACCGTCCCCGTCCCCTAACCCTAACCCTAGCCCGAACCCTAACCCTAACCCTTCCCCGAAGCCTGACCCTCACCCGTCCCCTAATCCTAACCCGTACGCTGACACTAACCCGCGCCCTCACACGTACGCTTCCCCTAAAGCGTTGTCGTACCCTCACCTGGACCCTAAACCGTCCCCGTCCCCTAACCCTAACCCTAGCCCGAACCCTAACCCTAACCCTTCCCCGAAGCCTGACCCTCACCCGTCCCCTAATCCTAACCTGTACGCTGACACTAACCCGCGCCCTCACATGTACGCTCCCCCTAAAGCGTTGTCGTACCCTCACCTGGACCCTAAACCGTCCCCGTCCCCTAACCCTAACCCTAGCCCGAACCCTAATCCTAACCCTTCCCCGAAGCCTGACCCTCACCCGTCCCCTAATCCTAACCCGTACGCTGACACTAACCCGCGCCCTCACACGTACGCTCCCCCTACAACGTTGTCGTACCCTCACCTTGACCCTAAACCGTCCCCGTCTCCTAACCCTAACCCTAGCCCGAACCCTAACCCTAACCCTTCCCCGAAGCCTGACCCTCACCCGTCCCCTAATCCTAACCCGTTCGCTGACACTAACCCGCGCCCTCACACGTACGCTCCCCCTAAAGCGTTGTCGTACCCTCACCTGGACCCTAAACCGTCCCCGTCCCCTAACCCTAGCCCGAAGCCTAACCCTAACCCTTCCCCGAAGCCTGACCCTCACCCGTCCCCTAATCCTCACCCGGTCGCTGACACTAACCCGCTCCCTCACACGTACGCTCCCCCTAAAGCGTTGTCGTACCCTCACCTGGACCCTAAACCGTCCCCGTCCCCTAACCCTAACCCTAGCCCGAACCCTAACCCTAACCCTTCCCCGAAGCCTGACCCTCACCCGTCCCCTAATCCTAACCCGTACGCTGACACTAACCCGCGCCCTCACACGTACGCTCCCCCTAAAGTGTTGTCGTACACTCACCTGGACCCTAAACCGTCCCCGTCCCCTAACCCTAACCCTAGCCCGAACCCTAACCCTAACCCTTCCCCGAAGCCTGACCCTCCCCCGTCCCCTAATCCTAACCCGTACGCTGACACTAACCCGTGCCCTCACACGTACGCTCCCCCTAAAGCGTTGTCGTACCCTCACCTGGACCCTAAACCGTCCCCGTCCCCTAACCCTAACCCTAGCCCGAACCCTAACCCTAACCCTTCCCCGAAGCCTGACCCTCACCCGGCCCCTAATCGTAACCCGTACGCTGACACTAACCCGCGCCCTCACACGTACGCTCCCCCTAAAGCGTTGTCGTACCCTCACCTGGACCCTAAACCGTCCCCGTCCCCTAACCCTAACCCTAGCCCGAACCGTAACCCTAACCCTTCCCCGAAGCCTGACCCTCACCCGTCCCATAATCCTAACCCGTACGCTGACACTAACCCGCGCCCTCACACGTACACTCCCCCTAAAGCGTTGTCGTACCCTCACCAGGACCCTAAACCTTCCCCGTCCCCTAACCCTAACCCTAGCCCGAACCCTAACCCTAACCCTTCCCCGAAGCCTGACCCTCACCCGTCCCCTAATCCTAACCCGTACGCTGACACTAACCCGCGCCCTCACACGTACGCTCCCCCTAAAGCGTTGTCGTACCCTCACCTGGACCCTAAACCGTCCCCGTCCCCTAACCCTAACCCTAGCCCGAACTCTAACCCTAACACTTCCCCGAAGCCTGACCCTCACCCGTCCCCTAATCCTAACCCGGTCGCTGACACTAACCCGCGCCCTCACAGGTACGCTCCCCCTAAAGCGTTGTCGTACCCTCACCTGGACCCTAAACCGTCCCCGTCCCCTAACCCTAACCCTAGCCCGAACCCTAACCCTAACCCTTCCCCGAAGCCTGACCCTCACCCGTCCCCTAATCCTAACCCGGTCGCTGACACTAACCCGCGCCCTCACAGGTACGCTCCCCCTAAAGCGTTGTCGTACCCTCACCTGGACCCTAAACCGTCCCCGTCCCCTAACCCTAACCCTAGCCCGAACCCTAACCCTAACCCTTCCCCGAAGCCTGACCCTCACCCGTCCCCTAATCCTAACCCGTACGCTGACACTAACCCGCGCCCTCACACGTACGCTTCCCCTAAAGCGTTGTCGTACCCTCACCTGGACCCTAAACCGTCCCCGTCCCCTAACCCTAACCCTAGCCCGAACCCTAACCCTAACCCTTCCCCGAAGCCTGACCCTCACCCGTCCCCTAATCCTAACCTGTACGCTGACACTAACCCGCGCCCTCACATGTACGCTCCCCCTAAAGCGTTGTCGTACCCTCACCTGGACCCTAAACCGTCCCCGTCCCCTAACCCTAACCCTAGCCCGAACCCTAATCCTAACCCTTCCCCGAAGCCTGACCCTCACCCGTCCCCTAATCCTAACCCGTACGCTGACACTAACCCGCGCCCTCACACGTACGCTCCCCCTACAACGTTGTCGTACCCTCACCTTGACCCTAAACCGTCCCCGTCTCCTAACCCTAACCCTAGCCCGAACCCTAACCCTAACCCTTCCCCGAAGCCTGACCCTCACCCGTCCCCTAATCCTAACCCGTTCGCTGACACTAACCCGCGCCCTCACACGTACGCTCCCCCTAAAGCGTTGTCGTACCCTCACCTGGACCCTAAACCGTCCCCGTCCCCTAACCCTAGCCCGAAGCCTAACCCTAACCCTTCCCCGAAGCCTGACCCTCACCCGTCCCCTAATCCTCACCCGGTCGCTGACACTAACCCGCTCCCTCACACGTACGCTCCCCCTAAAGCGTTGTCGTACCCTCACCTGGACCCTAAACCGTCCCCGTCCCCTAACCCTAACCCTAGCCCGAACCCTAACCCTAACCCTTCCCCGAAGCCTGACCCTCACCCGTCCCCTAATCCTAACCCGTACGCTGACACTAACCCGCGCCCTCACACGTACGCTCCCCCTAAAGTGTTGTCGTACACTCACCTGGACCCTAAACCGTCCCCGTCCCCTAACCCTAACCCTAGCCCGAACCCTAACCCTAACCCTTCCCCGAAGCCTGACCCTCCCCCGTCCCCTAATCCTAACCCGTACGCTGACACTAACCCGTGCCCTCACACGTACGCTCCCCCTAAAGCGTTGTCGTACCCTCACCTGGACCCTAAACCGTCCCCGTCCCCTAACCCTAACCCTAGCCCGAACCCTAACCCTAACCCTTCCCCGAAGCCTGACCCTCACCCGGCCCCTAATCGTAACCCGTACGCTGACACTAACCCGCGCCCTCACACGTACGCTCCCCCTAAAGCGTTGTCGTACCCTCACCTGGACCCTAAACCGTCCCCGTCCCCTAACCCTAACCCTAGCCCGAACCGTAACCCTAACCCTTCCCCGAAGCCTGACCCTCACCCGTCCCATAATCCTAACCCGTACGCTGACACTAACCCGCGCCCTCACACGTACACTCCCCCTAAAGCGTTGTCGTACCCTCACCAGGACCCTAAACCTTCCCCGTCCCCTAACCCTAACCCTAGCCCGAACCCTAACCCTAACCCTTCCCCGAAGCCTGACCCTCACCCGTCCCCTAATCCTAACCCGTACGCTGACACTAACCCGCGCCCTCACACGTACGCTCCCCCTAAAGCGTTGTCGTACCCTCACCTGGACCCTAAACCGTCCCCGTCCCCTAACCCTAACCCTAGCCCGAACTCTAACCCTAACACTTCCCCGAAGCCTGACCCTCACCCGTCCCCTAATCCTAACCCGGTCGCTGACACTAACCCGCGCCCTCACAGGTACGCTCCCCCTAAAGCGTTGTCGTACCCTCACCTGGACCCTAAACCGTCCCCGTCCCCTAACCCTAACCCTAGCCCGAACCCTAACCCTAACCCTTCCCCGAAGCCTGACCCTCACCCGTCCCCTAATCCTAACCCGTACGCTGACACTAACCCGCGCCCTCACACGTACGCTCCCCCTAAAGCGTTGTCGTACCCTCACCTGGACCCTAAACCGTCCCCGTCCCCTAACCCTAACCCTAGCCCGAACCCTAACCCTAACCCTTCCCCGAAGCCTGATCCTCACCCGTCCCCTAATCCTAACCCGTACGCTGACACTAACCCGCGCCCTCACACGTACGCTCCCCCTAAAGCGTTGTCGTACCCTCACCTGGACCCTAAACCGTCCCCGTCCCCTAACCCTAACCCTTCCCCGAACCCTAATCCTAACCATTCCCCGAAGCCTGACCCTCACCCGTCCCCTAATCCTAACCCGTACGCTGACACTAACCCGCGCCCTCACACGTACGCTCCCCCTAAAGCATTGTCGTACCCTCACCTGGACCCTAAACCGTCCCCGTCCCCTAACCCTAACCCTAGCCCGAACCCTAACCCTAACCCTTCCCCGAAGCCTGACCCTCACCCGTCCCCTAATCCTAACCCGGTCGCTGACACTAACCCGCGCCCTCACAGGTACGCTCCCCCTAAAGCGTTGTCGTACCCTCACCTGGACCCTAAACCGTCCCCGTCCCCTAACCCTAACCCTAGCCCGAACCCTAACCCTAACCCTTCCCCGAAGCCTGACCCTCACCCGTCCCCTAATCCTAACCCGTACGCTGACACTAACCCGCGCCCTCACACGTACGCTCCCCCTAAAACGTTGTCGTACCCTCACCTGGACCCTAAACCGTCCCCGTCCCCTAACCCTAACCCTAGCCCGAACCCTAACCCTAACCCTTCTCCGAAACCTGACCCTCACCCGTCCCCTAATCGTAACCCGTACGCTGACACTAACCCGCGCCCTCACACGTACGCTCCCCCTAAAGCGTTGTCGTACCCTCACCTGGACCCTAAACCGTCCCCGTCCCCTAACCCTAACCCTAGCCCGAACCGTAACCCTAACCCTTCCCCGAAGCCTGACCCTCACCCGTCCCCTAATCCTAACCCGTACGCTGACACTAACCCGCGCCCTCACACGTACACTCCCCCTAAAGCATTGTCGTACCCTCACCAGGACCCTAAACCTTCCCCGTCCCCTAACCCTAACCCTAGCCCGAACCCTAACCCTAACCCTTCCCCGAAGCCTGACCCTCACCCGTCCCCTAATCCTAACCCGTACGCTGACACTAACCCGCGCCCTCACACGTACGCTCCCCCTAAAGCGTTGTCGTACCATCACCTGGACCCTAAACCGTCCCCGTCCCCTAACACTAACCCTAGCCCGAACCCTAACCCTAACCCTTCCCCGAAGCCTGACCCTCACCCGTCCCCTAATCCTAACCCGGTCGCTAACACTAACCCGCGCCCTCACAGGTACGCTCCCCCTAAAGCGTTGTCGTACCCTCACCTGGACCCTAAACCGTCCCCGTCCCCTAACCCTAACCCTAGCCCGAACCCTAACCCTAACCTTTCCCCGAAGCCTGACCCTCACCCGTCCCCTAATCCTAACCCGTACGCTGACACTAACCCGCGCCCTCACACGTACGCTCCCCCTAAAGCGTTGTCATACCCTCACCTGGACCCTAAACCGTCCCCGTCCCCTAACCCTAACCCTAGCCCGAACCCTAACCCTAACCCTTCCCCGAAGCCTGACCCTCACCCGTCCCCTAATCCTAACCTGTACGCTGACACTAACCCGCGCCCTCACATGTACGCTCCCCCTAAAGCGTTGTCGTACCCTCACCTGGACCCTAAACCGTCCCCGTCCCCTAACCCTAACCCTAGCCCGAACCCTAATCCTAACCCTTCCCCGAAGCCTGACCCTCACCCGTCCCCTAATCCTAACCCGTACGCTGACACTAACCCGCGCCCTCACACGTACGCTCCCCCTACAACGTTGTCGTACCCTCACCTTGACCCTAAACCGTCCCCGTCTCCTAACCCTAACCCTAGCCCGAACCCTAACCCTAACCCTTCCCCGAAGCCTGACCCTCACCCGTCCCCTAATCCTAACCCGTACGCTGACACTAACCCGCGCCCTCACACGTACGCTCCCCCTAAAGCGTTGTCGTACCCTCACCTGGACCCTAAACCGTCCCCGTCCCCTAACCCTAGCCCGAAGCCTAACCCTAACCCTTCCCCGAAGCCTGACCCTCACCCGTCCCCTAATCCTAACCCGTACGCTGACACTAACCCACGCCCTCACACGTACGCTCCCCCTAAAGTGTTGTCGTACCCTCACCTGGACCCTAAACCGTCCCCGTCCCCTAACCCTAACCCTAGCCCGAACCCTAACCCTAACCCTTCCCCGAAGCCTGACCCTCACCCGTCCCCTAATCCTAACCCGTACGCTGACACTAACCCGCGCCCTCACACGTACGCTCCCCCTAAAGCGTTGTCGTACCCTCACCTGGACCCTAAACCGTCCCCGTCCCCTAACCCTAACCCTAGCCCGAACCCTAACCCTAACCCTTCCCCGAAGCCTGACCCTCACCCGTCCCCTAATCCTAACCCGTACGCTGACACTAACCCGCGCCCTCACACGTACGCTCCCCCTAAAGCGTTGTCGTACCCTCACCTGGACCCTAAACCGTCCCCGTCCCCTAACCCTAACCCTAGCCCGAACCCTAACCCTAACCCTTCCCCGAAGCCTGATCCTCACCCGTCCCCTAATCCTAACCCGTACGCTGACACTAACCCGCGCCCTCACACGTACGCTCCCCCTAAAGCGTTGTCGTACCCTCACCTGGACCCTAAACCGTCCCCGTCCCCTAACCCTAACCCTTCCCCGAACCCTAATCCTAACCCTTCCCCGAAGCCTGACCCTCACCCGTCCCCTAATCCTAACCCGTAGGCTGACACTAACCCGCGCCCTCACACGTACGCTCCCCCTAAAGCGTTGTCGTACCCTCACCTGGACCCTAAACCGTCCCCGTCCCCTAACCCTAACCCTAGCCCGAACCCTAACCCTAACCCTTCCCCGAAGCCTGACCCTCACCCGTCCCCTAATCCTAACCCGTACGCTGACACTAACCCGCGCCCTCACACGTACGCTCCCCCTAAAGCGTTGTCGTACCCTCAGCTGGACCCTAAACCGTCCCCGTCCCCTAACCCTAACCCTAGCCCTAACCCTAACCCTAACCCTTCCCCGAAGCCTGACCCTCACCCGTCCGCTAATCCTAACCCGTACGCTGACACTAACCCGCGCCCTCACACGTACGCTCCCAATAAAGCGTTGTCGTACCCTCATCTGGACCCTAAACCGTCCCCGTCCCCTAACCCTAACCCTAGCCCGAACCCTAACCCTAACCCTTCCCCGAAGCCTGACCCTCACCCGTCCCCTAATCCTAACCCGTACGCTGACACTAACCCGCGCCCTCACACGTACGCTCCCCCTAAAGCGTTGTCGTACCCTCACCTGGACCCTAAACCGTCCCCGTCCCCGTCCCCTAACCCTAGCCCGAACCCTAACCCTAACCCTTCCCCGAAGCCTGACCCTCACCCGTCCCCAAATCGTAACCCGTACGCTGACACTAACCCGCGCCCTCACACGTACGCTCCCCCTAAAGCGTTGTCGTACCCTCACCTGGACCCTAAACCGTCCCCGTCCCCTAACCCTAACCCTAGCCCGAACCGTAACCCTAACCCTTCCCCGAAGCCTGACCCTCACCCGTCCCCTAATCCTAACCCGTACGCTGACACTAACCCGCGCCCTCACACGTACACTCCCCCTAAAGCGTTGTCGTACCCTCACCAGGACCCTAAACCTTCCCCGTCCCCTAACCCTAACCCTAGCCCGAACCCTAACCCTAACCCTTCCCCGAAGCCTGACCCTCACCCGTCCCCTAATCCTAACCCGTACGCTGACACTAACCCGCGCCCTCACACGTACGCTCCCCCTAAAGCGTTGTCGTACCCTCACCTGGACCCTAAACCGTCCCCGTCCCCTAACCCTAACCCTAGCCCGAACCCTAACCCTAACCCTTCCCCGAAGCCTGACCCTCACCCGTCCCCTAATCCTAACCCGGTCGCTGACACTAACCCGCGCCCTCACAGGTACGCTCCCCCTAAAGCGTTGTCGTACCCTCACCTGGACCCTAAACCGTCCCCGTCCCCTAACCCTAACCCTAGCCCGAACCCTAACCCTAACCTTTCCCCGAAGCCTGACCCTCACCCGTCCCCTAATCCTAACCCGTACGCTGACACTAACCCGCGCCCTCACACGTACGCTCCCCCTAAAGCGTTGTCGTACCCTCACCTGGACCCTAAACCGTCCCCGTCCCCTAACCCTAACCCTAGCCCGAACCCTAACCCTAACCCTTCCCCGAAGCCTGACCCTCACCCGGCCCCTAATCGTAACCCGTACGCTGACACTAACCCGCGCCCTCACACGTACGCTCCCCCTAAAGCGTTGTCGTACCCTCACCTGGACCCTAAACCGTCCCCGTCCCCTAACCCTAACCCTAGCCCGAACCGTTACCCTAACCCTTCCCCGAAGCCTGACCCTCACCCGTCCCCTAATCCTAACCCGTACGCTGACACTAACCCGCGCCCTCACACGTACACTCCCCCTAAAGCGTTGTCGTACCCTCACTAGGACCCTAAACCTTCCCCGTTCCCTAACCCTAACCCTAGCCCGAACCCTAACCCTAACCCTTCCCCGAAGCCTGATCCTCACCCGTCCCCTAATCCTAACCCGTACGCTGACACTAACCCGCGCCCTCACACGTACGCTCCCCCTAAAGCGTTGTCGTACCCTCACCTGGACCCTAAACCGTCCACGTCCCCTAACCCTAACCCTTCCCCGAACCCTAATCCTAACCCTTCCCCGAAGCCTGACCCTCACCCGTCCCCTAATCCTAACCCGTACGCTGACACTAACCCGCGCCCTCACACGTACGCTCCCCCTAAAGCGTTGTCGTACCCTCACCTGGACCCTAAACCGTCCCCGTCCCCTAACCCTAACCCTAGCCCGAACCCTAACCCTAACCCTTCCCCGAAGCCTGACCCTCACCCGTCCCCTAATCCTAACCCGGTCGCTGACACTAACCCGCGCCCTCACATGTACGCTCCCCCTAAAGCGTTGTCGTACCCTCACCTGGACCCTAAACCGTCCCCGTCCCCTAACCCTAACCCTAGCCCGAACCCTAACCCTAACCCTTCCCCGAAGCCTGACCCTCACCCGTCCCCTAATCCTAACCCGTTGGCTGACACTAACCCGCGCCCTCACACGTACGCTCCCCCTACAACCTTGTCGTACCCTCACCTGGACCCTAAACCGTCCCCGTCCCCTAACCCTAACCGTAGCCAGAACCCTAACCCTAACCCTTCCCCGAAGCCTGATCCTCACCCGTCCCCTAATCCTAACCCGTACGCTGACACTAACCCGCGCCCTCACACGTACGCTCCCCCTAAAGCGTTGTCGTACCCTCACCTGGACCCTAAACCGTCCCCGTCCCCTAACCCTAACCCTAGCCCGAACCCTAACCCTAACCCTTCCCCGAAGCCTGACCCTCACCCGTCCCCTAATCCTAACCCGTACGCTGACACTAACCCGCGCCCTCACACGTACGCTCCCCCTAAAGCATTGTCGTACCCTCACCTCACCCTAAACCGTCCCCGTCCCCTAACCCTAACCCTAGCCCGAACCCTAACCCTTCCCCGAAGCCTGACCCTCACCCGTCCCCTAATCCTAACCCGTACGCTGACACTAACCCGCGCCCTCACACGTACGCTCCCCCTAAAGCGTTGTCGTACCCTCACCTGGACCCTAAACCGTCCCCGTCCCCTAACCCTAACCCTAGCCCGAACCCTAACCCTAACCCTTCCCCGAAGCCTGACCCTCACCCGTCCCCTAATCCTAACCCGTACGCTGACACTAACCCGCGCCCTCACACGTACGCTCCCCCTAAAGCGTTGTCGTACCCTCACCTGGACCCTAAACCGTCCCCGTCCCCTAACCCTAACCCTAGCCCGAACCCTAACCCTAACCCTTCCCCGAAGCCTGACCCTCACCCGTCCCCTAATCCTAACCCGGTCGCTGACACTAACCCGCGCCCTCACAGGTACGCTCCCCCTAAAGCGTTGTCGTACCCTCACCTGGACCCTAAACCGTCCCCGTCCCCTAACCCTAACCCTAGCCCGAACCCTAACCCTAACCTTTCCCCGAAGCCTGACCCTCACCCGTCCCCTAATCCTAACCCGTACGCTGACACTAACCCGCGCCCTCACACGTACGCTCCCCCTAAAGCGTTGTCGTACCCTCACCTGGACCCTAAACCGTCCCCGTCCCCTAACCCTAACCCTAGCCCGAACCCTAACCCTAACCCTTCCCCGAAGCCTGACCCTCACCCGGCCCCTAATCGTAACCCGTACGCTGACACTAACCCGCGCCCTCACACGTACGCTCCCCCTAAAGCGTTGTCGTACCCTCACCTGGACCCTAAACCGTCCCCGTCCCCTAACCCTAACCCTAGCCCGAACCGTTACCCTAACCCTTCCCCGAAGCCTGACCCTCACCCGTCCCCTAATCCTAACCCGTACGCTGACACTAACCCGCGCCCTCACACGTACACTCCCCCTAAAGCGTTGTCGTACCCTCACCAGGACCCTAAACCTTCCCCGTTCCCTAACCCTAACCCTAGCCCGAACCCTAACCCTAACCCTTCCCCGAAGCCTGACCCTCACCCGTCCCCTAATCCTAACCCGTACGCTGACACTAACCCGCGCCCTCACACGTACGCTCCCCCTAAAGCGTTGTCGTACCCTCACCTGGACCCTAAACCGTCCCCGTCCCCTAACCCTAACCCTAGCCCGAACTCTAACCCTAACACTTCCCCGAAGCCTGACCCTCACCCGTCCCCTAATCCTAACCCGGTCGCTGACACTAACCCGCGCCCTCACAGGTACGCTCCCCCTAAAGCGTTGTCGTACCCTCACCTGGACCCTAAACCGTCCCCGTCCCCTAACCCTAACCCTAGCCCGAACCCTAACCCTAACCCTTCCCCGAAGCCTGACCCTCACCTGTCCCCTAATCCTAACCCGTACGCTGACACTAACCCGCGCCCTCACACGTACGCTCCCCCTAAAGCGTTGTCGTACCCTCACCTGGACCCTAAACCGTCCCCGTCCCCTAACCCTAACCCTAGCCCGAACCCTAACCCTAACCCTTCCCCGAAGCCTGACCCTCACCCGTCCCCTAATCCTAACCCGGTCGCTGACACTAACCCGCGCCCTCACATGTACGCTCCCCCTAAAGCGTTGTCGTACCCTCACCTGGACCCTAAACCGTCCCCGTCCCCTAACCCTAACCCTAGCCCGAACCCTAACCCTAACCCTTCCCCGAAGCCTGACCCTCACCCGTCCCCTAATCCTAACCCGTTGGCTGACACTAACCCGCGCCCTCACATGTACGCTCCCCCTACAACCTTGTCGTACCCTCACCTGGACCCTAAACCGTCCCCGTCCCCTAACCCTAACCGTAGCCAGAACCCTAACCCTAACCCTTCCCCGAAGCCTGATCCTCACCCGTCCCCTAATCCTAACCCGTACGCTGACACTAACCCGCGCCCTCACACGTACGCTCCCCCTAAAGCGTTGTCGTACCCTCACCTGGACCCTAAACCGTCCCCGTCCCCTAACCCTAACCCTAGCCCGAACCCTAACCCTAACCCTTCCCCGAAGCCTGACCCTCACCCGTCCCCTAATCCTAACCCGTACGCTGACACTAACCCGCGCCCTCACACGTACGCTCCCCCTAAAGCATTGTCGTACCCTCACCTCACCCTAAACCGTCCCCGTCCCCTAACCCTAACCCTAGCCCGAACCCTAACCCTTCCCCGAAGCCTGACCCTCACCCGTCCCCTAATCCTAACCCGTACGCTGACACTAACCCGCGCCCTCACACGTACGCTCCCCCTAAAGCGTTGTCGTACCCTCACCTGGACCCTAAACCGTCCCCGTCCCCTAACCCTAACCCTAGCCCGAACCCTAAACCTAACCCTTCCCCGAAGCCTGACCCTCACCCGTCCCCTAATCCTAACCCGTACGCTGACACTAACCCGCGCCCTCACACGTACGCTCCCCCTAAAGCGTTGTTGTACCCTCACCAGGACCCTAAACCGTCCCCGTCCCCTAACCCTAACCCTAGCCCGAACCCTAACCCTAACCCTTCCCCGAAGCCTGACACTCACCCTTCCCCTAATCCTAACCCGTACGCTGACACTAACCCGCGCCCTCACACGTACGCTCCCCCTAAAGCGTTGTCGTACCCTCACCTGGACCCTAAACCGTCCCCGTCCCCTAACCCTAACCCTAGCCCGAACCCTAACCCTAACACTTCCCCGAAGCCTGACCCTCACCCGTCCCCTAATCCTAACCCGTACGCTGACACTAACCGGCGCCCTCACACGTACGCTCCCCCTAAAGCGTTGTCGTACCCTCACCTGGACCCTAAACCGTCCCCGTCCCCTAACCCTAACCCTAGCCCGAACCCTAACCCTAACCCTTCCCCGAAGCCTGACCCTCACCCGTCCCCTAATCCTAACCCGTACGCTGACACTAACCCGCGCCCTCACACGTACGCTCCCCCTAAAGCGTTGTCGTACCCTCACCTGGACCCTAAACCGTCCCCGTCCCCTAACCCTAACCCTAGCCCGAACCCTAACCCTAACACTTCCCCGAAGCCTGACC
Source organism: Globicephala melas (assembly GCF_963455315.2). Lineage (NCBI taxonomy): Eukaryota > Metazoa > Chordata > Mammalia > Artiodactyla > Delphinidae > Globicephala > Globicephala melas. The sequence continues at coordinate 742,494 of NW_027207231.1, read as the reverse complement.
CTCACCCGTCCCCTAATCCTAACCCGTACGCTGACACTAACCCGCGCCCTCACACGTACGCTCCCCCTAAAGCGTTGTCGTACCCTCACCTGGACCCTAAACCGTCCCCGTCCCCTATCCCTAACCCTAGCCCGAACCCTAACCCTAACCCTTCCCCGAAGCCTGACCCTCACCCGTCCCCTAATCCTAACCCGTACGCTGACACTAACCCGCGCCCTCACACGTACGCTCCCCCTAAAGCGTTGTTGTACCCTCACCTGGACCCTAAACTGTCCCCGTCCCCTAACCCTAAACCTAGCCCGAAACCTAACCCTAACCCTTCCCCGAAGCCTGACACTCACCCTTCCCCTTATCCTAACCCGTACACTGACACTAACCCGTGCCCTCACACGTACGCTCCCCCTAAAGCGTTGTCGTACCCTCACCTGGACCCTAAACCGTCCCCGTCCCCTAACCCTAACCCTAGCCCGAACCCTAACCCTAACCCTTCCCCGAAGCCTGACCCTCACCCGTCCCCTAATCCTAACCCGTACGCTGACACTAACCCAGGCCCTCACACGTACGCTCCCCCTAAAGCGTTTTCGTACCCTCACCTGGACCCTAAACCGTCCCCGTCCCCTAACCCTAACCCTAGACCGAACCCTAACCCTAACCCTTCCCCGAAGCCTGACCCTCACCCGTCCCCTAATCGTAACCCGTACGCTGACACTAACCTGCGCCCTCACACGTACGCTCCCCCTAAAGCGTTGTCGTACCCTCACCTGGACCCTAAACCGTCCCCGTACCCTAACCCTAACCCTAGCCCGAACCCTAACCCTAACCCTTCCCCGAAGCCTGACCCTCACCCGTCCCCTAATCCTAACCCGTACGCTGACACTAACCCGCGCCCTCACACGTACGCTCCCCCTAAAGCGTTGTCGAACCCTCACCTGGACCCTAAACCGTCCCCGTCCCCTAACCCTAACCCTAGCCCGAACCCTAACCCTAACACTTCCCCGAAGCCTGACCCTCACCCGTCCCCTAATCCTAACCCGTACGCTGACACTAACCCGCGCCCTCACACGTACGCTCCCCCTAAAGCGTTGTCGTACCCTCACCTGGACCCTAAACCGTCCCCGTCCCCTATCCCTAACCCTAGCCCGAACCCTAACCCTAACCCTTCCCCGAAGCCTGACCCTCACCCGTCCCCTAATCCTAACCCGTACGCTGACACTAACCCGCGCCCTCACACGTACGCTCCCCCTAAAGCGTTGTTGTACCCTCACCTGGACCCTAAACTGTCCCCGTCCCCTAACCCTAAACCTAGCCCGAAACCTAACCCTAACCCTTCCCCGAAGCCTGACACTCACCCTTCCCCTTATCCTAACCCGTACACTGACACTAACCCGTGCCCTCACACGTACGCTCCCCCTAAAGCGTTGTCGTACCCTCACCTGGACCCTAAACCGTCCCCGTCCCCTAACCCTAACCCTAGCCCGAACCCTAACCCTAACCCTTCCCCGAAGCCTGACCCTCACCCGTCCCCTAATCCTAACCCGTACGCTGACACTAACCGGCGACCTCACACATACGCTCCCCCTAAAGCGTTGTCGTACCCTCACCTGGACCCTAAACCGTCCCCGTCCCCTAACCCTAACCCTAGCCCAAACCCTAACCCTAACCCTTCCCCGAAGCCTGACCCTCACCCGTCCCCTAATCCTAACCTGTACGCTGACACTAACCCGCGCCCTCACATGTACGCTCCCCCTAAAGCGTTGTCGTACCCTCACCTGGACCCTAAACCGTCCCCGTCCCCTAACCCTAACCCTAGCCCGAACCCTAATCCTAACCCTTCCCCGAAGCCTGACCCTCACCCGTCCCCTAATCCTAACCCGTACGCTGACACTAACCCGCGCCCTCACACGTACGCTCCCCCTAAAGCGTTGTCGTACCCTCACCTGGACCCTAAACCGTCCCCGTCCCCTAACCCTAGCCTGAAGCCTAACCCTAACCCTTCCCCGAAGCCTGACCCTCACCCGTCCCCTAATCCTCACCCGGTCGCTGACACTAACGCGCGCCCTCACACGTACGCTCCCCCTAAAGCGTTGTCGTACCCTCACCTGGACCCTAAACCGTCCGCGTCCCCTAACCCTAACCCTAGCCCGAACCCTAACCCTAACCCTTCCCCGAAGCCTGACCCTCACCCGTCCCCTAATCCTAACCCGTACGCTGACACTAACCCACGCCCTCACACGTACGCTCCCCCTAAAGTGTTGTCGTACCCTCACCTGGACCCTAAACCGTCCCCGTCCCCTAACCCTAACCCTAGCCCGAACCCTAACCCTAACCCTTCCCCGAAGCCTGACCCTCACCCGTCCCCTAATCCTAACCCGTACGCTGACACTAACCCGCGCCCTCACACGTACGCTCCCCCTAAAGCGTTGTCGTACCCTCACCTGGACCCTAAACCGTCCCCGTCCCCTAAACCTAACCCTAGCCCGAACCCTAACCCTAAACCTTCCCCGAAGCCTGACCCTCACCCGGCCCCTAATCGTAACCCGTACGCTGACACTAACCCGCGCCCTCACACGTACGCTCCCCCTAAAGCGTTGTCGTACCCTCACCTGGACCCTAAACCGTCCCCGTCCCCTAACCCTAACCCTAGCCCGAACCGTAACCCTAACCCTTCCCCGAAGCCTGACCCTCACCCGTCCCCTAATCCTAACCCGTACGCTGACACTAACCCGCGCCCTCACACGTACACTCCCCCTAAAGCGTTGTCGTACCCTCACCAGGACCCTAAACCTTCCCCGTCCCCTAACCCTAACCCTAGCCCGAACCCTAACCCTAACCCTTCCCCGAAGCCTGACCCTCACCCGTCCCCTAATCCTAACCCGTACGCTGACACTAACCCGCGCCCTCACACGTACACTCCCCCTAAAGCGTTGTCGTACCCTCACCTGGAGCCTAAACCGTCCCCGTCCCCTAACCCTAACCCTAGCCCGAACCCTAACCCTAACCCTTCCCCGAAGCCTGACCCTCACCCGTCCCCTAATCCTAACCCGGTCGCTGACACTAACCCGCGCCCTCACAGGTACGCTCCCCCTAAAGCGTTGTCGTACCCTCACCTGGACCCTAAACCGTCCCCGTCCCCTAACCCTAACCCTAGCCCGAACCCTAAACCTAACCCTTCCCCGAAGCCTGACCCTCACCCGTCCCCTAATCCTAACCCGTACGCTGACACTAACCCGCGCCCTCACACGTACGCTCCCCCTAAAGCGTTGTCGTACCCTCACCTGGACCCTAAACCGTCCCCGTCCCCTAACCCTAACCCTAGCCCGAACCCTAACCCTAACCCTTCCCCGAAGCCTGACCCTCACCCGTCCCCTAATCCTAACCCGTACGCTGACACTAACCCGCGCCCTCACACGTACGCTCCCCCTAAAGCGTTGTCGTACCCTCAACTGGACCCTAAACCGTCCCCGTCCCCTAACCCTAACCCTAGCCCGAACCCTAACCCTAACCCTTCCCCGAAGCCTGACCCTCACCCGTCCCCTAATCCTAACCCGTACGCTGACACTAACCCGCGCCCTCACACGTACGCTCCCCCTAAAGTGTTGTCGTACCCTCACCTGGACCCTAAACCGTCCCCGTCCCCCAACCCTAACCGTAGCCCGAACCCTAACCCTAACCCTTCCCCGAAGCCTGACCCTCACCCGTCCCCTAATCCTAACCCGTACGCTGACACTAACCCGCGCCCTCACACGTACGCTCCCCCTAAAGCGTTGTCGTACCCTCACCTGGACCCTAAACCGTCCCCGTCCCCTAACCCTAACCCTAGCCCGAACCCTAACCCTAACCCTTCCCCGAAGCCTGACCCTCACCCGTCCCCTAATCCTAACCCGTACGCTGACACTAACCCGCGCCCTCACACGTACGCTCCCCCTAAAGCGTTGTCGTACCCTCACCTGGACCCTAAACCGTCCCCGTCCCCTAACCCTAACCCTAGCCCTAACCCTAACCCTAACCCTTCCCCGAAGCCTGACCCTCACCCGTCCCCTAATCCTAACCCGTACGCTGACACTAACCCGCGCCCTCACACGTACGCTCCCCCTAAAGCGTTGTCGTACCCTCACCTGGACCCTAAACCGTCCCCGTCCCCTAACCCTAACCCTAGCCCGAACCCTAACCCTAACCCTTCCCCGAAGCCTGACCCTCACCCGTCCCCTAATCCTAACCCGTACGCTGACACTAACCCGCGCCCTCACACGTACACTCCCCCTAAAGCGTTGTCGTACCCTCACCTGGACCCTAAACCGTCCCCGTCCCCTAAGCCTAACCCTAACCCTAGCCCGAACCCTAACCCTAACACTTCCCCGAAGCCTGACCCTCACCCGTCCCCTAATCCTAACCCGTACGCTGACACTAACCCGCGCCCTCACACGTACGCTCCCCCTAAAGCGTTGTCGTACCCTCACCTGGACCCTAAACCGTCCCCGTCCCCTAACCCTAACCCTAGCCCGAACCCTAACCCTAACCCTTCCCCGAAGCCTGACCCTCACCCGGCCCCTAATCCTAACCCGTACGCTGACACTAACCCGCGCCCTCACACGTACGCTCCCCCTAAAGCGTTGTCGTACCCTCACCTGGACCCTAAACCGTCCCCGTCCCCTAACCCTAACCCTAGCCCGAACCCTAACCCTAACCCTTCCCCGAAGCCTGACCCTCACCCGTCCCCTAATCCTAACCCGTACGCTGACACTAACCCGCGCCCTCACACGTACGCTCCCCCTAAAGCGTTGTCGTACCCTCACCTGGACCCTAAACCGTCCCCGTCCCCTAACCCTAACCCTAGCCCGAACCCTAACCCTAACCCTTCCCCGAAGCCTGACCCTCACCCGTCCCCTAATCCTAACCCGTACGCTGACACTAACCCGCGCCCTCACACGTACGCTCCCCCTAAAGCGTTGTCGTACCCTCACCTGGACCCTAAACCGTCCCCGTCCCCTAACCCTAACCCTAGCCCGAACCCTAACCCTAACCCTTCCCCGAAGCCTGACCCTCACCCGTCCCCTAATCCTAACCCGTACGCTGACACTAACCCGCGCCCTCACACGTACGCTCCCCCTAAAGTGTTGTCGTACCCTCACCTGGACCCTAAACCGTCCCCGTCCCCCAACCCTAACCGTAGCCCGAACCCTAACCCTAACCCTTCCCCGAAGCCTGACCCTCACCCGTCCCCTAATCCTAACCCGTACGCTGACACTAACCCGCGCCCTCACACGTACGCTCCCCCTAAAGCGTTGTCGTACCCTCACCTGGACCCTAAACCGTCCCCGTCCCCTAACCCTAACCCTAGCCCGAACCCTAACCCTAACCCTTCCCCGAAGCCTGACCCTCACCCGTCCCCTAATCCTAACCCGTACGCTGACACTAACCCGCGCCCTCACACGTACGCTCCCCCTAAAGCGTTGTCGTACCCTCACCTGGACCCTAAACCGTCCCCGTCCCCTAACCCTAACCCTAGCCCTAACCCTAACCCTAACCCTTCCCCGAAGCCTGACCCTCACCCGTCCCCTAATCCTAACCCGTACGCTGACACTAACCCGCGCCCTCACACGTACGCTCCCCCTAAAGCGTTGTCGTACCCTCACCTGGACCCTAAACCGTCCCCGTCCCCTAACCCTAACCCTAGCCCGAACCCTAACCCTAACCCTTCCCCGAAGCCTGACCCTCACCCGTCCCCTAATCCTAACCCGTACGCTGACACTAACCCGCGCCCTCACACGTACACTCCCCCTAAAGCGTTGTCGTACCCTCACCTGGACCCTAAACCGTCCCCGTCCCCTAAGCCTAACCCTAACCCTAGCCCGAACCCTAACCCTAACACTTCCCCGAAGCCTGACCCTCACCCGTCCCCTAATCCTAACCTGTACGCTGACACTAACCCGCGCCCTCACACGTACGCTCCCCCTAAAGCGTTGTCGTACCCTCACCAGGACCCTAAACCTTCCCCGTCCCCTAACCCTAACCCTAGCCCGAACCCTAACCCTAACCCTTCCCCGAAGCCTGACCCTCACCCGTCCCCTAATCCTAACCCGTACGCTGACACTAACCCGCGCCCTCACACGTACGCTCCCCCTAAAGCGTTGTCGTACCCTCACCTGGAGCCTAAACCGTCCCCGTCCCCTAACCCTAACCCTAGCCCGAACCCTAACCCTAACCCTTCCCCGAAGCCTGACCCTCACCCGTCCCCTAATCCTAACCCGGTCGCTGACACTAACCCGCGCCCTCACAGGTACGCTCCCCCTAAAGCGTTGTCGTACCCTCACCTGGACCCTAAACCGTCCCCGTCCCCTAACCCTAACCCTAGCCCGAACCCTAAACCTAACCCTTCCCCGAAGCCTGACCCTCACCCGTCCCCTAATCCTAACCCGTACGCTGACACTAACCCGCGCCCTCACACGTACGCTCCCCCTAAAGCGTTGTCGTACCCTCACCTGGACCCTAAACCGTCCCCGTCCCCTAACCCTAACCCTAGCCCGAACCCTAACCCTAACCCTTCCCCGAAGCCTGACCCTCACCCGTCCCCTAATCCTAACCCGTACGCTGACACTAACCCGCGCCCTCACACGTACGCTCCCCCTAAAGCGTTGTCGTACCCTCAACTGGACCCTAAACCGTCCCCGTCCCCTAACCCTAACCCTAGCCCGAACCCTAACCCTAACCCTTCCCCGAAGCCTGACCCTCACCCGTCCCCTAATCCTAACCCGTACGCTGACACTAACCCGCGCCCTCACACGTACGCTCCCCCTAAAGTGTTGTCGTACCCTCACCTGGACCCTAAACCGTCCCCGTCCCCCAACCCTAACCGTAGCCCGAACCCTAACCCTAACACTTCCCCGAAGCCTGACCCTCACCCGTCCCCTAATCCTAACCCGTACGCTGACACTAACCCGCGCCCTCACACGTACGCTCCCCCTAAAGCGTTGTCGTACCCTCACCTGGACCCTAAACCGTCCCCGTCCCCTAACCCTAACCCTAGCCCGAACCCTAACCCTAACCCTTCCCCGAAGCCTGACCCTCACCCGTCCCCTAATCCTAACCCGTACGCTGACACTAACCCGCGCCCTCACACGTACGCTCCCCCTAAAGCGTTGTCGTACCCTCACCTGGACCCTAAACCGTCCCCGTCCCCTAACCCTAACCCTAGCCCTAACCCTAACCCTAACCCTTCCCCGAAGCCTGACCCTCACCCGTCCCCTAATCCTAACCCGTACGCTGACACTAACCCGCGCCCTCACACGTACGCTCCCCCTAAAGCGTTGTCGTACCCTCACCTGGACCCTAAACCGTCCCCGTCCCCTAACCCTAACCCTAGCCCGAACCCTAACCCTAACCCTTCCCCGAAGCCTGACCCTCACCCGTCCCCTAATCCTAACCCGTACGCTGACACTAACCCGCGCCCTCACACGTACACTCCCCCTAAAGCGTTGTCGTACCCTCACCTGGACCCTAAACCGTCCCCGTCCCCTAAGCCTAACCCTAACCCTAGCCCGAACCCTAACCCTAACACTTCCCCGAAGCCTGACCCTCACCCGTCCCCTAATCCTAACCCGTACGCTGACACTAACCCGCGCCCTCACACGTACGCTCCCCCTAAAGCGTTGTCGTACCCTCACCTGGACCCTAAACCGTCCCCGTCCCCTAACCCTAACCCTAGCCCGAACCCTAACCCTAACCCTTCCCCGAAGCCTGACCCTCACCCGGCCCCTAATCCTAACCCGTACGCTGACACTAACCCGCGCCCTCACACGTACGCTCCCCCTAAAGCGTTGTCGTACCCTCACCTGGACCCTAAACCGTCCCCGTCCCCTAACCCTAACCCTAGCCCGAACCCTAACCCTAACCCTTCCCCGAAGCCTGACCCTCACCCGTCCCCTAATCCTAACCCGTACGCTGACACTAACCCGCGCCCTCACACGTACGCTCCCCCTAAAGCGTTGTCGTACCCTCACCTGGACCCTAAACCGTCCCCGTCCCCTAACCCTAACCCTAGCCCGAACCCTAACCCTAACCCTTCCCCGAAGCCTGACCCTCACCCGTCCCCTAATCCTAACCCGTACGCTGACACTAACCCGCGCCCTCACACGTACGCTCCCCCTAAAGCGTTGTCGTACCCTCACCTGGACCCTAAACCGTCCCCGTCCCCTAACCCTAACCCTAGCCCGAACCCTAACCCTAACCCTTCCCCGAAGCCTGACCCTCACCCGTCCCCTAATCCTAACCCGTACGCTGACACTAACCCGCGCCCTCACACGTACGCTCCCCCTAAAGTGTTGTCGTACCCTCACCTGGACCCTAAACCGTCCCCGTCCCCCAACCCTAACCGTAGCCCGAACCCTAACCCTAACCCTTCCCCGAAGCCTGACCCTCACCCGTCCCCTAATCCTAACCCGTACGCTGACACTAACCCGCGCCCTCACACGTACGCTCCCCCTAAAGCGTTGTCGTACCCTCACCTGGACCCTAAACCGTCCCCGTCCCCTAACCCTAACCCTAGCCCGAACCCTAACCCTAACCCTTCCCCGAAGCCTGACCCTCACCCGTCCCCTAATCCTAACCCGTACGCTGACACTAACCCGCGCCCTCACACGTACGCTCCCCCTAAAGCGTTGTCGTACCCTCACCTGGACCCTAAACCGTCCCCGTCCCCTAACCCTAACCCTAGCCCTAACCCTAACCCTAACCCTTCCCCGAAGCCTGACCCTCACCCGTCCCCTAATCCTAACCCGTACGCTGACACTAACCCGCGCCCTCACACGTACGCTCCCCCTAAAGCGTTGTCGTACCCTCACCTGGACCCTAAACCGTCCCCGTCCCCTAACCCTAACCCTAGCCCGAACCCTAACCCTAACCCTTCCCCGAAGCCTGACCCTCACCCGTCCCCTAATCCTAACCCGTACGCTGACACTAACCCGCGCCCTCACACGTACACTCCCCCTAAAGCGTTGTCGTACCCTCACCTGGACCCTAAACCGTCCCCGTCCCCTAAGCCTAACCCTAACCCTAGCCCGAACCCTAACCCTAACACTTCCCCGAAGCCTGACCCTCACCCGTCCCCTAATCCTAACCCGTACGCTGACACTAACCCGCGCCCTCACACGTACGCTCCCCCTAAAGCGTTGTCGTACCCTCACCTGGACCCTAAACCGTCCCCGTCCCCTAACCCTAACCCTAGCCCGAACCCTAACCCTAACCCTTCCCCGAAGCCTGACCCTCACCCGGCCCCTAATCCTAACCCGTACGCTGACACTAACCCGCGCCCTCACACATACGCTCCCCCTAAAGCGTTGTCGTACCCTCACCTGGACCCTAAACCGTCCCCGTCCCCTAACCCTAACCCTAGCCCGAACCCTAACCCTAACACTTCCCCGAAGCCTGACCCTCACCCGTCCCCTAATCCTAACCCGTACGCTGACACTAACCTGCGCCCTCACACGTACGCTCCCCCTAAAGCGTTGTCGTACCCTCACCTTGACCCTAATCCGTCCCCGTCCCCTAACCCTAACCCTAGCCCGAACCCTAACCCTAACCCTTCCCCGAAGCCTGACCCTCACCCGTCCCCTAATCCTAACCCGTACGCTGACACTAACCCGCGCCCTCACACGTACGCTCCCCCTAAAGCGTTGTCGTACCCTCACCTGGACCCTAAACCGTCCCCGTCCCCTAACCCTAACCCTAGCCCGAACCCTAACCCTAACCCTTCCCCGAAGCCTGACCCTCACCCGTCCCCTAATCCTAACCCGTACGCTGACACTAACCCAGGCCCTCACACGTACGCTCCCCCTAAAGCGTTGTCGTACCCTCACCTGGACCCTAAACCGTCCCCGTCCCCTAACCCTAACCCTAGACCGAACCCTAACCCTAACCCTTCCCCGAAGCCTGACCCTCACCCGTCCCCTAATCGTAACCCGTACGCTGACACTAACCTGCGCCCTCACACGTACGCTCCCCCTAAAGCGTTGTCGTACCCTCACCTGGACCCTAAACCGTCCCCGTCCCCTAACCCTAACCCTAGCCCGAACCCTAACCCTAACCCTTCCCCGAAGCCTGACCCTCACCCGGCCCCTAATCCTAACCCGTACGCTGACACTAACCCGCGCCCTCACACATACGCTCCCCCTAAAGCGTTGTCGTACCCTCACCTGGACCCTAAACCGTCCCCGTCCCCTAACCCTAACCCTAGCCCGAACCCTAACCCTAACCCTTCCCCGAAGCCTGACCCTCACCCGTCCCCTAATCCTAACCCGTACGCTGATACTAACCCAGGCCCTCACACGTACGCTCCCCCTAAAGCGTTGTCGTACCCTCACCTGGACCCTAAACCGTCCCCGTCCCCTAACCCTAACCCTAGACCGAACCCTAACCCTAACCCTTCCCCGAAGCCTGACCCTCACCCGTCCCCTAATCGTAACCCGTACGCTGACACTAACCCGCGCCCTCACACGTACGCTCCCCCTAAAGCGTTGTCGTACCCTCAGCTGGACCCTAAACCGTCCCCGTCCCCTAACCCTAACCCTAGCCCTAACCCTAACCCTAACCCTTCCCCGAAGCCTGACACTCACCCGTCCGCTAATCCTAACCCGTACGCTGACACTAACCCGCGCCCTCACACGTACGCTCCCAATAAAGCGTTGTCGTACCCTCACCTGGACCCTAAACCGTCCCCGTCCCCTAACCCTAACCCTAGCCCGAACCCTAACCCTAACCCTTCCCCGAAGCCTGACCCTCACCCGTCCCCTAATCCTAACCCGTACGCTGACACTAACCCGCGCCCTCACACGTACGCTCCCCCTAAAGCGTTGTCGTACCCTCACCTGGACCCTAAACCGTCCCCGTGCCCTAACCCTAACCCTAGCCCGAACCCTAACCCTAACCCTTCCCCGAAGCCTGAACCTCACTCGTCCCCTAATCCTAACCCGTACGCTGACACTAACCCACGCCCTCACATGTACGCTCCCCCTAAAGCGTTGTCGTACCCTCAGCTGGACCCTAAACCGTCCCCGTTCCCTAACCCTAACCCTAGCCCAAACCCTAACCCTAACACTTCCCCGAAGCCTGACCCTCACCCGTCCCCTAATCCTAACCCGTACGCTGACACTAAGCCGCGCCCTCACACGTACGCTCCCCCTAAAGCGTTGTCGTACCCTCACCTGGACCCTAAACCGTCCCCTAACCCTAACCCTAACCCTAGCCCGAACCCTAACCCTAACCCTTCCCCGAAGCCTGACCCTCACCCGTCCCCTAATCCTAACCCGTACGCTGACACTAACCCACGCCCTCACACGTACGCTCCCCCTACAACGTTGTCGTACCCTCACCTGGAGCCTAAACCGTCCCCGTCCCCTAACCCTAACCCTAGCCCGAACCCTAACCCTAACCCTTCCCCGAAGCCTGACCCTCACCCGTCCCCTAATCCTAACCCATACGCTGACACTAACCCGCGCCCTCACACGTACGCTCCCCCTAAAGCGTTGTCGTACCCTCACCTGGACCCTAAACCGTCCCCGTCCCCTAACCCTAACCCTAGACCGAACCCTAACCCTAACCCTTCCCCGAAGCCTGACCCTCACCCGTCCCATAATCCTAACCCGTACGCTGACACTAACCCGCGCCCTCACACGTACGCTCCCCCTACAACGTTGTCGTACCCTCACCTTGACCCTAAACCGTCCTCGTTTCCTAACCCTAACCCTAGCCCGAACCCTAACCCTAACCCTTCCCCAAAGCCTGACCCTCACACGTCCCCTAATCCTAACCCGTACGCTGACACTAACCCGCGCCCTCACACGTACGCTTCCCCTAAAGCGTTGTCGTACCCTCACCTGGACCCTAAACCGTCCCCGTACCCTAATCCTAACCCTAGCCCGAACCCTAACCCTAACCCTTCCCCGAAGCCTGACCCTCACCCGTCCCCTAATCCTAACCCGTACGCTGACACTAACCCGCGCCCTCACACGTACGCTCCCCCTAAAGCGTTGTCGTACCCTCACCTGGACCCTAAACCGTCCCCGTCCCCTAACCCTAACCCTAGCCCGAACCCTAACCCTAACCCTTCCCCGAAGCCTGACCCTCACCCGTCCCCTAATCCTAACCCGTACGCTGACACTAACCCGCGCCCTCACATGTACGCTCCCCCTAAAGCGTTGTCGTACCCTCACCTGGACCCTAAACCGTCCCCGTTCCCTAACCCTAACCCTAGCCCAAACCCTAACCCTAACCCTTCCCCGAAGCCTGACCCTCACCCGTCCCCTAATCCTAACACGTACGCTGACACTAAGCCGCGCCCTCACACGTACGCTCCCCCTAAAGCGTTGTCGTACCCTCACCTGGACCCTAAACCGTCCCCGTCCCCTAACCCTAACCCTAGCCCGAACCCTAACCCTAACCCTTCCCCGAAGCCTGACCCTCACCCGTCCCCTAATCCTAACCCGTACGCTGACACTAACCCACTCCCTCACACGTACGCTCCCCCTACAACGTTGTCGTACCCTCACCTTGACCCTAAACCGTCCTCGTTTCCTAACCCTAACCCTAGCCCGAACCCTAACCCTAACCCTTCCCCGAAGCCTGACCCTCACCCGTCCCCTAATCCTAACTCGTACGCTGACACTAACCCGCGCCCTCACACGTACGCTCCCCCTAAAGCGTTGTCGTACCCTCACCTGGACCCTAAACCGTCCCCGTGCCCTAGCCCTAACCCTAGCCCGAACCCTAACCCTAACCCTTCCCCGAAGCCTGAACCTCACCCGTCCCCTAATCCTAACCCGTACGCTGACACTAACCCACGCCCTCACACGTACGCTCCCCCTAAACCGTTGTCGTACCCTCACCTGGACCCTAAACCTTCCCCGTCCCCTAACCCTAACCCTAGCCCGAACCCTAACCCTAACCCTTCCCCGAAGCCTGACCCTCACCCGTCCCCTAATCCTAACCCGTACGCTGACAATAACCCGCGCCCTCACACGCACGCTCCCCCTAAAGCGTTGTCGTACCCTCACCTGGACCCTAAACCGTCCCCGTCCCCTAACCCTAACCCTAGCCCGAACCCTAGCCCTAACCCTTCCCCGAAGCCTGACCCTCACCCGTCCCCTAATCCTAACCCGTACGCTGACACTAACCCGCGCCCTCACACGTACGCTCCCCCTAAAGCGTTTTCGTACCCTCACCTGGACCCTAAACCGTCCCCGTCCCCTAACCCTAACCCTAGCCCGAACCCTAACCCTAACCCTTCCCCGAAGCCTGACCCTCACCCGTCCCCTAATCCTAACCCATACGCTGACACTAACCCGCGCCCTCACACGTACGCTCCCCCTAAAGCGTTGTCGTACCCTCACCTGGACCCTAAACCGTCCCCGTCCCCTAACCCTAACCCTAGACCGAACCCTAACCCTAACCCTTCCCCGAAGCCTGACCCTCACCCGTCCCCTAATCCTAACCCGTACGCTGACACTAACCCGCGCCCTCACACGTACGCTCCCCCTAAAGCATTGTCGTCCCCTCACCTTGATCCTAAACCGTCCCTGTCCTCTAACCCTAACCCTAGCCCGTACCCTAACCCTAACCCTTCCCCGAAGCCTGACCCTCACCCGTCCCCTAATCCTAACCCGTACGCTGACACTAACCCACGCCCTCACACGTACGCTCCCCCTACAACGTTGTCGTACCCTCACCTTGACCCTAAACCGTCCTCGTTTCCTAACCCTAACCCTAGCCCGAACCCTAACCCTAACCCTTCCCCAAAGCCTGACCCTCACCCGTCCCCTAATCCTAACCCGTACGCTGACACTAACCCACGCCCTCACACGTACGCTTCCCCTAAAGCGTTGTCGTACCCTCACCTGGACCCTAAACCGTCCCCGTACCCTAACCCTAACCCTAGCCCGAACCCTAACCCTAACCCTTCCCCGAAGCCTGACCCTCACCCGTCGCCTAATCCTAACCCGTACGCTGACACTAACCCGCGCCCTCACACGTACGCTCCCCCTAAAGCGTTGTCGTACCCTCCCCTGGACCCTAAACCGTCCCCGTCCCCTAACCCTAACCCTAGCCCGAACCCTAACCCTAACCCTTCCCCGAAGCCTGACCCTCACCCGTCCCCTAATCCTAACCCGTACGCTGACACTAACCAGCGCCCTCACATGTACGCTCCCCCTAAAGCGTTGTCGTACCCTCACCTGGACCCTAAACCGTCCCCGTTCCCTAACCCTAACCCTAGCCCAAATCCTAACCCTAACCCTTCCCCGAAGCCTGACCCTCACCCGTCCCCTAATCCTAACACGTACGCTGACACTAAGCCGCGCCCTCACACGTACGCTCCCCCTAAAGCGTTGTCGTACCCTCACCTGGACCCTAAACCGTCCCCGTCCCCTAACCCTAACCCTAACCCTAGCCCGAACCCTAACCCTAACCCTTCCCCGAAGCCTGACCCTCACCCGTCCCCTAATCCTAACCCGTACGCTGACACTAACCCACGCCCTCACACGTACGCTCCCCCTACAACGTTGTCGTACCCTCACCTTGACCCTAAACCGTCCTCGTTTCTTAACCCTAACCCTAGCCCGAACCCTAACCCTAACCCTTCCCCGAAGCCTGACCCTCACCCGTCCCCTAATCCTAACTCGTACGCTGACACTAACCCGCGCCCTCACACGTACGCTCCCCCTAAAGCGTTGTTGTACCCTCACCTGGACCCTAAACCGTCCCCGTGCCCTAACCCTAACCCTAGCCCGAACCCTAACCCTTCCCCGAAGCCTGAACCTCACCCGTCCCCTAATCCTAACCCGTACCCTGACACTAACCCGCGCCCTCACACGTACGCTCCCCCTAAACCGTTGTCGTACCCTCACCTGGACCCTAAACCTTCCCCGTCCCCTAACCCTAACCCTAGCCCGAACCCTAACCCTAACCCTTCCCCGAAGCCTGACCCTCACCCGTCCCTTAATCCTAACCCGTACGCTGACAATAACCCGCGCCCTCACACGCACTCTCCCCCTAAAGCGTTGTCGTACCCTCATCTGGACCCTAAACCGTCCCCGTCCCCTAACCCTAACCCTAGCCCGAACCCTAACCCTAACCCTTCCCCGAAGCCTGACCCTCACCCGTCCCCTAATCCTAACCCGTACGCTGACACTAACCCGCGCCCTCACACGTACGCTCCCCCTAAAGCATTGTCGTACCCTCACCTGGACCCTAAACCGTCCCCGTCCCCTAACCCTAACCCTAGCCCGAACCCTAACCCTAACCCTTCCCCGAAGCCTGACCCTCACACGTCCCCTAATCCTAACCCGTACGCTGACACTAACCCGCGCCCTCACACGTACGCTCCCCCTAACGCGTTATCGTACCCTCACCTGGACCCTAAACCGTCCCCGTCCCCAAACCCTAACCCTAGCCCGAACCCTAACCCTAACCCTTCCCCGAATCCTGACCCTCACCCGTCCCCTAATCCTAACCCGTACGCTGACACTAACCCGCGACCTCACACGTACGCTCCCCCTAAAGCGTTGTCGTACCCTCACCTGGACCCTAAACCGTCCCCGTCCCCTAACCCTAACCCTAGCCCGAACCCTAACCCTAACCCTTCACCGAAGCCTGACCGTCACCCGTCCCCTAATCCTAACCCGTACGCTGACACTAACCCGCGCCCTCACACGTACGCTCCCCCTTAAGCGTTTTCGTACCCTCACCTGGACCCTAAACCGTCCCCGTCCCCTAACCCTAACCCTAGCCCGAACCCTAACCCTAACCCTTCCCCGAAGCCTGACCCTCACCCGTCCCCTAATCCTAACCCGTACGCTGACACTAACCCGCGCCCTCACACGTACGCTCCCCCTAGAGCGTTTTCGTACCCTCACCTGGACCCTAAACCGTCCCCGTCCCCTAACCCTAACCCTAGCCCGAACCCTAACCCTAACCCTTCCCCGAAGCCTGACCCTCACCCGTCCCCTAATCCTAACCCGTACGCTGACACTAACCCACGCCCTCACACGTACGCTCCCCCTAAAGCGTTGTCGTACCCTCACCTGGACCCTAAACCTTCCCCGTCCCCTAACCCTAACCCTAGACCGAACCCTAACCCTAACCCTTCCCCGAAGCCTGACCCTCACCCGTCCCCTAATCCTAACCCGTACGCTGACACTAACCCGCGCCCTCACACGTACACTCCCCCTAAAGCATTGTCGTCCCCTCACCTTGATCCTAAACCGTCCCCGTCCTCTAACCCTAACCCTAGCCCGAACCCTAACCCTAACACTTCCCCGAAGCCTGACCCTCAGCCGTCCCCTAATCCTAAACCGTACGCTGACACTAACCCGCGCCCTCACACGTACGCTCCCCCTAAAGCGTTGTCGTACCCTCACCTGGACCCTAAACCGTCCCCGTCCCCTAACCCTAACCCTAGCCCGTACCCTAACCCTAACCCTTCCCCGAAGCCTGACCCTCACCCGTCCCCTAATCCTAACCCGTACGCTGACACTAACCCGCGCCGTCACACGTACGCTCCCCCTAAAGCGTTGTCGTACCCTCACCTGGACCCTAAACCTTCCCCGTCCCCTAACCCTAACCCTAGCCCGAACCCTAACCCTAACCCTTCCCCGAAGCCTGACCCTCACCCGTCCCCTAATCCTAACCCGTACGCTGACACTAACCCGCGCCCTCACACGTACGCTCCCCCTAAAGCGTTGTCGTACCCTCACCTGGACCCTAAACCGTCCCCGTCCCCTAACCCTAACCCTAGCCCGAACCCTAACCCTAACCCTTCCCCGAAGCCTGACCCTCACCCGTCCCCTAATCCTAACCCGTACGCTGACACTAACCCGCGCCCTCACACGTACGCTCCCCCTAAAGCGTTGTCGTACCTCACCTGGACCCTAAACCGTCCCCGTCCCCTAACCCTAACCCTAGCCCGAACCCTAACCCTAACCCTTCCCCGAAGCCTGACCCTCACCCGTCCCCTTATCCTAACCCGTACGCTGACACTAACCCACGCCCTCACACGTACGCTCCCCCTAAAGCGTTGTCGTACCCTCACCTGGACCCTAAACCGTCCCCGTCCCCTAACCCTAACCCTAGCCCGAACCCTAACCCTAACCCTTCCCCGAAGCCTGACACTCACCCGTCCCCTAATCCTAACCCGTACGCTGACACTAACCCGCGCCCTCACACGTACGCTCCCCCTAAAGCGTTGTCGTACCCTCACCTGGACCCTAAACCGTCCCCGTCCCCTAACCCTAACCCTAGCCCGAACCCTAACCCTAACCCTTCCCCGAAGCCTGACCCTCACCCGTCCCCTAATCCTAACCCGTACGCTGACACTAACCCGCGCCCTCACACGTACGCTCCCCCTAAAGCGTTGTCGTACCCTTACCTGGACCCTAAACCGTCCCCGTCCCCTAACCCTAACCCTAGCCCGAACCCTAACCCTAACCCTTCCCCGAAGCCTGACCCTCACCCGTCCCCTAATCCTAACCCGTACGCTGACACTAACCCACGCCCTCACACGTACGCTCCCCCTAAAGCGTTGTCGTACCCTCACCTGGACCCTAAACCTTCCCCGTCCCCTAACCCTAACCCTAGACCGAACCCTAACCCTAACCCTTCCCCGAAGCCTGACCCTCACCCGTCCCCTAATCCTAACCCGTACGCTGACACTAACCCGCGCCCGCACACGTACGCTCCACCTAAAGCGTTGTCGTACACTCACCTGGACCCTAAACCGTCCCCGTACCCTAACCCTAACCCTAGCCCGAACCCTAACCCTAACCCTTCCCCGAAGCCTGACCCTCACCCGTCCCCTAATCCTAACCCGTACGCTGACACTAACCCGCGCCCTCACACGTACGCTCCCCCTAAAGCGTTGTCGTACCCTCACCTGGACCCTAAACCCTCCCCGTCCCCTAACCCTAACCCTAGCCCGAACCCTAACCCTAACCCTTCCCCGAAGCCTGACCCTCACCCGTCCCCTAATCCTAACCCGTACGCTGACTCTAACCCGCGCCGTCACACGTACGCTCCCCCTAAAGCGTTGTCGTACCCTCACCTGGACCCTAAACCTTCCCCGTCCCCTAACCCTAACCCTAGCCCGAACCCTAACCCTAACCCTTCCCCGAAGCCTGACCCTCACCCGTCCCCTAATCCTAACCCGTACGCTGACACTAACCCGCGCCCTCACACGTACGCTCCCCTAAAGCGTTGTCGTACCCTCACCTGGACCCTAAACCGTCCCCGTCCCCTAACCCTAACCGTAGCCCGAACCCTAACCCTAACCCTTCCCCGAAGCCTGACCCTCACCCGACCCCTAATCCTAACCCGTACCCTGACAATAACCCGCGCCCTCACACGTACGCTCCCCCTAAAGCGTTGTCGTACCCTCACCTGGACCCTAAACCGTCCCCGTTCCCTAACCCTAACCCTAGCCCAAACCCTAACCCTAACCCTTCCCCGAAGCCTGACCCTCACCCGTCCCCTAATCCTAACCCGTACGCTGACACTAAGCCGCACCCTCACACGTACGCTCCCCCTAAAGCGTTGTCGTACCCTCACCTGGACCCTAAACCGTCCCCGTCCCCTAACCCTAACCCTAGCCCGAAACCTAACCCTAACCCTTCCCCGAAGCCTGACCCTCACCCGTCCCCTAATCCTAACCCGTACGCTGACACTAACCCACGCCCTCACACGTACGCTCCCCCTACAACGTTGTCGTACCCTCACCTTGACCCTAAACCGTCCTCGTTTCCTAACCCTAGCCCGAACCCTAACCCTAACCCTTCCCCGAAGCCTGACCCTCACCCGTCCCCTAATCCTAACTCGTATGCTGACACTAACCCGCGCCCTCACACGTATGCTCCCCCTAAAGCGTTGTCGTACCCTCACCTGGACCCTAAACCGTCCCCGTGCCCTAACCCTAACCCTAGCCCGAACCCTAACCCTAACCCTTCCCCGAAGCCTGAACCTCACCCGTCCCCTAATCCTAACCCGTACGCTGACCCTAACCCGCGCCCTCACACGTACACTCCCCCTAAACCGTTGTCGTACCCTCACCTGGACCCTAAACCTTCCCCGTCCCCTAACCCTAACCCTAGCCCGAACCCTAACCCTAACCCTTCCCCGAAGCCTGACCCTCACCCGGCCCCTAATCCTAACCCGTACGCTGACACTAACCCGCGCCCTCACACATACGCTCCCCCTAAAGCGTTGTCGTACCCTCACCTGGACCCTAAACCGTCCCCGTCCCCTAACCCTAACCCTAGCCCGAACCCTAACCCTAACACTTCCCCGAAGCCTGACCCTCACCCGTCCCCTAATCCTAACCCGTACGCTGACACTAACCTGCGCCCTCACACGTACGCTCCCCCTAAAGCGTTGTCGTACCCTCACCTTAACCCTAATCCGTCCCCGTCCCCTAACCCTAACCCTAGCCCGAACCCTAACCCTAACCCTTCCCCGAAGCCTGACCCTCACCCGTCCCCTAATCCTAACCCGTACGCTGACACTAACCCGCGCCCTCACACGTACGCTCCCCCTAAAGCGTTGTCGTACCCTCACCTGGACCCTAAACCGTCCCCGTCCCCTAACCCTAACCCTAGCCCGAACCCTAACCCTAACCCTTCCCCGAAGCCTGACCCTCACCCGTCCCCTAATCCTAACCCGTACGCTGACACTAACCCAGGCCCTCACACGTACGCTCCCCCTAAAGCGTTGTCGTACCCTCACCTGGACCCTAAACCGTCCCCGTCCCCTAACCCTAACCCTAGACCGAACCCTAACCCTAACCCTTCCCCGAAGCCTGACCCTCACCCGTCCCCTAATCGTAACCCGTACGCTGACACTAACCTGCGCCCTCACACGTACGCTCCCCCTAAAGCGTTGTCGTACCCTCACCTGGACCCTAAACCGTCCCCGTCCCCTAACCCTAACCCTAGCCCGAACCCTAACCCTAACCCTTCCCCGAAGCCTGACCCTCACCCGGCCCCTAATCCTAACCCGTACGCTGACACTAACCCGCGCCCTCACACATACGCTCCCCCTAAAGCGTTGTCGTACCCTCACCTGGACCCTAAACCGTCCCCGTCCCCTAACCCTAACCCTAGCCCGAACCCTAACCCTAACCCTTCCCCGAAGCCTGACCCTCACCCGTCCCCTAATCGTAACCCGTACGCTGACACTAACCCAGGCCCTCACACGTACGCTCCCCCTAAAGCGTTGTCGTACCCTCAGCTGGACCCTAAACCGTCCCCGTCCCCTAACCCTAACCCTAGCCCTAACCCTAACCCTAACCCTTCCCCGAAGCCTGACACTCACCCGTCCGCTAATCCTAACCCGTACGCTGACACTAACCCGCGCCCTCACACGTACGCTCCCAATAAAGCGTTGTCGTACCCTCACCTGGACCCTAAACCGTCCCCGTCCCCTAACCCTAACCCTAGCCCGAACCCTAACCCTAACCCTTCCCCGAAGCCTGACCCTCACCCGTCCCCTAATCCTAACCCGTACGCTGACACTAACCCGCGCCCTCACACGTACGCTCCCCCTAAAGCGTTGTCGTACCCTCACCTGGACCCTAAACCGTCCCCGTGCCCTAACCCTAACCCTAGCCCGAACCCTAACCCTAACCCTTCCCCGAAGCCTGAACCTCACTCGTCCCCTAATCCTAACCCGTACGCTGACACTAACCCACGCCCTCACATGTACGCTCCCCCTAAAGCGTTGTCGTACCCTCAGCTGGACCCTAAACCGTCCCCGTTCCCTAACCCTAACCCTAGCCCAAACCCTAACCCTAACACTTCCCCGAAGCCTGACCCTCACCCGTCCCCTAATCCTAACCCGTACGCTGACACTAAGCCGCGCCCTCACACGTACGCTCCCCCTAAAGCGTTGTCGTACCCTCACCTGGACCCTAAACCGTCCCCTAACCCTAACCCTAACCCTAGCCCGAACCCTAACCCTAACCCTTCCCCGAAGCCTGACCCTCACCCGTCCCCTAATCCTAACCCGTACGCTGACACTAACCCACGCCCTCACACGTACGCTCCCCCTACAACGTTGTCGTACCCTCACCTGGAGCCTAAACCGTCCCCGTCCCCTAACCCTAACCCTAGCCCGAACCCTAACCCTAACCCTTCCCCGAAGCCTGACCCTCACCCGTCCCCTAATCCTAACCCATACGCTGACACTAACCCGCGCCCTCACACGTACGCTCCCCCTAAAGCGTTGTCGTACCCTCACCTGGACCCTAAACCGTCCCCGTCCCCTAACCCTAACCCTAGACCGAACCCTAACCCTAACCCTTCCCCGAAGCCTGACCCTCACCCGTCCCATAATCCTAACCCGTACGCTGACACTAACCCGCGCCCTCACACGTACGCTCCCCCTACAACGTTGTCGTACCCTCACCTTGACCCTAAACCGTCCTCGTTTCCTAACCCTAACCCTAGCCCGAACCCTAACCCTAACCCTTCCCCAAAGCCTGACCCTCACACGTCCCCTAATCCTAACCCGTACGCTGACACTAACCCGCGCCCTCACACGTACGCTTCCCCTAAAGCGTTGTCGTACCCTCACCTGGACCCTAAACCGTCCCCGTACCCTAATCCTAACCCTAGCCCGAACCCTAACCCTAACCCTTCCCCGAAGCCTGACCCTCACCCGTCCCCTAATCCTAACCCGTACGCTGACACTAACCCGCGCCCTCACACGTACGCTCCCCCTAAAGCGTTGTCGTACCCTCACCTGGACCCTAAACCGTCCCCGTCCCCTAACCCTAACCCTAGCCCGAACCCTAACCCTAACCCTTCCCCGAAGCCTGACCCTCACCCGTCCCCTAATCCTAACCCGTACGCTGACACTAACCCGCGCCCTCACATGTACGCTCCCCCTAAAGCGTTGTCGTACCCTCACCTGGACCCTAAACCGTCCCCGTTCCCTAACCCTAACCCTAGCCCAAACCCTAACCCTAACCCTTCCCCGAAGCCTGACCCTCACCCGTCCCCTAATCCTAACCCGTACGCTGACACTAAGCCGCGCCCTCACACGTACGCTCCCCCTAAAGCGTTGTCGTACCCTCACCTGGACCCTAAACCGTCCCCGTCCCCTAACCCTAACCCTAGCCCGAACCCTAACCCTAACCCTTCCCCGAAGCCTGACCCTCACCCGTCCCCTAATCCTAACCCGTACGCTGACACTAACCCACTCCCTCACACGTACGCTCCCCCTACAACGTTGTCGTACCCTCACCTTGACCCTAAACCGTCCTCGTTTCCTAACCCTAACCCTAGCCCGAACCCTAACCCTAACCCTTCCCCGAAGCCTGACCCTCACCCGTCCCCTAATCCTAACTCGTACGCTGACACTAACCCGCGCCCTCACACGTACGCTCCCCCTAAAGCGTTGTCGTACCCTCACCTGGACCCTAAACCGTCCCCGTGCCCTAGCCCTAACCCTAGCCCGAACCCTAACCCTAACCCTTCCCCGAAGCCTGAACCTCACCCGTCCCCTAATCCTAACCCGTACGCTGACACTAACCCACGCCCTCACACGTACGCTCCCCCTAAACCGTTGTCGTACCCTCACCTGGACCCTAAACCTTCCCCGTCCCCTAACCCTAACCCTAGCCCGAACCCTAACCCTAACCCTTCCCCGAAGCCTGACCCTCACCCGTCCCCTAATCCTAACCCGTACGCTGACAATAACCCGCGCCCTCACACGCACGCTCCCCCTAAAGCGTTGTCGTACCCTCACCTGGACCCTAAACCGTCCCCGTCCCCTAACCCTAACCCTAGCCCGAACCCTAGCCCTAACCCTTCCCCGAAGCCTGACCCTCACCCGTCCCCTAATCCTAACCCGTACGCTGACACTAACCCGCGCCCTCACACGTACGCTCCCCCTAAAGCGTTTTCGTACCCTCACCTGGACCCTAAACCGTCCCCGTCCCCTAACCCTAACCCTAGCCCGAACCCTAACCCTAACCCTTCCCCGAAGCCTGACCCTCACCCGTCCCCTAATCCTAACCCATACGCTGACACTAACCCGCGCCCTCACACGTACGCTCCCCCTAAAGCGTTGTCGTACCCTCACCTGGACCCTAAACCGTCCCCGTCCCCTAACCCTAACCCTAGACCGAACCCTAACCCTAACCCTTCCCCGAAGCCTGACCCTCACCCGTCCCCTAATCCTAACCCGTACGCTGACACTAACCCGCGCCCTCACACGTACGCTCCCCCTAAAGCATTGTCGTCCCCTCACCTTGATCCTAAACCGTCCCTGTCCTCTAACCCTAACCCTAGCCCGTACCCTAACCCTAACCCTTCCCCGAAGCCTGACCCTCACCCGTCCCCTAATCCTAACCCGTACGCTGACACTAACCCACGCCCTCACACGTACGCTCCCCCTACAACGTTGTCGTACCCTCACCTTGACCCTAAACCGTCCTCGTTTCCTAACCCTAACCCTAGCCCGAACCCTAACCCTAACCCTTCCCCAAAGCCTGACCCTCACCCGTCCCCTAATCCTAACCCGTACGCTGACACTAACCCACGCCCTCACACGTACGCTTCCCCTAAAGCGTTGTCGTACCCTCACCTGGACCCTAAACCGTCCCCGTACCCTAACCCTAACCCTAGCCCGAACCCTAACCCTAACCCTTCCCCGAAGCCTGACCCTCACCCGTCGCCTAATCCTAACCCGTACGCTGACACTAACCCGCGCCCTCACACGTACGCTCCCCCTAAAGCGTTGTCGTACCCTCCCCTGGACCCTAAACCGTCCCCGTCCCCTAACCCTAACCCTAGCCCGAACCCTAACCCTAACCCTTCCCCGAAGCCTGACCCTCACCCGTCCCCTAATCCTAACCCGTACGCTGACACTAACCAGCGCCCTCACATGTACGCTCCCCCTAAAGCGTTGTCGTACCCTCACCTGGACCCTAAACCGTCCCCGTTCCCTAACCCTAACCCTAGCCCAAACCCTAACCCTAACCCTTCCCCGAAGCCTGACCCTCACCCGTCCCCTAATCCTAACACGTACGCTGACACTAAGCCGCGCCCTCACACGTACGCTCCCCCTAAAGCGTTGTCGTACCCTCACCTGGACCCTAAACCGTCCCCGTCCCCTAACCCTAACCCTAACCCTAGCCCGAACCCTAACCCTAACCCTTCCCCGAAGCCTGACCCTCACCCGTCCCCTAATCCTAACCCGTACGCTGACACTAACCCACGCCCTCACACGTACGCTCCCCCTACAACGTTGTCGTACCCTCACCTTGACCCTAAACCGTCCTCGTTTCTTAACCCTAACCCTAGCCCGAACCCTAACCCTAACCCTTCCCCGAAGCCTGACCCTCACCCGTCCCCTAATCCTAACTCGTACGCTGACACTAACCCGCGCCCTCACACGTACGCTCCCCCTAAAGCGTTGTTGTACCCTCACCTGGACCCTAAACCGTCCCCGTGCCCTAACCCTAACCCTAGCCCGAACCCTAACCCTTCCCCGAAGCCTGAACCTCACCCGTCCCCTAATCCTAACCCGTACCCTGACACTAACCCGCGCCCTCACACGTACGCTCCCCCTAAACCGTTGTCGTACCCTCACCTGGACCCTAAACCTTCCCCGTCCCCTAACCCTAACCCTAGCCCGAACCCTAACCCTAACCCTTCCCCGAAGCCTGACCCTCACCCGTCCCTTAATCCTAACCCGTACGCTGACAATAACCCGCGCCCTCACACGCACTCTCCCCCTAAAGCGTTGTCGTACCCTCATCTGGACCCTAAACCGTCCCCGTCCCCTAACCCTAACCCTAGCCCGAACCCTAACCCTAACCCTTCCCCGAAGCCTGACCCTCACCCGTCCCCTAATCCTAACCCGTACGCTGACACTAACCCGCGCCCTCACACGTACGCTCCCCCTAAAGCATTGTCGTACCCTCACCTGGACCCTAAACCGTCCCCGTCCCCTAACCCTAACCCTAGCCCGAACCCTAACCCTAACCCTTCCCCGAAGCCTGACCCTCACACGTCCCCTAATCCTAACCCGTACGCTGACACTAACCCGCGCCCTCACACGTACGCTCCCCCTAACGCGTTATCGTACCCTCACCTGGACCCTAAACCGTCCCCGTCCCCAAACCCTAACCCTAGCCCGAACCCTAACCCTAACCCTTCCCCGAATCCTGACCCTCACCCGTCCCCTAATCCTAACCCGTACGCTGACACTAACCCGCGACCTCACACGTACGCTCCCCCTAAAGCGTTGTCGTACCCTCACCTGGACCCTAAACCGTCCCCGTCCCCTAACCCTAACCCTAGCCCGAACCCTAAACCTAACCCTTCACCGAAGCCTGACCGTCACCCGTCCCCTAATCCTAACCCGTACGCTGACACTAACCCGCGCCCTCACACGTACGCTCCCCCTTAAGCGTTTTCGTACCCTCACCTGGACCCTAAACCGTCCCCGTCCCCTAACCCTAACCCTAGCCCGAACCCTAACCCTAACCCTTCCCCGAAGCCTGACCCTCACCCGTCCCCTAATCCTAACCCGTACGCTGACACTAACCCGCGCCCTCACACGTACGCTCCCCCTAGAGCGTTTTCGTACCCTCACCTGGACCCTAAACCGTCCCCGTCCCCTAACCCTAACCCTAGCCCGAACCCTAACCCTAACCCTTCCCCGAAGCCTGACCCTCACCCGTCCCCTAATCCTAACCCGTACGCTGACACTAACCCACGCCCTCACACGTACGCTCCCCCTAAAGCGTTGTCGTACCCTCACCTGGACCCTAAACCTTCCCCGTCCCCTAACCCTAACCCTAGACCGAACCCTAACCCTAACCCTTCCCCGAAGCCTGACCCTCACCCGTCCCCTAATCCTAACCCGTACGCTGACACTAACCCGCGCCCTCACACGTACACTCCCCCTAAAGCATTGTCGTCCCCTCACCTTGATCCTAAACCGTCCCCGTCCTCTAACCCTAACCCTAGCCCGAACCCTAACCCTAACACTTCCCCGAAGCCTGACCCTCAGCCGTCCCCTAATCCTAAACCGTACGCTGACACTAACCCGCGCCCTCACACGTACGCTCCCCCTAAAGCGTTGTCGTACCCTCACCTGGACCCTAAACCGTCCCCGTCCCCTAACCCTAACCCTAGCCCGTACCCTAACCCTAACCCTTCCCCGAAGCCTGACCCTCACCCGTCCCCTAATCCTAACCCGTACGCTGACACTAACCCGCGCCGTCACACGTACGCTCCCCCTAAAGCGTTGTCGTACCCTCACCTGGACCCTAAACCTTCCCCGTCCCCTAACCCTAACCCTAGCCCGAACCCTAACCCTAACCCTTCCCCGAAGCCTGACCCTCACCCGTCCCCTAATCCTAACCCGTACGCTGACACTAACCCGCGCCCTCACACGTACGCTCCCCCTAAAGCGTTGTCGTACCCTCACCTGGACCCTAAACCGTCCCCGTCCCCTAACCCTAACCCTAGCCCGAACCCTAACCCTAACCCTTCCCCGAAGCCTGACCCTCACCCGTCCCCTAATCCTAACCCGTACGCTGACACTAACCCGCGCCCTCACACGTACGCTCCCCCTAAAGCGTTGTCGTACCTCACCTGGACCCTAAACCGTCCCCGTCCCCTAACCCTAACCCTAGCCCGAACCCTAACCCTAACCCTTCCCCGAAGCCTGACCCTCACCCGTCCCCTTATCCTAACCCGTACGCTGACACTAACCCACGCCCTCACACGTACGCTCCCCCTAAAGCGTTGTCGTACCCTCACCTGGACCCTAAACCGTCCCCGTCCCCTAACCCTAACCCTAGCCCGAACCCTAACCCTAACCCTTCCCCGAAGCCTGACACTCACCCGTCCCCTAATCCTAACCCGTACGCTGACACTAACCCGCGCCCTCACACGTACGCTCCCCCTAAAGCGTTGTCGTACCCTCACCTGGACCCTAAACCGTCCCCGTCCCCTAACCCTAACCCTAGCCCGAACCCTAACCCTAACCCTTCCCCGAAGCCTGACCCTCACCCGTCCCCTAATCCTAACCCGTACGCTGACACTAACCCGCGCCCTCACACGTACGCTCCCCCTAAAGCGTTGTCGTACCCTTACCTGGACCCTAAACCGTCCCCGTCCCCTAACCCTAACCCTAGCCCGAACCCTAACCCTAACCCTTCCCCGAAGCCTGACCCTCACCCGTCCCCTAATCCTAACCCGTACGCTGACACTAACCCACGCCCTCACACGTACGCTCCCCCTAAAGCGTTGTCGTACCCTCACCTGGACCCTAAACCTTCCCCGTCCCCTAACCCTAACCCTAGACCGAACCCTAACCCTAACCCTTCCCCGAAGCCTGACCCTCACCCGTCCCCTAATCCTAACCCGTACGCTGACACTAACCCGCGCCCGCACACGTACGCTCCACCTAAAGCGTTGTCGTACACTCACCTGGACCCTAAACCGTCCCCGTACCCTAACCCTAACCCTAGCCCGAACCCTAACCCTAACCCTTCCCCGAAGCCTGACCCTCACCCGTCCCCTAATCCTAACCCGTACGCTGACACTAACCCGCGCCCTCACACGTACGCTCCCCCTAAAGCGTTGTCGTACCCTCACCTGGACCCTAAACCCTCCCCGTCCCCTAACCCTAACCCTAGCCCGAACCCTAACCCTAACCCTTCCCCGAAGCCTGACCCTCACCCGTCCCCTAATCCTAACCCGTACGCTGACTCTAACCCGCGCCGTCACACGTACGCTCCCCCTAAAGCGTTGTCGTACCCTCACCTGGACCCTAAACCTTCCCCGTCCCCTAACCCTAACCCTAGCCCGAACCCTAACCCTAACCCTTCCCCGAAGCCTGACCCTCACCCGTCCCCTAATCCTAACCCGTACGCTGACACTAACCCGCGCCCTCACACGTACGCTCCCCCTAAAGCGTTGTCGTACCCTCACCTGGACCCTAAACCGTCCCCGTCCCCTAACCCTAACCGTAGCCCGAACCCTAACCCTAACCCTTCCCCGAAGCCTGACCCTCACCCGACCCCTAATCCTAACCCGTACCCTGACAATAACCCGCGCCCTCACACGTACGCTCCCCCTAAAGCGTTGTCGTACCCTCACCTGGACCCTAAACCGTCCCCGTTCCCTAACCCTAACCCTAGCCCAAACCCTAACCCTAACCCTTCCCCGAAGCCTGACCCTCACCCGTCCCCTAATCCTAACCCGTACGCTGACACTAAGCCGCACCCTCACACGTACGCTCCCCCTAAAGCGTTGTCGTACCCTCACCTGGACCCTAAACCGTCCCCGTCCCCTAACCCTAACCCTAGCCCGAAACCTAACCCTAACCCTTCCCCGAAGCCTGACCCTCACCCGTCCCCTAATCCTAACCCGTACGCTGACACTAACCCACGCCCTCACACGTACGCTCCCCCTACAACGTTGTCGTACCCTCACCTTGACCCTAAACCGTCCTCGTTTCCTAACCCTAGCCCGAACCCTAACCCTAACCCTTCCCCGAAGCCTGACCCTCACCCGTCCCCTAATCCTAACTCGTATGCTGACACTAACCCGCGCCCTCACACGTATGCTCCCCCTAAAGCGTTGTCGTACCCTCACCTGGACCCTAAACCGTCCCCGTGCCCTAACCCTAACCCTAGCCCGAACCCTAACCCTAACCCTTCCCCGAAGCCTGAACCTCACCCGTCCCCTAATCCTAACCCGTACGCTGACCCTAACTCGCGCCCTCACACGTACACTCCCCCTAAACCGTTGTCGTACCCTCACCTGGACCCTAAACCTTCCCCGTCCCCTAACCCTAACCCTAGCCCGAACCCTAACCCTAACCCTTCCCCGAAGCCTGACCCTCACCCGTCCCCTAATCCTAACCCGTACGCTGACAATAACCCGCGCCCTCACACGTACGCTCCCCCTAAAGCGTTGTCGTACCCTCACCTGGACCCTAAACCGTCCCCGTCCCCTAACCCTAACCCTAGCCCGAACCCTAGCCCTAACCCTTCCCCGAAGCCTGACCCTCACCCGTCCCCTAATCCTAACCCGTACGCTGACACTAACCCAGGCCCTCACACGTACGCTCCCCCTAAAGCGTTGTCGTACCCTCACCTGGACCCTAAACCGTCCCCGTCCCCTAACCCTAACCCTAGACCGAACCCTAACCCTAACCCTTCCCCGAAGCCTGACCCTCACCCGTCCCCTAATCGTAACCCGTACGCTGACACTAACCCGCGCCCTCACACGTACGCTCCCCCTAAAGCGTTGTCGTACCCTCAGCTGGACCCTAAACCGTCCCCGTCCCCTAACCCTAACCCTAGCCCTAACCCTAACCCTAACCCTTCCCCGAAGCCTGACACTCACCCGTCCGCTAATCCTAACCCGTACGCTGACACTAACCCGCGCCCTCACACGTACGCTCCCAATAAAGCGTTGTCGTACCCTCACCTGGACCCTAAACCGTCCCCGTCCCCTAACCCTAACCCTAGCCCGAACCCTAACCCTAACCCTTCCCCGAAGCATGACCCTCACCCGTCCCCTAATCCTAACCCGTACGCTGACACTAACCCGCGCCCTCACACGTACGCTCCCCCTAAAGCGTTGTCGTACCCTCACCTGGACCCTAAACCGTCCCCGTGCCCTAACCCTAACCCTAGCCCGAACCCTAACCCTAACCCTTCCCAGAAGCCTGAACCTCACTCGTCCCCTAATCCTAACCCGTACGCTGACACTAACCCGCGCCCTCACATGTACGCTCCCCCTAAAGCGTTGTCGTACCCTCAGCTGGACCCTAAACCGTCCCCGTTCCCTAACCCTAACCCTAGCCCAAACCCTAACCCTAACACTTCCCCGAAGCCTGACCCTCACCCGTCCCCTAATCCTAACCCGTACGCTGACACTAAGCCGCGCCCTCACACGTACGCTCCCCCTAAAGCGTTGTCGTACCCTCACCTGGACCCTAAACCGTCCCCTAACCCTAACCCTAACCCTAGCCCGAACCCTAACCCTAACCCTTCCCCGAAGCCTGACCCTCACCCGTCCCCTAATCCTAACCCGTACGCTGACACTAACCCACGCCCTCACACGTACGCTCCCCCTACAACGTTGTCGTACCCTCACCTGGAGCCTAAACCGTCCCCGTCCCCTAACCCTAACCCTAGCCCGAACCCTAACCCTAACCCTTCCCCGAAGCCTGACCCTCACCCGTCCCCTAATCCTAACCCATACGCTGACACTAACCCGCGCCCTCACACGTACGCTCCCCCTAAAGCGTTGTCGTACCCTCACCTGGACCCTAAACCGTCCCCGTCCCCTAACCCTAACCCTAGACCGAACCCTAACCCTAACCCTTCCCCGAAGCCTGACCCTCACCCGTCCCCTAATCCTAACCCGTACGCTGACACTAACCCGCGCCCTCACACGTACGCTCCCCCTACAACGTTGTCGTACCCTCACCTTGACCCTAAACCGTCCTCGTTTTCTAACCCTAACCCTAGCCCGAACCCTAACCCTAACCCTTCCCCAAAGCCTGACCCTCACACGTCCCCTAATCCTAACCCGTACGCTGACACTAACCCGCGCCCTCACACGTACGCTTCCCCTAAAGCGTTGTCGTACCCTCACCTGGACCCTAAACCGTCCCCGTACCCTAATCCTAACCCTAGCCCGAACCCTAACCCTAACCCTTCCCCGAAGCCTGACCCTCACCCGTCCCCTAATCCTAACCCGTACGCTGACACTAACCCGCGCCCTCACACGTACGCTCCCCCTAAAGCGTTGTCGTACCCTCACCTGGACCCTAAACCGTCCCCGTCCCCTAACCCTAACCCTAGCCCGAACCCTAACCCTAACCCTTCCCCGAAGCCTGACCCTCACCCGTCCCCTAATCCTAACCCGTACGCTGACACTAACCCGCGCCCTCACATGTACGCTCCCCCTAAAGCGTTGTCGTACCCTCACCTGGACCCTAAACCGTCCCCGTTCCCTAACCCTAACCCTAGCCCAAACCCTAACCCTAACCCTTCCCCGAAGCCTGACCCTCACCCGTCCCCTAATCCTAACACGTACGCTGACACTAAGCCGCGCCCTCACACGTACGCTCCCCCTAAAGCGTTGTCGTACCCTCACCTGGACCCTAAACCGTCCCCGTCCCCTAACCCTAACCCTAGCCCGAACCCTAACCCTAACCCTTCCCCGAAGCCTGACCCTCACCCGTCCCCTAATCCTAACCCGTACGCTGACACTAACCCACTCCCTCACACGTACGCTCCCCCTACAACGTTGTCGTACCCTCACCTTGACCCTAAACCGTCCTCGTTTCCTAACCCTAACCCTAGCCCGAACCCTAACCCTAACCCTTCCCCGAAGCCTGACCCTCACCCGTCCCCTAATCCTAACTCGTACGCTGACACTAACCTGCGCCCTCACACGTACGCTCCCCCTAAAGCGTTGTCGTACCCTCACCTGGACCCTAAACCGTCCCCGTGCCCTAGCCCTAACCCTAGCCCGAACCCTAACCCTAACCCTTCCCCGAAGCCTGAACCTCACCCGTCCCCTAATCCTAACCCGTACGCTGACACTAACCCGCGCCCTCACACGTACGCTCCCCCTAAACCGTTGTCGTACCCTCACCTGGACCCTAAACCTTCCCCGTCCCCTAACCCTAACCCTAGCCCGAACCCTAACCCTAACCCTTCCCCGAAGCCTGACCCTCACCCGTCCCCTAATCCTAACCCGTACGCTGACAATAACCCGCGCCCTCACACGCACGCTCCCCCTAAAGCGTTGTCGTACCCTCACCTGGACCCTAAACCGTCCCCGTCCCCTAACCCTAACCCTAGCCCGAACCCTAGCCCTAACCCTTCCCCGAAGCCTGACCCTCACCCGTCCCCTAATCCTAACCCGTACGCTGACACTAACCCGCGCCCTCACACGTACGCTCCCCCTAAAGCGTTTTCGTACCCTCACCTGGACCCTAAACCGTCCCCGTCCCCTAACCCTAACCCTAGCCCGAACCCTAACCCTAACCCTTCCCCGAAGCCTGACCCTCACCCGTCCCCTAATCCTAACCCATACGCTGACACTAACCCGCGCCCTCACACGTACGCTCCCCCTAAAGCGTTGTCGTACCCTCACCTGGACCCTAAACCGTCCCCGTCCCCTAACCCTAACCCTAGACCGAACCCTAACCCTAACCCTTCCCCGAAGCCTGACCCTCACCCGTCCCCTAATCCTAACCCGTACGCTGACACTAACCCGCGCCCTCACACGTACGCTCCCCCTAAAGCATTGTCGTCCCCTCACCTTGATCCTAAACCGTCCCTGTCCTCTAACCCTAACCCTAGCCCGTACCCTAACCCTAACCCTTCCCCGAAGCCTGACCCTCACCCGTCCCCTAATCCTAACCCGTACGCTGACACTAACCCACGCCCTCACACGTACGCTCCCCCTACAACGTTGTCGTACCCTCACCTTGACCCTAAACCGTCCTCGTTTCCTAACCCTAACCCTAGCCCGAACCCTAACCCTAACCCTTCCCCAAAGCCTGACCCTCACCCGTCCCCTAATCCTAACCCGTACGCTGACACTAACCCACGCCCTCACACGTACGCTTCCCCTAAAGCGTTGTCGTACCCTCACCTGGACCCTAAACCGTCCCCGTACCCTAACCCTAACCCTAGCCCGAACCCTAACCCTAACCCTTCCCCGAAGCCTGACCCTCACCCGTCGCCTAATCCTAACCCGTACGCTGACACTAACCCGCGCCCTCACACGTACGCTCCCCCTAAAGCGTTGTCGTACCCTCCCCTGGACCCTAAACCGTCCCCGTCCCCTAACCCTAACCCTAGCCCGAACCCTAACCCTAACCCTTCCCCGAAGCCTGACCCTCACCCGTCCCCTAATCCTAACCCGTACGCTGACACTAACCAGCGCCCTCACATGTACGCTCCCGTTAAAGCGTTGTCGTACCCTCACCTGGACCCTAAACCGTCCCCGTTCCCTAACCCTAACCCTAGCCCAAACCCTAACCCTAACCCTTCCCCGAAGCCTGACCCTCACCCGTCCCCTAATCCTAACACGTACGCTGACACTAAGCCGCGCCCTCACACGTACGCTCCCCCTAAAGCGTTGTCGTACCCTCACCTGGACCCTAAACCGTCCCCGTCCCCTAACCCTAACCCTAACCCTAGCCCGAACCCTAACCCTAACCCTTCCCCGAAGCCTGACCCTCACCCGTCCCCTAATCCTAACCCGTACGCTGACACTAACCCACGCCCTCACACGTACGCTCCCCCTACAACGTTGTCGTACCCTCACCTTGACCCTAAACCGTCCTCGTTTCTTAACCCTAACCCTAGCCCGAACCCTAACCCTAACCCTTCCCCGAAGCCTGACCCTCACCCGTCCCCTAATCCTAACTCGTACGCTGACACTAACCCGCGCCCTCACACGTACGCTCCCCCTAAAGCGTTGTTGTACCCTCACCTGGACCCTAAACCGTCCCCGTGCCCTAACCCTAACCCTAGCCCGAACCCTAACCCTTCCCCGAAGCCTGAACCTCACCCGTCCCCTAATCCTAACCCGTACCCTGACACTAACCCGCGCCCTCACACGTACGCTCCCCCTAAACCGTTGTCGTACCCTCACCTGGACCCTAAACCTTCCCCGTCCCCTAACCCTAACCCTAGCCCGAACCCTAACCCTAACCCTTCCCCGAAGCCTGACCCTCACCCGTCCCTTAATCCTAACCCGTACGCTGACAATAACCCGCGCCCTCACACGCACTCTCCCCCTAAAGCGTTGTCGTACCCTCATCTGGACCCTAAACCGTCCCCGTCCCCTAACCCTAACCCTAGCCCGAACCCTAACCCTAACCCTTCCCCGAAGCCTGACCCTCACCCGTCCCCTAATCCTAACCCGTACGCTGACACTAACCCGCGCCCTCACACGTACGCTCCCCCTAAAGCATTGTCGTACCCTCACCTGGACCCTAAACCGTCCCCGTCCCCTAACCCTAACCCTAGCCCGAACCCTAACCCTAACCCTTCCCCGAAGCCTGACCCTCACACGTCCCCTAATCCTAACCCGTACGCTGACACTAACCCGCGCCCTCACACGTACGCTCCCCCTAACGCGTTATCGTACCCTCACCTGGACCCTAAACCGTCCCCGTCCCCAAACCCTAACCCTAGCCCGAACCCTAAACCTAACCCTTCACCGAAGCCTGACCGTCACCCGTCCCCTAATCCTAACCCGTACGCTGACACTAACCCGCGCCTTCACACGTACGCTCCCCCTTAAGCGTTTTCGTACCCTCACCTGGACCCTAAACCGTCCCCGTCCCCTAACCCTAACCCTAGCCCGAACCCTAACCCTAACCCTTCCCCGAAGCCTGACCCTCACCCGTCCCCTAATCCTAACCCGTACGCTGACACTAACCCGCGCCCTCACACGTACGCTCCCCCTAGAGCGTTTTCGTACCCTCACCTGGACCCTAAACCGTCCCCGTCCCCTAACCCTAACCCTAGCCCGAACCCTAACCCTAACCCTTCCCCGAAGCCTGACCCTCACCCGTCCCCTAATCCTAACCCGTACGCTGACACTAACCCACGCCCTCACACGTACGCTCCCCCTAAAGCGTTGTCGTACCCTCACCTGGACCCTAAACCTTCCCCGTCCCCTAACCCTAACCCTAGACCGAACCCTAACCCTAACCCTTCCCCGAAGCCTGACCCTCACCCGTCCCCTAATCCTAACCCGTACGCTGACACTAACCCGCGCCCTCACACGTACACTCCCCCTAAAGCATTGTCGTCCCCTCACCTTGATCCTAAACCGTCCCCGTCCTCTAACCCTAACCCTAGCCCGAACCCTAACCCTAACACTTCCCCGAAGCCTGACCCTCAGCCGTCCCCTAATCCTAAACCGTACGCTGACACTAACCCGCGCCCTCACACGTACGCTCCCCCTAAAGCGTTGTCGTACCCTCACCTGGACCCTAAACCGTCCCCGTCCCCTAACCCTAACCCTAGCCCGTACCCTAACCCTAACCCTTCCCCGAAGCCTGACCCTCACCCGTCCCCTAATCCTAACCCGTACGCTGACACTAACCCGCGCCGTCACACGTACGCTCCCCCTAAAGCGTTGTCGT
The DNA here is from genome assembly GCF_963455315.2 of Globicephala melas. NCBI lineage: Eukaryota > Metazoa > Chordata > Mammalia > Artiodactyla > Delphinidae > Globicephala > Globicephala melas. The sequence continues at coordinate 707,298 of NW_027207231.1, read as the reverse complement.
ACCCTCACCTGGACCCTAAACCTTCCCCGTCCCCTAACCCTAACCCTAGCCCGAACCCTAACCCTAACCCTTCCCCGAAGCCTGACCCTCACCCGTCCCCTAATCCTAACCCGTACGCTGACACTAACCCGCGCCCTCACACGTACGCTCCCCCTAAAGCGTTGTCGTACCCTCACCTGGACCCTAAACCGTCCCCGTCCCCTAACCCTAACCCTAGCCCGAACCCTAACCCTAACCCTTCCCCGAAGCCTGACCCTCACCCGTCCCCTAATCCTAACCCGTACGCTGACACTAACCCGCGCCCTCACACGTACGCTCCCCCTAAAGCGTTGTCGTACCTCACCTGGACCCTAAACCGTCCCCGTCCCCTAACCCTAACCCTAGCCCGAACCCTAACCCTAACCCTTCCCCGAAGCCTGACCCTCACCCGTCCCCTTATCCTAACCCGTACGCTGACACTAACCCACGCCCTCACACGTACGCTCCCCCTAAAGCGTTGTCGTACCCTCACCTGGACCCTAAACCGTCCCCGTCCCCTAACCCTAACCCTAGCCCGAACCCTAACCCTAACCCTTCCCCGAAGCCTGACACTCACCCGTCCCCTAATCCTAACCCGTACGCTGACACTAACCCGCGCCCTCACACGTACGCTCCCCCTAAAGCGTTGTCGTACCCTCACCTGGACCCTAAACCGTCCCCGTCCCCTAACCCTAACCCTAGCCCGAACCCTAACCCTAACCCTTCCCCGAAGCCTGACCCTCACCCGTCCCCTAATCCTAACCCGTACGCTGACACTAACCCGCGCCCTCACACGTACGCTCCCCCTAAAGCGTTGTCGTACCCTTACCTGGACCCTAAACCGTCCCCGTCCCCTAACCCTAACCCTAGCCCGAACCCTAACCCTAACCCTTCCCCGAAGCCTGACCCTCACCCGTCCCCTAATCCTAACCCGTACGCTGACACTAACCCACGCCCTCACACGTACGCTCCCCCTAAAGCGTTGTCGTACCCTCACCTGGACCCTAAACCTTCCCCGTCCCCTAACCCTAACCCTAGACCGAACCCTAACCCTAACCCTTCCCCGAAGCCTGACCCTCACCCGTCCCCTAATCCTAACCCGTACGCTGACACTAACCCGCGCCCGCACACGTACGCTCCACCTAAAGCGTTGTCGTACACTCACCTGGACCCTAAACCGTCCCCGTACCCTAACCCTAACCCTAGCCCGAACCCTAACCCTAACCCTTCCCCGAAGCCTGACCCTCACCCGTCCCCTAATCCTAACCCGTACGCTGACACTAACCCGCGCCCTCACACGTACGCTCCCCCTAAAGCGTTGTCGTACCCTCACCTGGACCCTAAACCCTCCCCGTCCCCTAACCCTAACCCTAGCCCGAACCCTAACCCTAACCCTTCCCCGAAGCCTGACCCTCACCCGTCCCCTAATCCTAACCCGTACGCTGACTCTAACCCGCGCCGTCACACGTACGCTCCCCCTAAAGCGTTGTCGTACCCTCACCTGGACCCTAAACCTTCCCCGTCCCCTAACCCTAACCCTAGCCCGAACCCTAACCCTAACCCTTCCCCGAAGCCTGACCCTCACCCGTCCCCTAATCCTAACCCGTACGCTGACACTAACCCGCGCCCTCACACGTACGCTCCCCCTAAAGCGTTGTCGTACCCTCACCTGGACCCTAAACCGTCCCCGTCCCCTAACCCTAACCGTAGCCCGAACCCTAACCCTAACCCTTCCCCGAAGCCTGACCCTCACCCGACCCCTAATCCTAACCCGTACCCTGACAATAACCCGCGCCCTCACACGTACGCTCCCCCTAAAGCGTTGTCGTACCCTCACCTGGACCCTAAACCGTCCCCGTTCCCTAACCCTAACCCTAGCCCAAACCCTAACCCTAACCCTTCCCCGAAGCCTGACCCTCACCCGTCCCCTAATCCTAACCCGTACGCTGACACTAAGCCGCACCCTCACACGTACGCTCCCCCTAAAGCGTTGTCGTACCCTCACCTGGACCCTAAACCGTCCCCGTCCCCTAACCCTAACCCTAGCCCGAAACCTAACCCTAACCCTTCCCCGAAGCCTGACCCTCACCCGTCCCCTAATCCTAACCCGTACGCTGACACTAACCCACGCCCTCACACGTACGCTCCCCCTACAACGTTGTCGTACCCTCACCTTGACCCTAAACCGTCCTCGTTTCCTAACCCTAGCCCGAACCCTAACCCTAACCCTTCCCCGAAGCCTGACCCTCACCCGTCCCCTAATCCTAACTCGTATGCTGACACTAACCCGCGCCCTCACACGTATGCTCCCCCTAAAGCGTTGTCGTACCCTCACCTGGACCCTAAACCGTCCCCGTGCCCTAACCCTAACCCTAGCCCGAACCCTAACCCTAACCCTTCCCCGAAGCCTGAACCTCACCCGTCCCCTAATCCTAACCCGTACGCTGACCCTAACTCGCGCCCTCACACGTACACTCCCCCTAAACCGTTGTCGTACCCTCACCTGGACCCTAAACCTTCCCCGTCCCCTAACCCTAACCCTAGCCCGAACCCTAACCCTAACCCTTCCCCGAAGCCTGACCCTCACCCGTCCCCTAATCCTAACCCGTACGCTGACAATAACCCGCGCCCTCACACGTACGCTCCCCCTAAAGCGTTGTCGTACCCTCACCTGGACCCTAAACCGTCCCCGTCCCCTAACCCTAACCCTAGCCCGAACCCTAGCCCTAACCCTTCCCCGAAGCCTGACCCTCACCCGTCCCCTAATCCTAACCCGTACGCTGACACTAACCCAGGCCCTCACACGTACGCTCCCCCTAAAGCGTTGTCGTACCCTCACCTGGACCCTAAACCGTCCCCGTCCCCTAACCCTAACCCTAGACCGAACCCTAACCCTAACCCTTCCCCGAAGCCTGACCCTCACCCGTCCCCTAATCGTAACCCGTACGCTGACACTAACCCGCGCCCTCACACGTACACTCCCCCTAAAGCGTTGTCGTACCCTCAGCTGGACCCTAAACCGTCCCCGTCCCCTAACCCTAACCCTAGCCCTAACCCTAACCCTAACCCTTCCCCGAAGCCTGACACTCACCCGTCCGCTAATCCTAACCCGTACGCTGACACTAACCCGCGCCCTCACACGTACGCTCCCAATAAAGCGTTGTCGTACCCTCACCTGGACCCTAAACCGTCCCCGTCCCCTAACCCTAACCCTAGCCCGAACCCTAACCCTAACCCTTCCCCGAAGCATGACCCTCACCCGTCCCCTAATCCTAACCCGTACGCTGACACTAACCCGCGCCCTCACACGTACGCTCCCCCTAAAGCGTTGTCGTACCCTCACCTGGACCCTAAACCGTCCCCGTGCCCTAACCCTAACCCTAGCCCGAACCCTAACCCTAACCCTTCCCCGAAGCCTGAACCTCACTCGTCCCCTAATCCTAACCCGTACGCTGACACTAACCCGCGCCCTCACATGTACGCTCCCCCTAAAGCGTTGTCGTACCCTCAGCTAGACCCTAAACCGTCCCCGTTCCCTAACCCTAACCCTAGCCCAAACCCTAACCCTAACACTTCCCCGAAGCCTGACCCTCACCCGTCCCCTAATCCTAACCCGTACGCTGACACTAAGCCGCGCCCTCACACGTACGCTCCCCCTAAAGCGTTGTCGTACCCTCACCTGGACCCTAAACCGTCCCCTAACCCTAACCCTAACCCTAGCCCGAACCCTAACCCTAACCCTTCCCCGAAGCCTGACCCTCACCCGTCCCCTAATCCTAACCCGTACGCTGACACTAACCCACGCCCTCACACGTACGCTCCCCCTACAACGTTGTCGTACCCTCACCTGGAGCCTAAACCGTCCCCGTCCCCTAACCCTAACCCTAGCCCGAACCCTAACCCTAACCCTTCCCCGAAGCCTGACCCTCACCCGTCCCCTAATCCTAACCCATACGCTGACACTAACCCGCGCCCTCACACGTACGCTCCCCCTAAAGCGTTGTCGTACCCTCACCTGGACCCTAAACCGTCCCCGTCCCCTAACCCTAACCCTAGACCGAACCCTAACCCTAACCCTTCCCCGAAGCCTGACCCTCACCCGTCCCCTAATCCTAACCCGTACGCTGACACTAACCCGCGCCCTCACACGTACGCTCCCCCTACAACGTTGTCGTACCCTCACCTTGACCCTAAACCGTCCTCGTTTCCTAACCCTAACCCTAGCCCGAACCCTAACCCTAACCCTTCCCCAAAGCCGGACCCTCACACGTCCCCTAATCCTAACCCGTACGCTGACACTAACCCGCGCCCTCACACGTACGCTTCCCCTAAAGCGTTGTCGTACCCTCACCTGGACCCTAAACCGTCCCCGTACCCTAATCCTAACCCTAGCCCGAACCCTAACCCTAACCCTTCCCCGAAGCCTGACCCTCACCCGTCCCCTAATCCTAACCCGTACGCTGACACTAACCCGCGCCCTCACACGTACGCTCCCCCTAAAGCGTTGTCGTACCCTCACCTGGACCCTAAACCGTCCCCGTCCCCTAACCCTAACCCTAGCCCGAACCCTAACCCTAACCCTTCCCCGAAGCCTGACCCTCACCCGTCCCCTAATCCTAACCCGTACGCTGACACTAACCCGCGCCCTCACATGTACGCTCCCCCTAAAGCGTTGTCGTACCCTCACCTGGACCCTAAACCGTCCCCGTTCCCTAACCCTAACCCTAGCCCAAACCCTAACCCTAACCCTTCCCCGAAGCCTGACCCTCACCCGTCCCCTAATCCTAACACGTACGCTGACACTAAGCCGCGCCCTCACACGTACGCTCCCCCTAAAGCGTTGTCGTACCCTCACCTGGACCCTAAACCGTCCCCGTCCCCTAACCCTAACCCTAGCCCGAACCCTAACCCTAACCCTTCCCCGAAGCCTGACCCTCACCCGTCCCCTAATCCTAACCCGTACGCTGACACTAACCCACTCCCTCACACGTACGCTCCCCCTACAACGTTGTCGTACCCTCACCTTGACCCTAAACCGTCCTCGTTTCCTAACCCTAACCCTAGCCCGAACCCTAACCCTAACCCTTCCCCGAAGCCTGACCCTCACCCGTCCCCTAATCCTAACTCGTACGCTGACACTAACCTGCGCCCTCACACGTACGCTCCCCCTAAAGCGTTGTCGTACCCTCACCTGGACCCTAAACCGTCCCCGTGCCCTAGCCCTAACCCTAGCCCGAACCCTAACCCTAACCCTTCCCCGAAGCCTGAACCTCACCCGTCCCCTAATCCTAACCCGTACGCTGACACTAACCCGCGCCCTCACACGTACGCTCCCCCTAAACCGTTGTCGTACCCTCACCTGGACCCTAAACCTTCCCCGTCCCCTAACCCTAACCCTAGCCCGAACCCTAACCCTAACCCTTCCCCGAAGCCTGACCCTCACCCGTCCCCTAATCCTAACCCGTACGCTGACAATAACCCGCGCCCTCACACGCACGCTCCCCCTAAAGCGTTGTCGTACCCTCACCTGGACCCTAAACCGTCCCCGTCCCCTAACCCTAACCCTAGCCCGAACCCTAGCCCTAACCCTTCCCCGAAGCCTGACCCTCACCCGTCCCCTAATCCTAACCCATACGCTGACACTAACCCGCGCCCTCACACGTACGCTTCCCCTAAAGCATTGTCGTACCCTCACCTGGACCCTAAACCGTCCCCGTCCCCTAACCCTAACCCTAGCCCGAACCCAACCCTAACACTTCCCCGAAGCCTGACCCTCACACGTCCCCTAATCCTAACCCGTACGCTGACACTAACCCGCGCCCTCACACGTACGCTCCCCCTAACGCGTTATCGTACCCTCACCTGGACCCTAAACCGTCCCCGTCCCCTAACCCTAACCCTAGCCCGAACCCTAACCCTAACCCTTCCCCGAAGCCTGACCCTCACCCGTCCCCTAATCCTAACCCGTACGCTGACACTAACCCGCGCCCTCACACGTACGCTCCCCCTAAAGCGTTGTCGTACCCTCACCTGGACCCTAAACCGTCCCCGTCCCCTAACCCTAACCCTAACCCTAGCCCGAACCCTAACCCTAACCCTTCCCCGAAGCCTGACCCTCACCCGTCCCCTAATCCTAACCCGTACGCTGACACTAACCCACGCCCTCACACGTACGCTCCCCCTACAACGTTGTCGTACCCTCACCTTGACCCTAAACCGTCCTCGTTTCTTAACCCTAACCCTAGCCCGAACCCTAACCCTAACCCTTCCCCGAAGCCTGACCCTCACCCGTCCCCTAATCCTAACTCGTACGCTGACACTAACCCGCGCCCTCACACGTACGCTCCCCCTAAAGCGTTGTTGTACCCTCACCTGGACCCTAAACCGTCCCCGTGCCCTAACCCTAATCCTAGCCCGAACCCTAACCCTTCCCCGAAGCCTGAACCTCACCCGTCCCCTAATCCTAACCCGTACCCTGACACTAACCCGCGCCCTCACACGTACGCTCCCCCTAAACCGTTGTCGTACCCTCACCTGGACCCTAAACCTTCCCCGTCCCCTAACCCTAACCCTAGCCCGAACCCTAACCCTAACCCTTCCCCGAAGCCTGACCCTCACCCGTCCCTTAATCCTAACCCGTACGCTGACAATAACCCGCGCCCTCACACGCACGCTCCCCCTAAAGCGTTGTCGTACCCTCACCTGGACCCTAAACCGTCCCCGTCCCCTAACCCTAACCCTAGCCCGAACCCTAACCCTAACCCTTCCCCGAAGCCTGACCCTCACCCGTCCCCTAATCCTAACCCGTACGCTGACACTAACCCGCGCCCTCACATGTACGCTCCCCCTAAAGCATTGTCGTACCCTCACCTGGACCCTAAACCGTCCCCGTCCCCTAACCCTAACCCTAGCCCGAACCCTAACCCTAACCCTTCCCCGAAGCCTGACCCTCACACGTCCCCTAATCCTAACCCGTACGCTGACACTAACCCGCGCCCTCACACGTACGCTCCCCCTAGAGCGTTTTCGTACCCTCACCTGGACCCTAAACCGTCCCCGTCCCCTAACCCTAACCCTAGCCCGAACCCTAACCCTAACCCTTCCCCGTAGCCTGACCCTCACCCGTCCCCTAATCCTAACCCGTACGCTGACACTAACCCACGCCCTCACACGTACGCTCCCCCTAAAGCGTTGTCGTACCCTCACCTGGACCCTAAACCTTCCCCGTCCCCTAACCCTAACCCTAGACCGAACCCTAACCCTAACCCTTCCCCGAAGCCTGACCCTCACCCGTCCCCTAATCGTAACCCGTACGCTGACACTAACCCGCGCCCTCACACGTACACTCCCCATAAAGCATTGTCGTCCCCTCACCTTGATCCTAAACCGTCCCCGTCCTCTAACCCTAACCCTAGCCCGAACCCTAACCCTAACACTTCCCCGAAGCCTGACCCTCACCCGTCCCCTAATCCTAACCCGTACGCTGACACTAACCCGCGCCCTCACACGTACGCTCCCCCTACAACGTTGTCGTACCCTCACCTTGACCCTAAACCGTCCTCGTTTCCTAACCCTAACCCTAGCCCGAACCCTAACCCTAACCCTTCCCCAAAGCCTGACCCTCACACGTCCCCTAATCCTAACCCGTACGCTGACACTAACCCGCGCCCTCACACGTACGCTTCCCCTAAAGCGTTGTCGTACCCTCACCTGGACCCTAAACCGTCCCCGTACCCTAATCCTAACCCTAGCCCGAACCCTAACCCTAACCCTTCCCCGAAGCCTGACCCTCACCCGTCCCCTAATCCTAACCCGTACGCTGACACTAACCCGCGCCCTCACACGTACGCTCCCCCTAAAGCGTTGTCGTACCCTCACCTGGACCCTAAACCGTCCCCGTCCCCTAACCCTAACCCTAGCCCGAACCCTAACCCTAACCCTTCCCCGAAGCCTGACCCTCACCCGTCCCCTAATCCTAACCCGTACGCTGACACTAACCCGCGCCCTCACATGTACGCTCCCCCTAAAGCGTTGTCGTACCCTCACCTGGACCCTAAACCGTCCCCGTTCCCTAACCCTAACCCTAGCCCAAACCCTAACCCTAACCCTTCCCCGAAGCCTGACCCTCACCCGTCCCCTAATCCTAACACGTACGCTGACACTAAGCCGCGCCCTCACACGTACGCTCCCCCTAAAGCGTTGTCGTACCCTCACCTGGACCCTAAACCGTCCCCGTCCCCTAACCCTAACCCTAGCCCGAACCCTAACCCTAACCCTTCCCCGAAGCCTGACCCTCACCCGTCCCCTAATCCTAACCCGTACGCTGACACTAACCCACTCCCTCACACGTACGCTCCCCCTACAACGTTGTCGTACCCTCACCTTGACCCTAAACCGTCCTCGTTTCCTAACCCTAACCCTAGCCCGAACCCTAACCCTAACCCTTCCCCGAAGCCTGACCCTCACCCGTCCCCTAATCCTAACTCGTACGCTGACACTAACCTGCGCCCTCACACGTACGCTCCCCCTAAAGCGTTGTCGTACCCTCACCTGGACCCTAAACCGTCCCCGTGCCCTAGCCCTAACCCTAGCCCGAACCCTAACCCTAACCCTTCCCCGAAGCCTGAACCTCACCCGTCCCCTAATTCTAACCCGTACGCTGACACTAACCCGCGCCCTCACACGTACGCTCCCCCTAAACCGTTGTCGTACCCTCACCTGGACCCTAAACCTTCCCCGTCCCCTAACCCTAACCCTAGCCCGAACCCTAACCCTAACCCTTCCCCGAAGCCTGACCCTCACCCGTCCCCTAATCCTAACCCGTACGCTGACACTAACCCGCGCCCTCACACGCACGCTCCCCCTAAAGTGTTGTCGTACCCTCACCTGGACCCTAAACCGTCCCCGTCCCCTAACCCTAACCCTAGCCCGAACCCTAGCCCTAACCCTTCCCCGAAGCCTGACCCTCACCCGTCCCCTAATCCTAACCCATACGCTGACACTAACCCGCGCCCTCACACGTACGCTTCCCCTAAAGCATTGTCGTACCCTCACCTGGACCCTAAACCGTCCCCGTCCCCTAACCCTAACCCTAGCCCGAACCCAACCCTAACACTTCCCCGAAGCCTGACCCTCACACGTCCCCTAATCCTAACCCGTACGCTGACACTAACCCGCGCCCTCACACGTACGCTCCCCCTAACGCGTTATCGTACCCTCACCTGGACCCTAAACCGTCCCCGTCCCCTAACCCTAACCCTAGCCCGAACCCTAACCCTAACCCTTCCCCGAAGCCTGACCCTCACCCGTCCCCTAATCCTAACCCGTACGCTGACACTAACCCGCGCCCTCACACGTACGCTCCCCCTAAAGCGTTGTCGTACCCTCACCTGGACCCTAAACCGTCCCCGTCCCCTAACCCTAACCCTAGCCTGAACCCTAACCCTAACCCTTCCCCGAAGCCTGACCCTCACCCGTCCCCTAATCCTAACCCGTACGCTGACACTAACCCGCGCCCTCACACGTACGCTCCCCCTTAAGCGTTTTCGTACCCTCACCTGGACCCTAAACCGTCCCCGTCCCCTAACCCTAACCCTAGCCCGAACCCTAACCCTAACCCTTCCCCGAAGCCTGACCCTCACCCGTCCCCTAATCCTAACCCGTACGCTGACACTAACCCGCGCCCTCACACGTACGCTCCCCCTAAAGCGTTGTCGTACCCTCACCTGGACCCTAAACCGTCCCCGTCCCCTAACCCTAACCCTAGACCGAACCCTAACCCTAACCCTTCCCCGAAGCCTGACCCTCACCCGTCCCCTAATCCTAACCCGTACGCTGACACTAACCCACGCCCTCACACGTACGCTTCCCCTAAAGCGTTGTCGTACCCTCACCTGGACCCTAAACCGTCCCCGTACCCTAACCCTAACCCTAGCCCGAACCCTAACCCTAACCCTTCCCCGAAGCCTGACCCTCACCCGTCGCCTAATCCTAACCCGTACGCTGACACTAACCCGCGCCCTCACACGTACGCTCCCCCTAAAGCGTTGTCGTACCCTCACCTGGACCCTAAACCGTCCCCGTCCCCTAACCCTAACCCTAGCCCGAACCCTAACCCTAACCCTTCCCCGAAGCCTGACCCTCACCCGTCCCCTAATCCTAACCCGTACGCTGACACTAACCCGCGCCCTCACATGTACGCTCCCCCTAAAGCGTTGTCGTACACTCACCTGGACCCTAAACCGTCCCCGTTCCCTAACCCTAACCCTAGCCCAAACCCTAACCCTAACCCTTCCCCGAAGCCTGACCCTCACCCGTCCCCTAATCCTAACACGTACGCTGACACTAAGCCGCGCCCTCACACGTACGCTCCCCCTAAAGCGTTGTCGTACCCTCACCTGGACCCTAAACCGTCCCCGTCCCCTAACCCTAACCCTAACCCTAGCCCGAACCCTAACCCTAACCCTTCCCCGAAGCCTGACCCTCACCCGTCCCCTAATCCTAACCCGTACGCTGACACTAACCCACGCCCTCACACGTACGCTCCCCCTACAACGTTGTCGTACCCTCACCTTGACCCTAAACCGTCCTCGTTTCTTAACCCTAACCCTAGCCCGAACCCTAACCCTAACCCTTCCCCGAAGCCTGACCCTCACCCGTCCCCTAATCCTAACCCGTACGCTGACACTAACCCGCGCCCTCACACGTACGCTCCCCCTAAAGCGTTGTTGTACCCTCACCTGGACCCTAAACCGTCCCCGTGCCCTAACCCTAACCCTAGCCCGAACCCTAACCCTTCCCCGAAGCCTGAACCTCACCCGTCCCCTAATCCTAACCCGTACCCTGACACTAACCCGCGCCCTCACACGTAGGCTCCCCCTAAACCGTTGTCGTACCCTCACCTGGACCCTAAACCTTCCCCGTCCCCTAACCCTAACCCTAGCCCGAACCCTAACCCTAACCCTTCCCCGAAGCCTGACCCTCACCCGTCCCTTAATCCTAACCCGTACGCTGACAATAACCCGCGCCCTCACACGCACGCTCCCCCTAAAGCGTTGTCGTACCCTCACCTGGACCCTAAACCGTCCCCGTCCCCTAACCCTAACCCTAGCCCGAACCCTAACCCTAACCCTTCCCCGAAGCCTGACCCTCACCCGTCCCCTAATCCTAACCCGTACGCTGACACTAACCCGCGCCCTCACACGTACGCTCCCCCTAAAGCATTGTCGTACCCTCACCTGGACCCTAAACCGTCCCCGTCCCCTAACCCTAACCCTAGCCCGAACCCTAACCCTAACCCTTCCCCGAAGCCTGACCCTCACACGTCCCCTAATCCTAACCCGTACGCTGACACTAACCCGCGCCCTCACACGTACGCTCCCCCTAGAGCGTTTTCGTACCCTCACCTGGACCCTAAACCGTCCCCGTCCCCTAACCCTAACCCTAGCCCGAACCCTAACCCTAACCCTTCCCCGAAGCCTGACCCTCACCCGTCCCCTAATCCTAACCCGTACGCTGACACTAACCCACGCCCTCACACGTACGCTCCCCCTAAAGCGTTGTCGTACCCTCACCTGGACCCTAAACCTTCCCCGTCCCCTAACCCTAACCCTAGACCGAACCCTAACCCTAACCCTTCCCCGAAGCCTGACCCTCACCCGTCCCCTAATCGTAACCCGTACGCTGACACTAACCCGCGCCCTCACACGTACACTCCCCCTAAAGCATTGTCGTCCCCTCACCTTGATCCTAAACCGTCCCCGTCCTCTAACCCTAACCCTAGCCCGAACCCTAACCCTAACACTTCCCCGAAGCCTGACCCTCAGCCGTCCCCTAATCCTAAACCGTACGCTGACACTAACCCGCGCCCTCACACGTACGCTCCCCCTAAAGCATTGTCGTACCCTCACCTGGACCCTAAACCGTCCCCGTCCCCTAACCCTAAACCTAGCCCGTACCCTAACCCTAACCCTTCCCCGAAGCCTGACCCTCACCCGTCCCCTAATCCTAACCCGTACGCTGACACTAACCCGCGCCGTCACACGTACGCTCCCCCTAAAGCGTTGTCGTACCCTCACCTGGACCCTAAACCTTCCCCGTCCCCTAACCCTAACCCTAGCCCGAACCCTAACCCTAACCCTTCCCCGAAGCCTGACCCTCACCCGTCCCCTAATCCTAACCCGTACGCTGACACTAACCCGCGCCCTCACACGTACACTCCCCCTAAAGCGTTGTCGTACCCTCACCTGGACCCTAAACCGTCCCCGTCCCCTAACCCTAACCCTAGCCCGAACCCTAACCCTAACCCTTCCCCGAAGCCTGACCCTCACCCGTCCCCTAATCCTAACCCGTACGCTGACACTAACCCGCGCCCTCACACGTACGCTCCCCCTAAAGCGTTGTCGTACCCTCACCTGGACCCTAAACCGTCCCCGTCCCCTAACCCTAACCCTAGCCCGAACCCTAACCCTAACCCTTCCCCGAAGCCTGACCCTCACCCGTCCCCTAATCCTAACCCGTACGCTGACACTAACCCACGCCCTCACACGTACGCTCCCCCTAAAGCGTTGTCGTACCCTCACCTGGACCCTAAACCGTCCCCGTCCCCTAACCCTAACCCTAGCCCGAACCCTAACCCTAACCCTTCCCCGAAGCCTGACCCTCACCCGTCCCCTAATCCTAACCCGTACGCTGACACTAACCCGCGCCCTCACACGTACGCTCCCCCTAAAGCGTTGTCGTACCCTCACCTGGACCCTAAACCGTCCCCGTCCCCTAACCCTAACCCTAGCCCGAACCCTAACCCTAACCCTTCCCCGAAGCCTGACCCTCACCCGTCCCCTAATCCTAACCCGTACGCTGACACTAACCCGCGCCCTCACACGTACGCTCCCCCTAAAGCGTTGTCGTACCCTTACCTGGACCCTAAACCGTCCCCGTCCCCTAACCCTAACCCTAGCCCGAACCCTAACCCTAACCCTTCCCCGAAGCCTGACCCTCACCCGTCCCCTAATCCTAACCCGTACGCTGACACTAACCCACGCCCTCACACGTACGCTCCCCCTAAAGCGTTGTCGTACCCTCACCTGGACCCTAAACCTTCCCCGTCCCCTAACCCTAACCCTAGACCGAACCCTAACCCTAACCCTTCCCCGAAGCCTGACCCTCACCCGTCCCCTAATCCTAACCCGTACGCTGACACTAACCCGCGCCCGCACACGTACGCTCCACCTAAAGCGTTGTCGTACACTCACCTGGACCCTAAACCGTCCCCGTACCCTAACCCTAACCCTAGCCCGAACCCTAACCCTAACCCTTCCCCGAAGCCTGACCCTCACCCGTCCCCTAATCCTAACCCGTACGCTGACACTAACCCGCGCCCTCACACGTACGCTCCCCCTAAAGCGTTGTCGTACCCTCACCTGGACCCTAAACCCTCCCCGTCCCCTAACCCTAACCCTAGCCCGAACCCTAACCCTAACCCTTCCCCGAAGCCTGAACCTCACCCGTCCCCTAATCCTAACCCGTACGCTGACTCTAACCCGCGCCGTCACACGTACGCTCCCCCTAAAGCGTTGTCGTACCCTCACCTGGACCCTAAACCTTCCCCGTCCCCTAACCCTAACCCTAGCCCGAACCCTAACCCTAACCCTTCCCCGAAGCCTGACCCTCACCCGTCCCCTAATCCTAACCCGTACGCTGACACTAACCCGCGCCCTCACACGTACGCTCCCCCTAAAGCGTTGTCGTACCCTCACCTGGACCCTAAACCGTCCCCGTCCCCTAACCCTAACCGTAGCCCGAACCCTAACCCTAACCCTTCCCCGAAGCCTGACCCTCACCCGACCCCTAATCCTAACCCGTACCCTGACAATAACCCGCGCCCTCACACGTACGCTCCCCCTAAAGCGTTGTCGTACCCTCACCTGGACCCTAAACCGTCCCCGTTCCCTAACCCTAACCCTAGCCCAAACCCTAACCCTAACCCTTCCCCGAAGCCTGACCCTCACCCGTCCCCTAATCCTAACCCGTACGCTGACACTAAGCCGCACCCTCACACGTACGCTCCCCCTAAAGCGTTGTCGTACCCTCACCTGGACCCTAAACCGTCCCCGTCCCCTAACCCTAACCCTAGCCCGAAACCTAACCCTAACCCTTCCCCGAAGCCTGACCCTCACCCGTCCCCTAATCCTAACCCGTACGCTGACACTAACCCACGCCCTCACACGTACGCTCCCCCTACAACGTTGTCGTACCCTCACCTTGACCCTAAACCGTCCTCGTTTCCTAACCCTAGCCCGAACCCTAACCCTAACCCTTCCCCGAAGCCTGACCCTCACCCGTCCCCTAATCCTAACTCGTATGCTGACACTAACCCGCGCCCTCACACGTACGCTCCCCCTAAAGCGTTGTCGTACCCTCACCTGGACCCTAAACCGTCCCCGTCCCCTAACCCTAACCCTAGCCCGAACCCTAACCCTAACCCTTCCCCGAAGCCTGACACTCACCCGTCCCCTAATCCTAACCCGTACGCTGACACTAACCCGCGCCCTCACACGTACGCTCCCCCTAAAGCGTTGTCGTACCCTCACCTGGACCCTAAACCGTCCCCGTGCCCTAACCCTAACCCTAGCCCGAACCCTAACCCTAACCCTTCCCCGAAGCCTGAACCTCACCCGTCCCCTAATCCTAACCCGTACGCTGACCCTAACCCGCGCCCTCACACGTACACTCCCCCTAAACCGTTGTCGTACCCTCACCTGGACCCTAAACCTTCCCCGTCCCCTAACCCTAACCCTAGCCCGAACCCTAACCCTAACCCTTCCCCGAAGCCTGACCCTCACCCGTCCCCTAATCCTAACCCGTACGCTGACAATAACCCGCGCCCTCACACGTACGCTCCCCCTAAAGCGTTGTCGTACCCTCACCTGGACCCTAAACCGTCCCCGTCCCCTAACCCTAACCCTAGCCCGAACCCTAGCCCTAACCCTTCCCCGAAGCCTGACCCTCACCCGTCCCCTAATCCTAACCCGTACGCTGACACTAACCCGCGCCCTCAAACTTACGCTCCCCCTAAAGCGTTGTCGTACCCTCACCTGGACCCTAAACCGTCCCCGTCCCCTAACCCTAACCCTAGCCCGAACCCTAACCCTAACCCTTCCCCGAAGCCTGAACCTCACCCGTCCCCTAATCCTAACCCGTACGCTGACCCTAACCCGCGCCCTCACACGTACACTCCCCCTAAACCGTTGTCGTACCCTCACCTGGACCCTAAACCGTCCCAGTCCCCTAACCCTAACCCTAGCCCGAACCCTAACCCTAACCCTTCCCCGAAGCCTGACCCTCACCCGTCCCCTAATCCTAACCCGTACGCTGACACTAACCCGCGCCCTCACACGTACGCTCCCCCTAAAGCGTTGTCGTACCCTCACCTGGACCCTAAACCGTCCCCGTCCCCTAACCCTAACCCTAGCCCGAACCCTAACCCTAACCCTTCCCCGAAGCCTGACCCTCACCCGTCCCCTAATCCTAACCCGTACGCTGACACTAACCCGCGCCCTCACACGTACGCTCCCCCTAAAGCGTTGTCGTACCCTCACCTGGACCCTAAACCGTCCCCGTCCCCTAACCCTAACCCTAGCCCGAACCCTAACCCTAACCCTTCCCCGAAGCCTGACCCTCCCCCGTCCCCTAATCCTAACCCGTACGCTGACACTAACCCGCGCCCTCACACGTACGCTCCCCCTAAATCGTTGTCGTACCCTCACCTGAACCCTAAACCGTCCCCGTCCCCTAACCCTAACCCTAGCCCGAACCCTAACCCTAACCCTTCCCCGAAGCCTGACCCTCACCCGTCCCCTAATCCTAACCCGTACGCTGACACTAACCCGCGCCCTCACACGTACGCTCCCCCTACAGCGTTGTCGTACCCTCACCTGGACCCTAAACCGTCCCCGTCCCCTAACCCTAACCCTAGACCGAACCCTAACCCTAACCCTTCCCCGAAGCCTGACCCTCACCCGTCCCCTAATCCTAACCCGTACGCTGACACTAACCCACGCCCTCACACGTACGCTCCCCCTAAAGCGTTTTAGTACCCTCACCTGGACCCTAAACCGTCCCCGTCCCCTAACCCTAACCCTAGCCCGAACCCTAACCCTAACCCTTCCCCGAAGCCTGACCCTCACCCGTCCCCTAATCCTAACCCATACGCTGACACTAACCCGCGCCCTCACACGTACGCTCCCCCTAAAGCGTTGTCGTACCCTCACCTGGACCCTAAACCGTCCCCGTCCCCTAACCCTAACCCTAGACCGAACCCTAACCCTAACCCTTCCCCGAAGCCTGACCCTCACCCGTCCCCTAATCCTAACCCGTACGCTGACACTAACCCGCGCCCTCACACGTACGCTCCCCCTAAATCATTGTCGTCCCCTCACCTTGATCCTAAACCGTCCCTGTCCTCTAACCCTAACCCTAGCCCGTACCCTAACCCTAACCCTTCCCCGAAGCCTGACCCTCACCCGTCCCCTAATCCTAACCCGTACGCTGACACTAACCCACGCCCTCACACGTACGCTCCCCCTACAACGTTGTCGTACCCTCACCTTGACCCTAAACCGTCCTCGTTTCCTAACCCTAACCCTAGCCCGAACCCTAACCCTAACCCTTCCCCAAAGCCTGACCCTCACCCGTCCCCTAATCCTAACCCGTACGCTGACACTAACCCACGCCCTCACACGTACGCTTCCCCTAAAGCGTTGTCGTACCCTCACCTGGACCCTAAACCGTCCCCGTACCCTAACCCTAACCCTAGCCCGAACCCTAACCCTAACCCTTCCCCGAAGCCTGACCCTCACCCGTCGCCTAATCCTAACCCGTACGCTGACACTAACCCGCGCCCTCACACGTACGCTCCCCCTAAAGCGTTGTCGTACCCTCCCCTGGACCCTAAACCGTACCCGTCCCCTAACCCTAACCCTAGCCCGAACCCTAACCCTAACCCTTCCCCGAAGCCTGACCCTCACCCGTCCCCTAATCCTAACCCGTACGCTGACACTAACCCGCGCCCTCACATGTACGCTCCCCCTAAAGCGTTGTCGTACCCTCACCTGGACCCTAAACCGTCCCCGTTCCCTAACCCTAACCCTAGCCCAAACCCTAACCCTAACCCTTCCCCGAAGCCTGACCCTCACCCGTCCCCTAATCCTAACACGTACGCTGACACTAAGCCGCGCCCTCACACGTACGCTCCCCCTAAAGCGTTGTCGTACCCTCACCTGGACCCTAAACCGTCCCCGTCCCCTAACCCTAACCCTAACCCTAGCCCGAACCCTAACCCTAACCCTTCCCCGAAGCCTGACCCTCACCCGTCCCCTAATCCTAACCCGTACGCTGACACTAACCCACGCCCTCACACGTACGCTCCCCCTACAACGTTGTCGTACCCTCACCTTGACCCTAAACCGTCCTCGTTTCTTAACCCTAACCCTAGCCCGAACCCTAACCCTAACCCTTCCCCGAAGCCTGACCCTCACCCGTCCCCTAATCCTAACTCGTACGCTGACACTAACCCGCGCCCTCACACGTACGCTCCCCCTAAAGCGTTGTTGTACCCTCACCTGGACCCTAAACCGTCCCCGTGCCCTAACCCTAACCCTAGCCCGAACCCTAACCCTTCCCCGAAGCCTGAACCTCACCCGTCCCCTAATCCTAACCCGTACCCTGACACTAACCCGCGCCCTCACATGTACGCTCCCCCTAAACCGTTGTCGTACCCTCACCTGGACCCTAAACCTTCCCCGTCCCCTAACCCTAACCCTAGCCCGAACCCTAACCCTAACCCTTCCCCGAAGCCTGACCCTCACCCGTCCCCTAATCCTAACCCGTACGCTGACACTAACCCGCGCCCTCACACGTACGCTCCCCCTAAAGCATTGTCGTACCCTCACCTGGACCCTAAACCGTCCCCGTCCCCTAACCCTAACCCTAGCCCGAACCCTAACCCTAACCCTTCCCCGAAGCCTGACCTTCACACGTCCCCTAATCCTAACCCGTACGCTGACACTAACCCGCGCCCTCACACGTACGCTCCCCCTAACGCGTTATCGTACCCTCACCTGGACCCTAAACCGTCCCCGTCCCCAAACCCTAACCCTAGCCCGAACCCTAACCCTAACCCTTCCCCGAATCCTGACCCTCACCCGTCCCCTAATCCTAACCCGTACGCTGACACTAACCCGCGACCTCACACGTACGCTCCCCCTAAAGCGTTGTCGTACCCTCACCTGGACCCTAAACCGTCCCCGTCCCCTAACTCTAACCCTAGCCCGAACCCTAACCCTAACCCTTCACCGAAGCCTGACCGTCACCCGTTCCCTAATCCTAACCCGTACGCTGACACTAACCCGCGCCCTCACACGTACGCTCCCCCTTAAGCGTTTTCGTACCCTCACCTGGACCCTAAACCGTCCCCGTCCCCTAACCCTAACCCTAGCCCGAACCCTAACCCTAACCCTTCCCCGAAGCCTGACCCTCACCCGTCCCCTAATCCTAACCCGTACGCTGACACTAACCCGCGCCCTCACACGTACGCTCCCCCTAAAGCGTTGTCGTACCCTCACCTGGACCCTAAACCGTCCCCGTCCCCTAACCCTAACCCTTCCCCGAACCGTAATCCTAACCCTTCCCCGAAGCCTGACCCTCACCCGTCCCCTAATCCTAACCCGTACGCTGACACTAACCCGCACCCTCACACGTACGCTCCCCCTAAAGCGTTGTCGTACCCTCACCTGGACCCTAAACCGTCCCCGTCCCCTAACCCTAACCCTAGCCCGAACCCTAACCCTAACCCTTCCCCGAAGCCTGACCCTCACCCGTCCCCTAATCCTAACCCGGTCGCTGACACTAACCCGCGCCCTCACATGTACGCTCCCCCTAAAGCGTTGTCGTACCCTCACCTGGACCCTAAACCGTCCCCGTCCCCTAACCCTAACCCTAGCCCGAACCCTAACCCTAACACTTCCCCGAAGCCTGACCCTCACCCGTCCCCTAATCCTAACCCGTACGCTGACACTAACCCGCGCCCTCACACGTACGCTCCCCTTAAATCGTTGTCGTACCCTCACCTGGACCCTAAACCGTCCCCGTCCCCTAACCCTAACCCTAGCCCGAACCCTAACCCTAACCCTTCCCCGAAGCCTGACCCTCACCCGTCCCCTAATCCTAACCCGTTCGCTGACACTAACCCGCGCCCTCACACGTACGCTCCCCCTACAACCTTGTCGTACCCTCACCTTGACCCTAAACCGTCCCCGTCTCCTAACCCTAACCCTAGCCCGAACCCTAACCCTAACCCTTCCCCGAAGCCTGACCCTCACCCGTCCCCTAATCCTAACCCGTACGCTGACACTAACCAGCGCCCTCACACGTACGCTCCCCCTAAAGCGTTGTCGTACCCTCACCTGGACCCTAAACCGTCCCCGTCCCCTAACCCTAACCCTAGCCCGAACCCTAACCCTAACCCTTCCCCGAAGCCTGACCCTCACCCGTCCCCTAATCCTAACCCGTACGCTGACGCTAACCCCCGCCCTCACAGGGACGCTCCCCCTAAAGCGTTGTCGTACCCTCACCTGGACCCTAAACCGTCCCCGTCCCCTAACCCTAACCCTAGCCCGAACCCTAACCCTAACCCTTCCCCGAAGCCTGACCCTCACCCGTCCCCTAATCCTAACCCGTATGCTGACACTAACCCGCGCCCTCACACGTACGCTCCCCCTAAAGCGTTGTCGTACCCTCACCTGGACCCTAAACCGTCCCCGTCCCCTAACCCTAACCCTAGCCCGAACCCTAACCCTAACCCTTCCCCGAAGCCTGACCCTCACGCGTCCCCTAATCCTAACCCGTACGCTGACACTAACCCGCGCCCTCACACGTACGCTCCCCCTAAAGCGTTGTCGTACCCTCACCTGGACCCTAAACCGTCCCCGTCCCCTAACCCTAACCCTAGCCCGAACCCTAACCCTAACCCTTCCCCGAAGCCTGACCCTCACCCGTCCCCTAATCCTAACCCGTACGCTGACACTAACCCGCGCCCTCACACGTACGCTCCCCCTGAAGCGTTGTCGTACCCTCACCTGGACCCTAAACCGTCCCCGTCCCCTAACCCTAACCGTAGCCAGAACCCTAACCCTAACCCTTCCCCGAAGCCTGATCCTCACCCGTCCCCTAATCCTAACCCGTACGCTGACACTAACCCGCGCCCTCACACGTTCGCTCCCCCTAAAGCGTTGTCGTACCCTCACCTGGACCCTAAACCGTCCCCGTCCCCTAACCCTAACCCTAGCCCGAACCCTAACCCTAACCCTTCCCCGAAGCCTGACCCTCACCCGTCCCCTAATCCTAACCCGTACGCTGACACTAACCCGCGCCCTCACACGTACGCTCCCCCTAAAGCGTTGTCGTACCCTCACCTGGACCCTAAACCGTCCCCGTCCCCTAACCCTAAACCTAGCCCGAACCCTAACCCTAACCCTTCCCCGAAGCCTGACACTCACCCTTCCCCTTATCCTAACCCGTACACTGACACTAACCCGCGCCCTCACACGTACGCTCCCCCTAAAGCGTTGTCGTACCCTCACCTGGACCCTAAACCGTCCCCGTCCCCTAACCCTAACCCTAGCCCGAACCCTAACCCTAACCCTTCCCCGAAGCCTGACCCTCACCCGTCCCCTAATCCTAACCCGTACGCTGACACTAACCGGCGCCCTCACACATACGCTCCCCCTAAAGCGTTGTCGTACCCTCACCTGGACCCTAAACCGTCCCCGTTCCCTAACCCTAACCCTAGCCCGAACCCTAACCCTAACCCTTCCCCGAAGCCTGACCCTCACCCGTCCCCTAATCCTAACCCGTACGCTGACACTATCCGGCGCCCTCACACATATGCTCCCCCTAAAGCGTTGTCGTACCCTCACCTGGACCCTAAACCGTCCCCGTCCCCTAACCCTAACCCTAGCCCGAACCCTAACCCTAACCCTTCCCCGAAGCCTGACCCTCACCCGTCCCCTAATCCTAACCTGTACGCTGACACTAAGCCGCGCCCTCACATGTACGCTCCCCCTAAAGCGTTGTCGTACCCTCACCTGGACCCTAAACCGTCCCCGTCCCCTAACACTAACCCTAGCCCGAACCCTAATCCTAACCCTTCCCCGAAGCCTGACCCTCACCCGTCCCCTAATCCTAACCCGTACGCTGACACTAACCCGCGCCCTCACACGTACGCTCCCCTACAACGTTGTCGTACCCTCACCTTGACCCTAAACCGTCCCCGTCTCCTAACCCTAACCCTAGCCCGAACCCTAACCCTAACACTTCCCCGAAGCCTGACCCTCACCCGTCCCCTAATCCTAACCCGTACGCTGACACTAACCCGCGCCCTCACACGTACGCTCCCCCTAAAGCGTTGTCGTACCCTCACCTGGACCCTAAACCGTCCCCGTCCCCTAACCCTAACCCTAGCCCGAAGCCTAACCCTAACCCTTCCCCGAAGCCTGACCCTCACCCGTCCCCTAATCCTAACCCGTACGCTGACACTAACCCGCGCCCTCACACGTACGCTCCCCCTAAAGCGTTGTCGTACCCTCACCTGGACCCTAAACCGTCCCCGTCCCCTAACCCTAACCCTAGCCCGAACCCTAACCCTAACCCTTCCCCGAAGCCTGACCCTCACCCGTCCCCTAATCCTAACCCGTACGCTGACACTAACCCAGGCCCTCACACGTACGCTCCCCCTAAAGCGTTGTCGTACCCTCACCTGGACCCTAAACCGTCCCCGTCCCCTAACCCTAACCCTAGCCCGAACCCTAACCCTAACCCTTCCCCGAAGCCTGACCCTCATCCGTCCCCTAATCCTAACCCGTACGCTGACACTAACCCGCGCCCTCACACGTACGCTCCCCCTAAAGCATTGTCGTACCCTCAGCTGGACCCTAAACCGTCCCCGTCCCCTAACCTTAACCCTAGCCCTAACCCTAACCCTAACCCTTCCCCGAAGCCTGACCCTCACCCGTCCGCTAATCCTAACCCGTACGCTGACACTAACCCGCGCCCTCACACGTACGCTCCCAATAAAGCGTTGTCGTACCCTCACCTGGACCCTAAACCGTCCCCGTCCCCTAACCCTAACCCTAGCCCGAACCCTAACCCTAACCCTTCCCCGAAGCCTGACCCTCACCCGTCCCCTAATCCTAACCCGTTCGCTGACACTAACCCGCGCCCTCACACGTACGCTCCCCCTACAACCTTGTCGTACCCTCACCTTGACCCTAAACCGTCCCCGTCTCCTAACCCTAACCCTAGCCCGAACCCTAACCCTAACCCTTCCCCGAAGCCTGACCCTCACCCGTCCCCTAATCCTAACCCGTACGCTGACACTAACCAGCGCCCTCACACGTACGCTCCCCCTAAAGCGTTGTCGTACCCTCACCTGGACCCTAAACCGTCCCCGTCCCCTAACCCTAACCCTAGCCCGAACCCTAACCCTAACCCTTCCCCGAAGCCTGACCCTCACCCGTCCCCTAATCCTAACCCGGTCGCTGACACTAACCCGCGCCCTCACATGTACGCTCCCCCTAAAGCGTTGTCGTACCCTCACCTGGACCCTAAACCGTCCCCGTCCCCTAACCCTAACCCTAGCCCGAACCCTAACCCTAACACTTCCCCGAAGCCTGACCCTCACCCGTCCCCTAATCCTAACCCGTACGCTGACACTAACCCGCGCCCTCACACGTACGCTCCCCTTAAATCGTTGTCGTACCCTCACCTGGACCCTAAACCGTCCCCGTCCCCTAACCCTAACCCTAGCCCGAACCCTAACCCTAACCCTTCCCCGAAGCCTGACCCTCACCCGTCCCCTAATCCTAACCCGTTCGCTGACACTAACCCGCGCCCTCACACGTACGCTCCCCCTACAACCTTGTCGTACCCTCACCTTGACCCTAAACCGTCCCCGTCTCCTAACCCTAACCCTAGCCCGAACCCTAACCCTAACCCTTCCCCGAAGCCTGACCCTCACCCGTCCCCTAATCCTAACCCGTACGCTGACACTAACCAGCGCCCTCACACGTACGCTCCCCCTAAAGCGTTGTCGTACCCTCACCTGGACCCTAAACCGTCCCCGTCCCCTAACCCTAACCCTAGCCCGAACCCTAACCCTAACCCTTCCCCGAAGCCTGACCCTCACCCGTCCCCTAATCCTAACCCGTACGCTGACGCTAACCCCCGCCCTCACAGGGACGCTCCCCCTAAAGCGTTGTCGTACCCTCACCTGGACCCTAAACCGTCCCCGTCCCCTAACCCTAACCCTAGCCCGAACCCTAACCCTAACCCTTCCCCGAAGCCTGACCCTCACCCGTCCCCTAATCCTAACCCGTATGCTGACACTAACCCGCGCCCTCACACGTACGCTCCCCCTAAAGCGTTGTCGTACCCTCACCTGGACCCTAAACCGTCCCCGTCCCCTAACCCTAACCCTAGCCCGAACCCTAACCCTAACCCTTCCCCGAAGCCTGACCCTCACGCGTCCCCTAATCCTAACCCGTACGCTGACACTAACCCGCGCCCTCACACGTACGCTCCCCCTAAAGCGTTGTCGTACCCTCACCTGGACCCTAAACCGTCCCCGTCCCCTAACCCTAACCCTAGCCCGAACCCTAACCCTAACCCTTCCCCGAAGCCTGACCCTCACCCGTCCCCTAATCCTAACCCGTACGCTGACACTAACCCGCGCCCTCACACGTACGCTCCCCCTGAAGCGTTGTCGTACCCTCACCTGGACCCTAAACCGTCCCCGTCCCCTAACCCTAACCGTAGCCAGAACCCTAACCCTAACCCTTCCCCGAAGCCTGATCCTCACCCGTCCCCTAATCCTAACCCGTACGCTGACACTAACCCGCGCCCTCACACGTTCGCTCCCCCTAAAGCGTTGTCGTACCCTCACCTGGACCCTAAACCGTCCCCGTCCCCTAACCCTAACCCTAGCCCGAACCCTAACCCTAACCCTTCCCCGAAGCCTGACCCTCACCCGTCCCCTAATCCTAACCCGTACGCTGACACTAACCCGCGCCCTCACACGTACGCTCCCCCTAAAGCGTTGTCGTACCCTCACCTGGACCCTAAACCGTCCCCGTCCCCTAACCCTAAACCTAGCCCGAACCCTAACCCTAACCCTTCCCCGAAGCCTGACACTCACCCTTCCCCTTATCCTAACCCGTACACTGACACTAACCCGCGCCCTCACACGTACGCTCCCCCTAAAGCGTTGTCGTACCCTCACCTGGACCCTAAACCGTCCCCGTCCCCTAACCCTAACCCTAGCCCGAACCCTAACCCTAACCCTTCCCCGAAGCCTGACCCTCACCCGTCCCCTAATCCTAACCCGTACGCTGACACTAACCGGCGCCCTCACACATACGCTCCCCCTAAAGCGTTGTCGTACCCTCACCTGGACCCTAAACCGTCCCCGTTCCCTAACCCTAACCCTAGCCCGAACCCTAACCCTAACCCTTCCCCGAAGCCTGACCCTCACCCGTCCCCTAATCCTAACCCGTACGCTGACACTATCCGGCGCCCTCACACATATGCTCCCCCTAAAGCGTTGTCGTACCCTCACCTGGACCCTAAACCGTCCCCGTCCCCTAACCCTAACCCTAGCCCGAACCCTAACCCTAACCCTTCCCCGAAGCCTGACCCTCACCCGTCCCCTAATCCTAACCTGTACGCTGACACTAAGCCGCGCCCTCACATGTACGCTCCCCCTAAAGCGTTGTCGTACCCTCACCTGGACCCTAAACCGTCCCCGTCCCCTAACACTAACCCTAGCCCGAACCCTAATCCTAACCCTTCCCCGAAGCCTGACCCTCACCCGTCCCCTAATCCTAACCCGTACGCTGACACTAACCCGCGCCCTCACACGTACGCTCCCCTACAACGTTGTCGTACCCTCACCTTGACCCTAAACCGTCCCCGTCTCCTAACCCTAACCCTAGCCCGAACCCTAACCCTAACACTTCCCCGAAGCCTGACCCTCACCCGTCCCCTAATCCTAACCCGTACGCTGACACTAACCCGCGCCCTCACACGTACGCTCCCCCTAAAGCGTTGTCGTACCCTCACCTGGACCCTAAACCGTCCCCGTCCCCTAACCCTAACCCTAGCCCGAAGCCTAACCCTAACCCTTCCCCGAAGCCTGACCCTCACCCGTCCCCTAATCCTAACCCGTACGCTGACACTAACCCGCGCCCTCACACGTACGCTCCCCCTAAAGCGTTGTCGTACCCTCACCTGGACCCTAAACCGTCCCCGTCCCCTAACCCTAACCCTAGCCCGAACCCTAACCCTAACCCTTCCCCGAAGCCTGACCCTCACCCGTCCCCTAATCCTAACCCGTACGCTGACACTAACCCAGGCCCTCACACGTACGCTCCCCCTAAAGCGTTGTCGTACCCTCACCTGGACCCTAAACCGTCCCCGTCCCCTAACCCTAACCCTAGCCCGAACCCTAACCCTAACCCTTCCCCGAAGCCTGACCCTCACCCGTCCCCTAATCCTAACCCGTACGCTGACACTAACCCGCGCCCTCACACGTACGCTCCCCCTAAAGCATTGTCGTACCCTCAGCTGGACCCTAAACCGTCCCCGTCCCCTAACCTTAACCCTAGCCCTAACCCTAACCCTAACCCTTCCCCGAAGCCTGACCCTCACCCGTCCGCTAATCCTAACCCGTACGCTGACACTAACCCGCGCCCTCACACGTACGCTCCCAATAAAGCGTTGTCGTACCCTCACCTGGACCCTAAACCGTCCCCGTCCCCTAACCCTAACCCTAGCCCGAACCCTAACCCTAACCCTTCCCCGAAGCCTGACCCTCACCCGTCCCCTAATCCTAACCCGTTCGCTGACACTAACCCGCGCCCTCACACGTACGCTCCCCCTACAACCTTGTCGTACCCTCACCTTGACCCTAAACCGTCCCCGTCTCCTAACCCTAACCCTAGCCCGAACCCTAACCCTAACCCTTCCCCGAAGCCTGACCCTCACCCGTCCCCTAATCCTAACCCGTACGCTGACACTAACCAGCGCCCTCACACGTACGCTCCCCCTAAAGCGTTGTCGTACCCTCACCTGGACCCTAAACCGTCCCCGTCCCCTAACCCTAACCCTAGCCCGAACCCTAACCCTAACACTTCCCCGAAGCCTGACCCTCACCCGTCCCCTAATCCTAACCCGTACGCTGACGCTAACCCCCGCCCTCACAGGGACGCTCCCCCTAAAGCGTTGTCGTACCCTCACCTGGACCCTAAACCGTCCCCGTCCCCTAACCCTAACCCTAGCCCGAACCCTAACCCTAACCCTTCCCCGAAGCCTGACCCTCACCCGTCCCCTAATCCTAACCCGTATGCTGACACTAACCCGCGCCCTCACACGTACCCTCCCCCTAAAGCGTTGTCGTACCCTCACCTGGACCCTAAACCGTCCCCGTACCCTAACCCTAACCCTAGCCCGAACCCTAACCCTAACCCTTCCCCGAAGCCTGACCCTCACGCGTCCCCTAATCCTAACCCGTACGCTGACACTAACCCGCGCCCTCACACGTACGCTCCCCCTAAAGCGTTGTCGTACCCTCACCTGGACCCTAAACCGTCCCCGTCCCCTAACCCTAACCCTAGCCCGAACCCTAACCCTAACCCTTCCCCGAAGCCTGACCCTCACCCGTCCCCTAATCCTAACCCGTACGCTGACACTAACCCGCGCCCTCACACGTACGCTCCCCCTGAAGCGTTGTCGTACCCTCACCTGGACCCTAAACCGTCCCCGTCCCCTAACCATAACCGTAGCAGAACCCTAACCCTAACCCTTCCCCGAAGCCTGATCCTCACCCGTCCCCTAATCCTAACCCGTACGCTGACACTAACCCGCGCCCTCACACGTTCGCTCCCCCTAAAGCGTTGTCGTACCCTCACCTGGACCCTAAACCGTCCCCGTCCCCTAACCCTAACCCTAGCCCGAACCCTAACCCTAACCCTTCCCCGAAGCCTGACCCTCACCCGTCCCCTAATCCTAACCCGTACGCTGACACTAACCCGCGCCCTCACACGTACGCTCCCCCTAAAGCGTTGTCGTACCCTCACCTGGACCCTAAACCGTCCCCGTCCCCTAACCCTAAACCTAGCCCGAACCCTAACCCTAACACTTCCCCGAAGCCTGACACTCACCCTTCCCCTTATCCTAACCCGTACACTGACACTAACCCGCGCCCTCACACGTACGCTCCCCCTAAAGCGTTGTCGTACCCTCACCTGGACCCTAAACCGTCCCCGTCCCCTAACCCTAACCCTAGCCCGAACCCTAACCCTAACCCTTCCCCGAAGCCTGACCCTCACCCGTCCCCTAATCCTAACCCGTACGCTGACACTAACCGGCGCCCTCACACATACGCTCCCCCTAAAGCGTTGTCGTACCCTCACCTGGACCCTAAACCGTCCCCGTTCCCTAACCCTAACCCTAGCCCGAACCCTAACCCTAACCCTTCCCCGAAGCCTGACCCTCACCCGTCCCCTAATCCTAACCCGTACGCTGACACTATCCGGCGCCCTCACACATATGCTCCCCCTAAAGCGTTGTCGTACCCTCACCTGGACCCTAAACCGTCCCCGTCCCCTAACCCTAACCCTAGCCCGAACCCTAACCCTAACCCTTCCCCGAAGCCTGACCCTCACCCGTCCCCTAATCCTAACCCGTACGCTGACACTAACCCGCGCCCTCACACGTACGCTCCCCCTAAAGCGTTGTCGTACCCTCACCTGGACCCTAAACCGTCCCCGTCCCCTAACCCTAAACCTAGCCCGAACCCTAACCCTAACACTTCCCCGAAGCCTGACACTCACCCTTCCCCTTATCCTAACCCGTACACTGACACTAACCCGCGCCCTCACACGTACGCTCCCCCTAAAGCGTTGTCGTACCCTCACCTGGACCCTAAACCGTCCCCGTCCCCTAACCCTAACCCTAGCCCGAACCCTAACCTTAACCCTTCCCCGAAGCCTGACCCTCACCCGTCCCCTAATCCTAACCCGTACGCTGACACTAACCGGCGCCCTCACACATACGCTCCCCCTAAAGCGTTGTCGTACCCTCACCTGGACCCTAAACCGTCCCCGTTCCCTAACCCTAACCCTAGCCCGAACCCTAACCCTAACCCTTCCCCGAAGCCTGACCCTCACCCGTCCCCTAATCCTAACCCGTACGCTGACACTATCCGGCGCCCTCACACATATGCTCCCCCTAAAGCGTTGTCGTACCCTCACCTGGACCCTAAACCGTCCCCGTCCCCTAACCCTAACCCTAGCCCGAACCCTAACCCTAACCCTTCCCCGAAGCCTGACCCTCACCCGTCCCCTAATCCTAACCTGTACGCTGACACTAAGCCGCGCCCTCACATGTACGCTCCCCCTAAAGCGTTGTCGTACCCTCACCTGGACCCTAAACCGTCCCCGTCCCCTAACACTAACCCTAGCCCGAACCCTAATCCTAACCCTTCCCCGAAGCCTGACCCTCACCCGTCCCCTAATCCTAACCCGTACGCTGACACTAACCCGCGCCCTCACACGTACGCTCCCCTACAACGTTGTCGTACCCTCACCTTGACCCTAAACCGTCCCCGTCTCCTAACCCTAACCCTAGCCCGAACCCTAACCCTAACACTTCCCCGAAGCCTGACCCTCACCCGTCCCCTAATCCTAACCCGTACGCTGACACTAACCCGCGCCCTCACACGTACGCTCCCCCTAAAGCGTTGTCGTACCCTCACCTGGACCCTAAACCGTCCCCGTCCCCTAACCCTAACCCTAGCCCGAAGCCTAACCCTAACCCTTCCCCGAAGCCTGACCCTCACCCGTCCCCTAATCCTAACCCGTACGCTGACACTAACCCGCGCCCTCACACGTACGCTCCCCCTAAAGCGTTGTCGTACCCTCACCTGGACCCTAAACCGTCCCCGTCCCCTAACCCTAACCCTAGCCCGAACCCTAACCCTAACCCTTCCCCGAAGCCTGACCCTCACCCGTCCCCTAATCCTAACCCGTACGCTGACACTAACCCAGGCCCTCACACGTACGCTCCCCCTAAAGCGTTGTCGTACCCTCACCTGGACCCTAAACCGTCCCCGTCCCCTAACCCTAACCCTAGCCCGAACCCTAACCCTAACCCTTCCCCGAAGCCTGACCCTCACCCGTCCCCTAATCCTAACCCGTACGCTGACACTAACCCGCGCCCTCACACGTACGCTCCCCCTAAAGCATTGTCGTACCCTCAGCTGGACCCTAAACCGTCCCCGTCCCCTAACCTTAACCCTAGCCCTAACCCTAACCCTAACCCTTCCCCGAAGCCTGACCCTCACCCGTCCGCTAATCCTAACCCGTACGCTGACACTAACCCGCGCCCTCACACGTACGCTCCCAATAAAGCGTTGTCGTACCCTCACCTGGACCCTAAACCGTCCCCGTCCCCTAACCCTAACCCTAGCCCGAACCCTAACCCTAACCCTTCCCCGAAGCCTGACCCTCACCCGTCCCCTAATCCTAACCCGTTCGCTGACACTAACCCGCGCCCTCACACGTACGCTCCCCCTACAACCTTGTCGTACCCTCACCTTGACCCTAAACCGTCCCCGTCTCCTAACCCTAACCCTAGCCCGAACCCTAACCCTAACCCTTCCCCGAAGCCTGACCCTCACCCGTCCCCTAATCCTAACCCGTACGCTGACACTAACCAGCGCCCTCACACGTACGCTCCCCCTAAAGCGTTGTCGTACCCTCACCTGGACCCTAAACCGTCCCCGTCCCCTAACCCTAACCCTAGCCCGAACCCTAACCCTAACACTTCCCCGAAGCCTGACCCTCACCCGTCCCCTAATCCTAACCCGTACGCTGACGCTAACCCCCGCCCTCACAGGGACGCTCCCCCTAAAGCGTTGTCGTACCCTCACCTGGACCCTAAACCGTCCCCGTCCCCTAACCCTAACCCTAGCCCGAACCCTAACCCTAACCCTTCCCCGAAGCCTGACCCTCACCCGTCCCCTAATCCTAACCCGTATGCTGACACTAACCCGCGCCCTCACACGTACCCTCCCCCTAAAGCGTTGTCGTACCCTCACCTGGACCCTAAACCGTCCCCGTACCCTAACCCTAACCCTAGCCCGAACCCTAACCCTAACCCTTCCCCGAAGCCTGACCCTCACGCGTCCCCTAATCCTAACCCGTACGCTGACACTAACCCGCGCCCTCACACGTACGCTCCCCCTAAAGCGTTGTCGTACCCTCACCTGGACCCTAAACCGTCCCCGTCCCCTAACCCTAACCCTAGCCCGAACCCTAACCCTAACCCTTCCCCGAAGCCTGACCCTCACCCGTCCCCTAATCCTAACCCGTACGCTGACACTAACCCGCGCCCTCACACGTACGCTCCCCCTGAAGCGTTGTCGTACCCTCACCTGGACCCTAAACCGTCCCCGTCCCCTAACCATAACCGTAGCAGAACCCTAACCCTAACCCTTCCCCGAAGCCTGATCCTCACCCGTCCCCTAATCCTAACCCGTACGCTGACACTAACCCGCGCCCTCACACGTTCGCTCCCCCTAAAGCGTTGTCGTACCCTCACCTGGACCCTAAACCGTCCCCGTCCCCTAACCCTAACCCTAGCCCGAACCCTAACCTTAACCCTTCCCCGAAGCCTGACCCTCACCCGTCCCCTAATCCTAACCCGTACGCTGACACTAACCCGCGCCCTCACACGTACGCTCCCCCTAAAGCGTTGTCGTACCCTCACCTGGACCCTAAACCGTCCCCGTCCCCTAACCCTAAACCTAGCCCGAACCCTAACCCTAACACTTCCCCGAAGCCTGACACTCACCCTTCCCCTTATCCTAACCCGTACACTGACACTAACCCGCGCCCTCACACGTACGCTCCCCCTAAAGCGTTGTCGTACCCTCACCTGGACCCTAAACCGTCCCCGTCCCCTAACCCTAACCCTAGCCCGAACCCTAACCCTAACCCTTCCCCGAAGCCTGACCCTCACCCGTCCCCTAATCCTAACCCGTACGCTGACACTAACCGGCGCCCTCACACATACGCTCCCCCTAAAGCGTTGTCGTACCCTCACCTGGACCCTAAACCGTCCCCGTCCCCTAACCCTAACCCTAGCCCGAACCCTAACCCTAACCCTTCCCCGAAGCCTGACCCTCACCCGTCCCCTAATCCTAACCCGTACGCTGACACTAACCGGCGCCCTCACACATACGCTCCCCCTAAAGCGTTGTCGTACCCTCACCTGGACCCTAAACCATCCCCGTCCCCTAACCCTAACCCTAGCCCGAACCCTAACCCTAACCCTTCCCCGAAGCCTGACCCTCACCCGTCCCCTAATCCTAACCTGTACGCTGACACTAACCCGCGCCCTCACATGTTCGCTCCCCCTAAAGCGTTGTCGTACCCTCACCTGGACCCTAAACCGTCCCCGTCCCCTAACCCTAACCCTAGCCCGAACCCTAATCCTAACCCTTCCCCGAAGCCTGACCCTCACCCGTCCCCTAATCGTAACCCGTACGCTGACACTAACCCGCGCCCTCACACGTACGCTCCCCCTACAACGTTGTCGTACCCTCACCTTGACCCTAAACCGTCCCCGTCTCCTAACCCTAACCCTAGCCCGAACCCTAACCCTAACCCTTCCCCGAAGCCTGACCCTCACCCGTCCCCTAATCCTAACCCGTACGCTGACACTAACCCGCGCCCTCACACGTACGCTCCCCCTAAAGCGTTGTCGTACCCTCACCTGGACCCTAAACCGTCCCCGTCCCCTAACCCTAACCCTAGCCCGAACCCTAACCCTAACCCTTCCCCGAAGCCTGACCCTCACCCGTCCCCTAATCCTAACCCGTACGCTGACACTAACCCGCGCCCTCACACGTACGCTCCCCCTAAAGCGTTGTCGTACCCTCACCTGGACCCTAAACCGTCCCCGTCCCCTAACCCTAACCCTAGCCCGAACCCTAACCCTAACCCTTCCCCGAAGCCTGACCCTCACCCGTCCCCTAATCCTAACCCGTACGCTGACACTAACCCAGGCCCTCACACGTACGCTCCCCCTAAAGCGTTGTCGTACCCTCACCTGGACCCTAAACCGTCCCCGTCCCCTAACCCTAACCCTAGCCCGAACCCTAACCCTAACCCTTCCCCGAAGCCTGACCCTCACCCGTCCCCTAATCCTAACCCGTACGCTGACACTAACCCGCGCCCTCACACGTACGCTCCCCCTAAAGCGTTGTCGTACCCTCAGCTTGACCCTAAACCGTCCCCGTCCCCTAACCCTAACCCTAGCCCTAACCCTAACCCTAACCCTTCCCCGAAGCCTGACCCTCACCCGTCCGCTAATCCTAACCCGTACGCTGACACTAACCCGCGCCCTCACACGTACGCTCCCAATAAAGCGTTGTCGTACCCTCACCTGGACCCTAAACCGTCCCCGTCCCCTAACCCTAACCCTAGCCCGAACCCTAACCCTAACCCTTCCCCGAAGCCTGACCCTCACCCGTCCCCTAATCCTAACCCGTACGCGGACACTAACCCGCGCCCTCACACGTACGCTCCCCCTAAAGCGTTGTCGTACCCTCACCTGGACCCTAAACCGTCCCCGTCCCCTAACCCTAACCGTAGTCTGAACCCTAACCCTAACCCTTCCCCGAAGCCTGACCCTCACCCGTCCCCTAATCCTAACCCGTAGGCTGACACTAACCCGCGCCCTCACATGTACGCTCCCCCTAAAGCGTTGTCGTACCCTCACCTGGACCCTAAACCGTCCCCGTCCCCTAACCCTAACCCTAGCCCGAACCCTAACCCTAACCCTTCCCCGAAGCCTGACCCTCACCCGTCCCCTAATCCTAACCCGTACGCTGACACTAACCCGCGCCCTCACACGTACGCTCCCCCTAAAGCGTTGTCGTACCCTCACCTGGACCCTAAACCGTCCCCGTCCCCTAACCCTAACCCTAGCCCGAACCCTAACCCTAACCCTTCCCCGAAGCCTGACCCTCACCCGTCCCCTAATCCTAACCCGTACGCTGACACTAACCCGCGCCCTCACACGTACGCTCCCCCTAAAGCGTTGTTGTACCCTCACCTGGACCCTAAACCGTCCCCGTCCCCTAACCCTAAACCTAGCCCGAACCCTAACCCTAACCCTTCCCCGAAGCCTGACACTCACCCTTCCCCTTATCCTAACCCTTACACTGACACTAACCCGCGCCCTCACACGTACGCTCCCCCTAAAGCGTTGTCGTACCCTCACCTGGACCCTAAACCGTCCCCGTCCCCTAACCCTAACCCTAGCCCGAACCCTAACCCTAACCCTTCCCCGAAGCCTGACCCTCACCCGTCCCCTAATACTAACCCGTACGCTGACACTAACCGGCGCCCTCACACATACGCTCCCCCTAAAGCGTTGTCGTACCCTCACCTGGACCCTAAACCGTCCCCGTCCCCTAACCCTAACCCTAGCCCGAACCCTAACCCTAACCCTTCCCCGAAGCCTGACCCTCACCCGTCCCCTAATCCTAACCTGTACGCTGACACTAACCCGCGCCCTCACATGTACGCTCCCCCTAAAGCGTTGTCGTACCCTCACCTGGACCCTAAACCATCCCCGTCCCCTAACCCTAACCCTAGCCCGAACCCTAATCCTAACCCTTCCCCGAAGCCTGACCCTCACCCGTCCCCTAATCCTAACCCGTACGCTGACACTAACCCGCGCCCTCACACGTACGCTCCCCCTACAACGTTGTCGTACCCTCACCTTGACCCTAAACCGTCCCCGTCTCCTAACCCTAACCCTAGCCCGAACCCTAACCCTAACCCTTCCCCGAAGCCTGACCCTCACCCGTCCCCTAATCCTAACCCGTACGCTGACACTAACCCGCGCCCTCACACGTACGCTCCCCCTAAAGCTTTGTCGTACCCTCACCTGGACCCTAAACCGTCCCCGTCACCTAACCCTAGCCCGAAGCCTAACCCTAACCCTTCCCCGAAGCCTGACCATCACCCGTCCCCTAATCCTCACCCGGTCGCTGACACTAACCCGCGCCCTCACACGTACGCTCCCCCTAAAGCGTTGTCGTACCCTCACCTGGACCCTAAACCGTCCCCGTCCCCTAACCCTAACCCTAGCCCGAACCCTAACCCTAACCCTTCCCCGAAGCCTGACCCTCACCCGTCCCCTAATCCTAACCCGTACGCTGACACTAACCCGCGCCCTCACACGTACGCTCCCCCTAAAGTGTTGTCGTACCCTCACGTGGACCCTAAACCGTCCCCGTCCCCTAACCCTAACCCTAGCCCGAACCCTAACCCTAACCCTTCCCCGAAGCCTGACCCTCACCCGTCCCCTAATCCTAACCCGTACGCTGACACTAACCCGCGCCCTCACACGTACGCTCCCCCTAAAGCGTTGTCGTACCCTCACCTGGACCCTAAACCGTCCCCGTCCCCTAACCCTAACCCTAGCCCGAACCCTAACCCTAACCCTTCCCCGAAGCCTGACCCTCACCCGTCCCCTAATCGTAACCCGTACGCTGACACTAACCCGCGCCCTCACACGTACGCTCCCCCTAAAGCGTTGTCGTACCCTCACCTGGACCCTAAACCGTCCCCGTCCCCTAACCCTAACCCTAGCCCGAACCCTAACCCTAAACCTTCCCCGAAGCCTGACCCTCACCCGTCCCCTAATCCTAACCCGTACGCTGACACTAACCCGCGCCCTCACACGTACACTCCCCCTAAAGCGTTGTCGTACCCTCACCAGGACCCTAAACCTTCCCCGTCCCCTAACCCTAACCCTAGCCCGAACCCTAACCCTAACCCTTCCCCGAAGCCTGACCCTCACCCGTCCCCTAATCCTAACCCGTACGCTGACACTAACCCGCTCCCTCACACGTACGCTCCCCCTAAAGCGTTGTCGTACCCTCACCTGGACCCTAAACCGTCCCCGTCCCCTAACCCTAACCCTAGCCCGAACCCTAACCCTAACCCTTCCCCGAAGCCTGACCCTCACCCGTCCCCTAATCCTAACCCGGTCGCTGACACTAACCCGCGCCCTCACAGGTACGCTCCCCCTAAAGCGTTGTCGTACCCTCACCTGGACCCTAAACCGTCCCCGTCCCCTAACCCTAACCCTAGCCCGAACCCTAACCCTAACACTTCCCCGAAGCCTGACCCTCACCCGTCCCCTAATCCTAACCCGTACGCTGACACTAACCCAGGGCCTCACACGTACGCTCCCCCTAAAGCGTTGTCGTACCCTCACCTGGACCCTAAACCGTCCCCGTCCCCTAACCCTAACCCTAGCCCGAACCCTAACCCTAACCCTTCCCCGAAGCCTGACCCTCACCCGTCCCCTAATCCTAACCCGTACGCTGACACTAACCCGCGCCCTCACACGTACGCTCCCCCTTAAGCGTTGTCGTACCCTCAGCTGGACCCTAAACCGTCCCCGTCCCCTAACCCTAACCCTAGCCCTAACCCTAACCCTAACCCTTCCCCGAAGCCTGACCCTCACCCGTCCGCTAATCCTAACCCGTACGCTGACACTAACCCGCGCCCTCACACGTACGCTCCCAATAAAGCGTTGTCGTACCCTCACCTGGACCCTAAACCGTCCCCGTCCCCTAACCCTAACCCTAGCCCGAACCCTAACCCTAACCCTTCCCCGAAGCCTGACCCTCACCCGTCCCCTAATCCTAACCCGTACGCGGACACTAACCCGCGCCCTCACACGTACGCTCCCCCTAAAGCGTTGTCGTACCCTCACCTGGACCCTAAACCGTCCCCGTCCCCTAACCCTAACCGTAGTCTGAACCCTAACCCTAACCCTTCCCCGAAGCCTGACCCTCACCCGTCCCCTAATCCTAACCCGTAGGCTGACACTAACCCGCGCCCTCACATGTACGCTCCCCCTAAAGCGTTGTCGTACCCTCACCTGGACCCTAAACCGTCCCCGTCCCCTAACCCTAACCCTAGCCCGAACCCTAACCCTAACCCTTCCCCGAAGCCTGACCCTCACCCGTCCCCTAATCCTAACCCGTATGCTGACACTAACCCGCGCCCTCACACGTACGCTCCCCCTAAAGCGTTGTCGTACCCTCACCTGGACCCTAAACCGTCCCCGTCCCCTAACCCTAACCCTAGCCCGAACCCTAACCCTAACCCTTCCCCGAAGCCTGACCCTCACCCGTCCCCTAATCCTAACCCGTACGCTGACACTAACCCGCGCCCTCACACGTACGCTCCCCCTAAAGCGTTGTTGTACCCTCACCTGGACCCTAAACCGTCCCCGTCCCCTAACCCTAAACCTAGCCCGAACCCTAACCCTAACCCTTCCCCGAAGCCTGACACTCACCCTTCCCCTTATCCTAACCCGTACACTGACACTAACCCGCGCCCTCACACGTACGCTCCCCCTAAAGCGTTGTCGTACCCTCACCTGGACCCTAAACCGTCCCCGTCCCCTAACCCTAACCCTAGCCCGAACCCTAACCCTAACCCTTCCCCGAAGCCTGACCCTCACCCGTCCCCTAATCCTAACCCGTACGCTGACACTAACCGGCGCCCTCACACATACGCTCCCCCTAAAGCGTTGTCGTACCCTCACCTGGACCCTAAACCGTCCCCGTCCCCTAACCCTAACCCTAGCCCGAACCCTAACCCTAACCCTTCCCCGAAGCCTGACCCTCACCCGTCCCCTAATCGTAACCCGTACGCTGACACTAACCCGCGCCCTCACACGTACGCTCCCCCTAAAGCGTTGTCGTACCCTCACCTGGACCCTAAACCGTCCCCGTCCCCTAACCCTAACCCTAGCCCGAACCCTAACCCTAAACCTTCCCCGAAGCCTGACCCTCACCCGTCCCCTAATCCTAACCCGTACGCTGACACTAACCCGCGCCCTCACACGTACACTCCCCCTAAAGCGTTGTCGTACCCTCACCAGGACCCTAAACCTTCCCCGTCCCCTAACCCTAACCCTAGCCCGAACCCTAACCCTAACCCTTCCCCGAAGCCTGACCCTCACCCGTCCCCTAATCCTAACCCGTACGCTGACACTAACCCGCTCCCTCACACGTACGCTCCCCCTAAAGCGTTGTCGTACCCTCACCTGGACCCTAAACCGTCCCCGTCCCCTAACCCTAACCCTAGCCCGAACCCTAACCCTAACCCTTCCCCGAAGCCTGACCCTCACCCGTCCCCTAATCCTAACCCGGTCGCTGACACTAACCCGCGCCCTCACAGGTACGCTCCCCCTAAAGCGTTGTCGTACCCTCACCTGGACCCTAAACCGTCCCCGTCCCCTAACCCTAACCCTAGCCCGAACCCTAACCCTAACCCTTCCCCGAAGCCTGACCCTCACCCGTCCCCTAATCCTAACCCGTACGCTGACACTAACCCAGGGCCTCACACGTACGCTCCCCCTAAAGCGTTGTCGTACCCTCACCTGGACCCTAAACCGTCCCCGTCCCCTAACCCTAACCCTAGCCCGAACCCTAACCCTAACCCTTCCCCGAAGCCTG
Organism: Globicephala melas; assembly: GCF_963455315.2. Taxonomy (NCBI): domain Eukaryota; kingdom Metazoa; phylum Chordata; class Mammalia; order Artiodactyla; family Delphinidae; genus Globicephala; species Globicephala melas. The sequence goes on along the minus strand of NW_027207231.1, from coordinate 669,608 downwards.
ACCCTCACCCGTCCCCTAATCCTAACCCGTACGCTGACACTAACCCGCGCCCTCACACGTACGCTCCCCCTTAAGCGTTGTCGTACCCTCAGCTGGACCCTAAACCGTCCCCGTCCCCTAACCCTAACCCTAGCCCTAACCCTAACCCTAACCCTTCCCCGAAGCCTGACCCTCACCCGTCCGCTAATCCTAACCCGTACGCTGACACTAACCCGCGCCCTCACACGTACGCTCCCAATAAAGCGTTGTCGTACCCTCACCTGGACCCTAAACCGTCCCCGTCCCCTAACCCTAACCCTAGCCCGAACCCTAACCCTAACCCTTCCCCGAAGCCTGACCCTCACCCGTCCCCTAATCCTAACCCGTACGCGGACACTAACCCGCGCCCTCACACGTACGCTCCCCCTAAAGCGTTGTCGTACCCTCACCTGGACCCTAAACCGTCCCCGTCCCCTAACCCTAACCGTAGTCTGAACCCTAACCCTAACCCTTCCCCGAAGCCTGACCCTCACCCGTCCCCTAATCCTAACCCGTAGGCTGACACTAACCCGCGCCCTCACATGTACGCTCCCCCTAAAGCGTTGTCGTACCCTCACCTGGACCCTAAACCGTCCCCGTCCCCTAACCCTAACCCTAGCCCGAACCCTAACCCTAACCCTTCCCCGAAGCCTGACCCTCACCCGTCCCCTAATCCTAACCCGTACGCTGACACTAACCCGCGCCCTCACACGTACGCTCCCCCTAAAGCGTTGTCGTACCCTCACCTGGACCCTAAACCGTCCCCGTCCCCTAACCCTAACCCTAGCCCGAACCCTAACCCTAACCCTTCCCCGAAGCCTGACCCTCACCCGTCCCCTAATCCTAACCCGTACGCTGACACTAACCCGCGCCCTCACGCGTACGCTCCCCCTAAAGCGTTGTTGTACCCTCACCTGGACCCTAAACCGTCCCCGTCCCCTAACCCTAAACCTAGCCCGAACCCTAACCCTAACCCTTCCCCGAAGCCTGACACTCACCCTTCCCCTTATCCTAACCCGTACACTGACACTAACCCGCGCCCTCACACGTACGCTCCCCCTACAACGTTGTCGTACCCTCACCTTGACCCTAAACCGTCCCCGTCTCCTAACCCTAACCCTAGCCCGAACCCTAACCCTAACCCTTCCCCGAAGCCTGACCCTCACCCGTCCCCTAATCCTAACCCGTACGCTGACACTAACCCGCGCCCTCACACGTACGCTCCCCCTAAAGCTTTGTCGTACCCTCACCTGGACCCTAAACCGTCCCCGTCACCTAACCCTAGCCCGAAGCCTAACCCTAACCCTTCCCCGAAGCCTGACCATCACCCGTCCCCTAATCCTCACCCGGTCGCTGACACTAACCCGCGCCCTCACACGTACGCTCCCCCTAAAGCGTTGTCGTACCCTCACCTGGACCCTAAACCGTCCCCGTCCCCTAACCCTAACCCTAGCCCGAACCCTAACCCTAACCCTTCCCCGAAGCCTGACCCTCACCCGTCCCCTAATCCTAACCCGTACGCTGACACTAACCCGCGCCCTCACACGTACGCTCCCCCTAAAGTGTTGTCGTACCCTCACGTGGACCCTAAACCGTCCCCGTCCCCTAACCCTAACCCTAGCCCGAACCCTAACCCTAACCCTTCCCCGAAGCCTGACCCTCACCCGTCCCCTAATCCTAACCCGTACGCTGACACTAACCCGCGCCCTCACACGTACGCTCCCCCTAAAGCGTTGTCGTACCCTCACCTGGACCCTAAACCGTCCCCGTCCCCTAACCCTAACCCTAGCCCGAACCCTAACCCTAACCCTTCCCCGAAGCCTGACCCTCACCCGTCCCCTAATCGTAACCCGTACGCTGACACTAACCCGCGCCCTCACACGTACGCTCCCCCTAAAGCGTTGTCGTACCCTCACCTGGACCCTAAACCGTCCCCGTCCCCTAACCCTAACCCTAGCCCGAACCCTAACCCTAAACCTTCCCCGAAGCCTGACCCTCACCCGTCCCCTAATCCTAACCCGTACGCTGACACTAACCCGCGCCCTCACACGTACACTCCCCCTAAAGCGTTGTCGTACCCTCACCAGGACCCTAAACCTTCCCCGTCCCCTAACCCTAACCCTAGCCCGAACCCTAACCCTAACCCTTCCCCGAAGCCTGACCCTCACCCGTCCCCTAATCCTAACCCGTTCGCTGACACTAACCCGCGCCCTCACACGTACGCTCCCCCTACAACCTTGTCGTACCCTCACCTTGACCCTAAACCGTCCCCGTCTCCTAACCCTAACCCTAGCCCGAACCCTAACCCTAACCCTTCCCCGAAGCCTGACCCTCACCCGTCCCCTAATCCTAACCCGTACGCTGACACTAACCAGCGCCCTCACACGTACGCTCCCCCTAAAGCGTTGTCGTACCCTCACCTGGACCCTAAACCGTCCCCGTCCCCTAACCCTAACCCTAGCCCGAACCCTAACCCTAACCCTTCCCCGAAGCCTGACCCTCACCCGTCCCCTAATCCTAACCCGGTCGCTGACACTAACCCGCGCCCTCACATGTACGCTCCCCCTAAAGCGTTGTCGTACCCTCACCTGGACCCTAAACCGTCCCCGTCCCCTAACCCTAACCCTAGCCCGAACCCTAACCCTAACACTTCCCCGAAGCCTGACCCTCACCCGTCCCCTAATCCTAACCCGTACGCTGACACTAACCCGCGCCCTCACACGTACGCTCCCCTTAAATCGTTGTCGTACCCTCACCTGGACCCTAAACCGTCCCCGTCCCCTAACCCTAACCCTAGCCCGAACCCTAACCCTAACCCTTCCCCGAAGCCTGACCCTCACCCGTCCCCTAATCCTAACCCGTTCGCTGACACTAACCCGCGCCCTCACACGTACGCTCCCCCTACAACCTTGTCGTACCCTCACCTTGACCCTAAACCGTCCCCGTCTCCTAACCCTAACCCTAGCCCGAACCCTAACCCTAACCCTTCCCCGAAGCCTGACCCTCACCCGTCCCCTAATCCTAACCCGTACGCTGACACTAACCAGCGCCCTCACACGTACGCTCCCCCTAAAGCGTTGTCGTACCCTCACCTGGACCCTAAACCGTCCCCGTCCCCTAACCCTAACCCTAGCCCGAACCCTAACCCTAACCCTTCCCCGAAGCCTGACCCTCACCCGTCCCCTAATCCTAACCCGTACGCTGACGCTAACCCCCGCCCTCACAGGGACGCTCCCCCTAAAGCGTTGTCGTACCCTCACCTGGACCCTAAACCGTCCCCGTCCCCTAACCCTAACCCTAGCCCGAACCCTAACCCTAACCCTTCCCCGAAGCCTGACCCTCACCCGTCCCCTAATCCTAACCCGTATGCTGACACTAACCCGCGCCCTCACACGTACGCTCCCCCTAAAGCGTTGTCGTACCCTCACCTGGACCCTAAACCGTCCCCGTCCCCTAACCCTAACCCTAGCCCGAACCCTAACCCTAACCCTTCCCCGAAGCCTGACCCTCACGCGTCCCCTAATCCTAACCCGTACGCTGACACTAACCCGCGCCCTCACACGTACGCTCCCCCTAAAGCGTTGTCGTACCCTCACCTGGACCCTAAACCGTCCCCGTCCCCTAACCCTAACCCTAGCCCGAACCCTAACCCTAACCCTTCCCCGAAGCCTGACCCTCACCCGTCCCCTAATCCTAACCCGTACGCTGACACTAACCCGCGCCCTCACACGTACGCTCCCCCTGAAGCGTTGTCGTACCCTCACCTGGACCCTAAACCGTCCCCGTCCCCTAACCCTAACCGTAGCCAGAACCCTAACCCTAACCCTTCCCCGAAGCCTGATCCTCACCCGTCCCCTAATCCTAACCCGTACGCTGACACTAACCCGCGCCCTCACACGTTCGCTCCCCCTAAAGCGTTGTCGTACCCTCACCTGGACCCTAAACCGTCCCCGTCCCCTAACCCTAACCCTAGCCCGAACCCTAACCCTAACCCTTCCCCGAAGCCTGACCCTCACCCGTCCCCTAATCCTAACCCGTACGCTGACACTAACCCGCGCCCTCACACGTACGCTCCCCCTAAAGCGTTGTCGTACCCTCACCTGGACCCTAAACCGTCCCCGTCCCCTAACCCTAAACCTAGCCCGAACCCTAACCCTAACCCTTCCCCGAAGCCTGACACTCACCCTTCCCCTTATCCTAACCCGTACACTGACACTAACCCGCGCCCTCACACGTACGCTCCCCCTAAAGCGTTGTCGTACCCTCACCTGGACCCTAAACCGTCCCCGTCCCCTAACCCTAACCCTAGCCCGAACCCTAACCCTAACCCTTCCCCGAAGCCTGACCCTCACCCGTCCCCTAATCCTAACCCGTACGCTGACACTAACCGGCGCCCTCACACATACGCTCCCCCTAAAGCGTTGTCGTACCCTCACCTGGACCCTAAACCGTCCCCGTTCCCTAACCCTAACCCTAGCCCGAACCCTAACCCTAACCCTTCCCCGAAGCCTGACCCTCACCCGTCCCCTAATCCTAACCCGTACGCTGACACTATCCGGCGCCCTCACACATATGCTCCCCCTAAAGCGTTGTCGTACCCTCACCTGGACCCTAAACCGTCCCCGTCCCCTAACCCTAACCCTAGCCCGAACCCTAACCCTAACCCTTCCCCGAAGCCTGACCCTCACCCGTCCCCTAATCCTAACCTGTACGCTGACACTAAGCCGCGCCCTCACATGTACGCTCCCCCTAAAGCGTTGTCGTACCCTCACCTGGACCCTAAACCGTCCCCGTCCCCTAACACTAACCCTAGCCCGAACCCTAATCCTAACCCTTCCCCGAAGCCTGACCCTCACCCGTCCCCTAATCCTAACCCGTACGCTGACACTAACCCGCGCCCTCACACGTACGCTCCCCTACAACGTTGTCGTACCCTCACCTTGACCCTAAACCGTCCCCGTCTCCTAACCCTAACCCTAGCCCGAACCCTAACCCTAACACTTCCCCGAAGCCTGACCCTCACCCGTCCCCTAATCCTAACCCGTACGCTGACACTAACCCGCGCCCTCACACGTACGCTCCCCCTAAAGCGTTGTCGTACCCTCACCTGGACCCTAAACCGTCCCCGTCCCCTAACCCTAACCCTAGCCCGAAGCCTAACCCTAACCCTTCCCCGAAGCCTGACCCTCACCCGTCCCCTAATCCTAACCCGTACGCTGACACTAACCCGCGCCCTCACACGTACGCTCCCCCTAAAGCGTTGTCGTACCCTCACCTGGACCCTAAACCGTCCCCGTCCCCTAACCCTAACCCTAGCCCGAACCCTAACCCTAACCCTTCCCCGAAGCCTGACCCTCACCCGTCCCCTAATCCTAACCCGTACGCTGACACTAACCCAGGCCCTCACACGTACGCTCCCCCTAAAGCGTTGTCGTACCCTCACCTGGACCCTAAACCGTCCCCGTCCCCTAACCCTAACCCTAGCCCGAACCCTAACCCTAACCCTTCCCCGAAGCCTGACCCTCACCCGTCCCCTAATCCTAACCCGTACGCTGACACTAACCCGCGCCCTCACACGTACGCTCCCCCTAAAGCATTGTCGTACCCTCAGCTGGACCCTAAACCGTCCCCGTCCCCTAACCTTAACCCTAGCCCTAACCCTAACCCTAACCCTTCCCCGAAGCCTGACCCTCACCCGTCCGCTAATCCTAACCCGTACGCTGACACTAACCCGCGCCCTCACACGTACGCTCCCAATAAAGCGTTGTCGTACCCTCACCTGGACCCTAAACCGTCCCCGTCCCCTAACCCTAACCCTAGCCCGAACCCTAACCCTAACCCTTCCCCGAAGCCTGACCCTCACCCGTCCCCTAATCCTAACCCGTTCGCTGACACTAACCCGCGCCCTCACACGTACGCTCCCCCTACAACCTTGTCGTACCCTCACCTTGACCCTAAACCGTCCCCGTCTCCTAACCCTAACCCTAGCCCGAACCCTAACCCTAACCCTTCCCCGAAGCCTGACCCTCACCCGTCCCCTAATCCTAACCCGTACGCTGACACTAACCAGCGCCCTCACACGTACGCTCCCCCTAAAGCGTTGTCGTACCCTCACCTGGACCCTAAACCGTCCCCGTCCCCTAACCCTAACCCTAGCCCGAACCCTAACCCTAACACTTCCCCGAAGCCTGACCCTCACCCGTCCCCTAATCCTAACCCGTACGCTGACGCTAACCCCCGCCCTCACAGGGACGCTCCCCCTAAAGCGTTGTCGTACCCTCACCTGGACCCTAAACCGTCCCCGTCCCCTAACCCTAACCCTAGCCCGAACCCTAACCCTAACCCTTCCCCGAAGCCTGACCCTCACCCGTCCCCTAATCCTAACCCGTATGCTGACACTAACCCGCGCCCTCACACGTACCCTCCCCCTAAAGCGTTGTCGTACCCTCACCTGGACCCTAAACCGTCCCCGTACCCTAACCCTAACCCTAGCCCGAACCCTAACCCTAACCCTTCCCCGAAGCCTGACCCTCACGCGTCCCCTAATCCTAACCCGTACGCTGACACTAACCCGCGCCCTCACACGTACGCTCCCCCTAAAGCGTTGTCGTACCCTCACCTGGACCCTAAACCGTCCCCGTCCCCTAACCCTAACCCTAGCCCGAACCCTAACCCTAACCCTTCCCCGAAGCCTGACCCTCACCCGTCCCCTAATCCTAACCCGTACGCTGACACTAACCCGCGCCCTCACACGTACGCTCCCCCTGAAGCGTTGTCGTACCCTCACCTGGACCCTAAACCGTCCCCGTCCCCTAACCATAACCGTAGCAGAACCCTAACCCTAACCCTTCCCCGAAGCCTGATCCTCACCCGTCCCCTAATCCTAACCCGTACGCTGACACTAACCCGCGCCCTCACACGTTCGCTCCCCCTAAAGCGTTGTCGTACCCTCACCTGGACCCTAAACCGTCCCCGTCCCCTAACCCTAACCCTAGCCCGAACCCTAACCCTAACCCTTCCCCGAAGCCTGACCCTCACCCGTCCCCTAATCCTAACCCGTACGCTGACACTAACCCGCGCCCTCACACGTACGCTCCCCCTAAAGCGTTGTCGTACCCTCACCTGGACCCTAAACCGTCCCCGTCCCCTAACCCTAAACCTAGCCCGAACCCTAACCCTAACACTTCCCCGAAGCCTGACACTCACCCTTCCCCTTATCCTAACCCGTACACTGACACTAACCCGCGCCCTCACACGTACGCTCCCCCTAAAGCGTTGTCGTACCCTCACCTGGACCCTAAACCGTCCCCGTCCCCTAACCCTAACCCTAGCCCGAACCCTAACCCTAACCCTTCCCCGAAGCCTGACCCTCACCCGTCCCCTAATCCTAACCCGTACGCTGACACTAACCGGCGCCCTCACACATACGCTCCCCCTAAAGCGTTGTCGTACCCTCACCTGGACCCTAAACCGTCCCCGTTCCCTAACCCTAACCCTAGCCCGAACCCTAACCCTAACCCTTCCCCGAAGCCTGACCCTCACCCGTCCCCTAATCCTAACCCGTACGCTGACACTATCCGGCGCCCTCACACATATGCTCCCCCTAAAGCGTTGTCGTACCCTCACCTGGACCCTAAACCGTCCCCGTCCCCTAACCCTAACCCTAGCCCGAACCCTAACCCTAACCCTTCCCCGAAGCCTGACCCTCACCCGTCCCCTAATCCTAACCCGTACGCTGACACTAACCCGCGCCCTCACACGTACGCTCCCCCTAAAGCGTTGTCGTACCCTCACCTGGACCCTAAACCGTCCCCGTCCCCTAACCCTAAACCTAGCCCGAACCCTAACCCTAACACTTCCCCGAAGCCTGACACTCACCCTTCCCCTTATCCTAACCCGTACACTGACACTAACCCGCGCCCTCACACGTACGCTCCCCCTAAAGCGTTGTCGTACCCTCACCTGGACCCTAAACCGTCCCCGTCCCCTAACCCTAACCCTAGCCCGAACCCTAACCTTAACCCTTCCCCGAAGCCTGACCCTCACCCGTCCCCTAATCCTAACCCGTACGCTGACACTAACCGGCGCCCTCACACATACGCTCCCCCTAAAGCGTTGTCGTACCCTCACCTGGACCCTAAACCGTCCCCGTTCCCTAACCCTAACCCTAGCCCGAACCCTAACCCTAACCCTTCCCCGAAGCCTGACCCTCACCCGTCCCCTAATCCTAACCCGTACGCTGACACTATCCGGCGCCCTCACACATATGCTCCCCCTAAAGCGTTGTCGTACCCTCACCTGGACCCTAAACCGTCCCCGTCCCCTAACCCTAACCCTAGCCCGAACCCTAACCCTAACCCTTCCCCGAAGCCTGACCCTCACCCGTCCCCTAATCCTAACCTGTACGCTGACACTAAGCCGCGCCCTCACATGTACGCTCCCCCTAAAGCGTTGTCGTACCCTCACCTGGACCCTAAACCGTCCCCGTCCCCTAACACTAACCCTAGCCCGAACCCTAATCCTAACCCTTCCCCGAAGCCTGACCCTCACCCGTCCCCTAATCCTAACCCGTACGCTGACACTAACCCGCGCCCTCACACGTACGCTCCCCTACAACGTTGTCGTACCCTCACCTTGACCCTAAACCGTCCCCGTCTCCTAACCCTAACCCTAGCCCGAACCCTAACCCTAACACTTCCCCGAAGCCTGACCCTCACCCGTCCCCTAATCCTAACCCGTACGCTGACACTAACCCGCGCCCTCACACGTACGCTCCCCCTAAAGCGTTGTCGTACCCTCACCTGGACCCTAAACCGTCCCCGTCCCCTAACCCTAACCCTAGCCCGAAGCCTAACCCTAACCCTTCCCCGAAGCCTGACCCTCACCCGTCCCCTAATCCTAACCCGTACGCTGACACTAACCCGCGCCCTCACACGTACGCTCCCCCTAAAGCGTTGTCGTACCCTCACCTGGACCCTAAACCGTCCCCGTCCCCTAACCCTAACCCTAGCCCGAACCCTAACCCTAACCCTTCCCCGAAGCCTGACCCTCACCCGTCCCCTAATCCTAACCCGTACGCTGACACTAACCCAGGCCCTCACACGTACGCTCCCCCTAAAGCGTTGTCGTACCCTCACCTGGACCCTAAACCGTCCCCGTCCCCTAACCCTAACCCTAGCCCGAACCCTAACCCTAACCCTTCCCCGAAGCCTGACCCTCACCCGTCCCCTAATCCTAACCCGTACGCTGACACTAACCCGCGCCCTCACACGTACGCTCCCCCTAAAGCATTGTCGTACCCTCAGCTGGACCCTAAACCGTCCCCGTCCCCTAACCTTAACCCTAGCCCTAACCCTAACCCTAACCCTTCCCCGAAGCCTGACCCTCACCCGTCCGCTAATCCTAACCCGTACGCTGACACTAACCCGCGCCCTCACACGTACGCTCCCAATAAAGCGTTGTCGTACCCTCACCTGGACCCTAAACCGTCCCCGTCCCCTAACCCTAACCCTAGCCCGAACCCTAACCCTAACCCTTCCCCGAAGCCTGACCCTCACCCGTCCCCTAATCCTAACCCGTTCGCTGACACTAACCCGCGCCCTCACACGTACGCTCCCCCTACAACCTTGTCGTACCCTCACCTTGACCCTAAACCGTCCCCGTCTCCTAACCCTAACCCTAGCCCGAACCCTAACCCTAACCCTTCCCCGAAGCCTGACCCTCACCCGTCCCCTAATCCTAACCCGTACGCTGACACTAACCAGCGCCCTCACACGTACGCTCCCCCTAAAGCGTTGTCGTACCCTCACCTGGACCCTAAACCGTCCCCGTCCCCTAACCCTAACCCTAGCCCGAACCCTAACCCTAACACTTCCCCGAAGCCTGACCCTCACCCGTCCCCTAATCCTAACCCGTACGCTGACGCTAACCCCCGCCCTCACAGGGACGCTCCCCCTAAAGCGTTGTCGTACCCTCACCTGGACCCTAAACCGTCCCCGTCCCCTAACCCTAACCCTAGCCCGAACCCTAACCCTAACCCTTCCCCGAAGCCTGACCCTCACCCGTCCCCTAATCCTAACCCGTATGCTGACACTAACCCGCGCCCTCACACGTACCCTCCCCCTAAAGCGTTGTCGTACCCTCACCTGGACCCTAAACCGTCCCCGTACCCTAACCCTAACCCTAGCCCGAACCCTAACCCTAACCCTTCCCCGAAGCCTGACCCTCACGCGTCCCCTAATCCTAACCCGTACGCTGACACTAACCCGCGCCCTCACACGTACGCTCCCCCTAAAGCGTTGTCGTACCCTCACCTGGACCCTAAACCGTCCCCGTCCCCTAACCCTAACCCTAGCCCGAACCCTAACCCTAACCCTTCCCCGAAGCCTGACCCTCACCCGTCCCCTAATCCTAACCCGTACGCTGACACTAACCCGCGCCCTCACACGTACGCTCCCCCTGAAGCGTTGTCGTACCCTCACCTGGACCCTAAACCGTCCCCGTCCCCTAACCATAACCGTAGCAGAACCCTAACCCTAACCCTTCCCCGAAGCCTGATCCTCACCCGTCCCCTAATCCTAACCCGTACGCTGACACTAACCCGCGCCCTCACACGTTCGCTCCCCCTAAAGCGTTGTCGTACCCTCACCTGGACCCTAAACCGTCCCCGTCCCCTAACCCTAACCCTAGCCCGAACCCTAACCTTAACCCTTCCCCGAAGCCTGACCCTCACCCGTCCCCTAATCCTAACCCGTACGCTGACACTAACCCGCGCCCTCACACGTACGCTCCCCCTAAAGCGTTGTCGTACCCTCACCTGGACCCTAAACCGTCCCCGTCCCCTAACCCTAAACCTAGCCCGAACCCTAACCCTAACACTTCCCCGAAGCCTGACACTCACCCTTCCCCTTATCCTAACCCGTACACTGACACTAACCCGCGCCCTCACACGTACGCTCCCCCTAAAGCGTTGTCGTACCCTCACCTGGACCCTAAACCGTCCCCGTCCCCTAACCCTAACCCTAGCCCGAACCCTAACCCTAACCCTTCCCCGAAGCCTGACCCTCACCCGTCCCCTAATCCTAACCCGTACGCTGACACTAACCGGCGCCCTCACACATACGCTCCCCCTAAAGCGTTGTCGTACCCTCACCTGGACCCTAAACCGTCCCCGTCCCCTAACCCTAACCCTAGCCCGAACCCTAACCCTAACCCTTCCCCGAAGCCTGACCCTCACCCGTCCCCTAATCCTAACCCGTACGCTGACACTAACCGGCGCCCTCACACATACGCTCCCCCTAAAGCGTTGTCGTACCCTCACCTGGACCCTAAACCATCCCCGTCCCCTAACCCTAACCCTAGCCCGAACCCTAACCCTAACCCTTCCCCGAAGCCTGACCCTCACCCGTCCCCTAATCCTAACCTGTACGCTGACACTAACCCGCGCCCTCACATGTTCGCTCCCCCTAAAGCGTTGTCGTACCCTCACCTGGACCCTAAACCGTCCCCGTCCCCTAACCCTAACCCTAGCCCGAACCCTAATCCTAACCCTTCCCCGAAGCCTGACCCTCACCCGTCCCCTAATCGTAACCCGTACGCTGACACTAACCCGCGCCCTCACACGTACGCTCCCCCTACAACGTTGTCGTACCCTCACCTTGACCCTAAACCGTCCCCGTCTCCTAACCCTAACCCTAGCCCGAACCCTAACCCTAACCCTTCCCCGAAGCCTGACCCTCACCCGTCCCCTAATCCTAACCCGTACGCTGACACTAACCCGCGCCCTCACACGTACGCTCCCCCTAAAGCGTTGTCGTACCCTCACCTGGACCCTAAACCGTCCCCGTCCCCTAACCCTAACCCTAGCCCGAACCCTAACCCTAACCCTTCCCCGAAGCCTGACCCTCACCCGTCCCCTAATCCTAACCCGTACGCTGACACTAACCCGCGCCCTCACACGTACGCTCCCCCTAAAGCGTTGTCGTACCCTCACCTGGACCCTAAACCGTCCCCGTCCCCTAACCCTAACCCTAGCCCGAACCCTAACCCTAACCCTTCCCCGAAGCCTGACCCTCACCCGTCCCCTAATCCTAACCCGTACGCTGACACTAACCCAGGCCCTCACACGTACGCTCCCCCTAAAGCGTTGTCGTACCCTCACCTGGACCCTAAACCGTCCCCGTCCCCTAACCCTAACCCTAGCCCGAACCCTAACCCTAACCCTTCCCCGAAGCCTGACCCTCACCCGTCCCCTAATCCTAACCCGTACGCTGACACTAACCCGCGCCCTCACACGTACGCTCCCCCTAAAGCGTTGTCGTACCCTCAGCTTGACCCTAAACCGTCCCCGTCCCCTAACCCTAACCCTAGCCCTAACCCTAACCCTAACCCTTCCCCGAAGCCTGACCCTCACCCGTCCGCTAATCCTAACCCGTACGCTGACACTAACCCGCGCCCTCACACGTACGCTCCCAATAAAGCGTTGTCGTACCCTCACCTGGACCCTAAACCGTCCCCGTCCCCTAACCCTAACCCTAGCCCGAACCCTAACCCTAACCCTTCCCCGAAGCCTGACCCTCACCCGTCCCCTAATCCTAACCCGTACGCGGACACTAACCCGCGCCCTCACACGTACGCTCCCCCTAAAGCGTTGTCGTACCCTCACCTGGACCCTAAACCGTCCCCGTCCCCTAACCCTAACCGTAGTCTGAACCCTAACCCTAACCCTTCCCCGAAGCCTGACCCTCACCCGTCCCCTAATCCTAACCCGTAGGCTGACACTAACCCGCGCCCTCACATGTACGCTCCCCCTAAAGCGTTGTCGTACCCTCACCTGGACCCTAAACCGTCCCCGTCCCCTAACCCTAACCCTAGCCCGAACCCTAACCCTAACCCTTCCCCGAAGCCTGACCCTCACCCGTCCCCTAATCCTAACCCGTACGCTGACACTAACCCGCGCCCTCACACGTACGCTCCCCCTAAAGCGTTGTCGTACCCTCACCTGGACCCTAAACCGTCCCCGTCCCCTAACCCTAACCCTAGCCCGAACCCTAACCCTAACCCTTCCCCGAAGCCTGACCCTCACCCGTCCCCTAATCCTAACCCGTACGCTGACACTAACCCGCGCCCTCACACGTACGCTCCCCCTAAAGCGTTGTTGTACCCTCACCTGGACCCTAAACCGTCCCCGTCCCCTAACCCTAAACCTAGCCCGAACCCTAACCCTAACCCTTCCCCGAAGCCTGACACTCACCCTTCCCCTTATCCTAACCCTTACACTGACACTAACCCGCGCCCTCACACGTACGCTCCCCCTAAAGCGTTGTCGTACCCTCACCTGGACCCTAAACCGTCCCCGTCCCCTAACCCTAACCCTAGCCCGAACCCTAACCCTAACCCTTCCCCGAAGCCTGACCCTCACCCGTCCCCTAATACTAACCCGTACGCTGACACTAACCGGCGCCCTCACACATACGCTCCCCCTAAAGCGTTGTCGTACCCTCACCTGGACCCTAAACCGTCCCCGTCCCCTAACCCTAACCCTAGCCCGAACCCTAACCCTAACCCTTCCCCGAAGCCTGACCCTCACCCGTCCCCTAATCCTAACCTGTACGCTGACACTAACCCGCGCCCTCACATGTACGCTCCCCCTAAAGCGTTGTCGTACCCTCACCTGGACCCTAAACCATCCCCGTCCCCTAACCCTAACCCTAGCCCGAACCCTAATCCTAACCCTTCCCCGAAGCCTGACCCTCACCCGTCCCCTAATCCTAACCCGTACGCTGACACTAACCCGCGCCCTCACACGTACGCTCCCCCTACAACGTTGTCGTACCCTCACCTTGACCCTAAACCGTCCCCGTCTCCTAACCCTAACCCTAGCCCGAACCCTAACCCTAACCCTTCCCCGAAGCCTGACCCTCACCCGTCCCCTAATCCTAACCCGTACGCTGACACTAACCCGCGCCCTCACACGTACGCTCCCCCTAAAGCTTTGTCGTACCCTCACCTGGACCCTAAACCGTCCCCGTCACCTAACCCTAGCCCGAAGCCTAACCCTAACCCTTCCCCGAAGCCTGACCATCACCCGTCCCCTAATCCTCACCCGGTCGCTGACACTAACCCGCGCCCTCACACGTACGCTCCCCCTAAAGCGTTGTCGTACCCTCACCTGGACCCTAAACCGTCCCCGTCCCCTAACCCTAACCCTAGCCCGAACCCTAACCCTAACCCTTCCCCGAAGCCTGACCCTCACCCGTCCCCTAATCCTAACCCGTACGCTGACACTAACCCGCGCCCTCACACGTACGCTCCCCCTAAAGTGTTGTCGTACCCTCACGTGGACCCTAAACCGTCCCCGTCCCCTAACCCTAACCCTAGCCCGAACCCTAACCCTAACCCTTCCCCGAAGCCTGACCCTCACCCGTCCCCTAATCCTAACCCGTACGCTGACACTAACCCGCGCCCTCACACGTACGCTCCCCCTAAAGCGTTGTCGTACCCTCACCTGGACCCTAAACCGTCCCCGTCCCCTAACCCTAACCCTAGCCCGAACCCTAACCCTAACCCTTCCCCGAAGCCTGACCCTCACCCGTCCCCTAATCGTAACCCGTACGCTGACACTAACCCGCGCCCTCACACGTACGCTCCCCCTAAAGCGTTGTCGTACCCTCACCTGGACCCTAAACCGTCCCCGTCCCCTAACCCTAACCCTAGCCCGAACCCTAACCCTAAACCTTCCCCGAAGCCTGACCCTCACCCGTCCCCTAATCCTAACCCGTACGCTGACACTAACCCGCGCCCTCACACGTACACTCCCCCTAAAGCGTTGTCGTACCCTCACCAGGACCCTAAACCTTCCCCGTCCCCTAACCCTAACCCTAGCCCGAACCCTAACCCTAACCCTTCCCCGAAGCCTGACCCTCACCCGTCCCCTAATCCTAACCCGTACGCTGACACTAACCCGCTCCCTCACACGTACGCTCCCCCTAAAGCGTTGTCGTACCCTCACCTGGACCCTAAACCGTCCCCGTCCCCTAACCCTAACCCTAGCCCGAACCCTAACCCTAACCCTTCCCCGAAGCCTGACCCTCACCCGTCCCCTAATCCTAACCCGGTCGCTGACACTAACCCGCGCCCTCACAGGTACGCTCCCCCTAAAGCGTTGTCGTACCCTCACCTGGACCCTAAACCGTCCCCGTCCCCTAACCCTAACCCTAGCCCGAACCCTAACCCTAACACTTCCCCGAAGCCTGACCCTCACCCGTCCCCTAATCCTAACCCGTACGCTGACACTAACCCAGGGCCTCACACGTACGCTCCCCCTAAAGCGTTGTCGTACCCTCACCTGGACCCTAAACCGTCCCCGTCCCCTAACCCTAACCCTAGCCCGAACCCTAACCCTAACCCTTCCCCGAAGCCTGACCCTCACCCGTCCCCTAATCCTAACCCGTACGCTGACACTAACCCGCGCCCTCACACGTACGCTCCCCCTTAAGCGTTGTCGTACCCTCAGCTGGACCCTAAACCGTCCCCGTCCCCTAACCCTAACCCTAGCCCTAACCCTAACCCTAACCCTTCCCCGAAGCCTGACCCTCACCCGTCCGCTAATCCTAACCCGTACGCTGACACTAACCCGCGCCCTCACACGTACGCTCCCAATAAAGCGTTGTCGTACCCTCACCTGGACCCTAAACCGTCCCCGTCCCCTAACCCTAACCCTAGCCCGAACCCTAACCCTAACCCTTCCCCGAAGCCTGACCCTCACCCGTCCCCTAATCCTAACCCGTACGCGGACACTAACCCGCGCCCTCACACGTACGCTCCCCCTAAAGCGTTGTCGTACCCTCACCTGGACCCTAAACCGTCCCCGTCCCCTAACCCTAACCGTAGTCTGAACCCTAACCCTAACCCTTCCCCGAAGCCTGACCCTCACCCGTCCCCTAATCCTAACCCGTAGGCTGACACTAACCCGCGCCCTCACATGTACGCTCCCCCTAAAGCGTTGTCGTACCCTCACCTGGACCCTAAACCGTCCCCGTCCCCTAACCCTAACCCTAGCCCGAACCCTAACCCTAACCCTTCCCCGAAGCCTGACCCTCACCCGTCCCCTAATCCTAACCCGTATGCTGACACTAACCCGCGCCCTCACACGTACGCTCCCCCTAAAGCGTTGTCGTACCCTCACCTGGACCCTAAACCGTCCCCGTCCCCTAACCCTAACCCTAGCCCGAACCCTAACCCTAACCCTTCCCCGAAGCCTGACCCTCACCCGTCCCCTAATCCTAACCCGTACGCTGACACTAACCCGCGCCCTCACACGTACGCTCCCCCTAAAGCGTTGTTGTACCCTCACCTGGACCCTAAACCGTCCCCGTCCCCTAACCCTAAACCTAGCCCGAACCCTAACCCTAACCCTTCCCCGAAGCCTGACACTCACCCTTCCCCTTATCCTAACCCGTACACTGACACTAACCCGCGCCCTCACACGTACGCTCCCCCTAAAGCGTTGTCGTACCCTCACCTGGACCCTAAACCGTCCCCGTCCCCTAACCCTAACCCTAGCCCGAACCCTAACCCTAACCCTTCCCCGAAGCCTGACCCTCACCCGTCCCCTAATCCTAACCCGTACGCTGACACTAACCGGCGCCCTCACACATACGCTCCCCCTAAAGCGTTGTCGTACCCTCACCTGGACCCTAAACCGTCCCCGTCCCCTAACCCTAACCCTAGCCCGAACCCTAACCCTAACCCTTCCCCGAAGCCTGACCCTCACCCGTCCCCTAATCGTAACCCGTACGCTGACACTAACCCGCGCCCTCACACGTACGCTCCCCCTAAAGCGTTGTCGTACCCTCACCTGGACCCTAAACCGTCCCCGTCCCCTAACCCTAACCCTAGCCCGAACCCTAACCCTAAACCTTCCCCGAAGCCTGACCCTCACCCGTCCCCTAATCCTAACCCGTACGCTGACACTAACCCGCGCCCTCACACGTACACTCCCCCTAAAGCGTTGTCGTACCCTCACCAGGACCCTAAACCTTCCCCGTCCCCTAACCCTAACCCTAGCCCGAACCCTAACCCTAACCCTTCCCCGAAGCCTGACCCTCACCCGTCCCCTAATCCTAACCCGTACGCTGACACTAACCCGCTCCCTCACACGTACGCTCCCCCTAAAGCGTTGTCGTACCCTCACCTGGACCCTAAACCGTCCCCGTCCCCTAACCCTAACCCTAGCCCGAACCCTAACCCTAACCCTTCCCCGAAGCCTGACCCTCACCCGTCCCCTAATCCTAACCCGGTCGCTGACACTAACCCGCGCCCTCACAGGTACGCTCCCCCTAAAGCGTTGTCGTACCCTCACCTGGACCCTAAACCGTCCCCGTCCCCTAACCCTAACCCTAGCCCGAACCCTAACCCTAACCCTTCCCCGAAGCCTGACCCTCACCCGTCCCCTAATCCTAACCCGTACGCTGACACTAACCCAGGGCCTCACACGTACGCTCCCCCTAAAGCGTTGTCGTACCCTCACCTGGACCCTAAACCGTCCCCGTCCCCTAACCCTAACCCTAGCCCGAACCCTAACCCTAACCCTTCCCCGAAGCCTGACCCTCACCCGTCCCCTAATCCTAACCCGTACGCTGACACTAACCCGCGCCCTCACACGTACGCTCCCCCTTAAGCGTTGTCGTACCCTCAGCTGGACCCTAAACCGTCCCCGTCCCCTAACCCTAACCCTAGCCCTAACCCTAACCCTAACCCTTCCCCGAAGCCTGACCCTCACCCGTCCGCTAATCCTAACCCGTACGCTGACACTAACCCGCGCCCTCACACGTACGCTCCCAATAAAGCGTTGTCGTACCCTCACCTGGACCCTAAACCGTCCCCGTCCCCTAACCCTAACCCTAGCCCGAACCCTAACCCTAACCCTTCCCCGAAGCCTGACCCTCACCCGTCCCCTAATCCTAACCCGTACGCGGACACTAACCCGCGCCCTCACACGTACGCTCCCCCTAAAGCGTTGTCGTACCCTCACCTGGACCCTAAACCGTCCCCGTCCCCTAACCCTAACCGTAGTCTGAACCCTAACCCTAACCCTTCCCCGAAGCCTGACCCTCACCCGTCCCCTAATCCTAACCCGTAGGCTGACACTAACCCGCGCCCTCACATGTACGCTCCCCCTAAAGCGTTGTCGTACCCTCACCTGGACCCTAAACCGTCCCCGTCCCCTAACCCTAACCCTAGCCCGAACCCTAACCCTAACCCTTCCCCGAAGCCTGACCCTCACCCGTCCCCTAATCCTAACCCGTACGCTGACACTAACCCGCGCCCTCACACGTACGCTCCCCCTAAAGCGTTGTCGTACCCTCACCTGGACCCTAAACCGTCCCCGTCCCCTAACCCTAACCCTAGCCCGAACCCTAACCCTAACCCTTCCCCGAAGCCTGACCCTCACCCGTCCCCTAATCCTAACCCGTACGCTGACACTAACCCGCGCCCTCACGCGTACGCTCCCCCTAAAGCGTTGTTGTACCCTCACCTGGACCCTAAACCGTCCCCGTCCCCTAACCCTAAACCTAGCCCGAACCCTAACCCTAACCCTTCCCCGAAGCCTGACACTCACCCTTCCCCTTATCCTAACCCGTACACTGACACTAACCCGCGCCCTCACACGTACGCTCCCCCTACAACGTTGTCGTACCCTCACCTTGACCCTAAACCGTCCCCGTCTCCTAACCCTAACCCTAGCCCGAACCCTAACCCTAACCCTTCCCCGAAGCCTGACCCTCACCCGTCCCCTAATCCTAACCCGTACGCTGACACTAACCCGCGCCCTCACACGTACGCTCCCCCTAAAGCTTTGTCGTACCCTCACCTGGACCCTAAACCGTCCCCGTCACCTAACCCTAGCCCGAAGCCTAACCCTAACCCTTCCCCGAAGCCTGACCATCACCCGTCCCCTAATCCTCACCCGGTCGCTGACACTAACCCGCGCCCTCACACGTACGCTCCCCCTAAAGCGTTGTCGTACCCTCACCTGGACCCTAAACCGTCCCCGTCCCCTAACCCTAACCCTAGCCCGAACCCTAACCCTAACCCTTCCCCGAAGCCTGACCCTCACCCGTCCCCTAATCCTAACCCGTACGCTGACACTAACCCGCGCCCTCACACGTACGCTCCCCCTAAAGTGTTGTCGTACCCTCACGTGGACCCTAAACCGTCCCCGTCCCCTAACCCTAACCCTAGCCCGAACCCTAACCCTAACCCTTCCCCGAAGCCTGACCCTCACCCGTCCCCTAATCCTAACCCGTACGCTGACACTAACCCGCGCCCTCACACGTACGCTCCCCCTAAAGCGTTGTCGTACCCTCACCTGGACCCTAAACCGTCCCCGTCCCCTAACCCTAACCCTAGCCCGAACCCTAACCCTAACCCTTCCCCGAAGCCTGACCCTCACCCGTCCCCTAATCGTAACCCGTACGCTGACACTAACCCGCGCCCTCACACGTACGCTCCCCCTAAAGCGTTGTCGTACCCTCACCTGGACCCTAAACCGTCCCCGTCCCCTAACCCTAACCCTAGCCCGAACCCTAACCCTAAACCTTCCCCGAAGCCTGACCCTCACCCGTCCCCTAATCCTAACCCGTACGCTGACACTAACCCGCGCCCTCACACGTACACTCCCCCTAAAGCGTTGTCGTACCCTCACCAGGACCCTAAACCTTCCCCGTCCCCTAACCCTAACCCTAGCCCGAACCCTAACCCTAACCCTTCCCCGAAGCCTGACCCTCACCCGTCCCCTAATCCTAACCCGTACGCTGACACTAACCCGCTCCCTCACACGTACGCTCCCCCTAAAGCGTTGTCGTACCCTCACCTGGACCCTAAACCGTCCCCGTCCCCTAACCCTAACCCTAGCCCGAACCCTAACCCTAACCCTTCCCCGAAGCCTGACCCTCACCTGTCCCCTAATCCTAACCCGGTCGCTGACACTAACCCGCGCCCTCACAGGTACGCTCCCCCTAAAGCGTTGTCGTACCCTCACCTGGACCCTAAACCGTCCCCGTCCCCTAACCCTAACCCTAGCCCGAACCCTAACCCTAACCCTTCCCCGAAGCCTGACCCTCACCCGTCCCCTAATCCTAACCCGTACGCTGACACTAACCCAGGGCCTCACACGTACGCTCCCCCTAAAGCGTTGTCGTACCCTCACCTGGACCCTAAACCGTCCCCGTCCCCTAACCCTAACCCTAGCCCGAACCCTAACCCTAACCCTTCCCCGAAGCCTGACCCTCACCCGTCCCCTAATCCTAACCCGTACGCTGACACTAACCCGCGCCCTCACACGTACGCACCCCCTTAAGCGTTGTCGTACCCTCAGCTGGACCCTAAACCGTCCCCGTCCCCTAACCCTAACCCTAGCCCTAACCCTAACCCTAACCCTTCCCCGAAGCCTGACCCTCACCCGTCCCCTAATCCTAACCCGTACGCTGACACTAACCCGCGCCCTCACACGTACGCTCCCCCTAAAGCGTTGTCGTACCCTCACCTGGACCCTAAACCGTCCCCGTCCCCTAACCCTAACCCTAGCCCGAACCCTAACCCTAACCCTTCCCCGAAGCCTGACCCTCACCCGTCCCCTAATCCTAACCCGTACGCTGACACTAACCCAGGCCCTCACACGTACGCTCCCCCTAAAGCGTTGTCGTACCCTCACCTGGACCCTAAACCGTCCCCGTCCCCTAACCCTAACCCTAGCCCGAACCCTAACCCTAACCCTTCCCCGAAGCCTGACCCTCACCCGTCCCCTAATCCTAACCCGTACGCTGACACTAACCCGCGCCCTCACACGTACGCTCCCCCTAAAGCGTTGTCGTACCCTCAGCTTGACCCTAAACCGTCCCCGTCCCCTAACCCTAACCCTAGCCCTAACCCTAACCCTAACCCTTCCCCGAAGCCTGACCCTCACCCGTCCGCTAATCCTAACCCGTACGCTGACACTAACCCGCGCCCTCACACGTACGCTCCCAATAAAGCGTTGTCGTACCCTCACCTGGACCCTAAACCGTCCCCGTCCCCTAACCCTAACCCTAGCCCGAACCCTAACCCTAACCCTTCCCCGAAGCCTGACCCTCACCCGTCCCCTAATCCTAACCCGTACGCGGACACTAACCCGCGCCCTCACACGTACGCTCCCCCTAAAGCGTTGTCGTACCCTCACCTGGACCCTAAACCGTCCCCGTCCCCTAACCCTAACCGTAGTCTGAACCCTAACCCTAACCCTTCCCCGAAGCCTGACCCTCACCCGTCCCCTAATCCTAACCCGTAGGCTGACACTAACCCGCGCCCTCACATGTACGCTCCCCCTAAAGCGTTGTCGTACCCTCACCTGGACCCTAAACCGTCCCCGTCCCCTAACCCTAACCCTAGCCCGAACCCTAACCCTAACCCTTCCCCGAAGCCTGACCCTCACCCGTCCCCTAATCCTAACCCGTACGCTGACACTAACCCGCGCCCTCACACGTACGCTCCCCCTAAAGCGTTGTCGTACCCTCACCTGGACCCTAAACCGTCCCCGTCCCCTAACCCTAACCCTAGCCCGAACCCTAACCCTAACCCTTCCCCGAAGCCTGACCCTCACCCGTCCCCTAATCCTAACCCGTACGCTGACACTAACCCGCGCCCTCACACGTACGCTCCCCCTAAAGCGTTGTTGTACCCTCACCTGGACCCTAAACCGTCCCCGTCCCCTAACCCTAAACCTAGCCCGAACCCTAACCCTAACCCTTCCCCGAAGCCTGACACTCACCCTTCCCCTTATCCTAACCCGTACACTGACACTAACCCGCGCCCTCACACGTACGCTCCCCCTAAAGCGTTGTCGTACCCTCACCTGGACCCTAAACCGTCCCCGTCCCCTAACCCTAACCCTAGCCCGAACCCTAACCCTAACCCTTCCCCGAAGCCTGACCCTCACCCGTCCCCTAATACTAACCCGTACGCTGACACTAACCGGCGCCCTCACACATACGCTCCCCCTAAAGCGTTGTCGTACCCTCACCTGGACCCTAAACCGTCCCCGTCCCCTAACCCTAACCCTAGCCCGAACCCTAACCCTAACCCTTCCCCGAAGCCTGACCCTCACCCGTCCCCTAATCCTAACCTGTACGCTGACACTAACCCGCGCCCTCACATGTACGCTCCCCCTAAAGCGTTGTCGTAACCTCACCTGGACCCTAAACCATCCCCGTCCCCTAACCCTAACCCTAGCCCGAACCCTAATCCTAACCCTTCCCCGAAGCCTGACCCTCACCCGTCCCCTAATCCTAACCCGTACGCTGACACTAACCCGCGCCCTCACACGTACGCTCCCCCTACAACGTTGTCGTACCCTCACCTTGACCCTAAACCGTCCCCGTCTCCTAACCCTAACCCTAGCCCGAACCCTAACCCTAACCCTTCCCCGAAGCCTGACCCTCACCCGTCCCCTAATCCTAACCCGTACGCTGACACTAACCCGCGCCCTCACACGTACGCTCCCCCTAAAGCTTTGTCGTACCCTCACCTGGACCCTAAACCGTCCCCGTCACCTAACCCTAGCCCGAAGCCTAACCCTAACCCTTCCCCGAAGCCTGACCATCACCCGTCCCCTAATCCTCACCCGGTCGCTGACACTAACCCGCGCCCTCACACGTACGCTCCCCCTAAAGCGTTGTCGTACCCTCACCTGGACCCTAAACCGTCCCCGTCCCCTAACCCTAACCCTAGCCCGAACCCTAACCCTAACCCTTCCCCGAAGCCTGACCCTCACCCGTCCCCTAATCCTAACCCGTACGCTGACACTAACCCGCGCCCTCACACGTACGCTCCCCCTAAAGTGTTGTCGTACCCTCACGTGGACCCTAAACCGTCCCCGTCCCCTAACCCTAACCCTAGCCCGAACCCTAACCCTAACCCTTCCCCGAAGCCTGACCCTCACCCGTCCCCTAATCCTAACCCGTACGCTGACACTAACCCGCGCCCTCACACGTACGCTCCCCCTAAAGCGTTGTCGTACCCTCACCTGGACCCTAAACCGTCCCCGTCCCCTAACCCTAACCCTAGCCCGAACCCTAACCCTAACCCTTCCCCGAAGCCTGACCCTCACCCGTCCCCTAATCGTAACCCGTACGCTGACACTAACCCGCGCCCTCACACGTACGCTCCCCCTAAAGCGTTGTCGTACCCTCACCTGGACCCTAAACCGTCCCCGTCCCCTAACCCTAACCCTAGCCCGAACCCTAACCCTAAACCTTCCCCGAAGCCTGACCCTCACCCGTCCCCTAATCCTAACCCGTACGCTGACACTAACCCGCGCCCTCACACGTACACTCCCCCTAAAGCGTTGTCGTACCCTCACCAGGACCCTAAACCTTCCCCGTCCCCTAACCCTAACCCTAGCCCGAACCCTAACCCTAACCCTTCCCCGAAGCCTGACCCTCACCCGTCCCCTAATCCTAACCCGTACGCTGACACTAACCCGCGCCCTCACACGTACGCTCCCCCTTAAGCGTTGTCGTACCCTCAGCTGGACCCTAAACCGTCCCCGTCCCCTAACCCTAACCCTAGCCCTAACCCTAACCCTAACCCTTCCCCGAAGCCTGACCCTCACCCGTCCGCTAATCCTAACCCGTACGCTGACACTAACCCGCGCCCTCACACGTACGCTCCCAATAAAGCGTTGTCGTACCCTCACCTGGACCCTAAACCGTCCCCGTCCCCTAACCCTAACCCTAGCCCGAACCCTAACCCTAACCCTTCCCCGAAGCCTGACCCTCACCCGTCCCCTAATCCTAACCCGTACGCGGACACTAACCCGCGCCCTCACACGTACGCTCCCCCTAAAGCGTTGTCGTACCCTCACCTGGACCCTAAACCGTCCCCGTCCCCTAACCCTAACCGTAGTCTGAACCCTAACCCTAACCCTTCCCCGAAGCCTGACCCTCACCCGTCCCCTAATCCTAACCCGTAGGCTGACACTAACCCGCGCCCTCACATGTACGCTCCCCCTAAAGCGTTGTCGTACCCTCACCTGGACCCTAAACCGTCCCCGTCCCCTAACCCTAACCCTAGCCCGAACCCTAACCCTAACCCTTCCCCGAAGCCTGACCCTCACCCGTCCCCTAATCCTAACCCGTATGCTGACACTAACCCGCGCCCTCACACGTACGCTCCCCCTAAAGCGTTGTCGTACCCTCACCTGGACCCTAAACCGTCCCCGTCCCCTAACCCTAACCCTAGCCCGAACCCTAACCCTAACCCTTCCCCGAAGCCTGACCCTCACCCGTCCCCTAATCCTAACCCGTACGCTGACACTAACCCGCGCCCTCACACGTACGCTCCCCCTAAAGCGTTGTTGTACCCTCACCTGGACCCTAAACCGTCCCCGTCCCCTAACCCTAAACCTAGCCCGAACCCTAACCCTAACCCTTCCCCGAAGCCTGACACTCACCCTTCCCCTTATCCTAACCCGTACACTGACACTAACCCGCGCCCTCACACGTACGCTCCCCCTAAAGCGTTGTCGTACCCTCACCTGGACCCTAAACCGTCCCCGTCCCCTAACCCTAACCCTAGCCCGAACCCTAACCCTAACCCTTCCCCGAAGCCTGACCCTCACCCGTCCCCTAATCCTAACCCGTACGCTGACACTAACCGGCGCCCTCACACATACGCTCCCCCTAAAGCGTTGTCGTACCCTCACCTGGACCCTAAACCGTCCCCGTCCCCTAACCCTAACCCTAGCCCGAACCCTAACCCTAACCCTTCCCCGAAGCCTGACCCTCACCCGTCCCCTAATCGTAACCCGTACGCTGACACTAACCCGCGCCCTCACACGTACGCTCCCCCTAAAGCGTTGTCGTACCCTCACCTGGACCCTAAACCGTCCCCGTCCCCTAACCCTAACCCTAGCCCGAACCCTAACCCTAAACCTTCCCCGAAGCCTGACCCTCACCCGTCCCCTAATCCTAACCCGTACGCTGACACTAACCCGCGCCCTCACACGTACACTCCCCCTAAAGCGTTGTCGTACCCTCACCAGGACCCTAAACCTTCCCCGTCCCCTAACCCTAACCCTAGCCCGAACCCTAACCCTAACCCTTCCCCGAAGCCTGACCCTCACCCGTCCCCTAATCCTAACCCGTACGCTGACACTAACCCGCTCCCTCACACGTACGCTCCCCCTAAAGCGTTGTCGTACCCTCACCTGGACCCTAAACCGTCCCCGTCCCCTAACCCTAACCCTAGCCCGAACCCTAACCCTAACCCTTCCCCGAAGCCTGACCCTCACCCGTCCCCTAATCCTAACCCGGTCGCTGACACTAACCCGCGCCCTCACAGGTACGCTCCCCCTAAAGCGTTGTCGTACCCTCACCTGGACCCTAAACCGTCCCCGTCCCCTAACCCTAACCCTAGCCCGAACCCTAACCCTAACCCTTCCCCGAAGCCTGACCCTCACCCGTCCCCTAATCCTAACCCGTACGCTGACACTAACCCAGGGCCTCACACGTACGCTCCCCCTAAAGCGTTGTCGTACCCTCACCTGGACCCTAAACCGTCCCCGTCCCCTAACCCTAACCCTAGCCCGAACCCTAACCCTAACCCTTCCCCGAAGCCTGACCCTCACCCGTCCCCTAATCCTAACCCGTACGCTGACACTAACCCGCGCCCTCACACGTACGCTCCCCCTTAAGCGTTGTCGTACCCTCAGCTGGACCCTAAACCGTCCCCGTCCCCTAACCCTAACCCTAGCCCTAACCCTAACCCTAACCCTTCCCCGAAGCCTGACCCTCACCCGTCCGCTAATCCTAACCCGTACGCTGACACTAACCCGCGCCCTCACACGTACGCTCCCAATAAAGCGTTGTCGTACCCTCACCTGGACCCTAAACCGTCCCCGTCCCCTAACCCTAACCCTAGCCCGAACCCTAACCCTAACCCTTCCCCGAAGCCTGACCCTCACCCGTCCCCTAATCCTAACCCGTACGCGGACACTAACCCGCGCCCTCACACGTACGCTCCCCCTAAAGCGTTGTCGTACCCTCACCTGGACCCTAAACCGTCCCCGTCCCCTAACCCTAACCGTAGTCTGAACCCTAACCCTAACCCTTCCCCGAAGCCTGACCCTCACCCGTCCCCTAATCCTAACCCGTAGGCTGACACTAACCCGCGCCCTCACATGTACGCTCCCCCTAAAGCGTTGTCGTACCCTCACCTGGACCCTAAACCGTCCCCGTCCCCTAACCCTAACCCTAGCCCGAACCCTAACCCTAACCCTTCCCCGAAGCCTGACCCTCACCCGTCCCCTAATCCTAACCCGTACGCTGACACTAACCCGCGCCCTCACACGTACGCTCCCCCTAAAGCGTTGTCGTACCCTCACCTGGACCCTAAACCGTCCCCGTCCCCTAACCCTAACCCTAGCCCGAACCCTAACCCTAACCCTTCCCCGAAGCCTGACCCTCACCCGTCCCCTAATCCTAACCCGTACGCTGACACTAACCCGCGCCCTCACGCGTACGCTCCCCCTAAAGCGTTGTTGTACCCTCACCTGGACCCTAAACCGTCCCCGTCCCCTAACCCTAAACCTAGCCCGAACCCTAACCCTAACCCTTCCCCGAAGCCTGACACTCACCCTTCCCCTTATCCTAACCCGTACACTGACACTAACCCGCGCCCTCACACGTACGCTCCCCCTACAACGTTGTCGTACCCTCACCTTGACCCTAAACCGTCCCCGTCTCCTAACCCTAACCCTAGCCCGAACCCTAACCCTAACCCTTCCCCGAAGCCTGACCCTCACCCGTCCCCTAATCCTAACCCGTACGCTGACACTAACCCGCGCCCTCACACGTACGCTCCCCCTAAAGCTTTGTCGTACCCTCACCTGGACCCTAAACCGTCCCCGTCACCTAACCCTAGCCCGAAGCCTAACCCTAACCCTTCCCCGAAGCCTGACCATCACCCGTCCCCTAATCCTCACCCGGTCGCTGACACTAACCCGCGCCCTCACACGTACGCTCCCCCTAAAGCGTTGTCGTACCCTCACCTGGACCCTAAACCGTCCCCGTCCCCTAACCCTAACCCTAGCCCGAACCCTAACCCTAACCCTTCCCCGAAGCCTGACCCTCACCCGTCCCCTAATCCTAACCCGTACGCTGACACTAACCCGCGCCCTCACACGTACGCTCCCCCTAAAGTGTTGTCGTACCCTCACGTGGACCCTAAACCGTCCCCGTCCCCTAACCCTAACCCTAGCCCGAACCCTAACCCTAACCCTTCCCCGAAGCCTGACCCTCACCCGTCCCCTAATCCTAACCCGTACGCTGACACTAACCCGCGCCCTCACACGTACGCTCCCCCTAAAGCGTTGTCGTACCCTCACCTGGACCCTAAACCGTCCCCGTCCCCTAACCCTAACCCTAGCCCGAACCCTAACCCTAACCCTTCCCCGAAGCCTGACCCTCACCCGTCCCCTAATCGTAACCCGTACGCTGACACTAACCCGCGCCCTCACACGTACGCTCCCCCTAAAGCGTTGTCGTACCCTCACCTGGACCCTAAACCGTCCCCGTCCCCTAACCCTAACCCTAGCCCGAACCCTAACCCTAAACCTTCCCCGAAGCCTGACCCTCACCCGTCCCCTAATCCTAACCCGTACGCTGACACTAACCTGCGCCCTCACACGTACACTCCCCCTAAAGCGTTGTCGTACCCTCACCAGGACCCTAAACCTTCCCCGTCCCCTAACCCTAACCCTAGCCCGAACCCTAACCCTAACCCTTCCCCGAAGCCTGACCCTCACCCGTCCCCTAATCCTAACCCGTACGCTGACACTAACCCGCTCCCTCACACGTACGCTCCCCCTAAAGCGTTGTCGTACCCTCACCTGGACCCTAAACCGTCCCCGTCCCCTAACCCTAACCCTAGCCCGAACCCTAACCCTAACCCTTCCCCGAAGCCTGACCCTCACCTGTCCCCTAATCCTAACCCGGTCGCTGACACTAACCCGCGCCCTCACAGGTACGCTCCCCCTAAAGCGTTGTCGTACCCTCACCTGGACCCTAAACCGTCCCCGTCCCCTAACCCTAACCCTAGCCCGAACCCTAACCCTAACCCTTCCCCGAAGCCTGACCCTCACCCGTCCCCTAATCCTAACCCGTACGCTGACACTAACCCAGGGCCTCACACGTACGCTCCCCCTAAAGCGTTGTCGTACCCTCACCTGGACCCTAAACCGTCCCCGTCCCCTAACCCTAACCCTAGCCCGAACCCTAACCCTAACCCTTCCCCGAAGCCTGACCCTCACCCGTCCCCTAATCCTAACCCGTACGCTGACACTAACCCGCGCCCTCACACGTACGCACCCCCTTAAGCGTTGTCGTACCCTCAGCTGGACCCTAAACCGTCCCCGTCCCCTAACCCTAACCCTAGCCCTAACCCTAACCCTAACCCTTCCCCGAAGCCTGACCCTCACCCGTCCGCTAATCCTAACCCGTACGCTGACACTAACCCGCGCCCTCACACGTACGCTCCCAATAAAGCGTTGTCGTACCCTCACCTGGACCCTAAACCGTCCCCGTCCCCTAACCCTAACCCTAGCCCGAACCCTAACCCTAACCCTTCCCCGAAGCCTGACCCTCACCCGTCCCCTAATCCTAACCCGTACGCGGACACTAACCCGCGCCCTCACACGTACGCTCCCCCTAAAGCGTTGTCGTACCCTCACCTGGACCCTAAACCGTCCCCGTCCCCTAACCCTAACCGTAGTCTGAACCCTAACCCTAACCCTTCCCCGAAGCCTGACCCTCACCCGTCCCCTAATCCTAACCCGTAGGCTGACACTAACCCGCGCCCTCACATGTACGCTCCCCCTAAAGCGTTGTCGTACCCTCACCTGGACCCTAAACCGTCCCCGTCCCCTAACCCTAACCCTAGCCCGAACCCTAACCCTAACCCTTCCCCGAAGCCTGACCCTCACCCGTCCCCTAATCCTAACCCGTATGCTGACACTAACCCGCGCCCTCACACGTACGCTCCCCCTAAAGCGTTGTCGTACCCTCACCTGGACCCTAAACCGTCCCCGTCCCCTAACCCTAACCCTAGCCCGAACCCTAACCCTAACCCTTCCCCGAAGCCTGACCCTCACCCGTCCCCTAATCCTAACCCGTACGCTGACACTAACCCGCGCCCTCACACGTACGCTCCCCCTAAAGCGTTGTTGTACCCTCACCTGGACCCTAAACCGTCCCCGTCCCCTAACCCTAAACCTAGCCCGAACCCTAACCCTAACCCTTCCCCGAAGCCTGACACTCACCCTTCCCCTTATCCTAACCCGTACACTGACACTAACCCGCGCCCTCACACGTACGCTCCCCCTAAAGCGTTGTCGTACCCTCACCTGGACCCTAAACCGTCCCCGTCCCCTAACCCTAACCCTAGCCCGAACCCTAACCCTAACCCTTCCCCGAAGCCTGACCCTCACCCGTCCCCTAATCCTAACCCGTACGCTGACACTAACCCGCGCCCTCACACGTACGCTCCCAATAAAGCGTTGTCGTACCCTCACCTGGACCCTAAACCGTCCCCGTCCCCTAACCCTAACCCTAGCCCGAACCCTAACCCTAACCCTTCCCCGAAGCCTGACCCTCACCCGTCCCCTAATCCTAACCCGTACGCGGACACTAACCCGCGCCCTCACACGTACGCTCCCCCTAAAGCGTTGTCGTACCCTCACCTGGACCCTAAACCGTCCCCGTCCCCTAACCCTAACCGTAGTCTGAACCCTAACCCTAACCCTTCCCCGAAGCCTGACCCTCACCCGTCCCCTAATCCTAACCCGTACACTGACACTAACCCGCGCCCTCACACGTACGCTCCCCCTAAAGCGTTGTCGTACCCTCACCTGGACCCTAAACCGTCCCCGTCCCCTAACCCTAACCCTAGCCCGAACCCTAACCCTAACCCTTCCCCGAAGCCTGACCCTCACCCGTCCCCTAATCCTAACCCGTACGCTGACACTAACCGGCGCCCTCACACATACGCTCCCCCTAAAGCGTTGTCGTACCCTCACCTGGACCCTAAACCGTCCCCGTCCCCTAACCCTAACCCTAGCCCGAACCCTAACCCTAACCCTTCCCCGAAGCCTGACCCTCACCCGTCCCCTAATCCTAACCCGGTCGCTGACACTAACCCGCGCCCTCACAGGTACGCTCCCCCTAAAGCGTTGTCGTACCCTCACCTGGACCCTAAACCGTCCCCGTCCCCTAACCCTAACCCTAGCCCGAACCCTAACCCTAACCCTTCCCCGAAGCCTGACCCTCACCCGTCCCCTAATCCTAACCCGTACGCTGACACTAACCCAGGGCCTCACACGTACGCTCCCCCTAAAGCGTTGTCGTACCCTCACCTGGACCCTAAACCGTCCCCGTCCCCTAACCCTAACCCTAGCCCGAACCCTAACCCTAACCCTTCCCCGAAGCCTGACCCTCACCCGTCCCCTAATCCTAACCCGTACGCTGACACTAACCCGCGCCCTCACACGTACGCTCCCCCTTAAGCGTTGTCGTACCCTCAGCTGGACCCTAAACCGTCCCCGTCCCCTAACCCTAACCCTAGCCCTAACCCTAACCCTAACCCTTCCCCGAAGCCTGACCCTCACCCGTCCGCTAATCCTAACCCGTACGCTGACACTAACCCGCGCCCTCACACGTACGCTCCCAATAAAGCGTTGTCGTACCCTCACCTGGACCCTAAACCGTCCCCGTCCCCTAACCCTAACCCTAGCCCGAACCCTAACCCTAACCCTTCCCCGAAGCCTGACCCTCACCCGTCCCCTAATCCTAACCCGTACGCGGACACTAACCCGCGCCCTCACACGTACGCTCCCCCTAAAGCGTTGTCGTACCCTCACCTGGACCCTAAACCGTCCCCGTCCCCTAACCCTAACCGTAGTCTGAACCCTAACCCTAACCCTTCCCCGAAGCCTGACCCTCACCCGTCCCCTAATCCTAACCCGTACACTGACACTAACCCGCGCCCTCACACGTACGCTCCCCCTAAAGCGTTGTCGTACCCTCACCTGGACCCTAAACCGTCCCCGTCCCCTAACCCTAACCCTAGCCCGAACCCTAACCCTAACCCTTCCCCGAAGCCTGACCCTCACCCGTCCCCTAATCCTAACCCGTACGCTGACACTAACCGGCGCCCTCACACATACGCTCCCCCTAAAGCGTTGTCGTACCCTCACCTGGACCCTAAACCGTCCCCGTCCCCTAACCCTAACCCTAGCCCGAACCCTAACCCTAACCCTTCCCCGAAGCCTGACCCTCACCCGTCCCCTAATCCTAACCTGTACGCTGACACTAACCCGCGCCCTCACATGTACGCTCCCCCTAAAGCGTTGTCGTACCCTCACCTGGACCCTAAACCGTCCCCGTCCCCTAACCCTAACCCTAGCCCGAACCCTAATCCTAACCCTTCCCCGAAGCCTGACCCTCACCCGTCCCCTAATCCTAACCCGTACGCTGACACTAACCCGCGCCCTCACACGTACGCTCCCCCTACAACGTTGTCGTACCCTCACCTTGACCCTAAACCGTCCCCGTCTCCTAACCCTAACCCTAGCCCGAACCCTAACCCTAACCCTTCCCCGAAGCCTGACCCTCACCCGTCCCCTAATCCTAACCCGTACGCTGACACTAACCCGCGCCCTCACACGTACGCTCCCCCTAAAGCGTTGTCGTACCCTCACCTGGACCCTAAACCGTCCCCGTCCCCTAACCCTAGCCCGAAGCCTAACCCTAACCCTTCCCCGAAGCCTGACCATCACCCGTCCCCTAATCCTCACCCGGTCGCTGACACTAACCCGCGCCCTCACACGTACGCTCCCCCTAAAGCGTTGTCGTACCCTCACCTGGACCCTAAACCGTCCCCGTCCCCTAACCCTAACCCTAGCCCGAACCCTAACCCTAACCCTTCCCCGAAGCCTGACCCTCACCCGTCCCCTAATCCTAACCCGTACGCTGACACTAACCCGCGCCCTCACACGTACGCTCCCCCTAAAGTGTTGTCGTACCCTCACCTGGACCCTAAACCGTCCCCGTCCCCTAACCCTAACCCTAGCCCGAACCCTAACCCTAACCCTTCCCCGAAGCCTGACCCTCACCCGTCCCCTAATCCTAACCCGTACGCTGACACTAACCCGCGCCCTCACACGTACGCTCCCCCTAAAGCGTTGTCGTACCCTCACCTGGACCCTAAACCGTCCCCGTCCCCTAACCCTAACCCTAGCCCGAACCCTAACCCTAACCCTTCCCTGAAGCCTGACCCTCACCCGTCCCCTAATCGTAACCCGTACGCTGACACTAACCCGCGCCCTCACACGTACGCTCCCCCTAAAGCGTTGTCGTACCCTCACTTGGACCCTAAACCGTACCCGTCCCCTAACCCTAACCCTAGCCCGAACCCTAACCCTAACCCTTCCCCGAAGCCTGACCCTCACCCGTCCCCTAATCCTAACCCGGTCGCTGACACTAACCCGCGCCCTCACAGGTACGCTCCCCCTAAAGCGTTGTCGTACCCTCACCTGGACCCTAAACCGTCCCCGTCCCCTAACCCTAACCCTAGCCCGAACCCTAACCCTAACCCTTCCCCGAAGCCTGACCCTCACCCGTCCCCTAATCCTAACCCGTACGCTGACACTAACCCGCGCCCTCACACGTACGCTTCCCCTAAAGCGTTGTCGTACCCTCACCTGGACCCTAAACCGTCCCCGTCCCCTAACCCTAACCCTAGCCCGAACCCTAACCCTAACCCTTCCCCGAAGCCTGACCCTCACCCGTCCCCTAATCCTAACCTGTACGCTGACACTAACCCGCGCCCTCACATGTACGCTCCCCCTAAAGCGTTGTCGTACCCTCACCTGGACCCTAAACCGTCCCCGTCCCCTAACCCTAACCCTAGCCCGAACCCTAATCCTAACCCTTCCCCGAAGCCTGACCCTCACCCGTCCCCTAATCCTAACCCGTACGCTGACACTAACCCGCGCCCTCACACGTACGCTCCCCCTACAACGTTGTCGTACCCTCACCTTGACCCTAAACCGTCCCCGTCTCCTAACCCTAACCCTAGCCCGAACCCTAACCCTAACCCTTCCCCGAAGCCTGACCCTCACCCGTCCCCTAATCCTAACCCGTACGCTGACACTAACCCGCGCCCTCACACGTACGCTCCCCCTAAAGCGTTGTCGTACCCTCACCTGGACCCTAAACCGTCCCCGTCCCCTAACCCTAGCCCGAAGCCTAACCCTAACCCTTCCCCGAAGCCTGACCCTCACCCGTCCCCTAATCCTCACCCGGTCGCTGACACTAACCCGCTCCCTCACACGTACGCTCCCCCTAAAGCGTTGTCGTACCCTCACCTGGACCCTAAACCGTCCCCGTCCCCTAACCCTAACCCTAGCCCGAACCCTAACCCTAACCCTTCCCCGAAGCCTGACCCTCACCCGTCCCCTAAACCTAACCCGTACGCTGACACTAACCCGCGCCCTCACACGTACGCTCCCCCTAAAGTGTTGTCGTACACTCACCTGGACCCTAAACCGTCCCCGTCCCCTAACCCTAACCCTAGCCCGAACCCTAACCCTAACCCTTCCCCGAAGCCTGACCCTCCCCCGTCGCCTAATCCTAACCCGTACGCTGACACTAACCCGCGCCCTCACACGTACGCTCCCCCTAAAGCGTTGTCGTACCCTCACCTGGACCCTAAACCGTCCCCGTCCCCTAACCCTAACCCTAGCCCGAACCCTAACCCTAACCCTTCCCCGAAGCCTGACCCTCACCCGGCCCCTAATCGTAACCCGTACGCTGACACTAACCCGCGCCCTCACACGTACGCTCCCCCTAAAGCGTTGTCGTACCCTCACCTGGACCCTAAACCGTCCCCGTCCCCTAACCCTAACCCTAGCCCGAACCGTAACCCTAACACTTCCCCGAAGCCTGACCCTCACCCGTCCCATAATCCTAACCCGTACGCTGACACTAACCCGCGCCCTCACACGTACACTCCCCCTAAAGCGTTGTCGTACCCTCACCAGGACCCTAAACCTTCCCCGTCCCCTAACCCTAACCCTAGCCCGAACCCTAACCCTAACCCTTCCCCGAAGCCTGACCCTCACCCGTCCCCTAATCCTAACCCGTACGCTGACACTAACCCGCGCCCTCACACGTACGCTCCCCCTAAAGCGTTGTCGTACCCTCACCTGGACCCTAAACCGTCCCCGTCCCCTAACCCTAACCCTAGCCCGAACTCTAACCCTAACACTTCCCCGAAGCCTGACCCTCACCCGTCCCCTAATCCTAACCCGGTCGCTGACACTAACCCGCGCCCTCACAGGTACGCTCCCCCTAAAGCGTTGTCGTACCCTCACCTGGACCCTAAACCGTCCCCGTCCCCTAACCCTAACCCTAGCCCGAACCCTAACCCTAACCCTTCCCCGAAGCCTGACCCTCACCCGTCCCCTAATCCTAACCCGTACGCTGACACTAACCCGCGCCCTCACACGTACGCTCCCCCTAAAGCGTTGTCGTACCCTCACCTGGACCCTAAACCGTCCCCGTCCCCTAACCCTAACCCTAGCCCGAACCCTAACCCTAACCCTTCCCCGAAGCCTGATCCTCACCCGTCCCCTAATCCTAACCCGTACGCTGACACTAACCCGCGCCCTCACACGTACGCTCCCCCTAAAGCGTTGTCGTACCCTCACCTGGACCCTAAACCGTCCCCGTCCGCTAACCCTAACCCTTCCCCGAACCCTAATCCTAACCATTCCCCGAAGCCTGACCCTCACCCGTCCCCTAATCCTAACCCGTACGCTGACACTAACCCGCGCCCTCACACGTACGCTCCCCCTAAAGCGTTGTCGTACCCTCACCTGGACCCTAAACCGTCCCCGTCCCCTAACCCTAACCCTAGCCCGAACCCTAACCCTAACCCTTCCCCGAAGCCTGACCCTCACCCGTCCCCTAATCCTAACCCGGTCGCTGACACTAACCCGTACCCTCACATGTACGCTCCCCCTAAAGCGTTGTCGTACCCTCACCTGGACCCTAAACCGTCCCCGTCCCCTAACCCTAACCCTAGCCCGAACCCTAACCCTAACACTTCCCCGAAGCCTGACCCTCACCCGTCCCCTAATCCTAACCCGTACGCTGACACTAACCCGCGCCCTCACACGTACGCTCCCCCTAAAGCGTTGTCGTACCCTCACCTGGACCCTAAACCGTCCCCGTCCCCTAACCCTAACCCTAGCCCGAACCCTAACCCTAACCCTTCCCCGAAGCCTGACCCTCACCCGTCCCCTAATCCTAACCCGTACGCTGACACTAACCCGCGCCCTCACACGTACGCTCCCCCTAAAGCGTTGTCGTACCCTCACCTGGACCCTAAACCGTCCCCGTCCCCTAACCCTAACCCTAGCCCGAACCCTAACCCTAACCCTTCCCCGAAGCCTGACCCTCACCCGTCCCCTAATCCTAACCCGTACGCTGACACTAACCCAGGCCCTCACACGTACGCTCCCCCTAAAGCGTTGTCGTACCCTCACCTGGACCCTAAACCGTCCCCGTCCCCTAACCCTAACCCTAGCCCGAACCCTAACCCTAACCCTTCCCCGAAGCCTGACCCTCACCCGTCCCCTAATCCTAACCCGTACGCTGACACTAACCCGTGCCCTCACACGTACGCTCCCCCTAAAGCGTTGTCGTACCCTCAGCTGGACCCTAAACCGTCCCCGTCCCCTAACCCTAACCCTAGCCCTAACCCTAACCCTAACCCTTCCCCGAAGCCTGACCCTCACCCGTCCGCTAATCCTAACCCGTACGCTGACACTAACCCGCGCCCTCACACGTACGCTCCCAATAAAGCGTTGTCGTACCCTCACCTGGACCCTAAACCGTCCCCGTCCCCTAACCCTAACCCTAGCCCGAACCCTAACCCTAACCCTTCCCCGAAGCCTGACCCTCACCCGTCCCCTAATCCTAACCCGTACGCTGACACTAACCCGCGCCCTCACACGTACGCTCCCCCTAAAACGTTGTCGTACCCTCACCTGGACCCTAAACCGTCCCCGTCCCCTAACCCTAACCCTAGCCCGAACCCTAACCCTAACCCTTCTCCGAAACCTGACCCTCACCCGTCCCCTAATCGTAACCCGTACGCTGACACTAACCCGCGCCCTCACACGTACGCTCCCCCTAAAGCGTTGTCGTACCCTCACCTGGACCCTAAACCGTCCCCGTCCCCTAACCCTAACCCTAGCCCGAACCGTAACCCTAACCCTTCCCCGAAGCCTGACCCTCACCCGTCCCCTAATCCTAACCCGTACGCTGACACTAACCCGCGCCCTCACACGTACACTCCCCCTAAAGCATTGTCGTACCCTCACCAGGACCCTAAACCTTCCCCGTCCCCTAACCCTAACCCTAGCCCGAACCCTAACCCTAACCCTTCCCCGAAGCCTGACCCTCACCCGTCCCCTAATCCTAACCCGTACGCTGACACTAACCCGCGCCCTCACACGTACGCTCCCCCTAAAGCGTTGTCGTACCATCACCTGGACCCTAAACCGTCCCCGTCCCCTAACACTAACCCTAGCCCGAACCCTAACCCTAACCCTTCCCCGAAGCCTGACCCTCACCCGTCCCCTAATCCTAACCCGGTCGCTAACACTAACCCGCGCCCTCACAGGTACGCTCCCCCTAAAGCGTTGTCGTACCCTCACCTGGACCCTAAACCGTCCCCGTCCCCTAACCCTAACCCTAGCCCGAACCCTAACCCTAACCTTTCCCCGAAGCCTGACCCTCACCCGTCCCCTAATCCTAACCCGTACGCTGACACTAACCCGCGCCCTCACACGTACGCTCCCCCTAAAGCGTTGTCATACCCTCACCTGGACCCTAAACCGTCCCCGTCCCCTAACCCTAACCCTAGCCCGAACCCTAACCCTAACCCTTCCCCGAAGCCTGACCCTCACCCGTCCCCTAATCCTAACCTGTACGCTGACACTAACCCGCGCCCTCACATGTACGCTCCCCCTAAAGCGTTGTCGTACCCTCACCTGGACCCTAAACCGTCCCCGTCCCCTAACCCTAACCCTAGCCCGAACCCTAATCCTAACCCTTCCCCGAAGCCTGACCCTCACCCGTCCCCTAATCCTAACCCGTACGCTGACACTAACCCGCGCCCTCACACGTACGCTCCCCCTACAACGTTGTCGTACCCTCACCTTGACCCTAAACCGTCCCCGTCTCCTAACCCTAACCCTAGCCCGAACCCTAACCCTAACCCTTCCCCGAAGCCTGACCCTCACCCGTCCCCTAATCCTAACCCGTACGCTGACACTAACCCGCGCCCTCACACGTACGCTCCCCCTAAAGCGTTGTCGTACCCTCACCTGGACCCTAAACCGTCCCCGTCCCCTAACCCTAGCCCGAAGCCTAACCCTAACCCTTCCCCGAAGCCTGACCCTCACCCGTCCCCTAATCCTAACCCGTACGCTGACACTAACCCACGCCCTCACACGTACGCTCCCCCTAAAGTGTTGTCGTACCCTCACCTGGACCCTAAACCGTCCCCGTCCCCTAACCCTAACCCTAGCCCGAACCCTAACCCTAACCCTTCCCCGAAGCCTGACCCTCACCCGTCCCCTAATCCTAACCAGTACGCTGACACTAACCCGCGCCCTCACACGTACGCTCCCCCTAAAGCGTTGTCGTACCCTCACCTGGACCCTAAACCGTCCCCGTCCCCTAACCCTAACCCTAGCCCGAACCCTAACCCTAACCCTTCCCCGAAGCCTGACCCTCACCCGTCCCCTAATCCTAACCCGTACGCTGACACTAACCCGCGCCCTCACACGTACGCTCCCCCTAAAGCGTTGTCGTACCCTCACCTGGACCCTAAACCGTCCCCGTCCCCTAACCCTAACCCTAGCCCGAACCCTAACCCTAACCCTTCCCCGAAGCCTGATCCTCACCCGTCCCCTAATCCTAACCCGTACGCTGACACTAACCCGCGCCCTCACACGTACGCTCCCCCTAAAGCGTTGTCGTACCCTCACCTGGACCCTAAACCGTCCCCGTCCCCTAACCCTAACCCTTCCCCGAACCCTAATCCTAACCCTTCCCCGAAGCCTGACCCTCACCCGTCCCCTAATCCTAACCCGTACGCTGACACTAACCCGCGCCCTCACACGTACGCTCCCCCTAAAGCGTTGTCGTACCCTCACCTGGACCCTAAACCGTCCCCGTCCCCTAACCCTAACCCTAGCCCGAACCCTAACCCTAACCCTTCCCCGAAGCCTGACCCTCACCCGTCCCCTAATCCTAACCCGTACGCTGACACTAACCCGCGCCCTCACACGTACGCTCCCCCTAAAGCGTTGTCGTACCCTCAGCTGGACCCTAAACCGTCCCCGTCCCCTAACCCTAACCCTAGCCCTAACCCTAACCCTAACCCTTCCCCGAAGCCTGACCCTCACCCGTCCGCTAATCCTAACCCGTACGCTGACACTAACCCGCGCCCTCACACGTACGCTCCCAATAAAGCGTTGTCGTACCCTCACCTGGACCCTAAACCGTCCCCGTCCCCTAACCCTAACCCTAGCCCGAACCCTAACCCTAACCCTTCCCCGAAGCCTGACCCTCACCCGTCCCCTAATCCTAACCCGTACGCTGACACTAACCCGCGCCCTCACACGTACGCTCCCCCTAAAGCGTTGTCGTACCCTCACCTGGACCCTAAACCGTCCCCGTCCCCGTCCCCTAACCCTAGCCCGAACCCTAACCCTAACCCTTCCCCGAAGCCTGACGCTCACCCGTCCCCTAATCGTAACCCGTACGCTGACACTAACCCGCGCCCTCACACGTACGCTCCCCCTAAAGCGTTGTCGTACCCTCACCTGGACCCTAAACCGTCCCCGTCACCTAACCCTAACCCTAGCCCGAACCGTAACCCTAACCCTTCCCCGAAGCCTGACCCTCACCCGTCCCCTAATCCTAACCCGTACGCTGACACTAACCCGCGCCCTCACACGTACACTCCCCCTAAAGCGTTGTCGTACCCTCACCAGGACCCTAAACCTTCCCCGTCCCCTAACCCTAACCCTAGCCCGAACCCTAACCCTAACCCTTCCCCGAAGCCTGACCCTCACCCGTCCCCTAATCCTAACCCGTACGCTGACACTAACCCGCGCCCTCACACGTACGCTCCCCCTAAAGCGTTGTCGTACCCTCACCTGGACCCTAAACCGTCCCCGTCCCCTAACCCTAACCCTAGACCGAACCCTAACCCTAACCCTTCCCCGAAGCCTGACACTCACCCGTCCCCTAAACCTAACCCGGTCGCTGACACTAACCCGCGCCCTCACAGGTACGCTCCCCCTAAAGCGTTGTCGTACCCTCACCTGGACCCTAAACCGTCCCCGTCCCCTAACCCTAACCCTAGCCCGAACCCTAACCCTAACCTTTCCCCGAAGCCTGACCCTCACCCGTCCCCTAATCCTAACCCGTACGCTGACACTAACCCGCGCCCTCACACGTACGCTCCCCCTAAAGCGTTGTCGTACCCTCACCTGGACCCTAAACCGTCCCCGTCCCCTAACCCTAACCCTAGCCCGAACCCTAACCCTAACCCTTCCCCGAAGCCTGACCCTCACCCGGCCCCTAATCGTAACCCGTACGCTGACACTAACCCGCGCCCTCACACGTACGCTCCCCCTAAAGCATTGTCGTACCCTCACCTGGACCCTAAACCGTCCCCGTCCCCTAACCCTAACCCTAGCCCGAACCGTTACCCTAACCCTTCCCCGAAGCCTGACCCTCACCCGTCCCCTAATCCTAACCCGTACGCTGACACTAACCCGCGCCCTCACACGTACACTCCCCCTAAAGTGTTGTCGTACCCTCACTAGGACCCTAAACCTTCCCCGTTCCCTAACCCTAACCCTAGCCCGAACCCTAACCCTAACCCTTCCCCGAAGCCTGACCCTCACCCGTCCCCTAATCCTAACCCGTACGCTGACACTAACCCGCGCCCTCACACGTACGCTCCCCCTAAAGCGTTGTCGTACCCTCACCTGGACCCTAAACCGTCCCCGTCCCCTAACCCTAACCCTAGCCCGAACTCTAACCCTAACACTTCCCCGAAGCCTGACCCTCACCCGTCCCCTAATCCTAACCCGGTCGCTGACACTAACCCGCGCCCTCACAGGTACGCTCCCCCTAAAGCGTTGTCGTACCCTCACCTGGACCCTAAACCGTCCCCGTCCCCTAACCCTAACCCTAGCCCGAACCCTAACCCTAACCCTTCCCCGAAGCCTGACCCTCACCCGTCCCCTAATCCTAACCCGTACGCTGACACTAACCCGCGCCCTCACACGTACGCTCCCCCTAAAGCGTTGTCGTACCCTCACCTGGACCCTAAACCGTCCCCGTCCCCTAACCCTAACCCTAGCCCGAACCCTAACCCTAACCCTTCCCCGAAGCCTGATCCTCACCCGTCCCCTAATCCTAACCCGTACGCTGACACTAACCCGCGCCCTCACACGTACGCTCCCCCTAAAGCGTTGTCGTACCCTCACCTGGACCCTAAACCGTCCACGTCCCCTAACCCTAACCCTTCCCCGAACCCTAATCCTAACCCTTCCCCGAAGCCTGACCCTCACCCGTCCCCTAATCCTAACCCGTACGCTGACACTAACCCGCGCCCTCACACGTACGCTCCCCCTAAAGCGTTGTCGTACCCTCACCTGGACCCTAAACCGTCCCCGTCCCCTAACCCTAACCCTAGCCCGAACCCTAACCCTAACCCTTCCCCGAAGCCTGACCCTCACCCGTCCCCTAATCCTAACCCGTACGCTGACACTAACCCGCGCCCTCACACGTACGCTCCCCCTAAAGCATTGTCGTACCCTCACCTCACCCTAAACCGTCCCCGTCCCCTAACCCTAACCCTAGCCCGAACCCTAACCCTTCCCCGAAGCCTGACCCTCACCCGTCCCCTAATCCTAACCCGTACGCTGACACTAACCCGCGCCCTCACACGTACGCTCCCCCTAAAGCGTTGTCGTACCCTCACCTGGACCCTAAACCGTCCCCGTCCCCTAACCCTAACCCTAGCCCGAACCCTAACCCTAACCCTTCCCCGAAGCCTGACCCTCACCCGTCCCCTAATCCTAACCCGTACGCTGACACTAACCCGCGCCCTCACACGTACGCTCCCCCTAAAGCGTTGTCGTACCCTCACCTGGACCCTAAACCGTCCCCGTCCCCTAACCCTA
This sequence comes from Globicephala melas, assembly GCF_963455315.2. NCBI lineage: Eukaryota > Metazoa > Chordata > Mammalia > Artiodactyla > Delphinidae > Globicephala > Globicephala melas. The sequence continues at coordinate 628,213 of NW_027207231.1, read as the reverse complement.
ACCCTAGCCCGAACCCTAACCCTAACCCTTCCCCGAAGCCTGACCCTCACCCGTCCCCTAATCCTAACCCGGTCGCTGACACTAACCCGCGCCCTCACAGGTACGCTCCCCCTAAAGCGTTGTCGTACCCTCACCTGGACCCTAAACCGTCCCCGTCCCCTAACCCTAACCCTAGCCCGAACCCTAACCCTAACCTTTCCCCGAAGCCTGACCCTCACCCGTCCCCTAATCCTAACCCGTACGCTGACACTAACCCGCGCCCTCACACGTACGCTCCCCCTAAAGCGTTGTCGTACCCTCACCTGGACCCTAAACCGTCCCCGTCCCCTAACCCTAACCCTAGCCCGAACCCTAACCCTAACACTTCCCCGAAGCCTGACCCTCACCCGGCCCCTAATCGTAACCCGTACGCTGACACTAACCCGCGCCCTCACACGTACGCTCCCCCTAAAGCGTTGTCGTACCCTCACCTGGACCCTAAACCGTCCCCGTCCCCTAACCCTAACCCTAGCCCGAACCGTTACCCTAACCCTTCCCCGAAGCCTGACCCTCACCCGTCCCCTAATCCTAACCCGTACGCTGACACTAACCCGCGCCCTCACACGTACACTCCCCCTAAAGCGTTGTCGTACCCTCACCAGGACCCTAAACCTTCCCCGTTCCCTAACCCTAACCCTAGCCCGAACCCTAACCCTAACCCTTCCCCGAAGCCTGACCCTCACCCGTCCCCTAATCCTAACCCGTACGCTGACACTAACCCGCGCCCTCACACGTACGCTCCCCCTAAAGCGTTGTCGTACCCTCACCTGGACCCTAAACCGTCCCCGTCCCCTAACCCTAACCCTAGCCCGAACTCTAACCCTAACACTTCCCCGAAGCCTGACCCTCACCCGTCCCCTAATCCTAACCCGGTCGCTGACACTAACCCGCGCCCTCACAGGTACGCTCCCCCTAAAGCGTTGTCGTACCCTCACCTGGACCCTAAACCGTCCCCGTCCCCTAACCCTAACCCTAGCCCGAACCCTAACCCTAACCCTTCCCCGAAGCCTGACCCTCACCCGTCCCCTAATCCTAACCCGTACGCTGACACTAACCCGCGCCCTCACACGTACGCTCCCCCTAAAGCGTTGTCGTACCCTCACCTGGACCCTAAACCGTCCCCGTCCCCTAACCCTAACCCTAGCCCGAACCCTAACCCTAACCCTTCCCCGAAGCCTGATCCTCACCCGTCCCCTAATCCTAACCCGTACGCTGACACTAACCCGCGCCCTCACACGTACGCTCCCCCTAAAGCGTTGTCGTACCCTCACCTGGACCCTAAACCGTCCACGTCCCCTAATCCTAACCCTTCCCCGAACCCTAATCCTAACCCTTCCCCGAAGCCTGACCCTCACCCGTCCCCTAATCCTAACCCGTACGCTGACACTAACCCGCGCCCTCACACGTACGCTCCCCCTAAAGCGTTGTCGTACCCTCACCTGGACCCTAAACCGTCCCCGTCCCCTAACCCTAACCCTAGCCCGAACCCTAACCCTAACCCTTCCCCGAAGCCTGACCCTCACCCGTCCCCTAATCCTAACCCGGTCGCTGACACTAACCCGCGCCCTCACATGTACGCTCCCCCTAAAGCGTTGTCGTACCCTCACCTGGACCCTAAACCGTCCCCGTCCCCTAACCCTAACCCTAGCCCGAACCCTAACCCTAACCCTTCCCCGAAGCCTGACCCTCACCCGTCCCCTAATCCTAACCCGTTGGCTGACACTAACCCGCGCCCTCACATGTACGCTCCCCCTACAACCTTGTCGTACCCTCACCTGGACCCTAAACCGTCCCCGTCCCCTAACCCTAACCGTAGCCAGAACCCTAACCCTAACCCTTCCCCGAAGCCTGATCCTCACCCGTCCCCTAATCCTAACCCGTACGCTGACACTAACCCGCGCCCTCACACGTACGCTCCCCCTAAAGCGTTGTCGTACCCTCACCTGGACCCTAAACCGTCCCCGTCCCCTAACCCTAACCCTAGCCCGAACCCTAACCCTAACCCTTCCCCGAAGCCTGACCCTCACCCGTCCCCTAATCCTAACCCGTACGCTGACACTAACCCGCGCCCTCACACGTACGCTCCCCCTAAAGCATTGTCGTACCCTCACCTCACCCTAAACCGTCCCCGTCCCCTAACCCTAACCCTAGCCCGAACCCTAACCCTTCCCCGAAGCCTGACCCTCACCCGTCCCCTAATCCTAACCCGTACGCTGACACTAACCCGCGCCCTCACACGTACGCTCCCCCTAAAGCGTTGTCGTACCCTCACCTGGACCCTAAACCGTCCCCGTCCCCTAACCCTAACCCTAGCCCGAACCCTAACCCTAACCCTTCCCCGAAGCCTGACCCTCACCCGTCCCCTAATCCTAACCCGTACGCTGACACTAACCCGCGCCCTCACACGTACGCTCCCCCTAAAGCGTTGTTGTACCCTCACCTGGACCCTAAACCGTCCCCGTCCCCTAACCCTAACCCTAGCCCGAACCCTAACCCTAACCCTTCCCCGAAGCCTGACACTCACCCTTCCCCTAATCCTAACCCGTACGCTGACACTAACCCGCGCCCTCACACGTACGCTCCCCCTAAAGCGTTGTCGTACCCTCACCTGGACCCTAAACCGTCCCCGTCCCCTAACCCTAACCCTAGCCCGAACCCTAACCCTAACACTTCCCCGAAGCCTGACCCTCACCCGTCCCCTAATCCTAACCCGTACGCTGACACTAACCGGCGCCCTCACACGTACGCTCCCCCTAAAGCGTTGTCGTACCCTCACCTGGACCCTAAACCGTCCCCGTCCCCTAACCCTAACCCTAGCCCGAACCCTAACCCTAACCCTTCCCCGAAGCCTGACCCTCACCCGTCCCCTAATCCTAACCCGTACGCTGACACTAACCCGCGCCCTCACACGTACGCTCCCCCTAAAGCGTTGTCGTACCCTCACCTGGACCCTAAACCGTCCCCGTCCCCTAACCCTAACCCTAGCCCGAACCCTAACCCTAACACTTCCCCGAAGCCTGACCCTCACCCGTCCCCTAATCCTAACCCGTACGCTGACACTAACCCGCGCCCTCACACGTACGCTCCCCCTAAAGCGTTGTCGTACCCTCACCTGGACCCTAAACCGTCCCCGTCCCCTATCCCTAACCCTAGCCCGAACCCTAACCCTAACCCTTCCCCGAAGCCTGACCCTCACCCGTCCCCTAATCCTAACCCGTACGCTGACACTAACCCGCGCCCTCACACGTACGCTCCCCCTAAAGCGTTGTTGTACCCTCACCTGGACCCTAAACTGTCCCCGTCCCCTAACCCTAAACCTAGCCCGAAACCTAACCCTAACCCTTCCCCGAAGCCTGACACTCACCCTTCCCCTTATCCTAACCCGTACACTGACACTAACCCGTGCCCTCACACGTACGCTCCCCCTAAAGCGTTGTCGTACCCTCACCTGGACCCTAAACCGTCCCCGTCCCCTAACCCTAACCCTAGCCCGAACCCTAACCCTAACCCTTCCCCGAAGCCTGACACTCACCCGTCCCCTAATCCTAACCCGTACGCTGACACTAACCCAGGCCCTCACACGTACGCTCCCCCTAAAGCGTTGTCGTACCCTCACCTGGACCCTAAACCGTCCCCGTCCCCTAACCCTAACCCTAGACCGAACCCTAACCCTAACCCTTCCCCGAAGCCTGACCCTCACCCGTCCCCTAATCGTAACCCGTACGCTGACACTAACCTGCGCCCTCACACGTACGCTCCCCCTAAAGCGTTGTCGTACCCTCACCTGGACCCTAAACCGTCCCCGTCCCCTAACCCTAACCCTAGCCCGAACCCTAACCCTAACCCTTCCCCGAAGCCTGACCCTCACCCGTCCCCTAATCCTAACCCGTACGCTGACACTAACCCGCGCCCTCACACGTACGCTCCCCCTAAAGCGTTGTCGTACCCTCACCTGGACCCTAAACCGTCCCCGTCCCCTAACCCTAACCCTAGCCCGAACCCTAACCCTAACACTTCCCCGAAGCCTGACCCTCACCCGTCCCCTAATCCTAACCCGTACGCTGACACTAACCCGCGCCCTCACACGTACGCTCCCCCTAAAGCGTTGTCGTACCCTCACCTGGACCCTAAACCGTCCCCGTCCCCTATCCCTAACCCTAGCCCGAACCCTAACCCTAACCCTTCCCCGAAGCCTGACCCTCACCCGTCCCCTAATCCTAACCCGTACGCTGACACTAACCCGCGCCCTCACACGTACGCTCCCCCTAAAGCGTTGTTGTACCCTCACCTGGACCCTAAACTGTCCCCGTCCCCTAACCCTAAACCTAGCCCGAAACCTAACCCTAACCCTTCCCCGAAGCCTGACACTCACCCTTCCCCTTATCCTAACCCGTACACTGACACTAACCCGTGCCCTCACACGTACGCTCCCCCTAAAGCGTTGTCGTACCCTCACCTGGACCCTAAACCGTCCCCGTCCCCTAACCCTAACCCTAGCCCGAACCCTAACCCTAACCCTTCCCCGAAGCCTGACCCTCACCCGTCCCCTAATCCTAACCCGTACGCTGACACTAACCGGCGACCTCACACATACGCTCCCCCTAAAGCGTTGTCGTACCCTCACCTGGACCCTAAACCGTCCCCGTCCCCTAACCCTAACCCTAGCCCAAACCCTAACCCTAACCCTTCCCCGAAGCCTGACCCTCACCCGTCCCCTAATCCTAACCTGTACGCTGACACTAACCCGCGCCCTCACATGTACGCTCCCCCTAAAGCGTTGTCGTACCCTCACCTGGACCCTAAACCGTCCCCGTCCCCTAACCCTAACCCTAGCCCGAACCCTAATCCTAACCCTTCCCCGAAGCCTGACCCTCACCCGTCCCCTAATCCTAACCCGTACGCTGACACTAACCCGCGCCCTCACACGTACGCTCCCCCTAAAGCGTTGTCGTACCCTCACCTGGACCCTAAACCGTCCCCGTCCCCTAACCCTAGCCTGAAGCCTAACCCTAACCCTTCCCCGAAGCCTGACCCTCACCCGTCCCCTAATCCTCACCCGGTCGCTGACACTAACGCGCGCCCTCACACGTACGCTCCCCCTAAAGCGTTGTCGTACCCTCACCTGGACCCTAAACCGTCCGCGTCCCCTAACCCTAACCCTAGCCCGAACCCTAACCCTAACCCTTCCCCGAAGCCTGACCCTCACCCGTCCCCTAATCCTAACCCGTACGCTGACACTAACCCACGCCCTCACACGTACGCTCCCCCTAAAGTGTTGTCGTACCCTCACCTGGACCCTAAACCGTCCCCGTCCCCTAACCCTAACCCTAGCCCGAACCCTAACCCTAACCCTTCCCCGAAGCCTGACCCTCACCCGTCCCCTAATCCTAACCCGTACGCTGACACTAACCCGCGCCCTCACACGTACGCTCCCCCTAAAGCGTTGTCGTACCCTCACCTGGACCCTAAACCGTCCCCGTCCCCTAAACCTAACCCTAGCCCGAACCCTAACCCTAAACCTTCCCCGAAGCCTGACCCTCACCCGGCCCCTAATCGTAACCCGTACGCTGACACTAACCCGCGCCCTCACACGTACGCTCCCCCTAAAGCGTTGTCGTACCCTCACCTGGACCCTAAACCGTCCCCGTCCCCTAACCCTAACCCTAGCCCGAACCGTAACCCTAACCCTTCCCCGAAGCCTGACCCTCACCCGTCCCCTAATCCTAACCCGTACGCTGACACTAACCCGCGCCCTCACACGTACACTCCCCCTAAAGCGTTGTCGTACCCTCACCAGGACCCTAAACCTTCCCCGTCCCCTAACCCTAACCCTAGCCCGAACCCTAACCCTAACCCTTCCCCGAAGCCTGACCCTCACCCGTCCCCTAATCCTAACCCGTACGCTGACACTAACCCGCGCCCTCACACGTACACTCCCCCTAAAGCGTTGTCGTACCCTCACCTGGAGCCTAAACCGTCCCCGTCCCCTAACCCTAACCCTAGCCCGAACCCTAACCCTAACCCTTCCCCGAAGCCTGACCCTCACCCGTCCCCTAATCCTAACCCGGTCGCTGACACTAACCCGCGCCCTCACAGGTACGCTCCCCCTAAAGCGTTGTCGTACCCTCACCTGGACCCTAAACCGTCCCCGTCCCCTAACCCTAACCCTAGCCCGAACCCTAACCCTAACCCTTCCCCGAAGCCTGACCCTCACCCGTCCCCTAATCCTAACCCGTACGCTGACACTAACCCGCGCCCTCACACGTACGCTCCCCCTAAAGCGTTGTCGTACCCTCACCTGGACCCTAAACCATCCCCGTCCCCTAACCCTAACCCTAGCCCGAACCCTAACCCTAACCCTTCCCCGAAGCCTGACCCTCACCCGTCCCCTAATCCTAACCCGTACGCTGACACTAACCCGCGCCCTCACACGTACGCTCCCCCTAAAGCGTTGTCGTACCCTCAACTGGACCCTAAACCGTCCCCGTCCCCTAACCCTAACCCTAGCCCGAACCCTAACCCTAACCCTTCCCCGAAGCCTGACCCTCACCCGTCCCCTAATCCTAACCCGTACGCTGACACTAACCCGCGCCCTCACACGTACGCTCCCCCTAAAGTGTTGTCGTACCCTCACCTGGACCCTAAACCGCCCCCGTCCCCCAACCCTAACCGTAGCCCGAACCCTAACCCTAACCCTTCCCCGAAGCCTGACCCTCACCCGTCCCCTAATCCTAACCCGTACGCTGACACTAACCCGCGCCCTCACACGTACGCTCCCCCTAAAGCGTTGTCGTACCCTCACCTGGACCCTAAACCGTCCCCGTCCCCTAACCCTAACCCTAGCCCGAACCCTAACCCTAACCCTTCCCCGAAGCCTGACCCTCACCCGTCCCCTAATCCTAACCCGTACGCTGACACTAACCCGCGCCCTCACACGTACGCTCCCCCTAAAGCGTTGTCGTACCCTCACCTGGACCCTAAACCGTCCCCGTCCCCTAACCCTAACCCTAGCCCTAACCCTAACCCTAACCCTTCCCCGAAGCCTGACCCTCACCCGTCCCCTAATCCTAACCCGTACGCTGACACTAACCCGCGCCCTCACACGTACGCTCCCCCTAAAGCGTTGTCGTACCCTCACCTGGACCCTAAACCGTCCCCGTCCCCTAACCCTAACCCTAGCCCGAACCCTAACCCTAACCCTTCCCCGAAGCCTGACCCTCACCCGTCCCCTAATCCTAACCCGTACGCTGACACTAACCCGCGCCCTCACACGTACACTCCCCCTAAAGCGTTGTCGTACCCTCACCTGGACCCTAAACCGTCCCCGTCCCCTAAGCCTAACCCTAACCCTAGCCCGAACCCTAACCCTAACACTTCCCCGAAGCCTGACCCTCACCCGTCCCCTAATCCTAACCCGTACGCTGACACTAACCCGCGCCCTCACACGTACGCTCCCCCTAAAGCGTTGTCGTACCCTCACCTGGACCCTAAACCGTCCCCGTCCCCTAACCCTAACCCTAGCCCGAACCCTAACCCTAACCCTTCCCCGAAGCCTGACCCTCACCCGTCCCCTAATCCTAACCCGTACGCTGACACTAACCCAGGCCCTCACACGTACGCTCCCCCTAAAGCGTTGTCGTACCCTCACCTGGACCCTAAACCGTCCCCGTCCCCTAACCCTAACCCTAGACCGAACCCTAACCCTAACCCTTCCCCGAAGCCTGACCCTCACCCGTCCCCTAATCGTAACCCGTACGCTGACACTAACCTGCGCCCTCACACGTACGCTCCCCCTAAAGCGTTGTCGTACCCTCACCTGGACCCTAAACCGTCCCCGTCCCCTAACCCTAACCCTAGCCCGAACCCTAACCCTAACCCTTCCCCGAAGCCTGACCCTCACCCGGCCCCTAATCCTAACCCGTACGCTGACACTAACCCGCGCCCTCACACATACGCTCCCCCTAAAGCGTTGTCGTACCCTCACCTGGACCCTAAACCGTCCCCGTCCCCTAACCCTAACCCTAGCCCGAACCCTAACCCTAACCCTTCCCCGAAGCCTGACCCTCACCCGTCCCCTAATCCTAACCCGTACGCTGACACTAACCCAGGCCCTCACACGTACGCTCCCCCTAAAGCGTTGTCGTACCCTCACCTGGACCCTAAACCGTCCCCGTCCCCTAACCCTAACCCTAGACCGAACCCTAACCCTAACCCTTCCCCGAAGCCTGACCCTCACCCGTCCCCTAATCGTAACCCGTACGCTGACACTAACCCGCGCCCTCACACGTACGCTCCCCCTAAAGCGTTGTCGTACCCTCAGCTGGACCCTAAACCGTCCCCGTCCCCTAACCCTAACCCTAGCCCTAACCCTAACCCTAACCCTTCCCCGAAGCCTGACACTCACCCGTCCGCTAATCCTAACCCGTACGCTGACACTAACCCGCGCCCTCACACGTACGCTCCCAATAAAGCGTTGTCGTACCCTCACCTGGACCCTAAACCGTCCCCGTCCCCTAACCCTAACCCTAGCCCGAACCCTAACCCTAACCCTTCCCCGAAGCCTGACCCTCACCCGTCCCCTAATCCTAACCCGTACGCTGACACTAACTCGCGCCCTCACACGTACGCTCCCCCTAAAGCGTTGTCGTACCCTCACCTGGACCCTAAACCGTCCCCGTGCCCTAACCCTAACCCTAGCCCGAACCCTAACCCTAACCCTTCCCCGAAGCCTGAACCTCACTCGTCCCCTAATCCTAACCCGTACGCTGACACTAACCCGCGCCCTCACATGTACGCTCCCCCTAAAGCGTTGTCGTACCCTCAGCTGGACCCTAAACCGTCCCCGTTCCCTAACCCTAACCCTAGCCCAAACCCTAACCCTAACACTTCCCCGAAGCCTGACCCTCACCCGTCCCCTAATCCTAACCCGTACGCTGACACTAAGCCGCGCCCTCACACGTACGCTCCCCCTAAAGCGTTGTCGTACCCTCACCTGGACCCTAAACCGTCCCCTAACCCTAACCCTAACCCTAGCCCGAACCCTAACCCTAACCCTTCCCCGAAGCCTGACCCTCACCCGTCCCCTAATCCTAACCCGTACGCTGACACTAACTCACGCCCTCACACGTACGCTCCCCCTACAACGTTGTCGTACCCTCACCTGGAGCCTAAACCGTCCCCGTCCCCTAACCCTAACCCTAGCCCGAACCCTAACCCTAACCCTTCCCCGAAGCCTGACCCTCACCCGTCCCCTAATCCTAACCCATACGCTGACACTAACCCGCGCCCTCACACGTACGCTCCCCCTAAAGCGTTGTCGTACCCTCACCTGGACCCTAAACCGTCCCCGTCCCCTAACCCTAACCCTAGACCGAACCCTAACCCTAACCCTTCCCCGAAGCCTGACCCTCACCCGTCCCATAATCCTAACCCGTACGCTGACACTAACCCGCGCCCTCACACGTACGCTCCCCCTACAACGTTGTCGTACGCTCACCTTGACCCTAAACCGTCCTCGTTTCCTAACCCTAACCCTAGCCCGAACCCTAACCCTAACCCTTCCCCAAAGCCTGACCCTCACACGTCCCCTAATCCTAACCCGTACGCTGACACTAACCCGCGCCCTCACACGTACGCTTCCCCTAAAGCGTTGTCGTACCCTCACCTGGACCCTAAACCGTCCCCGTACCCTAATCCTAACCCTAGCCCGAACCCTAACCCTAACCCTTCCCCGAAGCCTGACCCTCACCCGTCCCCTAATCCTAACCCGTACGCTGACACTAACCCGCGCCCTCACACGTACGCTCCCCCTAAAGCGTTGTCGTACCCTCACCTGGACCCTAAACCGTCCCCGTCCCCTAACCCTAACCCTAGCCCGAACCCTAACCCTAACCCTTCCCCGAAGCCTGACCCTCACCCGTCCCCTAATCCTAACCCGTACGCTGACACTAACCCGCGCCCTCACATGTACGCTCCCCCTAAAGCGTTGTCGTACCCTCACCTGGACCCTAAACCGTCCCCGTTCCCTAACCCTAACCCTAGCCCAAACCCTAACCCTAACCCTTCCCCGAAGCCTGACCCTCACCCGTCCCCTAATCCTAACACGTACGCTGACACTAAGCCGCGCCCTCACACGTACGCTCCCCCTAAAGCGTTGTCGTACCCTCACCTGGACCCTAAACCGTCCCCGTCCCCTAACCCTAACCCTAGCCCGAACCCTAACCCTAACCCTTCCCCGAAGCCTGACCCTCACCCGTCCCCTAATCCTAACCCGTACGCTGACACTAACCCACTCCCTCACACGTACGCTCCCCCTACAACGTTGTCGTACCCTCACCTTGACCCTAAACCGTCCTCGTTTCCTAACCCTAACCCTAGCCCGAACCCTAACCCTAACCCTTCCCCGAAGCCTGACCCTCACCCGTCCCCTAATCCTAACTCGTACGCTGACACTAACCCGCGCCCTCACACGTACGCTCCCCCTAAAGCGTTGTCGTACCCTCACCTGGACCCTAAACCTTCCCCGTCCCCTAACCCTAACCCTAGCCCGAACCCTAACCCTAACCCTTCCCCGAAGCCTGACACTCACCCGTCCCCTAATCCTAACCCGTACGCTGACAATAACCCGCGCCCTCACACGCACGCTCCCCCTAAAGCGTTGTCGTACCCTCACCTGGACCCTAAACCGTCCCCGTCCCCTAACCCTAACCCTAGCCCGAACCCTAGCCCTAACCCTTCCCCGAAGCCTGACCCTCACCCGTCCCCTAATCCTAACCCGTACGCTGACACTAACCCGCGCCCTCACACGTACGCTCCCCCTAAAGCGTTTTCGTACCCTCACCTGGACCCTAAACCGTCCCCGTCCCCTAACCCTAACCCTAGCCCGAACCCTAACCCTAACCCTTCCCCGAAGCCTGACCCTCACCCGTCCCCTAATCCTAACCCATACGCTGACACTAACCCGCGCCCTCACACGTACGCTCCCCCTAAAGCGTTGTCGTACCCTCACCTGGACCCTAAACCGTCCCCGTCCCCTAACCCTAACCCTAGACCGAACCCTAACCCTAACCCTTCCCCGAAGCCTGACCCTCACCCGTCCCCTAATCCTAACCCGTACGCTGACACTAACCCGCGCCCTCACACGTACGCTCCCCCTAAAGCATTGTCGTCCCCTCACCTTGATCCTAAACCGTCCCTGTCCTCTAACCCTAACCCTAGCCCGTACCCTAACCCTAACCCTTCCCCGAAGCCTGACCCTCACCCGTCCCCTAATCCTAACCCGTACGCTGACACTAACCCACGCCCTCACACGTACGCTCCCCCTACAACGTTGTCGTACCCTCACATTGACCCTAAACCGTCCTCGTTTCCTAACCCTAACCCTAGCCCGAACCCTAACCCTAACCCTTCCCCAAAGCCTGACCCTCACCCGTCCCCTAATCCTAACCCGTACGCTGACACTAACCCACGCCCTCACACGTACGCTTCCCCTAAAGCGTTGTCGTACCCTCACCTGGACCCTAAACCGTCCCCGTACCCTAACCCTAACCCTAGCCCGAACCCTAACCCTAACCCTTCCCCGAAGCCTGACCCTCACCCGTCGCCTAATCCTAACCCGTACGCTGACACTAACCCGCGCCCTCACACGTACGCTCCCCCTAAAGCGTTGTCGTACCCTCCCCTGGACCCTAAACCGTCCCCGTCCCCTAACCCTAACCCTAGCCCGAACCCTAACCCTAACCCTTCCCCGAAGCCTGACCCTCACCCGTCCCCTAATCCTAACCCGTACGCTGACACTAACCAGCGCCCTCACATGTACGCTCCCCCTAAAGCGTTGTCGTACCCTCACCTGGACCCTAAACCGTCCCCGTTCCCTAACCCTAACCCTAGCCCAAACCCTAACCCTAACCCTTCCCCGAAGCCTGACCCTCACCCGTCCCCTAATCCTAACACGTACGCTGACACTAAGCCGCGCCCTCACACGTACGCTCCCCCTAAAGCGTTGTCGTACCCTCACCTGGACCCTAAACCGTCCCCGTCCCCTAACCCTAACCCTAACCCTAGCCCGAACCCTAACCCTAACCCTTCCCCGAAGCCTGACCCTCACCCGTCCCCTAATCCTAACCCGTACGCTGACACTAACCCACGCCCTCACACGTACGCTCCCCCTACAACGTTGTCGTACCCTCACCTTGACCCTAAACCGTCCTCGTTTCTTAACCCTAACCCTAGCCCGAACCCTAACCCTAACCCTTCCCCGAAGCCTGACCCTCACCCGTCCCCTAATCCTAACTCGTACGCTGACACTAACCCGCGCCCTCACACGTACGCTCCCCCTAAAGCGTTGTTGTACCCTCACCTGGACCCTAAACCGTCCCCGTGCCCTAACCCTAACCCTAGCCCGAACCCTAACCCTTCCCCGAAGCCTGAACCTCACCCGTCCCCTAATCCTAACCCGTACCCTGACACTAACCCGCGCCCTCACACGTACGCTCCCCCTAAACCGTTGTCGTACCCTCACCTGGACCCTAAACCTTCCCCGTCCCCTAACCCTAACCCTAGCCCGAACCCTAACCCTAACACTTCCCCGAAGCCTGACCCTCACCCGTCCCTTAATCCTAACCCGTACGCTGACAATAACCCGCGCCCTCACACGCACGCTCCCCCTAAAGCGTTGTCGTACCCTCATCTGGACCCTAAACCGTCCCCGTCCCCTAACCCTAACCCTAGCCCGAACCCTAACCCTAACCCTTCCCCGAAGCCTGACCCTCACCCGTCCCCTAATCCTAACCCGTACGCTGACACTAACCCGCGCCCTCACACGTACGCTCCCCCTAAAGCATTGTCGTACCCTCACCTGGACCCTAAACCGTCCCCGTCCCCTAACCCTAACCCTAGCCCGAACCCTAACCCTAACCCTTCCCCGAAGCCTGACCCTCACACGTCCCCTAATCCTAACCCGTACGCTGACACTAACCCGCGCCCTCACACGTACGCTCCCCCTAACGCGTTATCGTACCCTCACCTGGACCCTAAACCGTCCCCGTCCCCAAACCCTAACCCTAGCCCGAACCCTAACCCTAACCCTTCCCCGAATCCTGACCCTCACCCGTCCCCTAATCCTAACCCGTACGCTGACACTAACCCGCGACCTCACACGTACGCTCCCCCTAAAGCGTTGTCGTACCCTCACCTGGACCCTAAACCGTCCCCGTCCCCTAACCCTAACCCTAGCCCGAACCCTAACCCTAACCCTTCACCGAAGCCTGACCGTCACCCGTCCCCTAATCCTAACCCGTACGCTGACACTAACCCGCGCCCTCACACGTACGCTCCCCCTTAAGCGTTTTCGTACCCTCACCTGGACCCTAAACCGTCCCCGTCCCCTAACCCTAACCCTAGCCCGAACCCTAACCCTAACCCTTCCCCGAAGCCTGACCCTCACCCGTCCCCTAATCCTAACCCGTACGCTGACACTAACCCGCGCCCTCACACGTACGCTCCCCCTAGAGCGTTTTCGTACCCTCACCTGGACCCTAAACCGTCCCCGTCCCCTAACCCTAACCCTAGCCCGAACCCTAACCCTAACCCTTCCCCGAAGCCTGACCCTCACCCGTCCCCTAATCCTAACCCGTACGCTGACACTAACCCACGCCCTCACACGTACGCTCCCCCTAAAGCGTTGTCGTACCCTCACCTGGACCCTAAACCTTCCCCGTCCCCTAACCCTAACCCTAGACCGAACCCTAACCCTAACCCTTCCCCGAAGCCTGACCCTCACCCGTCCCCTAATCCTAACCCGTACGCTGACACTAACCCGCGCCCTCACACGTACACTCCCCCTAAAGCATTGTCGTCCCCTCACCTTGATCCTAAACCGTCCCCGTCCTCTAACCCTAACCCTAGCCCGAACCCTAACCCTAACACTTCCCCGAAGCCTGACCCTCAGCCGTCCCCTAATCCTAAACCGTACGCTGACACTAACCCGCGCCCTCACACGTACGCTCCCCCTAAAGCGTTGTCGTACCCTCACCTGGACCCTAAACCGTCCCCGTCCCCTAACCCTAACCCTAGCCCGTACCCTAACCCTAACCCTTCCCCGAAGCCTGACCCTCACCCGTCCCCTAATCCTAACCCGTACGCTGACACTAACCCGCGCCGTCACACGTACGCTCCCCCTAAAGCGTTGTCGTACCCTCACCTGGACCCTAAACCTTCCCCGTCCCCTAACCCTAACCCTAGCCCGAACCCTAACCCTAACCCTTCCCCGAAGCCTGACCCTCACCCGTCCCCTAATCCTAACCCGTACGCTGACACTAACCCGCGCCCTCACACGTACGCTCCCCCTAAAGCGTTGTCGTACCCTCACCTGGACCCTAAACCGTCCCCGTCCCCTAACCCTAACCCTAGCCCGAACCCTAACCCTAACCCTTCCCCGAAGCCTGACCCTCACCCGTCCCCTAATCCTAACCCGTACGCTGACACTAACCCGCGCCCTCACACGTACGCTCCCCCTAAAGCGTTGTCGTACCTCACCTGGACCCTAAACCGTCCCCGTCCCCTAACCCTAACCCTAGCCCGAACCCTAACCCTAACCCTTCCCCGAAGCCTGACCCTCACCCGTCCCCTTATCCTAACCCGTACGCTGACACTAACCCACGCCCTCACACGTACGCTCCCCCTAAAGCGTTGTCGTACCCTCACCTGGACCCTAAACCGTCCCCGTCCCCTAACCCTAACCCTAGCCCGAACCCTAACCCTAACCCTTCCCCGAAGCCTGACACTCACCCGTCCCCTAATCCTAACCCGTACGCTGACACTAACCCGCGCCCTCACACGTACGCTCCCCCTAAAGCGTTGTCGTACCCTCACCTGGACCCTAAACCGTCCCCGTCCCCTAACCCTAACCCTAGCCCGAACCCTAACCCTAACCCTTCCCCGAAGCCTGACCCTCACCCGTCCCCTAATCCTAACCCGTACGCTGACACTAACCCGCGCCCTCACACGTACGCTCCACCTAAAGCGTTGTCGTACCCTTACCTGGACCCTAAACCGTCACCGTCCCCTAACCCTAACCCTAGCCCGAACCCTAACCCTAACCCTTCCCCGAAGCCTGACCCTCACCCGTCCCCTAATCCTAACCCGTACGCTGACACTAACCCACGCCCTCACACGTACGCTCCCCCTAAAGCGTTGTCGTACCCTCACCTGGACCCTAAACCTTCCCCGTCCCCTAACCCTAACCCTAGACCGAACCCTAACCCTAACCCTTCCCCGAAGCCTGACCCTCACCCGTCCCCTAATCCTAACCCGTACGCTGACACTAACCCGCGCCCGCACACGTACGCTCCACCTAAAGCGTTGTCGTACACTCACCTGGACCCTAAACCGTCCCCGTACCCTAACCCTAACCCTAGCCCGAACCCTAACCCTAACCCTTCCCCGAAGCCTGACCCTCACCCGTCCCCTAATCCTAACCCGTACGCTGACACTAACCCGCGCCCTCACACGTACGCTCCCCCTAAAGCGTTGTCGTACCCTCACCTGGACCCTAAACCCTCCCCGTCCCCTAACCCTAACCCTAGCCCGAACCCTAACCCTAACCCTTCCCCGAAGCCTGACCCTCACCCGTCCCCTAATCCTAACCCGTACGCTGACTCTAACCCGCGCCGTCACACGTACGCTCCCCCTAAAGCGTTGTCGTACCCTCACCTGGACCCTAAACATTCCCCGTCCCCTAACCCTAACCCTAGCCCGAACCCTAACCCTAACCCTTCCCCGAAGCCTGACCCTCACCCGTCCCCTAATCCTAACCCGTACGCTGACACTAACCCGCGCCCTCACACGTACGCTCCCCCTAAAGCGTTGTCGTACCCTCACCTGGACCCTAAACCGTCCCCGTCCCCTAACCCTAACCGTAGCCCGAACCCTAACCCTAACCCTTCCCCGAAGCCTGACCCTCACCCGACCCCTAATCCTAACCCGTACCCTGACAATAACCCGCGCCCTCACACGTACGCTCCCCCTAAAGCGTTGTCGTACCCTCACCTGGACCCTAAACCGTCCCCGTTCCCTAACCCTAACCCTAGCCCAAACCCTAACCCTAACCCTTCCCCGAAGCCTGACCCTCACCCGTCCCCTAATCCTAACCCGTACGCTGACACTAAGCCGCACCCTCACACGTACGCTCCCCCTAAAGCGTTGTCGTACCCTCACCTGGACCCTAAACCGTCCCCGTCCCCTAACCCTAACCCTAGCCCGAAACCTAACCCTAACCCTTCCCCGAAGCCTGACCCTCACCCGTCCCCTAATCCTAACCCGTACGCTGACACTAACCCACGCCCTCACACGTACGCTCCCCCTACAACGTTGTCGTACCCTCACCTTGACCCTAAACCGTCCTCGTTTCCTAACCCTAGCCCGAACCCTAACCCTAACCCTTCCCCGAAGCCTGACCCTCACCCGTCCCCTAATCCTAACCCGTACGCTGACACTAACCCGCGCCCTCACACGTACGCTCCCCCTAAAGCGTTGTCGTACCTCACCTGGACCCTAAACCGTCCCCGTCCCCTAACCCTAACCCTAGCCCGAACCCTAACCCTAACCCTTCCCCGAAGCCTGACCCTCACCCGTCCCCTTATCCTAACCCGTACGCTGACACTAACCCACGCCCTCACACGTACGCTCCCCCTAAAGCGTTGTCGTACCCTCACCTGGACCCTAAACCGTCCCCGTCCCCTAACCCTAACCCTAGCCCGAACCCTAACCCTAACGCTTCCCCGAAGCCTGACACTCACCCGTCCCCTAATCCTAACCCGTACGCTGACACTAACCCGCGCCCTCACACGTACGCTCCCCCTAAAGCGTTGTCGTACCCTCACCTGGACCCTAAACCGTCCCCGTCCCCTAACCCTAACCCTAGCCCGAACCCTAACCCTAACCCTTCCCCGAAGCCTGACCCTCACCCGTCCCCTAATCCTAACCCGTACGCTGACACTAACCCGCGCCCTCACACGTACGCTCCCCCTAAAGCGTTGTCGTACCCTTACCTGGACCCTAAACCGTCCCCGTCCCCTAACCCTAACCCTAGCCCGAACCCTAACCCTAACCCTTCCCCGAAGCCTGACCCTCACCCGTCCCCTAATCCTAACCCGTACGCTGACACTAACCCACGCCCTCACACGTACGCTCCCCCTAAAGCGTTGTCGTACCCTCACCTGGACCCTAAACCTTCCCCGTCCCCTAACCCTAACCCTAGACCGAACCCTAACCCTAACCCTTCCCCGAAGCCTGACCCTCACCCGTCCCCTAATCCTAACCCGTACGCTGACACTAACCCGCGCCCGCACACGTACGCTCCACCTAAAGCGTTGTCGTACACTCACCTGGACCCTAAACCGTCCCCGTACCCTAACCCTAACCCTAGCCCGAACCCTAACCCTAACCCTTCCCCGAAGCCTGACCCTCACCCGTCCCCTAATCCTAACCCGTACGCTGACACTAACCCGCGCCCTCACACGTACGCTCCCCCTAAAGCGTTGTCGTACCCTCACCTGGACCCTAAACCCTCCCCGTCCCCTAACCCTAACCCTAGCCCGAACCCTAACCCTAACCCTTCCCCGAAGCCTGACCCTCACCCGTCCCCTAATCCTAACCCGTACGCTGACTCTAACCCGCGCCGTCACACGTACGCTCCCCCTAAAGCGTTGTCGTACCCTCACCTGGACCCTAAACATTCCCCGTCCCCTAACCCTAACCCTAGCCCGAACCCTAACCCTAACCCTTCCCCGAAGCCTGACCCTCACCCGTCCCCTAATCCTAACCCGTACGCTGACACTAACCCGCGCCCTCACACGTACGCTCCCCCTAAAGCGTTGTCGTACCCTCACCTGGACCCTAAACCGTCCCCGTCCCCTAACCCTAACCGTAGCCCGAACCCTAACCCTAACCCTTCCCCGAAGCCTGACCCTCACCCGACCCCTAATCCTAACCCGTACCCTGACAATAACCCGCGCCCTCACACGTACGCTCCCCCTAAAGCGTTGTCGTACCCTCACCTGGACCCTAAACCGTCCCCGTTCCCTAACCCTAACCCTAGCCCAAACCCTAACCCTAACCCTTCCCCGAAGCCTGACCCTCACCCGTCCCCTAATCCTAACCCGTACGCTGACACTAAGCCGCACCCTCACACGTACGCTCCCCCTAAAGCGTTGTCGTACCCTCACCTGGACCCTAAACCGTCCCCGTCCCCTAACCCTAACCCTAGCCCGAAACCTAACCCTAACCCTTCCCCGAAGCCTGACCCTCACCCGTCCCCTAATCCTAACCCGTACGCTGACACTAACCCACGCCCTCACACGTACGCTCCCCCTACAACGTTGTCGTACCCTCACCTTGACCCTAAACCGTCCTCGTTTCCTAACCCTAGCCCGAACCCTAACCCTAACCCTTCCCCGAAGCCTGACCCTCACCCGTCCCCTAATCCTAACTCGTATGCTGACACTAACCCGCGCCCTCACACGTATGCTCCCCCTAAAGCGTTGTCGTACCCTCACCTGGACCCTAAACCGTCCCCGTGCCCTAACCCTAACCCTAGCCCGAACCCTAACCCTAACCCTTCCCCGAAGCCTGAACCTCACCCGTCCCCTAATCCTAACCCGTACGCTGACACTAAGCCGCACCCTCACACGTACGCTCCCCCTAAAGCGTTGTCGTACCCTCACCTGGACCCTAAACCGTCCCCGTCCCCTAACCCTAACCCTAGCCCGAACCCTAGCCCTAACCCTTCCCCGAAGCCTGACCCTCACCCGTCCCCTAATCCTAACCCGTACGCTGACACTAACCCAGGCCCTCACACGTACGCTCCCCCTAAAGCGTTGTCGTACCCTCACCTGGACCCTAAACCGTCCCCGTCCCCTAACCCTAACCCTAGACCGAACCCTAACCCTAACCCTTCCCCGAAGCCTGACCCTCACCCGTCCCCTAATCGTAACCCGTACGCTGACACTAACCCGCGCCCTCACACGTACGCTCCCCCTAAAGCGTTGTCGTACCCTCAGCTGGACCCTAAACCGTCCCCGTCCCCTAACCCTAACCCTAGCCCTAACCCTAACCCTAACCCTTCCCCGAAGCCTGACACTCACCCGTCCGCTAATCCTAACCCGTACGCTGACACTAACCCGCGCCCTCACACGTACGCTCCCAATAAAGCGTTGTCGTACCCTCACATGGACCCTAAACCGTCCCCGTCCCCTAACCCTAACCCTAGCCCGAACCCTAACCCTAACCCTTCCCCGAAGCCTGACCCTCACCCGTCCCCTAATCCTAACCCGTACGCTGACACTAACCCGCGCCCTCACACGTACGCTCCCCCTAAAGCGTTGTCGTACCCTCACCTGGACCCTAAACCGTCCCCGTGCCCTAACCCTAACCCTAGCCCGAACCCTAACCCTAACCCTTCCCCGAAGCCTGAACCTCACTCGTCCCCTAATCCTAACCCGTACGCTGACACTAACCCGCGCCCTCACATGTACGCTCCCCCTAAAGCGTTGTCGTACCCTCAGCTGGACCCTAAACCGTCCCCGTTCCCTAACCCTAACCCTAGCCCAAACCCTAACCCTAACACTTCCCCGAAGCCTGACCCTCACCCGTCCCCTAATCCTAACCCGTACGCTGACACTAAGCCGCGCCCTCACACGTACGCTCCCCCTAAAGCGTTGTCGTACCCTCACCTGGACCCTAAACCGTCCCCTAACCCTAACCCTAACCCTAGCCCGAACCCTAACCCTAACCCTTCCCCGAAGCCTGACCCTCACCCGTCCCCTAATCCTAACCCGTACGCTGACACTAACCCACGCCCTCACACGTACGCTCCCCCTACAACGTTGTCGTACCCTCACCTGGAGCCTAAACCGTCCCCGTCCCCTAACCCTAACCCTAGCCCGAACCCTAACCCTAACCCTTCCCCGAAGCCTGACCCTCACCCGTCCCCTAATCCTAACCCATACGCTGACACTAACCCGCGCCCTCACACGTACGCTCCCCCTAAAGCGTTGTCGTACCCTCACCTGGACCCTAAACCGTCCCCGTCCCCTAACCCTAACCCTAGACCGAACCCTAACCCTAACCCTTCCCCGAAGCCTGACCCTCACCCGTCCCCTAATCCTAACCCGTACGCTGACACTAACCCGCGCCCTCACACGTACGCTCCCCCTAAAGCGTTGTCGTACCCTCACCTGGACCCTAAACCGTCCCCGTCCCCTAACCCTAACCCTAGACCGAACCCTAACCCTAACCCTTCCCCGAAGCCTGACCCTCACCCGTCGCCTAATCCTAACCCGTACGCTGACACTAACCCGCGCCCTCACACGTACGCTCCCCCTAAAGCGTTGTCGTACCCTCACCTGGACCCTAAACCGTCCCCGTCCCCTAACCCTAACCCTAGCCCGAACCCTAACCCTAACCCTTCCCCGAAGCCTGACCCTCACCCGTCCCCTAATCCTAACCCGTACGCTGACACTAACCCGCGCCCTCACATGTACGCTCCCCCTAAAGCGTTGTCGTACCCTCACCTGGACCCTAAACCGTCCCCGTTCCCTAACCCTAACCCTAGCCCAAACCCTAACCCTAACCCTTCCCCGAAGCCTGACCCTCACCCGTCCCCTAATCCTAACACGTACGCTGACACTAAGCCGCGCCCTCACACGTACGCTCCCCCTAAAGCGTTGTCGTACCCTCACCTGGACCCTAAACCGTCCCCGTCCCCTAACCCTAACCCTAACCCTAGCCCGAACCCTAACCCTAACCCTTCCCCGAAGCCTGACCCTCACCCGTCCCCTAATCCTAACCCGTACGCTGACACTAACCCACGCCCTCACACGTACGCTCCCCCTACAACGTTGTCGTACCCTCACCTTGACCCTAAACCGTCCTCGTTTCTTAACCCTAACCCTAGCCCGAACCCTAACCCTAACCCTTCCCCGAAGTCTGACCCTCACCCGTCCCCTAATCCTAACTCGTACGCTGACACTAACCCGCGCCCTCACACGTACGCTCCCCCTAAAGCGTTGTTGTACCCTCACCTGGACCCTAAACCGTCCCCGTGCCCTAACCCTAACCCTAGCCCGAACCCTAACCCTTCCCCGAAGCCTGAACCTCACCCGTCCCCTAATCCTAACCCGTACCCTGACACTAACCCGCGCCCTCACACGTACGCTCCCCCTAAACCGTTGTCGTACCCTCACCTGGACCCTAAACCTTCCCCGTCCCCTAACCCTAACCCTAGCCCGAACCCTAACCCTAACCCTTCCCCGAAGCCTGACCCTCACCCGTCCCTTAATCCTAACCCGTACGCTGACAATAACCCGCGCCCTCACACGCACGCTCCCCCTAAAGCGTTGTCGTACCCTCACCTGGACCCTAAACCGTCCCCGTCCCCTAACCCTAACCCTAGCCCGAACCCTAACCCTAACCCTTCCCCGAAGCCTGACCCTCACCCGTCCCCTAATCCTAACCCGTACGCTGACACTAACCCGCGCCCTCACACGTACGCTCCCCCTAAAGCATTGTCGTACCCTCACCTGGACCCTAAACCGTCCCCGTCCCCTAACCCTAACCCTAGCCCGAACCCTAACCCTAACCCTTCCCCGAAGCCTGACCCTCACACGTCCCCTAATCCTAACCCGTACGCTGACACTAACCCGCGCCCTCACACGTACGCTCCCCCTAGAGCGTTTTCGTACCCTCACCTGGACCCTAAACCGTCCCCGTCCCCTAACCCTAACCCTAGCCCGAACCCTAACCCTAACCCTTCCCCGAAGCCTGACCCTCACCCGTCCCCTAATCCTAACCCGTACGCTGACACTAACCCACGCCCTCACACGTACGCTCCCCCTAAAGCGTTGTCGTACCCTCACCTGGACCCTAAACCTTCCCCGTCCCCTAACCCTAACCCTAGACCGAACCCTAACCCTAACCCTTCCCCGAAGCCTGACCCTCACCCGTCCCCTAATCCTAACCCGTACGCTGACACTAACCCGCGCCCTCACACGTACACTCCCCCTAAAGCATTGTCGTCCCCTCACCTTGATCCTAAACCGTCCCCGTCCTCTAACCCTAACCCTAGCCCGAACCCTAACCCTAACACTTCCCCGAAGCCTGACCCTCAGCCGTCCCCTAATCCTAAACCGTACGCTGACACTAACCCGCGCCCTCACACGTACGCTCCCCCTAAAGCATTGTCGTACCCTCACCTGGACCCTAAACCGTCCCCGTCCCCTAACCCTAACCCTAGCCCGTACCCTAACCCTAACCCTTCCCCGAAGCCTGACCCTCACCCGTCCCCTAATCCTAACCCGTACGCTGACACTAACCCGCGCCGTCACACGTACGCTCCCCCTAAAGCGTTGTCGTACCCTCACCTGGACCCTAAACCTTCCCCGTCCCCTAACCCTAACACTAGCCCGAACCCTAACCCTAACCCTTCCCCGAAGCCTGACCCTCACCCGTCCCCTAATCCTAACCCGTACGCTGACACTAACCCGCGCCCTCACACGTACGCTCCCCCTAAAGCGTTGTCGTACCCTCACCTGGACCCTAAACCGTCCCCGTCCCCTAACCCTAACCCTAGCCCGAACCCTAACCCTAACCCTTCCCCGAAGCCTGACCCTCACCCGTCCCCTAATCCTAACCCGTACGCTGACACTAACCCGCGCCCTCACACGTACGCTCCCCCTAAAGCGTTGTCGTACCCTCACCTGGACCCTAAACCGTCCCCGTCCCCTAACCCTAACCCTAGCCCGAACCCTAACCCTAACCCTTCCCCGAAGCCTGACCCTCACCCGTCCCCTAATCCTAACCCGTACGCTGACACTAACCCACGCCCTCACACGTACGCTCCCCCTAAAGCGTTGTCGTACCCTCACCTGGACCCTAAACCGTCCCCGTCCCCTAACCCTAACCCTAGCCCGAACCCTAACCCTAACCCTTCCCCGAAGCCTGACCCTCACCCGTCCCCTAATCCTAACCCGTACGCTGACACTAACCCGCGCCCTCACACGTACGCTCCCCCTAAAGCGTTGTCGTACCCTCACCTGGACCCTAAACCGTCCCCGTCCCTTAACCCTAACCCTAGCCCGAACCCTAACCCTAACCCTTCCCCGAAGCCTGACCCTCACCCGTCCCCTAATCCTAACCCGTACGCTGACACTAACCCGCGCCCTCACACGTACGCTCCCCCTAAAGCGTTGTCGTACCCTTACCTGGACCCTAAACCGTCCCCGTCCCCTAACCCTAACCCTAGCCCGAACCCTAACCCTAACCCTTCCCCGAAGCCTGACCCTCACCCGTCCCCTAATCCTAACCCGTACGCTGACACTAACCCACGCCCTCACACGTACGCTCCCCCTAAAGCGTTGTCGTACCCTCACCTGGACCCTAAACCTTCCCCGTCCCCTAACCCTAACCCTAGACCGAACCCTAACCCTAACCCTTCCCCGAAGCCTGACCCTCACCCGTCCCCTAATCCTAACCCGTACGCTGACACTAACCCGCGCCCGCACACGTACGCTCCACCTAAAGCGTTGTCGTACACTCACCTGGACCCTAAACCGTCCCCGTACCCTAACCCTAACCCTAGCCCGAACCCTAACCCTAACCCTTCCCCGAAGCCTGACCCTCACCCGTCCCCTAATCCTAACCCGTACGCTGACACTAACCCGCGCCCTCACACGTACGCTCCCCCTAAAGCGTTGTCGTACCCTCACCTGGACCCTAAACCCTCCCCGTCCCCTAACCCTAACCCTAGCCCGAACCCTAACCCTAACCCTTCCCCGAAGCCTGACCCTCACCCGTCCCCTAATCCTAACCCGTACGCTGACTCTAACCCGCGCCGTCACACGTACGCTCCCCCTAAAGCGTTGTCGTACCCTCACCTGGACCCTAAACCTTCCCCGTCCCCTAACCCTAACCCTAGCCCGAACCCTAACCCTAACCCTTCCCCGAAGCCTGACCCTCACCCGTCCCCTAATCCTAACCCGTACGCTGACACTAACCCGCGCCCTCACACGTACGCTCCCCCTAAAGCGTTGTCGTACCCTCACCTGGACCCTAAACCGTCCCCGTCCCCTAACCCTAACCGTAGCCCGAACCCTAACCCTAACCCTTCCCCGAAGCCTGACCCTCACCCGACCCCTAATCCTAACCCGTACCCTGACAATAACCCGCGCCCTCACACGTACGCTCCCCCTAAAGCGTTGTCGTACCCTCACCTGGACCCTAAACCGTCCCCGTTCCCTAACCCTAACCCTAGCCCAAACCCTAACCCTAACCCTTCCCCGAAGCCTGACCCTCACCCGTCCCCTAATCCTAACCCGTACGCTGACACTAAACCGCACCCTCACACGTACGCTCCCCCTAAAGCGTTGTCGTACCCTCACCTGGACCCTAAACCGTCCCCGTCCCCTAACCCTAACCCTAGCCCGAAACCTAACCCTAACCCTTCCCCGAAGCCTGACCCTCACCCGTCCCCTAATCCTAACCCGTGCGCTGACACTAACCCACGCCCTCACACGTACGCTCCCCCTACAACGTTGTCGTACCCTCACCTTGACCCTAAACCGTCCTCGTTTCCTAACCCTAGCCCGAACCCTAACCCTAACCCTTCCCCGAAGCCTGACCCTCACCCGTCCCCTAATCCTAACTCGTATGCTGACACTAACCCGCGCCCTCAAACGTACGCTCCCCCTAAAGCGTTGTCGTACCCTCACCTGGACCCTAAACCGTCCCCGTGCCCTAACCCTAACCCTAGCCCGAACCCTAACCCTAACCCTTCCCCGAAGCCTGAACCTCACCCGTCCCCTAATCCTAACCCGTACGCTGACCCTAACCCGCGCCCTCACACGTACACTCCCCCTAAACCGTTGTCGTACCCTCACCTGGACCCTAAACCTTCCCCGTCCCCTAACCCTAACCCTAGCCCGAACCCTAACCCTAACCCTTCCCCGAAGCCTGACCCTCACCCGTCCCCTAATCCTAACCCGTACGCTGACAATAACCCGCGCCCTCACACGTACGCTCCCCCTAAAGCGTTGTCGTACCCTCACCTGGACCCTAAACCGTCCCCGTCCCCTAACCCTAACCCTAGCCCGAACCCTAGCCCTAACCCTTCCCCGAAGCCTGACCCTCACCCGTCCCCTAATCCTAACCCGTACGCTGACACTAACCCGCGCCCTCAAACTTACGCTCCCCCTAAAGCGTTGTCGTACCCTCACCTGGACCCTAAACCGTCCCCGTCCCCTAACCCTAACCCTAGCCCGAACCCTAACCCTAACCCTTCCCCGAAGCCTGAACCTCACCCGTCCCCTAATCCTAACCCGTACGCTGACCCTAACCCGCGCCCTCACACGTACACTCCCCCTAAACCGTTGTCGTACCCTCACCTGGACCCTAAACCGTCCCCGTCCCCTAACCCTAACCCTAGCCCGAACCCTAACCCTAACCCTTCCCCGAAGCCTGACCCTCACCCGTCCCCTAATCCTAACCCGTACGCTGACACTAACCCGCGCCCTCACACGTACGCTCCCCCTAAAGCGTTGTCGTACCCTCACCTGGACCCTAAACCGTCCCCGTCCCCTAACCCTAACCCTAGCCCGAACCCTAACCCTAACCCTTCCCCGAAGCCTGACACTCACCCGTCCCCTAATCCTAACCCGTACGCTGACACTAACCCGCGCCCTCACACGTACGCTCCCCCTAAAGCGTTGTCGTACCCTCACCTGGACCCTAAACCGTCCCCGTGCCCTAACCCTAACCCTAGCCCGAACCCTAACCCTAACCCTTCCCCGAAGCCTGAACCTCACCCGTCCCCTAATCCTAACCCGTACGCTGACCCTAACCCGCGCCCTCACACGTACACTCCCCCTAAACCGTTGTCGTACCCTCACCTGGACCCTAAACCTTCCCCGTCCCCTAACCCTAACCCTAGCCCGAACCCTAACCCTAACCCTTCCCCGAAGCCTGACCCTCACCCGTCCCCTAATCCTAACCCGTACGCTGACAATAACCCGCGCCCTCACACGTACGCTCCCCCTAAAGCGTTGTCGTACCCTCACCTGGACCCTAAACCGTCCCCGTCCCCTAACCCTAACCCTAGCCCGAACCCTAGCCCTAACCCTTCCCCGAAGCCTGACCCTCACCCGTCCCCTAATCCTAACCCGTACGCTGACACTAACCCGCGCCCTCAAACTTACGCTCCCCCTAAAGCGTTGTCGTACCCTCACCTGGACCCTAAACCGTCCCCGTCCCCTAACCCTAACCCTAGCCCGAACCCTAACCCTAACCCTTCCCCGAAGCCTGAACCTCACCCGTCCCCTAATCCTAACCCGTACGCTGACCCTAACCCGCGCCCTCACACGTACACTCCCCCTAAACCGTTGTCGTACCCTCACCTGGACCCTAAACCGTCCCAGTCCCCTAACCCTAACCCTAGCCCGAACCCTAACCCTAACCCTTCCCCGAAGCCTGACCCTCACCCGTCCCCTAATCCTAACCCGTACGCTGACACTAACCCGCGCCCTCACACGTACGCTCCCCCTAAAGCGTTGTCGTACCCTCACCTGGACCCTAAACCGTCCCCGTCCCCTAACCCTAACCCTAGCCCGAACCCTAACCCTAACCCTTCCCCGAAGCCTGACCCTCACCCGTCCCCTAATCCTAACCCGTACGCTGACACTAACCCGCGCCCTCACACGTACGCTCCCCCTAAAGCGTTGTCGTACCCTCACCTGGACCCTAAACCGTCCCCGTCCCCTAACCCTAACCCTAGCCCGAACCCTAACCCTAACCCTTCCCCGAAGCCTGACCCTCCCCCGTCCCCTAATCCTAACCCGTACGCTGACACTAACCCGCGCCCTCACACGTACGCTCCCCCTAAATCGTTGTCGTACCCTCACCTGAACCCTAAACCGTCCCCGTCCCCTAACCCTAACCCTAGCCCGAACCCTAACCCTAACCCTTCCCCGAAGCCTGACCCGCACCCGTCCCCTAATCCTAACCCGTACGCTGACACTAACCCGCGCTCTCACACGTACGCTCCCCCTACAGCGTTGTCGTACCCTCACCTGGACCCTAAACCGTCCCCGTCCCCTAACCCTAACCCTAGCCCGAACCCTAACCCTAACCCTTCCCCGAAGCCTGACCCTCACCCGTCCCCTAATCCTAACCCGTACGCTGACACTAACCCACGCCCTCACACGTACGCTCCCCCTAAAGCGTTTTAGTACCCTCACCTGGACCCTAAACCGTCCCCGTCCCCTAACCCTAACCCTAGCCCGAACCCTAACCCTAACCCTTCCCCGAAGCCTGACCCTCACCCGTCCCCTAATCCTAACCCATACGCTGACACTAACCCGCGCCCTCACACGTACGCTCCCCCTAAAGCGTTGTCGTACCCTCACCTGGACCCTAAACCGTCCCCGTCCCCTAACCCTAACCCTAGACCGAACCCTAACCCTAACCCTTCCCCGAAGCCTGACCCTCACCCGTCCCCTAATCCTAACCCGTACGCTGACACTAACCCGCGCCCTCACACGTACGCTCCCCCTAAAGCATTGTCGTCCCCTCACCTTGATCCTAAACCGTCCCTGTCCTCTAACCCTAACCCTAGCCCGTACCCTAACCCTAACCCTTCCCCGAAGCCTGACCCTCACCCGTCCCCTAATCCTAACCCGTACGCTGACACTAACCCACGCCCTCACACGTACGCTCCCCCTACAACGTTGTCGTACCCTCACCTTGACCCTAAACCGTCCTCGTTTCCTAACCCTAACCCTAGCCCGAACCCTAACCCTAACCCTTCCCCAAAGCCTGACCCTCACCCGTCCCCTAATCCTAACCCGTACGCTGACACTAACCCACGCCCTCACACGTACGCTTCCCCTAAAGCGTTGTCGTACCCTCACCTGGACCCTAAACCGTCCCCGTACCCTAACCCTAACCCTAGCCCGAACCCTAACCCTAACCCTTCCCCGAAGCCTGACCCTCACCCGTCTCCTAATCCTAACCCGTACGCTGACACTAACCCGCGCCCTCACACGTACGCTCCCCCTAAAGCGTTGTCGTACCCTCCCCTGGACCCTAAACCGTACCCGTCCCCTAACCCTAACCCTAGCCCGAACCC